>NC_089504.1:200617990-201242990 GCF_036850995.1 Saccopteryx leptura
AACCTTGGAGCTAAATGACAGAGAATTCAAGATAGAAATCCTAAAAATCCTCCGAGATATACAAGAAAACACAGAAAGGCAATTTAGGGAGCTCAGAAAACAACTCAATGAACACAAAGAATATATGTCCAAGGAAATTGAAACTATAAAAACAAATCAAACAGAGATGAAAAACTCAATTCACGAGCTGAAAAACGAAGTAACAAGCTTAGTTAATAGAACAGGTCAGATAGAAAAGAGGATTAGTGAAATAGAAGACAAGCAACTTGAGGCACAACAGAGAGAAGAAGAAAGAGACTCAAAAATTAAAAAAAATGAGATAGCCCTACAAGAATTATCTGACTCCATCAAAAAGAATAACATAAGAATAATAGGTATATCATAGGGGGAAGAGAGAGAAAATGGAATGGAGAACATACTCAAACAAATAATAGATGAGAACTTCCCAAGCCTGTGGAAAGAACTAAAGCCTCAAGTTCAAGAAGCAAACAGAACTCCGAGTTTTCTTAACCGCAACAAACCTACTCCAAGGCATATCATAATGAAATTGACACAAACCAACAGAAAAGAAAAAATTCTCAAGGCAGCCAGGGAAAAGAAGAATACAACATATAAAGGAAGGCCAATTTGATTATCATCAGATTTCTCAGCAGAAACTCTACAAGCTAGAAGAGAGTGGACCCCAATATTTAAAGTCCTGAAAGAGAGGAACTTTCAGCCATGAATACTATACCCATCAAAGCTATCCTTCAAATATGAAGGAGAAATAAAAACATTCACAGATACAGAAAAGATGAGGGAATTTATCATCAGAAAACCCTCACTCCAGGAATTACTAAAGGGGGTTCTCCAATCAGATACAAAGAAAAAAAAAAAAAAACAGAGCCACAAGTAAAAGCTCCAAGAAGAACACAATAAAACCAAATTTAAACTGTGACAACAACAAAAAGAAAGGGGGGGGGGGGGAGATGGAGATTAACAGTAGCAAAGGACGATGGAGTGCAAAAGTACTCACAAAATAGTTTACTACAATGAACAGGGTAGGGACCCTTTTCATTACTCAAAGGTAACCACCATTGAAAAAACCACCACAGAAGCACATGAGATAAAAAAGATAGCAACAGAGGAAAGATGTATGGAATACAACCAAATAAAAACAAAAGATAGAAAAACGAAAGAGAAGGATCAAACAAGACACAAAACTAACAGAAAGCAAGATATAAAATGGCAATAGGGAACTCACAAGTGTCAATAATTACACTAAATGTAAAAGGATTAAACTCACCAATAAAAAGGCACAGAGTAGCAGAATGGATTAAAAAAGAAAATCCAACACTATGCTGCCTACAGGAAACTCATCTAAGTAACAAGGATAAAAACAAATTCAAAGTGAAAGGCTGGAAAACAATACTCCAAGCAAATAACATCCAAAAAAAAGCAGGTGTAACAATACTTATATCGGATAATGCTGACTACAAGACAGGAAAAGTACTCAGAGACAAAAATGGTCATTTCATAATGATTAAGGGGAAGTTGAATCAAGAAGACATAACAATCCTTAATATATATGCACCAAACCAAGGAGCACCAAAATATATAAGACAGCTACTTATTGATCTTAAAACAAAAACTGACAAAAACACAATCATACGTGGAGACCTCAATACACCGCTGACGGCTCTAGATCGGTCATCCAAACAGAGAATCAACAAAGACATAGTGGCCTTAAACAAAACACTAGAGCACCTGGATATGATAGACATCTACAGGATATTTCATCCCAAAGTGACTGAGTATATATTTTTCTCCAGTGTACATGGATCATTCTCAAAAATTGACCATATGTTGGGCCACAAAAACAACATCAGCAAATTCAGAAAAATTGAAGTTGTACCAAGCATATTTTCTGATCATAAAGCCTTGAACCTAGAATTCAACTGCAAAATAGAGAAAAAAAAATCCCACAAAAATGTGGAAACTAAACAACATACTTTTAAAAAATGAATGGGTCAAAGAAGAAATAAGTGCAGAGATCAAAAGATATATACAGACTAATGAAAATGACAGTACGACATATCAGAATTTATGGGATGCAGCAAAAGCAGTGATAAGAGGGAAGTTCATATCACTTGAGGTATATATGAACAAACAAGAGAGAGCCCAAGTGAACCACTTAACTTCCCACCTTAAGGAACTAGAAAAAGAAGAACAAAGACAACCCAAAACCAGCCGAAGAAAGGAGATAATAAAAATCAGATCAGAAATAAATGAATTAGAGAACAGAAAAACTATAGAAAAAATTAATAGAACAAGGAGCTGGTTCTTTAAAAAGATCAACAAAATTGACAAACCCTTGGCAAGACTTACCAAGGAAAAAAGAGAAAGAAATCATATAAACAAAATCCAAAATGAAAGAGGAGAAATCACCACAGACACCATAGATATACAAAGAATTATTGTAGAATACTATGAAAAACTTTATGCCACTAAATTCAACAACCTAGAAGAAATGGATAAATTCCTAGAACAATACAACCTTCCTAGACTGAGTCAAGAAACAGAAAGCCTAAACAGACCTATCAGTAGAGAAGAAATAGAAAAAACCATTAAAAACCTCCCCAAAAATAAAATTCCAGGCCCTGACGGCTATACAAGCGAATTTTATCAAACATTCAAAGAAGACTTGGTTCCTATTCTACTCAAAGTCTTCCAAAAAATTGAAGAAGAAGCAATACTTCCAAACACATTTTATGAGGCCAACATAACCCTCATACCAAAACCTGGCAAGGATGGCACAAAAAAAGAAAACTACAGACCAATATCTCTAATGAATACAGATGCTAAAATACTAAACAAAATACTGGCAAATCGAACACAACAACATATTAAAAAAATAATACATCATGATCAAGTGGAATTCATCCCAGAATCTCAAGGATGGTTCAACATACGTAAAACAGTTAACGTAATACACCATATCAACAAAACAAAGAACAAAAACCACATGATCTTATCAATAGATGAAGAAAAGGCTTTTGATAAAATACAACACAATTTTATGTTTAAGACTCTCAACAAAATGGGTATAGAAGGAAAATATCTCAACATGATAAAGGCCATATATGATAAACCATCAGCTAACATCATATTAAATGACACCAAACTGAAGGCTTTCCCCCTTAATTCAGGAACAGGACAGGGTTGTCCACTCTCTCCACTCTTATTTAATGTGGTACTAGAGGTTCTAGCCAGAGCAATCAGACAAGAGAAAGAAATAAAATGCATCCATATCGGAAAAGAAGAAGTAATGGTATCACGTTTTGCAGATGATATGATCTTATACATCAAAAACCCCAAAGAATCCACAAAAAGACTACTAGAAACAATAAGCCAATACAGTAAGGTCGCAGGATACAAACTGAACATACAGAAGTCAATAGCCTTTCTATATGCCAACAATGAAACAACTGAGAAGGAACTCAAAAGAATAATCCCCTTCACGATTGCAACAAAAAAAATAAAATACTTAGGAATAAACATAACAAAGAATGTAAAGGACTTATATAATGAAAACTATAAACCATTGTTAAGGGAAATCGAACAAGATAAAATGAGATGGAAGAATATACCTTGTTCTTGGCTAGGAAGAATAAATATAATCAAGATGGCTATATTACCCAAAGCAATATACAAATGTAATGCAATTCCCATCAAACTTCCAATGACGTTTTTTAAAGAAATAGAGCAAAAAATCATCAGATTTATATGGAACTATAAAAAACCCCGAATAGCCAAAGCAATCCTAAAGAAAAAGAATGAAGCTGGGGGCATTACAATACCTGACTTCAAACTATATTATAGGGCCACGACAATCAAAACAGCATGGTATTGGCCGAAAAATATACACTCAGACCAATGGAACAGAATAGAAAGTCCAGAAATAAAACCACATATATATAGTCAAATAATTTTTGATAAAGGGGCCAACAACACACAATGGAGAAAAGAAAGCCTCTTCAATAAATGGTGCTGGGAAAACTGGAAAGCCACATGCAAAAGAATGAGACTGGACTACAGTCTCTCCCCCTGTACAAAAATTAACTCAAAATGGATCAAAGATCTAAACATAAGACCTGAAACAATTAAGTACATAGAAGAAGACATAGGTACTCAACTCATGGACCTGGGTTTTAAAGAGCATTTTATGAATTTGACTCCACAGGCAAGAGAAGTGAAGGCAAAAATTAATGAGTGGGACTACATCAGACTAAGAAGTTTTTGCTCAGCAAGAGAAACTGATAACAAAATAAACAGAAAGCCAACCAAATGGGAAATGATATTTTCAAACAACAGCTCAGATAAGGGCCTAATATCCAAAATATACAAAGAACTCATAAAACTCAACAACAAACAAACAAACAATCCAATAAAAAAATGGGAAGAGGATATGAATACACACTTCTTTCAGGAAGAAATACAAATGGCCAACAGATATATGAAAAGATGCTCATCTTCTTTAGCTATTAGAGAAATGCAAATCAAAACTGCAATGAGATACCACCTCACACCTGTTCGATTAGCTGTTATTAGCAAGACAGGTAATAGCAAATGTTGGAGAGGCTGTGGAGAAAAAGGAACCCTCATGCACTGTTGGTGGGAATGTAAAGTAGTACTACCATTATAAAAGAAAGTATGGTGGTTCCTCAAAAAACTGAAAATAGAACTACCTTATGACCCAGCAATCCCTCTACTGGGTATATATCCCAAAAACTCAGAAACATTGATACGTAAAGACACATGCAGCCCCATGTTTATTGCAGCATTGTTCACAGTGGCTAGGACATGGAAACAACCAAAAAGCCCATCAATAGATGACTGGATAAAGAAGATGTGGCACATATACACTATGGAATACTACTCAGCCATAAGAAATGATGACCTCGGAACATTTACAGGAAAATGGTGGGATCTTGATAACATGATACGAAGCGAAATAAGTAAATCAGAAAAAACCAGGAACTGTATTATTCCATACGTAGGTGGGACATAATAGTGAAACTAAGAGACATTGAGAAGAGTGTGGTGGTTACAGGGGGGAGGGGGGAATGGGAGAGGGAAAGGGGGTGGGGAGGGGCACAAAGAAAACTAGATAGAAGGTGACAGAGGACAATCTGACTTTGGGTGATGGGTATGCAACATAATTGAACGACAAGATAACCTGTACTTGTTATCTTTGAATATATGTATCCTGATTTATTGATGTCACCCCATTAAAAAATAAAATTATAAAAAAAAAAAAAAAAAAAGACTTACTAATTTGGTTCGTGCATTATGAGGTGTGTTCAAAGTTAGGAGCCAAATAGCAATTCAAGTATTAGGATAAATCAAAGTTATATGTTATACTTGTGTTTTTGTGTGTAAATTGTCTTGTTTCTGTGTAAGGCTATACTCAGGTAGGTAAAACAAAGTAATTGATCAAGATTAAGCAGGGCCCTAATAAGTCATTTCAAGAATTTGTCTCAAGCTGCTTCAGGCAGTTAGAAGAATAGTATAAGAATGCTAATTCTGCTTCTCAGGCCACATCCTGCAAAAGGGGCCCCAAGGAAATCAGGGATTTGGCTCATATGATTTTGCCTATTGAAATCAAAAGATATGTCAGGAATGCCCTGAAATAGAGCTAACAATACAAGGCTGTAAGTTTACAAAACTCTTAGATACAGGAGCTAATGTATCTGTTATTGTTGAGCACCATTAGTATTCTTCCTAGCCCACTAATAAAGCAGTCTCTGAGCTGTGACAAAATGTATGTCCCCCCCAACAAAGCTCTATTTTTTTGCAATAGGAAGATAAGAAAGGTCGTACTAGACTTTTTCAGTCTTATATGCTCCCTAGATTGCCTGTTAATATCGTAGGGAAGAGATATTTTTAAAAATATGGGAGCATTACTTGTCAGTCCTAATAATTTAGTCAGTGCTCAAATGCTTGATCAGGGACTTTTGCCCACTAAGGGATTATGGAAAGAACAAAGGGAGATTCTCACCCCCATAGAAGTGGCACCCAATACCAGAAGGCATGGATTAGGATATCAAAATTTAGCATAGGGGCCTTGGTAGCTCCTGCTACCCCAATAATGCATTGTACGGACCCAATTGCTTGGAAATCAGATGACCCTGTATGGGTAGACCAATGGCCCCTCTCTCAGGAGAAACTTAAAGCAGCTGCTCAATTGGTACAAAAGCAATTACACCTTGGGCACATTGAACCTTTTAACAGCCCATGGAATATGCGTATATTTGTTATTAAAAAGAAATCAGAAAACTGGAGGCTATTACATGATTTGAGAGCAATAAAAAAGCCTATGAAAATGATGGGTCCTCTCCAGCCAGACTCCCCTCTCCTACTGATAATCCATGGGATTTTCACCTTACTATTATTGACCTGAAGGATTGCTTTTTTCTATGCCTTTAAGTCCTCATGATTGCAAGTGTTTTGCATTCAGTATTCCTTCACTCAATTTCCAGACTCCCATGGAGCAATACCAGTGGAGAGTTTTGCCTCAAGGCATGACTAACAGTCCTAACTCGTACCAAAAATATGTTGCTTGAGCTACCTTTCCAGTAAAAAGGCAGCATTCTAAGGCATACATAATCCATTATATAGATGATATTCTTATTGCTCATCCAGATCAAGACACTGTGCTGACCATTTTACAACAATTAAGATATTCTTTGAAAGAATAAGGACTTTATATAGCTCCTGAAAAGGTACAGCAATCTTTGCCTTTCTCTTATTTAGGACAAATTATTGAGGGACAACAAATTTGTCCACAGAAATTAGAAATCAGGACATATCATTTGCAAACTTTAATAATTTTCAGAAATTGTTAGGAGACAATAATTGCCTTAGACCTTCCTTGAAATTAAGTACCAGAAAACTGAAACCACTTCTTAAAGGTTTGGCTGAACCAGCTTTCCCTTGTCAACTTAGAGCTGCAGGACAGCAAGCTTTACAGTTTGTAGAAAAGGCCTTGCAACAAGCACAAGTAAAACACATAAATCCTGAAGAACCAATTGCCTTAATAATTTGTCCCTCCAGCTATGCTCCAACAGAGCTATTGTGGCAAGCTTCAAGTTCTATTGAATGGATTCATTTAGCTGTTACTCCTAAGAAAGTCTTATCTCTTTATTTTGATCTTGTCTTGTCTTTGATTATCAAGGGGCATAGGCGACTTATACAGCTTATAGGTTTTGAGCCTCCTCAAATTATTGTTGTTCCTTTTTCAAAAAATCAACAACAATGGCTCTGGAAAACTTCCACAAAATGGTAAATTGCTTTTGCAAATTATACAGGTCAAATTCATTCTCAATATCCAACTTATAAAATAGTTCAATTTTCATTAGTTACTACATTTGTCTTTCCTAAGACAATTGTTAATGAGCCCATTCTGGAAGCAACTACAGTCTTTACTGTTGGGTACAGCTCAGAAATAGCAGGCTTAATAATTGATGGACAAATTTATACTAAAATAGTTCACCTTGAAATCAGCTCAAAGAGTAGAATTACATGCCATTATCATGGCTTTTCAGCATTTGCCATGTTCCTCCTTTAGTCTGAATACAGACAGCAGATATTTACTTACGGTTGTTTTCACTATAGAGACTGCTGTCCTAAAGACAACTGCTGATGAGGAACTATTTCAGCAATTTCTCCTTCTTCAAAGACTTGACTTCAACATAAAGCTCCATATTTGGAGGAAGACAAGATGGCGACAGAGTAGGCGGATGTACCAACTTCCACCTCCCAGAAACAAACAGGATTACAAACAAATTTTAAGAACCATCATCTGGAAAAACCAACTTTGGACTAAACTAAAAGGACTCTTCAACCGAAGAACACTGAAGAAGGCACACTGAGACTGGTAGGAAAAGCAGAAACACAGGGAGGGCTTCCCAGCTCCCCAGAGTGAACGGCAGCCAGGAGAGACTTGTGTGGTGGGAACTGAGTTTAGCAGAGAGGAGGGTTCTGAATCCCAGGAAAAAAAACCCCAGCCTGCAGCCTCAGAGCCTAGAAGAGGTATATGGAGAGTATTTAGCTGGAAACAAGACAGGATACTGTTTGTGAGAAAGAGACTGATTCCTCAGACCCAGGATTCTTCTTAAAGGGACCGCACAGAAAAACTCTCTCACAACCACTCAACCGTGGCTCCAGGGGATGAGGAGAGAGGAGAAAACCAGAGTAGCAGGAAGAGAGTGTAATCTAAGAGGCACAGGGAGAAACATTTTGAGAGACAGCCACCCTAAACTCTGGGATGGGCCACTCCCCAAATCTGAAGTAAATATTTCCCCTGGAAACAGCAATACCAGCAAAGGGAAGTAGGACACCAGCCAAACAATCTCTCCCATGGCATTCAGAGCAGAGTCGCTTAGAATGAGGGAGCTTTCGGGACTACAGTAGTGAGTGTTAGGGTCTGAGCTGCAGTGCACCCACCACACGGCTGAGGGCTGCCCGAGGGTGGGCGGTGGTGGGATACAGAAGCACGGTTCTGTTGGAAATGGTGGAAGATGGCTGGCCACCACTGAGGCCTAGGTGTAAGCTCAGTCATGCCCAGCTGGGGAGGAGGGGATGTGCAAAAGTGGTCAAGCCCAGCTGTGGGCCACCTGAAATCCAGCCTGTGGGGGAAAGGGTGGGAACCTTGGAAAAGGTAGAGACCTGCCCTTGAGTAAGGGCACAGGAGCACAGCCTTGCCCGGCCCACAGAACTGAGGCTTGTGGACTGACTTGGGAGCCGGTTCCTCCCAAGGGGGTGAAGACAAAAGCCAAGAACAGGCAGAGTCCTGTTACTGAGCATGGGCATGCAGACACACCCAGCCTGTAGAGCCAAGGCTTGCAGTCATCCCACAAATGGGCTCCTCCTGCAAGGGCGGGGCAAAAGCCCAGAATCAGGTGGAGACCCACAGCTGAGCAACGGTGCTCACCACTGCCCTCAGGGCCGAGCATAATGCCATCTGTGGGGGTGGGGCAAAAGCCAAGGCAACTGGGACTTGTACACCCAAGCACGGAAAAATAGCCACTCCCATGAAGGAGAGGTGGAAACCACAGCAACAGCCCCAGTGGGCAGGCACCAGCAATGCACATACCCAAATGCCCTAGGCAGCAACAGCAGAAGGGGTGGCAGGCCATAAGACAGACCACACCTAGGAAACACAGAGGCCACACCCAATGAATTCCAGTGACCAAAACCTTCTTTTATGTAGACAAAATGAGAATGCAGAGAAATGCAACACAAATGAATAAAGAAAAATCTCCAGAAAAGGATCTGAATGAGTCAGATATAACCAAATTACCAGATGCAGAGTTTAAAATAACAATTGTTAGGATGATCAAAGATATTAGAACAACAATAGGTGGTCATTATGGACACCGAAATAAAGAGATAGCAAATATAAAAAAGAACACTAAAATAATTTTAAAAATCAGTCAAAAATGACAAATACAATATCAGAAATGAAGAACACAATGGAAGGAATTAAAAACAGGATGAATGAAGCTGAGAATCAAATCAGCAAGTTAGAGGACAAGATAAATAAAGGCAAAGAAGCAGAGCAGAAAAAAGAAAAGAGACTCAAAAAGTCTGAGGAAACTCTAAGAGCTCTGTGACAACATGAAAAGAAATAACATCTGCATCATAGGGGTTCCTGAAGAAGTAGAGAAAGAACAAGGGATAGAGACTTTGTTCAATCATATCATAGCTGAAAACATACCTCAATTAAGGCTGGAAACATCTCACAAGTTCAAAGAGCACAGAAAACTCCTTTAAAGAGAAACCCAAAGAAACCTACACCGAGACACATCATAATAAAAATACCAAAGCTAAGTGATAAAAAGAATATATTAAAAGCTGCTAGAGAATAAAAGACTATCACCTAAAAATATACACCCCATTAGGATGACTCTCGACTTCTCAACAGAAACACTTGTGGCCAGAAGGGAATGGCAAAAAATATTCAAAGTAATGCAGAACATAAGCCTACAACCAAGACTACTTTAACCAGCAAGGCTATCATTTGAAATTGAAGAAGAAATAAAAAGCTTTCCAGACAAAAAACAACTCAAGGAATTCACTACAACCAAACCAATGTTGCAAGAAATGCTAAAGAGCCTGTTGTAAACAGATCAAATGAGAAAAAGAATATAGCAAAAGAGGAATAAAGTTTTAAAGAATAAAATGGCAATAAACAATTACATATCAAAAATAACCTTAAATGTAAATGGATTAAATGATCCAATCAAAAGACATAGGGTAGCTGCATAGATAAGAAAACAGGATCCATACATATGCTCTCTACAAGAGACACACCTTAAAACAAAAGATGCATATAGATTGAAGTTAAAAGGATGAAAAAAAATATTTCATGCAAATGGAAATTAAAAAAAAGCTGGAGTAGCAATACTTATATTAGACAAAATGGGCTTTAAAACAAAGGATATAATAAGAGATAAAGAAGGTCACTACATAATGTAAAGGCAGTAATCCAACAGGAAGATATAACTGCTATAAATATCTATGCACATAATATAGGAGCAACTAAATATATAAAGCAGACTTTGATAAATTTAGAGGGCGAGATCAACAGCAATGCTATAATAGTAGGGGATTTTAATACCCCACTAACATCACGAGATAAATCCTCAAGAAAAAAAATTAACAAAGAAACAGCAGACTTAAAGGGCTCACTAGATAAACTCGATTTACTAGAAATTTTCAGAACCTTTAACCAAGAGCAGCACAATATACATTCTTTTCAAGTGCTCATGGTACATTCTCTAGGATAGATCACATGTTAGGACACAAAAGCAGTCTCAACAAATTTAAAAAGAGGAAAATCATATTAAGCACTTTCTCTGATAACAATGGCATGAAACTAAAAATCAACCACAACAGAAAAGCTCAAAAATTCTCAAATATGTGGAAACTAAATACCAGATTGTTAAATAATGAATGAATTAAGAATGAGATCAAAGAAGAAATAAAAAATTCTTAGAAACGAATGATAATGAGCACACAACAACTCAAACTTTATGGGACACAACAAAAGCAGTACTGAGAGAAAAGTTCATAACACTACAGGCACATTTTAAGAAGCTAGAAAAAGATTAAATAAACAACTTAGCCCTGCATCTAAAAGAACTAAAAAAAGAACAGCAAGTAAAGCCCAAATGTAGTAGAAGGAAGGAAATAATAAAGATCAGAGGAGAAATAAATGACATAAAGGCTAAAGAAACAATACAGAGGATCAATGAAACTAGGAGCTCGTTCTTTTAAAGGTAAACAAGATTGATGAACCTTTAACTAGACTCAGCAAGAAAAAAAGAGAGAGGTCTAAAATAAATAAAATTAAAAATGAGAGTGGAGAAATAACAACTGATACAACAGAAATACAAAATATTGTAAGAAAATAATATGAAGAACTGTATGCCAAAAAACTAGACAATCTAGATGAAATAGACGAATTACTTAAACATACAATCTTCAAAAAATCAATCTGGAAAAATTAGAAAACATAAACAGAACGATTACACCAAATGAGATCAAAACAGTTATAAAAAAACTTCCAACAAAAAAAAGTCCAGGGCCAGATGGCTTCACAAGTGAATTCTACCAAATATTCAAAGAAGAACTAACTCCTATCTTTCTCAAGCTATTTCAAAAAATTCAAGAGGAAGAAAGACTTCCAAGCTCCTTTTATGAGGTGAGCATAATTCTGATTCCAAAATCAGGCAAAGACAACACAAAGAAAAAAAATTATAGGCCAATATCCCTGATGAATATAAATGCTAAAATCCTCAACAAAATATTAGCAAACTAGATCCAACAATATATGAAAAAAAATCATACACCATGATCAAGTGGGATTTATTCTGGGGAGGCAAGGCTGGTACAATATTTGCAAATCAATCAATGTGATTCATCACATAAACAAAAGGAAGGAGAAAAACCACATGATAATTTCAATAGATGCAGAAAAAGCATTTGATAAAATCCAGCACCCATTCATGATCAAAACTCTCAACAAAGCGGGAATTACAGGGAACATACCTCAACTGATAAAAGCTATCTATGACAAACTCACAGCCAACATCATACACAATGGGCAAAATTTAAAAGCAGTCCCCTTAAGATCAGGAACAAGGCAGGGTGCCCCCTTTCACCACTCTTATTCAACATAGTCCTGGAAGTTCTAGCCACAGCAATCAGACAAGAAGAAGAAATAAAAGGCATTCAAGTTGGAAAAGAAGAAGTAAGGCTATCATTATTTGCAGATGATATGATATTGTATATAGAAAACGCTAAAGTCTCAGTCAAAAAAACGACTGGACATGATAAATGAATTCAGCAAAGTGGCAGGATATAAAAATAATACTCAGAAATCAGAGGCATTTTTATACATCAACAATGAACAGTCAGAAAGAGAAATTAAAAAGACAATCTCACCTGACCTGTGGTGGCACAGTGGATAAAGTGTCGACCTGGAAATGCTGAGGTCACCAGTTCGAAACCCTGGGCTTGCCTGGTCAAGGCACATATGGGAGTTGATACTTCCAGTTCCTCCCCCCTTCTCTCTCTCTGTCTCTCTTCTCTCTCTCTCTCTGTCTCACAATCTCCTCTCTAAAAAATGAATAAATAAATAAAAAATAAATAAAAATTTAAAAATAAATTTAAAAAAACAAAACAATCCCCTTCCCTATTACAACCAAAAAATAAAGTACTTAGGAGTACATTAACCAAGGAGACTAAAGACTTGCACTCGGAAAATTATAAAACATTGATAAAAGAAATCAAGGAAGATACAAACAAGTGGAAGCATATACCGTGCTTATGGTTAGGAAGAATAAACATCATTAAAATGTCTATATTACCCAATGCAGTACCAATTAAAACACCAATGACATACTTTAAAGATATAGATCACATATTCCAAAAATTTATATGGAACCGAAAAAGAACACGAATAGCCTCAGCAGTCTTAAAAAAAGAATAAAGTGGGAGGTATTACTCTTCCTGATGTCAAGCTATACTCCAAGGCCATTGTACTCAAAACAGCCTGATACTGGCATAAGAACAGCCACATAGATCAATGGAACAGAATGGAGAACCCAGAAATAAACCCACAGCTCTATGGACAACTGATATTTGACAAAGAAGGTAAAGGCATACAATGGAGTAAAGAGAGCCTCTTTAGTAAATTGTGTTGGAAAAACTGGACAGCAACCTGCAAAAAAAGGAAACTAGACCACCAACTTATACCATTCACAAAAATAAACTCAAAATGGAAAAAAGAGTTAAATATAAGGCATGAAACCATAAGTATCTTAGAAGAAAACATAGGCAGTAAGTTCTCTGCCATCTCTCGCAGCAATATATTTGCTGATTTATCTCCACGGGAAAGTGAAATAAAAGACAGGATAAACAAATTGGAGTATATCAAACTAGAAAGCATTTGCACAGCCAAAGACAATAAGAACAGAATAAAAAGACAAACTACACAATAGGAAAACATATTTGATAGTATGTCTGACAAGGGCTTAATAACCAAAATTTATAAAGAACTTGTAAAACTCCATACCAGGAAGACAATCTAATCCAAAAATGGACAAAAGAAATGAATAGACACTTCTACAAAGAGGATATACAGATGGCCAATATGCATATGAAAAAATGCTCAACACCACTAAATCATTAGAAAAATGCAAATTAAAACCACAAGGAGATATCACTTCACACCTGTCAGAATGGTGCTCATCAAAAAAACAACACAGAATAAGTGCTGGCGAGAATGTGGGGAAAAGGGAACCCTCTGCACTGCTGGTGGGAATGCAGATTGGTTCAGCCTCTGTGGAAAACAGTAGAAAAATTTCTCAAAAAATTGAAAATCAAACTGCCTTTTGACCCAGCTGTCCCACTTTTAGGAATATACCCCAAGAACACCATAGAACGGTTCCAGAAGAAGAAATCCATCCCAATGTTTATAGCAGCATTGTTCACAATAGCAAAGATCAGGAAACAGCCCAAGTGTCCATCAGAGGACGAGTGGATTAAAAAGCTTTGGTACATATATACTATAGAATACTACTCAGCCATAAGAAATGATGACATCAGATTATTTACAATAACATTGATGGACCTTGTTAACATTATACAGAGTGAAATAATAAATCAGAAAAAACTAAAAACTATATGAACTCATACATAGATAGGACATAAAAATGAGACTCAGAGACATGAACAAGAATGTGATGGTAACAGGGGGTGAGTTGGAGGGGTGGGTAGGGGGTGAGGAAGGAGAAGGAGGGAGTAGGGGGAGGGTAAGGGCACAAAGAAAACCAGATAGAAGATGACGGAAGACAATTTGACTTTGTGTGAGAGGTATGCAGCATAATCAAATGTCAACATAATCTGGAAATGTTTTCTCAGAACATATGTACCCTGATTTATCAATGTCACTGCACTAAAATTAATAAAAATAAAAGAAAAAAAAAAGAAAACCCAAAAGTCTCAGTCAAAAAACTACTAAACCTGATGAATGAATTCAGCAAGGTGGCAGGATATAAAATTAATACTCAGAAATCAGAGGCATTTTTATACACTAACAATGAACTGTCAGAAAGAGAAATGAAGGAAACAATCATTTTTACCATTGCAACCAAAAAACTAAAGAACCTAGGAATAAATTTAACCAGGGAAATTAAAGACTTGTACTCAGAAAATTATAAAACACTGATAAAGAAATCAGGGAAGATACAAACAAGTG
This sequence comes from Saccopteryx leptura, assembly GCF_036850995.1. Classification (NCBI taxonomy): domain Eukaryota; kingdom Metazoa; phylum Chordata; class Mammalia; order Chiroptera; family Emballonuridae; genus Saccopteryx; species Saccopteryx leptura. Next base: position 200,632,800 of record NC_089504.1, read on the forward strand.
GCAGCATATACCGTGCTCATGGTTAGGAAGAATAAACATCATTAAAATGTCTGTATTACCCAAAGCAATTAATAAACTCAATGCAATACCAATTAAAATACCAATGACTTACTTCAAAGATATAGAACACATATTCCAAAAATTTATATGGAACCAAAAGAGAACATGAATAGCCTCAGCAACCTTGAAAAAGAAGAAGAAAGTGGGAGGTATCACACTTCTGGATATCAAGTTATACTATAAGGCCATTGTACTCAAAACAGTCTGGTACTGGCATAAGAACAGGCATATGGATCAATGGAACAGAACTGAGAACCCATAAATAAACCCACACTTTTTTGGACAACTAATATTTAACATAGGAGGTAAGAGCATACATTGAAAAAAAGACAGCCTCTTCAACAAATGGTGTTGGGAAAATTGGACACCTACCTGCAAAAAAATGAAACTGGACCACCAACTTACACCATTCACAAAAATAAACTCAAAATCGATAAAAGACTTAAATTTAATCCGTAAAACCATAAGTGTCTTAGAAGAAAACATAGGCAGTAAGCTCTGTGACATCTCTTGTAGCATTATTTTTGCCAATTCATCTCGATAGGCAAGTGAAATAAAAGACAGGATAAACAAATGGGACTATATTAAACTAAAAAGCTTCTTCAAGGCTAAAGACAATAAAAACAGAATAAAAAGACAAACTACACAATGGGAGAATATATTTGACAAGATGTTTGATAAGGCGTTAATAACCAAACTTTATAAAGAACTTGTAAAACTCCATACCAGGAAGACAAACAATCCAATCAAAAAATGGGTGAAAGAAATAAATAGACACTTCTCCAAAGAGGACATACAGATCGCCAATAGGCATATGAAAAAAATGCTCAACATCACTAATCATTAGAGAAATGAAAATTAAAACCACAAGGAGATATTACCTCACACCAGTCAGAATGGCGCTTATCAACAAAACAACACAAAAAAGTGCTGGTGAGGATGTGCAGAAAAGGGAACCCTCCTACACTGCTGGTGGGAATGCAGACTGGTGCAGCCTCTATGGAAAACAGTATGAAGATTCCTCAAGAAATTAAAAATCGAACTGCCTTTTGACCCAGCTATACCACTTTTAGGAATATACTCCAAGAACACCATAGCACTGTTTCAAAAGAAGAAATGCACCCCCATGTTTATGGCAGCATTGTTTATAATAGCAAAAATCTGGAAATAGCCCAAGTGTCTGTCAGTGGATGAGTGGATTAAAAAGTTTTGGTACATATATACTATGGAATACTACTCAGCCTTAAGAAATGATGACATCAGATTATTTACAACAACATGGATGGACCTTAATAACATCATACTGAGCGAAATAAGTAAATCAGAAAAAACTAAGAACTATATGATTCCATACATAGGTGGGACATAAAAATGAGACTCAGAGACATGGACAAGAGTGTGGTGGTTATGGGTGTGAGGGACTAGAGGGAGGGGTTTGGGGGTGGAGAAGGGCACAAAGAAAACCAGTTAGAATATGACAGAAGACAATTGGACTTTGGGTAATGGGAATGCAGCATAATCAAATGTCAAAATAACCTAGAGATTTTGTCTCTGAACATATGTACCCTGATTTATCAATGTCACCCCATTAAAATTAATTTAAAAAAAACTCCATATTTTATATGACATATTTGAACTCACTCCATGCTCCCTGGAGCTTTAGCATAAGGGAATGCCCTTGCTAATCAAGCTACTCGAAAAAATATTATTGGAGCAACCATGACAGATTAAGAAATTCAGTTTCACACTATTCATCACCAGAATGCTGCAGCCCTGCTTATACAGTTTCAACTTTTTCAAGAAGCAGCACAACAGATTGTTAAATCTTGTCCAAGGTGTCCTATACTACAATCTCTCCCTTCATTTGGAGTTAACCCTTGAGGACTCCTACCGGGACAACATTGACAAATAGATGTTACTCATATACCCGCATTTGGCAAACAGTCTTTTGTCCACATTACAGTGGATACTTATTCTGGATTTTTGGCGGCCTCTGCCAGAACAGGTGAGGCTGCTAAGCATGTTGTAGCTCACTGTTTGTATGCATTTTCTAATTTATAACTGCCTAAGCTGATTAAAACTGACAATGCTCCTGCATATGTAGAAAAAGCATTTAGTACATTTTTTTTAGACATTTGGGATTGACCTAAGGACGGTATTCCTTACAATCCTCAGGGTCAAGGCATTGTACAGCATGCACATCAAGCACTTAAAAGTCAATTAGAGCCTGACCAGGCAGTGGTGCAGTGAATGGAGCATCAGACTGAGGTGCAGAGGACCCAGGTTTTTTATCCCAAAGCCCCCAGTTTGGGCGTGGGCTCATCTGGTTTGAGCGGAGCTTACCAGCTTGAACCCAGGGTCACTGGCTTGAGCAATGGGTTACTCAGTCTGCTATAGCCCCACAGTCAAGGCACATATGAAAGAGCAGTCAATGAACAACTAAGGTGTCGCAATGAAAAACTCATGATTGATGCTCCTCATCTCTCTTTGTTCCTGTCTGTCTGTCCCTGTCTGTCCCTCTCTCTGAGTCTCTCTCTCCGTAAAAAAAATAAAATAAAAAAAATAAAAAAAAGTCAATTAGAAAAATAAAAGAGGGAAGTTATACCCTTAAACTCCTGCAAATATTTATTATGCTCTTTTTACTTTAAATTTTTTTAATACTGTTCTACGGGGCCATTCAGCAGCCAAGAGACTGGAATCCTCCAAGAAAAGCCTTCCCTGAAGTGCAATGCATGGACCCACTCACAGAAATCTGAAAAGGGCCAGACCCTGTTCTCTTGTAGGGCTGAGGATATGTGTGTTTTTCCTAAGACTGTTGAGGCTCCTCGGTGAGTTTGTGAACATTTGGTGAGACAACATGAGCCAGGAGGAGAGACTCTCTTCACAAGAGCAATAGTATAGGGCTTATTTTGCTTCCCACTTGTCCCACTCTCTGTCAAACCTGTTTTTGTAAAAAGCTTAAACTGGCAGTGGAGGGTCCTCAAACCCCTCAGTGAGATCTCCTGAGCATGGCTTTTAAGGTCTATAATGACCAAAAGAAACAGGCAAAGGCAGACATGGCCCAAAGAGATCAGGCAAAATATCAGCTCTTGGCATATGCCCTTAAAGGCTTCAATGCCCCTAAGGGGCTTCATAAGACTCCATCAGGGCTCTGCTTCAAGAGTAGATGCCGGGGTCCAGCCCCGGGGGGGGATCCAGGGGTCCCACAGGAGGAGACGGCATCGGCAAAAATGGAGTGAGAGAGCCGGATTCTTTTCTTTCTCTTTATTCTCTGGTTAGCATTTACTGCCAGGAATCTCTGCCAAATGCTGGTCTAGCTTTCTTTTTATGCACCCACACTAAGTTACAATCACATGGTATTTTGTTTCACTATGGTTACATGTTTCCAGATAACAGTTAATTCATATCTATAAACTATAAATCAGGTGGTAAGTTATTCAAAGTACAGTTATACAATAGCAATAACAATATTGGTACAAACTTCTAAAAGATTAGTACTAATTAATAACTCTACTGTTGTTGTGAGTCAAGGGCGCAGAGAGAGATTAGCAGACGAAATCATTAAGGACTAGTAAAGGACCACCGCTTGCTTAGGCAAATGGCCTTGAGTTCATGCAGTGTCCTAATATTTCTCACAAGACTTCAAAAGGCTTGATTATTAAGAAATTGTCATAACATCAAGAGTAACTTTTGCTTAAAGATATATAGAGTGCACCTGCAAGATAGCTTAGTAGCAACATAATATCAGAAGGCATTAATTGCTATTGCTTCTATGGATTCTTCCATATTCCTCTTTATTATCTGAACGAAAAACCTTGGGAAAGTATATAAATCTCATGAGAATGTCTCACTGAGAAAGCCCAGTAACTGCCTTTAGTCATAAAACAAGTCTCTTAGCAAAACATTCTTTTCTTGCTGACTGCATTCCCATCCCAGGCCACGCAACAGGCCATTCTATTACTCCTTTCCTAAGATTCTATTGTCTAGTCAAATTTTATTTATTTACTATATTCACACACTAGTAAATTCTAACTATATTCTTCTTAGAGTGTTCCACTATTTGCAGATCAAATAAGCAAGAAGAAAGGAAAGTTTCTCTACTCTATCACATGAAAAGGCTAGGGAGGAAAAATGATGAATTAAGTGAAGGCCGAAAGGTGCTTTGCACACAGCCACTGCCTTCTACCCATACACAAGTCACAATCTATTCTTTCTAACATGATTAAGAAGAAATTCTCCTACAAACTTAACCCTTTACGAGGGATATCATAGCCAGCCTCTTATGTTTATGAGCCCAGTTCAAGGGGCTTACAGGCTTTTCTGTGGAACTTACACCTTCTGTCTCATTTCCAAAGAAATTACTACGAATCTACAGGGAAAGCACGGTACTATTATTCCTGTGCCATAAATAATAGCACACACCCAGAAAAGGGGGGAATATAAGGCCAGATTAATTCAAAAGATTAAAGGGGGAAGTATCGTTGTGCCTTTCCTTTGCGGTGACTTTGTCAACCCGCAGCTGTTGGTCTTTACTGCGGTGACTCTATCTTCTTTTGCTGTGACTTTGTCAACCAGCAGTTGTGGATCTTCTCCTGCTGTGACCTAGTTAGCCAGCATTAGTGGATTGGCTCCCGACAAGTAGAAAGGAAGGTCATTGGGCTAAAGCATGCCTGGTTTCTTGGCCCCTGCCAGGGCCATGCCCTCACTGTGGGGGGGAAAAGGACACTGAAAGGTAAGCTGTCCCCTTGCTCCTTCAAAGGAGGGTTTAGTCTCTTTTGTCCATACCCCAGCCACCTCTGACCTAACCTTGCCCAGCCTGCTGAGACTAGCCACTGAAGACTGAAGGTGCCCAGGGCCATCAGACCCATCTCACGTCATCATGGAGGAGCCTAGAGTAACCATCCAAGTAGCAGGTAAGCCAATCTCATTTCTTATAGACACGAGGGCCACTTACTCTGCCTTACTTGAATATGCAGGTCCTGCTCATCCCTTGAAGATTTCTGTTGTGGGTGTTGAAGTTCTTATTTTCCTCTTTTTTTGCCATAAATCCACTGCTTCTTTACATACCCTTTTTCTTCTCCTTCCTCGGTGCCCCAACCCTATTTTAGGCCAAGAATTCAGAGCCTTTCTCTCCCTTTACCACCCGTCCACAGAATCAGCCTTGTTGCTACTTTTGCTTAGCCCAATTTGCTCACTTCTGTTTTAAATTTACCTCTATCACCCAGCATAGTAAATCCCAAGGTTCTCCTCGCCACCCTCATGGCTGCAAAACTCCAGGAAGGGGCCCCCTGGTCTCATCTCTCCAGGCTGTAGAGAACAGGGGCTCCATCTGCACACATGCCTGCGGATGGTCCTTCCAGTTTACCTGAACCATCACCAGAAACCCAGAATTGACATTAGGCTTGAGACAAAGGTTTAATGTGCTGGAAGCAGTGGTCATTGGACTTGGAGTCTAACTGCAGAGTGTGAAAGTGTGGCAACAGTTCCAGTGCCATGCGAACTTTCCCTGGATGTGTTTCCTGGACTCTTGCTTCTTGTGATAGCTCTCAATGGACTGAATTGGGGTTGCGTTGCATTTGCAGGGAATGCAGAATGGTGATGTGTCAGCTGTTACATCTTAGGAGACAGGCCACAGCAGACACAAAGTAAATTTTATAAGTTTTATTGCAGACCTGCACAGGGACTGCAGGCAACCCATGCAAGGGAGCACTGCAGCCCCCCAAACCTGCACAGGGACTGCAGGTAATCCACACAGGGGAACACTGCAGCCCCCCAAACCTGCGCAGGGACTGCAAGCAACCCACGCCTCTGAAGAGACTGGAGCACTGCAGCCCCCCAAACCTGCGCAGGGACTGCAGGCAACCCACGCCTCTGAAGAGACTGGAGCACTGCAGCCACGAGCTTCTAAAATGGCTCCTTTTTATAGGGTGGCTATCTAGGATGAGCAAGCATTATACAGAAGCTGATGTGGCTGTTAGTCATTGGCTAGGGAGGTCGTGTGCAGTTACGGGGGGGGGGTATTACTCAGTGGAGAATTTCAAACATAAACTTCTGATAAGGGTCTCTGACTCAATGCAGGATGTTGCTGAACTCTTTGTTCTCAGCATCACAGGGACCTTGTACACTCTTGGCAGCCCCAGCATGTCAGTACTCCCTGAATCTAACATCATGGACTTGGTGAACATGTTAAGGGTATTCAAAACAGCAAAGACTCTATTATAGACCCTGTTATATTGGCTAAGAATTTGCTTAAAGGTTTTAATCCCTGTAATGTATTAAGACACTTGTTTTTCCCTGGCTGGTTGGCTCAGTGGTAGAGCATCGGCCTGGCGTGCGGGGGACCCAGGTTCAATTCCAGGCCAGGGCACATAAGAGAAGCACCCATTTGCTTCTCCACCCCCCCTCCTTCCTCTCTGTCTCTCTCTTCCCCTCCTGCAGCCAAGGCTCCATTGGAGCAAAGATGGCCCGGGCGCTGGGGATGGCTCCTTGGCCTCTGCCTCAGGCACTAGAGTGGCTCTGGTCGCGGCAGAGCAATGCCCCGGAGGGGTGGAGCATCGCCCCCTGGTGGGCAGAGCGTCGCCCCTGGTGGGCGTGCCGGGTAGATCCCGGTCGGGTGCATGCGAGAGTCTGTCTGACTGTCTATCCCCGTTTCCAGCTTCAGAAAAATACAAAAAAAAAAAAAAAAGACACTTGTTTTGGTATCTGTTAACATTGGCTATGCTAATTTTCTGTTTGTTCTGTACTTTTTCTATCTGCCTCTGTATTAGAATCTGGAAAATCAGAGAAGTGCAAATCACAGCACGTGAGCTTAATTTAAAAAATATTTTTTAAAAGGGGCATATGTGGGAAACAGGCTGTAAGCCAGAAAAATTATAGCTGAAGGCTTAATTTAAGGCTCTGCCTTTCCCACCCTTTTAATACCAAGATCTTTTTAACACTAAGCTTTTCCCCACACCCTTGACTGCTGCATGATGTATGGTGGTGCACTCTTATGAGGAATCCCATTTATGCCTCAGATGAGTGGCTTTGTATCAGAGACTTCCTTATTTATATATTGGCTTAAAGGCTTTAATTGTCTATGCTATATAATAAAGCAAAGACCAGGGGCTCTCTCTCTCTGATCTTGTCATCAGCATTGAAGAGGCCTTTGATCCCATCCTCTTTTCTTTGTGAGTCTGTTTTCTTAGTTCCATGTCATTCTCCCTCGGGACCTGGAAGCCATGCCGGTTCATGACTTTACATTACTATCAAGGAAACCTGGATGCCACTTAAAAGAATAGACTCAAAAAGAAGTTTGTCCTGACCAGGCAGTGGCACAGTAGATAGAGTGTTGAACTGGGATGCTGCAGACCCAGGTTTGAGACCCTGAGGTCACCAGCTTGAGCGCGGGCTCATCTGGTTTGGGCAAAGCTCACCAGCTTGGACCCAAGGTCGCTGGCTCAAGCAAGGGGTTACTCAGTCTGCTGAAGGCCTGCGGTCAAGGCACATATGAGAAAACAATCAATGAACAACTAAGGTGTCATAATGCGCAACAACAACAACAAAAAAAACTAATGATTGATGCTTCTCATCTCTCCGTTCCTCTCTGTCAGTCCTTGTCTATCCCTCTCACTGACTCTCTCTGTCTCTGTAAAAAAAAAGTCTGTTTCTTTGTGTTGGGCAGATAAAATGTATTATGCTCACTTTGTAATGCTGCCCATGGGGAGTTGCCCAGGTGATATTAATGTGTGTTGGGGGGCAGGCAGGGTCGTTGTAGCCTGGGGCTTGGTTTTGGGATTAAGCCTTTCCCACCCTTTTTTGATGTGGGGTGGTACAATCCAATCATGCCTCAGAGAAGTGACTTTGTATTAGAGACTTCCCTATTTTGTATATTGGATTAAGGGTTTGGATTTTTACACTATAAAATGGGGACGGAGCGGGAGCCTGCGCTCTTGGTTCCTGAGATTATCATTAGAGGAGACAGCAGAGAGCAGAGAAAGGCCACGTGGAGGAGGCCAGGAGAAGCAGCCAAGATGGCGGAGTGCTGAGTGAGATGCCAGTTTGTGCAGTTTGACGCTGGAGAAGGAAGGAGATGGGGAACTGAGGAGAATAAGTCTGGTGAGCTAGAAACCTTTGATTCTAGGAAACTCGGATAAATCAGTAGCTTTGTGAGCACTGAATGTGATTGGGTTTTGGAGCCCAGTGTGTGTTTTTACTTGCCCGCCGGGTGCAAGCTAGGATTAAAGATGAAGGCCCATCAGTTCTTGGCTCCGTTGTTTCTTTACCGACTGTCCGAATCCAATGCGAACCTGCATGAGCCGGGTGGCTGTGATGGTAGCCCTGGCCTTAGATACTGGCTTTACACTTTGAAAAGTGGTAAACAGACAAATAGAACTTATTTCTTCTTATAGAACTTACCATATTTCCCCATGTATAAGATGCACCTTAATTTTGGGGCCTGAAATTTGAAAAAAAAAATGTATTACATAAAGTTATTGAACTCAAGTTTTATTTATCATAAAACTCATACAACTCCTCATCACTGTCAAAACTCCCATTCATTAGCTTGTCTTCATCTGTGTCTGATGACAAATCACTGTCTTCAACAATTAGCACAAAAAATGGGAAATGCAAGTAAAAAAAATCTGCAACAACTGTAGTTTTTAGACCCCAAATTTTTTGAAAAATGGTGCTCATTATACATGGTAAAATATGGTAATCAGAACAGGCATTACATTTTACATATGAGAGGACCAATGCATAGTTTTTTTAATTACACCACATTCAGAAACCTAGCCCAGCACTTACTTTTATACCTCCCTAGCAACTTAAGTAGTTTTCTGGTTCTGATTTTATTTGCTGCCAGATTTTTGGAAGACTAACTTTTAAACACAATTATACTGACATGGAATTTGCTGCTCTGCAACATGGGAGTTGTTATGTGGTCGTGCTTTCATCAAAATCTGACATGTGCTGCTTCCCTTGGCTAATTCATCCCATCTAAACCTAACAGTGGCTGTCCAAAACCTCTGTTACCTATCCAGGAGGCTATGTACACCAGGAAGCCAAATCATTCTGTTTTTTTAATTCCATCTTCACTTAGCCCAGGGTAAGGGTGGGTGGAGCATGATAGCTTTTCTGAACTGGCCCTGGGCAAAACTGTCAACTATTTCAAGAAAGACTTACATCAGAAAGGAAACATAAAATTTATCTAGATCAGTGGTAGTCAACTTGGTCCCTACCACCCACTAGTGGGCATTCCAGCTTTCATGGTGGGTGGTAATGAAGCAACCAAAGTATAAATAAAAAGATAGATTTAACTATAGTAAGTTGTTTTATAAAGATTTATTCTGCCAAACTTAGCGAAAATCCGACATAAAATACTTGGTAAGTAATTATTAATATATGCTTTAACTTGCTGTAACTCTGCTTTATATGTTTTATAAAGTAAAGCTATTTCCCTACTTTATAAATCACCATTACTGTGGAATCAGTGAGTGGTTAGAAAATTTTACTACTAACAGAAATACAAAAGTGGGTGGTAGGTATAAAAAGGTTGACTATGCCTGATCTGGACTAATCCTTACATTTTTCAAATTGAAAAAGCCATTTCCTAAATAGTGGAGGACATTTCTGTAAGGCCACTGAGTTAGAGAGCAAGAAAATGCTAATAGGCATGCTGTTATGACAAAGCCTCATGGCAAAGCAATGTCATCTGCTGAATTCATTTGATTGCCCAAGAAATCCTTCCCTTTGCAATTACTTCTTCCCACACATCCCAGCTCTTGTCTCTACTTACTGACCCTCTGCTCTACCTTTGGCATTTCCCTGGTCTGTTCCAGCTGTTTCTTCTGGGGAAGTATCAGCTGGTGTCAGGTCAAGAGAATAGTTTTGCTAGGTATTTAAACCAGAAGGGATTTAATTCAGGAACTTGGTTATATGACCACCGGAACACTGAAACAGAAAAATATTGTATGCCAAAATAACCAAGAGGTTAGTGACTGCAGGAAGCAGCTACCACAATGGGGAGGGGAACAACAGGAAGGAGGTGATGTCACTCACAGGAGAGCTCCCAGGATGCAGGTGCTCCAACAGCCAAGGCTGGTGCCTGGATCTATGAAGAACATGCCAGAAAGTTGTTGTTGGTCAAATCATTTTAACAAGAGCTATACTACTGCTAAGAAAAACATACTGCTTAAAAAAAAATACCAGGCCCTGGCCAGTTGGCTCAGCAGTACAGCATTGGCCTGGCAGGTGGAAGTCCTGGGTTTAATTCCCAGTCAGGACAAACAGAAGAATTGCCCATCTGCTTCTCCACTCTCCCCCCTGTCCTTCCTCTCTGTCTCTCTCTTCCCCTCCCACTAGCCCAGGCTACATTGAAGCAAAGTTGGCCCAGTTGCTGAGGATGGTTCCATGGCCTTCACCTCAGGTGCTAGAATGGCTCAGATTGCAGTGAAGCAATGCCCCAGAGGAGCCAAGCATCGCACCCTGGTGGGCATGCCAGATGAATCCCCATCAGGCACAGGCGGGAGTCTGTCTGTCTACTTCCCCCACCACGCTTCTCACTTCCGGGGATGGGGAGAGAAAGCATTTTACAGCAACTGAAAGCCTTCTGCTAATGAAAGATCATTTTATGTAATCACTAAAGCCAGTCCCTTAAGAATATATACTGGGCAAAACTTTGCCACCTGGTTCTAATTACTGCATATTGTTAGCAGAAATCAAATACCATGTTCGCAAAAATATTCTGTCATTAAGATTACTTGCTTGGCTTTGACTTTTTCTCTATTCCATCTCATCTGAATTAGTTAAGTTCTTACCAAGAACAATAAATCAAAACCATTGTAATTACACTGTGTTTAGCATTATTCATCATAGCTCTGTAATAATTTGATCTGCAATTGCTTTTGTCATTGTTTTATTATTAACAATAGTAATTGCTACTATTTATTAAGAGTTGATTATATACTGAGTAATATATTAAAATGTCATTTAACCCTTTGAGTAGTACGAACATTCATGTACATCCTCACTCAAAGGGTTAACAAAAAACTCACTACTCAAAGGGTTAATCATTACAACTTATCTGTGAGGTAAGTGCTATTATACCAATTTTAGAGATGAGGAAGTAGTTCTGAAAATTTCTGTGACTCAGATTTACAAAGTCTTGTTAAGTACTTTATGATTTACAAATTTATGCTATTATAGAGATTAAATGGAATTATGTTTAAAAATCCAAAAGGATAATATTCATAAAAACTATCCAAAATGAACCTTATAGAACATTTTATTGTAGTTGTTACAGACTTTGTGTCTGCTAATGGCATCGTCTTAGCAATTTTTACTGATTTTTTTCCTATTTATCCATCTATTTTCCTGCTTCTTTGCATACCTGGTGTTACAAGTTAAATTTTGTCCCCCAAAAAGATATGTTGAAGTCCTAATCTATGGTACCTCAATATGTGACCTTATTTAATTTTGTTGCAGATGCAACTAGTTAAGATAGGTCACACTGTAGGAGAGTGGACCCTTCTTTATCTGATATGACTGGTGTACTTATAAGAGAAGGAGAGGACAAGGACACAAGAACACCATGTGATGGCAGGCAGAGGCTAAAACAATGAGACTACAAGCCAAGGAACATGAAGGATTGTCAACCACCACCAGAAGGTGGGAAGAGATAAGGAAGAACACTACCCAGAGTCCCAAAGAGAGTGTGGCTCTGCTGACACCATGGTTTTCTACTCTGAGCCTCCAGAGCTGTGAGAGATTTCATTCCTGTTGTTTTAAGCCATCTCGTTTGTGTTCCTTCCTTATGACAGCCCTGAGAAACTAATATACCTAGTAATTTAGATTGGATGCTGGCTATTGTAAATTTTACATTTTGGGGTCCTGGATTTTGTCATATCACTTTAAAGAATATTGGACTTACTCTATCTAGCATGCAGTTAATCTACTTAGGAAATTTTTACCTTTCAAAACTTGTTTTTGAAGTTTATCAGGATGAGCTGGGGAAACTATTAGTCTAGAACTCATACCCATCTTCAAACGCTACTCAAAGTCCAGGTCTTACAAGGACTTCTTTCTCTGGCTGATGGAAATACAAACTATTCCCAGTCAGCATGAGCTCTGGGGACTTTCTTTTCATGCACGTGCAGATTAGGACTAGAGAAGCCCTATGTACATGTCAAAGGAACTCTCTGTGTAGTTCTACCTTTTCTGGTGTTCTGTCCCAAAAACTCTAGGCACCTATTCTCCCAGAATTTCACTTTCTGTCTCTAACTCAGCCAGACTTCTGGGCTCTGCAACCTGGAAACTGCCTTTGGGCTGTAAATTGGGTCAGTAGTAAGCTCACTGTTTCATTTCAATTGTCATTTTCACAAAGGAAGACAGTCCTGTTCTTTCTCTTAACCAATATGTGGAAATCTTTGTTTCATATATTTGGTCTGATTCTCCTCTTTTTATGTTGAAGATTGAATCCAGTCTCTATTACATCATAATGGCTGGAAAGAATGTTATTTACTTTTTTAAGTAAACAAGAATATGGTGTTTTTAAGCATTTCCTTTTTTCACCCTCACCTCACTAATGTGTAACACATCATGTGTCATTTTGGCACAAAGAAGTTTTTCTGTGAACCTTCCAAGAAAAAGAAATATAAAAATTAAACCAGAGCCTGGCAAATCAGACCCAAGGCACACCCATCTTACTAAACATCTTGTGTTACTGATGACTGTTAGAGGTAAACTGGTGACAGAAAGCACATTTTGCTTTTTAAGCAATTTCATGAACCAAACAGATGGCAAGTTTTCTCACTCATCAAAAAATTGCAAACTTTGTGATTCTCATCTCTGAAACAATCTTTATCTCAGCCCCGTGTTAAACCAGGCAAGGCAGGGGGTAAGGGGGAGACAGGAAACATTCAGATGACAAATGAAAGCTTATTTCTTAGATGGGGAGTGGGGTGATCCTTAGAAACCATGAAATTCACTTAAGAGTAAGTTGGACAAAAAACAACACTGTGTACTAAAAACATGCTAAATTACAGACTTTACAGACATGCCAAATGCTATAGGCTGACATTTTTATAGCAATTTATAAATTACAAGACATTGCCACATTTATTTATTTCCTTCAAAATGACTTCATCCAGTCTTCTCTTTCTCACTGATGCAAATTCCATTCTCCGAATGCTCAGGCCAAAAGCCTGGGGTCATTACTGGCTCATCTTCTCTCACACACCTGCTATCCAATCATTAGCAAATCTAGTCAAGTCTAAGTATAAACTAGGTTTGATGCAACCACTCCTCAACACCCCCACTCTCTGCATGACTGTCCTCTCTCTCCCAGATTCCTGCAAGAGCCAAGCAGTGAACTTGCCTCTAACCCAGCTCCCCAAGATGATTTTCAACCCAACAATCAGATTAATTCTAATATGTCATATTATCACTACCCTGCTCAAAATGTACCCAAGACAGAGTAGGGTTCTTTTTTTCTTTTTACAACCACAACTGTTGATCAATTTCTGGTGTCACGTAACATGCCTCTGTCGCAAAAAATAAAAATCCAATCAGGAAGACTTGGAAGGGCAGAAGATCACATCAAAATTTCTTAAGTGTAGCTTGACTGGTGGTGGCACAGTGGATAGAGCAATGACCTGGGATGTTGAGGTCCCAAGTTTGAAACCCCACACAGGCTTGAGCATGGGATTATCAGCTTGAGTGCTGGGTTACCAGCTTGAGCATGGGGTCATCAAAATGATCCTAAGGTCGCTGGCTTGAGTGAGGGGTCACTGGCTTGGCTGGAGCCCTCTGCCCCTTAGTCAGGGCACATATGAGAAGCAAACAAATGAATAACCAAAGTGCTGAGTTTATGCTTCTCATCTCTCTCCCTTTCTCTGTCCCCCCAAAAATAACTCTTAGGTATGAATAACAGCCCTTTTTCCCCAAAAAATCTCATGTCTATGGGAAGAAATGATGAAAGAAAAATGGTCTTTCTATGAAATCAGAAAATTTATGAGCTAGTACATACAGTGTGAGGGCAATCAGTCTTATATGTCAATCAGCCTTATACTTTTTCAATAATTTTCTGATGCTTTATAATTTGAATGATCCTGTTGTCAATGTAAAATAATTGGCTTTTTCTGTTTTAAAAAGAAATGTTTCTAGTAAAAATGCTAGATTAAAAATTGCTTTCTGTTCTATGCCAACATATTTCACTTTAATGTATGCTAACATGTCTGAGCAAATAAAAACATCAGCTCAGTTAGAAATACATTTTAATGTAAAAATTATTCATTATACATGAGTCAACAGTATTCCCTACAGAGAACTCAGCCAAGTTCTATCAATCTAAAAATGATTGCTCTATCAAGCCATGCACCATCCAGGGAGAGTTAAAAGAAAATCTTTGGTAATCTTATATTGAGTTTTGCCAAGCAACATTTCCAATGTTTATGTCCTGCTTATCATAAGTTCTCTGAAATGAGCTAGGAGATCTTAAATTGTATTACAGAAAGCCATCTGGTTTTTCCAAGGTTTTAGTTGTTAATGAATAAAAATGAAACACATGTTGATTCTGGCTGGGACAAAGTGGGATAAAAAAAGTTTCTGTTCTCAGAGGAGGGATAATTTGGGAAGGGCCCTTGCTGATATTTGGCTTATACAAGAGAGGCCATAACCATTTCATGGAGATAGCCAAGGCCAAGTTTGTCATGGAGACCAGACGACCATTAGTCAGAGTGGGAGTGAGGCTGAGGATAGGAGAGCAGAACAGGAGGCAGAAAGGTTACTGAGGCCTGGGAAATGAAGGTCCACAATCTCAGCAGTAAATGAAGTACTTGCTTTTGGCACAAGCAAAGCAGGCACCCCCAAAAAGAAGAAATATCTGGAATTTGCAAACTACCATTCTAACAAAAGACTATTTTTGTTTCAGTGTAGATGTAATTTGTATCTTCTACAGATGAGTGATGTTTATTTGGAATTATGTAAAATGAGTGATGAGGGAGGTGTGGCTAGCATCTCCTTAGTCCTGGGGCCACCAAAGGTCTTACTGGGCTTTAAGTGGGGCTCTAGAGAAGAAAGCTTGGGGACGTACTAGAAAAAAATGCAGTGACAGGGGAAAAGAAAGAAAGCAGTGTCTTGCAAAGATTACTTGAGTAGTGATTGTGAAGTCAGTGGGCAATAGGGGAAAGTCACGTGAGAAGTAGACCTAGGAAATTTGGTTAGAACTGCCCACACCTATGCATGCCAAAAGAAACTTCCCAGGAGTCCTTTGGAAAAGAGTGACCATCTGTCAGCCAATGAAATTTCTCCACATCATATTACCTCGACCACCCTAGATAACCCTTTAAATTTTCCCCACGCAGTTTCCCCCATGCGACTTCTCTGGCCCCGTCCCCACAACCAGAGACCCTTGTCTGGGAAGCACTCTACTAAATAAAGCTTTTGCTATTCCACACTTTGTGGCTATGCCCTTCCTTCTTCCTTGGTGGGAAAAAATACCTTACAGTGATGTATGAGGTAAAAGAGGGCACAGTGAGATTGTCACATTACAGGTGTGGGGGATGGGGAACTGCCCAGAGCACTTGCCTATGGGTATTTAAGCAATCTTTCATGTATCATTGCTAAAAGCAGTGTTAAAAGTAGCATAATCCACTTTCATTATATTTTTGTACAGCAAATTTATCTTGTTTATATAAGTTCAGTATATCTGAATTTAATACTTTGTTAAATATTATCCCTATAATAATATCAAGTCTTATAAGATATTATAGATAGATGATACCTAGATATAGATAAGCATGATTAAATTACTGAAATTACTAATATCAATGTTTCTTTTCTAAAAGCTCACAAAAATTAGGGGATATTTTATCACTTTATATTTGTAAGGCCAGTGGCTGCTGCCATGACCACACAGGTTCTCATCAAATTTGGGCAGACAATAAAGAGAAACAGTGGAGCCAAAGGAGGGTGAGCCATTCCAATTTATTAGCATCTCATCAAGATAGGCAAGTCAAAAACCACCAAGGGAAATATGTAGTGGAGGGCAAGGGATCAGCAAGGGACAAAAGAAACTCAACTGCACCTCTCAGTGGCAGGGCAGAATCTCCTTTATCTCCCCTGAAGGGAAATATTTACATCCTTAAAATAGTGCTATCATGGGCTCCTGTACTATTTGCACAAAAGACTAGCAGCCAGTAAACCTACAAGCAAGCCTAACACAGCCATTTTCCCCACAATATTCATTTTGCAGTATCCTTTAAATTTTGTGAGTAGTATAGTTAACATATGTTGGTCAAATATGTTTGTAAATATGATATATATGTTTGCTTGCTTAAAGTTTGTACTGGGTGTGGGAGACAGGCTGTAAGCAGGCAGGGTAGATATAGCCTAAGGCTTAATTTTAAGACTAAGCTTTTCCGAGGAGCTCCAAGATGGAAGTGGAGAAGGCAGACACCCAGACGCCCAGCTCTCAACACTAAACTGGAATACAAATCAATTTAGGAAAAATCAGCAAAAAAAACCAACACTGAACTGCAAGAACAGCTCTCAAAAAAAAAGGAGCAAAGAGGAAGCCACAATAATCCTGGTAAGGAGTTCCTGAATCTCCTCTGCTTACAGGAATGGAAGGGGGGGTGAGGCTGAGAGCCCAGAGAGGATTTCACAGAGGAAAAAGAGCAGAAACTACTGCTCACAGCCACTTACCTGGCGACCAGGGAGCAAGGTGGGTTGAAAAGTCCAGCTTATTTCCCAAGTGGAAAGGACAGGGAGAGGGACAGACTGTGAGGGGCTAAGGTATGCAAGAAATGAAATAAAAAAGCTGACTCATTCGTGCTGGAGGTGGCCATAGCTGGGGGAGGGACTGAACCTTTCACAAAACAGAGCTGAAGTGCTTCTGGATCAGAGATCTCCGGACATCTATCCAGCTCCAATCAGTGCAACAAGACACAGCTGAAAACAAGAAGTGGGGAGGAGGGGCAGTAACTCAGGTCTCCATGGAGATCTGAGATACAACTCCCCCTACTGGAGCTGAGAAAAAACCCTGCCCCCAGTGAGATTAGTTGGTGGAAGAGACCTTCAGCATCTCAGGTTACACACACAGCATTCCTGGTTACAGTTTCAAGGAAGCCCCCTGTTGAGATCAGTTAACAAGACTATCACCTGTTAAGAAAACAAACAAATCAAGACTTCAAAGCTGCCCAAATCAGAAAGTGGATTACAAATAATAGCTGATACCAACCCAAGAAGACCTAGAAATAACACAACTGAAAACTGGAGGCAGACAACACCAAGCCTAGACTCAACCAACTCTACAAATAAAACACCATGATGAGAAGACAAAGGAGTGCAACCCCAATAAAACCACAAAAGACACCTTCGAGAGATGAGCTGAGTGATATGGAAATAATCAAACTTCCAGATGCGGAGTTCAAAATAATGATTGTAAGGATGCTTAGGGATCTTAGAACAACAATGGAGGGGCAGTTTGAAAACCTAAATAAAGAAATAGCAAGTATAAAAAAGAACCAGTCGGAGATGACAAATACAATATCAGAAATAAAGACCACAATGGAAGGAATTAAAAACAGGATAGATAGAGCAGAGGACCAAATCAGCGAGTTAGAGGACAACTGGAATGAAGGCATGAAAGCAGAGAAGAAAAGAGAAAAGAGACTCAAAAAGTCAGAGGAAACTCTTAGAGAGCTCTGTGACAACATGAAGAGAAATAACATCCACATCATAGGGGTTCCTGAAGAAGAAGAAAAGGAACAATAGATAGAGATGTTGTTCAATCATATCATAGCTGAAAATTTTCCTAAATTAATGCAAGAGAAACTCTCACAAGTCCAAGAAGCACAGAGGACTTCATTAAAGAGAAACCCAAAGAAACCTACACCAAGACACATCATAATTAAAATAACAAAGATAAGCGATAAAGAGAAAATATTAAAAGCTGCAAGAGAAAAAAAAGTTATCACCTACAAAGGAGCCCCCATAAAAATGACATCCGACTTCTCAACAGAAACACTTGAGGCCAGAAGGGAATGGCAAGAAATATTCAAAGTAATGCAGAACAAGAACCTACAACCAAGACTACTTCATCCAGCAAGGCTATCATTTAAAATTGAAGGAGAAATAAAAAGCTTCCCAGACAAAAAACAACTAAAGGAATTCATTACAACCAAACCAATGCTGCAGGAAATGTTAAGGGGCCTGTTGTAAACAGATCAAAGTGGGAAAAGAATATAGCAAAAAAAGGAATACACCTTTAAAGAAGAAAATGGCAATAAACAACTACATATCAATAATAACCTTAAATGTAAAGGGATTGAATGATCCAATCAAAAGACATAGGGTAGCTGCGTGGATAAGAAAACAGGACCCATACATATGTTGTCTACAAGAGACACACCTTAGAACAAAAGACACACATAGATTGAAGGTAAAAGGATGGAAAAAAACATTTCATGCAAACGGAACTGAAAAAAAAGCTGGGGTAGCAATACTTATATCAGACAAATTGGACTTTAAAACAAAGGATATAGTAAGAGATAAAGAAGACCACTACATAATGATAAAGGGAGTAATCCAACAGGAAGATATAACTATTATAAATATCTATGCACCTAACATAGGAGCACCCAAATATATAAAACAGACTTTGATGGATTTAAAGGGTGAGATCAACAGCAATACTATAATAGTAGGGGATTTCAATACCCCACTAACATCACTAGATAGATCCTCAAGAAAGAAAATTAACAAAGAAACAGCAGACCTATTGGAAACACTAGATCAACTCGATTTAATAGATATCTTCAGAACCTTTCACCCTAAAGCAGCAGAATATACATTCTTTTCAAGTGCTCATGGTACATTCTCTAGGATAGACCACATGTTAGGGTACAAAAGTGCTCTCAACAAATTTAAGAAGACTGAAATCATATCAAGCACTTTCTCCGATCAAAACGGCATGAAACTAGAAATGAATCACAAAGAAAAGCTCAAAAATTCTCAAACACATGGAAACTAAATAGCAGGGTGTTAAATAATGAATGGATTAAGAATGAGATCAAAGAAGAAATAAAAAAATTCCTAGAAACGAGTGACAATGAGCATACAACAACTCAAAATTTATGGGACATAGTGAAAGCAGTGCTGAGAGGGAAGTTCATAGCACTACAGGCACACTTTCAGAAGCTAGAAAAAGCTCAAATAAACAACTTAACCCTGCATCTAAAAGAATTAGAAAAAGAACAGAAAGTAAAGCCCAAATGTAGTAGAAGGAAGGAAATAATAAAGATCAGAGCAGAAATAACTGACATAGAGGTTAAAGAAACAATACAGAGGATCAATGAAACTAGGAGCTGGTTCTTTGAAAAGGTAAACAAGATTGATAAACCTTTAAGTAGACTCACCAAGAAAAAGAGAGGACTCAAATAAATAAAATTAGAAATGAGAGAGGAGAAATAACAACAGACACAACAGAAATACAAAATATTGTAAGAAAATACTATGAAGAACTGTATGCCAAAAAACTAGACAACCTAGATGAAATGGACAAATTCCTTGAAACATACAATCTTCCAAAAATTAATCTGGAAGAATCAGAAAACCTAAACAGACCGATTACAACAAATGAGATTGAAACAATTATCAAAAAACTCCCAACAAAGAAAAGTCCGGGGCCCAATGGCTTCACAACAGAATTCTACCAAATATTCAAAGAAGAACTAACTCTTATCCTTCTCAAACTATTTCAAAAAATTCAAGAGGAAGGAAGACTTCCAAGCTCCTTTTATGAGGCGAGCATAATTCTGATTCCAAAACCAGGCAAAGACAACACAAAGAAAGAAAATTATAGGCCAATATCTCTGATGAATATAGATGATAAAAACCTCAACAAAATATTAGCAAACCGGATCCAACAATATATAGAAAAAATCATACACCATGATAAAGTGGGATTTATTCTGGGGAGGCAAGGCTGGTACAATATTCATAAATCAATCAATGTGATTTATCACATAAACAAAAAGAAGGAGAAAAATCATATGATAATTTCAATAGATGCAGAAAGAGCATTTGATAAAATCCAGCACCCATTCATGATCAAAACTCTCAGCAAAGTGGGAATACAGGGAACATACCTCAACATGATAAAAGCCATCTATGAGAAACCCACAGCCAATATCATACTCAATGGGAAAAAATTAAAAGCAATACCCTTAAGATCAGGAAAAAGGCAGGGGTGCCCCCATTCACCACTCTTATTTAACATAGTCCTGGAAGGCCTAGCCACAGCAATCAGACAAGAAGAAAAAATAAAAGGAATTCAAGTGGGAAAAGAAGAAGTAAAACTATCATTATTTGCAGATGATATGATATTGTATATAGAAAACCCTAAAGTCTCAGTGAAAAAACTACTGGACCTGATAAATAAATTCAGCAAAGTGGCAGGATATAAAATCAATACTCAGAAATCAGAAGCATTTTTATACACCAACAATGAACAGTCAGAAAGAGAAATTAAGGAAACAATCCCCTTCATAATTACAACCAAAAAAATAAAGTACCTAGGAGTAAACTTAACCTAGGAGACTAAAGACTTGTACTCGGAAAATTACAAAGCATTGATAAAAGAAATCAAGGAAGATACAAACAAGTGGAAGCATATACCGTGCTCATGGTTAGGAAGAATAAACATCATTAAAATGTCTATAGTACCCAAAGCAATCTATAACTTCAATGAAATACCAATTAAAATACCAATGACATACTTCAAAGATATAGAACACATATTCCAAAAATTTATATGGAACCAAAAGAGAACACGAATAGCCTCAGCAATCTTAAAAAAGAAGAATAAAGTGGGAGGTATCACACTTCCTGATATCAAGTTATACTACAAGGCCATTGTACTCAAAACAGCCTGGTACTGGCATAAGAACAGGCATATAGATCAATGGAACAGAACAGAGAACCCAGAAATAAACCCACAGTTCTATGGACAACTGATATTTGACAAAGGAGGTAAGGAAATACAATGGAGTAAAGACAGCCTCTTTAACAAATGGTGTTGGGAAATTAGACAGCTACCTGCAAAAAAATGAAACTAGATCACCAGCTTACATCACTCACAAAAATAAACTCAAAATGGATAAAAGACTTAAATGTAGGCCGTGAAACCATAAGCATCTTAGAAGAAAACATAGGCAGTAAGCTCTTGGTCATCTCTTGGAGGAATATATTTGCTGATTTATCTCCACGGGGAAGTGAAATAAAAGACAGGATAAACAAATGGGACTATATCAAACTAAAAAGCTTTTGCACAGCTAAAGACAACAAGAACAGAATAAAAAGACAAACTACAGAATGGGAGAACATATTTGACAATACATCTGATAAGGGGTTAATAACCAAAATTTATAAAGAACTTGTAAAACTCAACACCAGGAAGACAAACAATCCAATCCAAAAATGGTCAAAAGAGATGAATAGACACTTCTCCAAAGAGGACATACAGATGGCCAATAGGCACATGAAAAAATGCTCAACACCACTAAATCATTAGAGAAATGCAAATTAATACCACAATGAGATATCACCTCACACCAGTCAGAATGGCGCTTATCAACAAAACAACACAGAATAAGTGCTGGCGAGGATGTGGAGAAAAGGGAACCCTCCTGCACTGCTGGTGGGAATGCAGACTGGTGCAGCCACTGTGGAAAACAGTATGGAGATTCCTCAAAAAACTGAAAATCGAACTGCCTTTTGACCCAGCTATCCCACTTTTAGGAATATACCCCAAGGACACCATAGAATGGCTTGAAAAGGAGAAATGCACCCGCATGTTTGTGGCAGCATTGTTCACAATAGCGAAGATCTGGAAACAGCCCAAGTGTCTGTCAGAGGACGAGTGGATTAAAAAGCTTTGGTACATATATACTATGGAATACTATTTAGCCATAAGAAATGATGACATCGGATCATTTACAGTAACATGGATGGACCTTGACAACATTATACAGAGTGAAATAAGTATATCAAAAAAAAAACTAAGATGAATCCATACATAGAAGGGACATAAAAATGAACAAGAATGTGATGGCAACAGGGGCGGGGGGTTGGAGGAGGGGGGGATGGGGTGAAGAAGAAGAAAGGGGTTAGGGGAGGGGAGGGGCACAAAGAAAACCAGATAGAAGGTGATAGAAGACAATTTAACTTTGGGGGAGGGGTATACAGCTCAATCAAATGTCAAATTAATCTGGAGATATTTTCTCTCAACATATGTACCCTGATTTATCAATGTCACTGCATTAAATTTAATAATAAAAAATAAATAAAAATAAATAAATAAAAAGACTAAGCTTTTCCCCACACTCTTGACTGATTGCATAATGTGGGGTGCACTCTCATAAGGAATACTATAATGCCTCAGATAAGTGACTTTTTATCAGAGACTTCCTTGTTTGTTTATTGGATTAAATGTTTTGATTTCTATACTATAAAGTGGGGAAGACCAAGAGCTTGCTCTCTCTCAGTTTCTGCTATCACCATTGCAGGGGCCTCCCTGATTTCTTGTCCTTCATGGGAAAAGGAATGTCTCCTCTTGTGGCTTGCCTGTCTTGGTGAGACACCAATAAACAGAATGGCCCAGCATCCTCCAATTTTGCCATTTCTTTATCATCTGCCCGAATCCAATGGGAACCTGCATGTGAATGGCCATGATGGCAGCTCCTGGCCTGACAACATATCATACAATTCACTCAAAGTACAGAATAGGCCGGTTGGCTCAGTGATAGAGCGTCGGCCTGGTGTGCAGAAGTCCTGGGTTGGATTCCCGGCCAGGGCACACAGGAGAAGCACCCATCTGCTTCTCCACCCCTCCCCCTCTCCTTCCTCTCTGTCTCTCTCTTCCCCTCCTGCAGCCAAGGCTCCACTGGAGCAAAGATGGCCCAGGCGCTGGGGATGGCTCCTTGGCCTCTGCCCCAGTCGCTGGAGTGGCTCTGGTTGCAACAGAGCGACACCCCGGAGGGGCAGAGCATTGCCCCCTGGTAGGCAGAGCGTCGCCCCCTGGTGGGCGTGCTGGGTGGATCCTGGTCAGTTGCATGCAGGAGTCTGTCTGACTGTCTCTCCCCATTTCCGGCTTCAGAAAAATACAGGGAAAAAAAAGTACAGAATAGAATGATTTTTAATATATTTACAGATATGTGCAATCATCAACATAGTCAATTTTAGTACATTTTTTTAAAAGATTTTATTTATTGATTTTAGGGAGAAAAGAGAGAGAAAGGGGAGGTGGAGGAGTGGGAAGCATCAACTCACTGTAGTTGCATCTTGTATATGCCTTGACCAGACAAGCTCAGGATTTCAAACCGGCGACCTCAGCATACCAGGTCAATTCTGTATCCACTGTGTCACCACAGGTCAGGCAATTTTAGTACATTTCCATCCCCTCTAAAGTAAACCTCATTTCCTCCAGCTATCATCCTCTACCTTCCCAGTCCACTCTCTGTCCCAGATAATTGCTAATCTACTTTCTGTCTCCACAGATTTTCCATTCTGGATATTTTATATGAATAGAGTCATGCAACATGTGATCTCTTGTGAAGGGCTTCATTCACTTATGTTTTCAATGTTCACATATGTTTTAGTGAAGGAGGAGAAACCAGAAGAATGCAGAGGAGAGGGGGCCCTGCAATGTCTTGGGTCTTACACCCTAGCCTGTGACCTCAGTGTTTAGAACTGAGGGAACAAGTTTAGACAGAGAAATTTGAAAAATAACAACCCATGGGTGTGTACCTTGCTGGTTCCTTCCTTGAAATGAATTTACAGCTCCAGTAAGAAAAATGAGTGATAGAATTATCAAGGACAGATCCTTTGGTCATGTAGGCCTGTAAGCAAAAAGTCACAGAAAACAGGCATTTGTCACGTGAAAGCTAAAGCTGTAAAGGTATATAAAATGTAAGAAATCTAACTTTGGAGAGCATGTGTTTTGTTGCCTCTTTTGGGATAATGCAGCTCTGCCAGCTAAATAAATCCTACTTCCTTCATCAAGTTGTCTGAGCATTTTTGTCCTCCTTTGATTCCTGCAACAGTAGCATAGTATTACTGAAAGGCAAAGACTATGGGCCAAACCAAAAAACACAAAGCTAGTGTGTTTAAAAAGAAAAATTTAGGCCCTGGCCGGTTGGCTCAGCGGTAGAGCGTGGGCCTGGCGTGCGGGGGACTCGGGTTTGATTCCCGGCCAGGGCACATAGGAGAAGTGCCCAGTTGCTTCTCCACCCCCCCTTCCTCTCTGTCTCTCTCTTCCCCTCCCGCAGCCAAGGCTCCATTGGAGCATAGATGGCCCGGGCGCTGGGGATGGCTCCTTGGCCTCTGCCCCAGGCGCTAGAGTGGCTCTGGTCTCGGCAGAGCGACGACCGGGAGGGGCAGAGCATCGCCCCTGGTGGGCGTGCCGGGTGGATCCCGGTCGGGCGCATGCGGGAGTCTGTCTGACTGTCTCTTCCCGTTTCCAGCTTCAGAAAAATACAAAAAAAAAAAAAATTATTTTAAAAAATGCTTAGGTGCAAACAGGCTCAGACCAGCAAAGGATGTCAGCCCCGCAAGAGGGATGGGATGGGTTATATGGATTCATCAAAGGGGCTTCAGCAAAGGCAGCTGCAAGGTAACTTCTTCTCTTTGTGGTTGGGAGTGGCCTCACAGTTCCTCAAAATGGTCTGCACCCTCATCCATTTGTCCCTTATCAGCACCCAGCTACAAGGGAGGTCTGAGCCAATTACTGAGAAGGAAAGTCTTTCTTTCTCCTTTAGGCCTGGATTTTTCATAAGATAGATGGTGGCTGAGTAGCCATTTTATCTATCTATGGGTCAAATAAGTTTGCAAATATGATGTATATGTTTTCTCTCTTATAGTTTGCCTTGGGTGTGGGAACAGGCTCTAAGCAGGCAGGGTCCTTATAGCCTAAGGCTTAGTTTTAAGACTAAGCCTCCCCCCCTTTATTTTATTTTATTTATTCATTTTTAGAGAGGAGAGAGAGGGGGGGGAGAGAGAGACAGAGAGATAGAGAAAGACAGGGGGGAGGAGCTGGAAGCATCAACTCCCATATGTGCCTTGACCAGGGTTTCGAACCAGCAACCTCAACATTTCCAGGTCGACGCTTTATCCACTGCACCACCACAGGTCAGGCCTCCCCCCCTTTTAATATTAAGATCTTTTCAACACTAAGCTTTTCCCCACACCCTTGTTGCATGATGTGGGATGGTGCACTCTTATGAGGAATCCCATTTATGCCTCAGATAAGTTACTTTGTATCAGAGACTTTCTTATTTGTATATAGGCTTAAAGATTTTGATTTCTACACTATAAAATGGGGTAGACAAGGGACTCACTTGCTCTAGGTTCCTGAAATTAGCATTGAAGAGGAGAAGCAGCCAAGATGACGGAAGTGCTGAAGAAGTAGCCAGTTTGTGCAAAGTTTGTACAGAGAGAAGAAAATGGGGAACAGAGGTGAATAAGGCTGGTGAGGTAGAAATCTTTGATTCTAGGAAACTCGGATGAGTCAGTGGCTTTGAGAGCCCTGAATGGAAAGGGAAGTGTTTTCCCACTGTGTATATTTTCTCACCCACCGGGTGTGAGCTAGGATTAAAGGTAATGGCCCACCAGTTCTTGGCTCCATTGTTTCATTACCATTTATTTGAATCAAATGCAAACCTGCATGGGCCAAGTGGTTGTGATTGTGGCCATGGCTACTGGTTTTACACTGGCTTAAAGACTTCAATTTCTACACCATAAAATAAGGGAGAGCCCTGGCGGATTGGCTCAGCGGTAGAGCGTCGGCCTAGCGTGCGGAGGACCCGGGTTCGATTTCCGGCCAGGGCACACAGGAGAAGCACCCATTTGCTTCTCCACCCCTCCACCGCGCTTTCCTCTCTGTCTCTCTCTTCCCCTCCCACAGCCAAGGCTCCATTGGAGCAAAGATGGCCCGGGCGCTGGGGATGGCTCTGTGGCCTCTGCCTCAGGCGCTAGGGTGGCTCTGGTTGCAACATGGTGACACCCAGGATGGGCAGAGCATCGCTCCCTGGTGGGCAGAGCATCACCCCATGGTGGGCGTGCCAGGTGGATCCTGGTTGGGCGCATGCGGGAGTCTCTGACTGTCTCTCCCTGTTTCCAGCTTCAGAAAAATGAAAAATAAATAAATAAAAATAAGGGAGACCAGGGGCTCTCTCTCTCTCTTGGTTGCTGCTGTTAGCATTGCAGAATAGAAACAGCCAAGATGGTGGAGTGCTAAAGGAGAAGTCACTTTGTGCAGAGAGAAGGAGATGGGGAACAGAGGTGAATAAGGCTGGTGAGGTATAAACCTTTGATTCTAGGAATACAGAGATTAGTCAGTGGCTTTGAGAGCCCTGAACATAAAGGGAAGTGATTTTCTACTGTGTGTATTTTCTTGCCTGCCAGTTGTGAGCTAGGATTAAAGCTAATGACCCACCAGTTCTTGGCTCCATTGTTTCATTACTGTCTGTTTGAATCAAATGTAAACCTGCACAGGTCAGGCAGCTGTGATGGTGGCCATGGATACTGGCTTTACATTTGGTGTAGTCTGTGGCAGGATTTGGATCAGTTTGGTATAGAGCCACCACCACCTTTGAGCAGTGGAGTAGAGGACTGCTGTTATGGTTCCTCATGGCTGTCCTTTTGGGGACCATAGGCTGGCTGACTTCTACAGCCATGCATGAGGAAACTGAGAGCTCTGTGGAAGAGGCTGCCCAGGACCAGTAAACTAAGCAGTGGAAGGAGTTGGAGCAAACACGGAAGAAAGAAATGGTGATCTTACAGCTGGAGCAAGCATCGGAGGAGGCCAACCTGGTTTATGAGATTCACCTGGAATTGGAGCAGCCACTGGAGAAGGAATAACAGGCTCATGAGTTTCAGATTTCCCTGGACATTGTGGAGAGCCAGCAGCAGCAGGAGGCTGAAGCTGAGGCCAGGGCCAGGGCTGCAAGGCCCATGGAGCAGAAGGCAGTGGCAGCCCAGGACTCAAGCCCAGCAGTGGGAGCTGGTGTTTTCAGTTTCTCTTTAAAGGATGAGGAGAATTGGGCTGGAGTTGCAGTCTCCAGAATGTGAGACCCCAGCAGCAAGGAGTACCTACTACACTGCTAGTAGATCTGCAATTTTGGGACATAGGGGTGGGTGCCATCATGAAGCAGAGATGGAAATGCTGACTGCCATTGCCACATGATTCTTTCTCCTTGAAACAGTGTAAGACCTGCCAGGATGGCAGGCATGAGGGGGGTAGATGAGGCCCCATGTGCATGGACTGATTCCTGGACTATGACCAGAGTGGGCACTGGCTCATTTGTTGGATGGACTTATGGATTTTGGACAATGTGAAATACCCTGATGGGGTGGGGGGTGGCTTTTCTGGAATCCCTCCCCCTGCCCCAGGAAGCTTTTCATATGGCTAGAAAGAAGTCAGAGGACATTTTGTGCTTTTGGCAAAGTGCTCAGTGACTGTTGAAATGTACCTTTGTAATTGTTGAAACTATAATTTGTGCTGTTGTTGCAGTTTGTGTAATGTGCCTAATTTCCTTGTGCAGGAATACCTGTGCTTTAGATTATAAGTGAGCAAAAGGGGTGGAATATGGGTCAAATAAATTTGCAAATATGATGTATATGTTTGCTCACTTATAGTTTGCATTGGGTGTGGGTGACAGGCTGCAAGCAAGCAGGGTCCTTATAGTCTAAGGCTTAATTTTAAGACTAAGCCTTTTTCCCTCTTTTAATACTAAAATCTTCTCAACACTAAGCTTTTCCCCACACCTTTGACTTGCATGATGTGAGGTGGTGCACTCTTATGAGGAATCCCATTTATGCCTCAGATAAGTGGCTTTGTATTAGAGACTTTCTTATTTGTACACTGTCTTAAAGGCTTTAATTTCTACAACATAAAATAAGGAAAGCCAGGGGCTCTCTCTCTCTTGGTTTCTGCTATTAGCATTGCATAGTAGAAGCAGCCAAGATGGCAGAGTGCTGAAGGAGAAGCCAGTTCAGGCAGAGTTTGTGCATAGAGAAGGAGATGGGGAACAGAGGTGAATAGGCTGGTGAGGTAGAAACCTTTGATTCTAGGAAACTCGGATAAATCAGTGGCTTTGGGAGCCCTGAATGGAAAAGAAAGTGTTTTCCCACTGTGTGTATTTCTTTCCCACCAGGTGCAAGCTAGGATTAAAGCACATGGCTCACCAGTTCTTGACTCCATTGTTTCATTACCATCTGTCCGAATCAAATGCAAACTTGCATGGGTCAGATGGCTATGATGGTGGCCACAGCTACTGGCTTTACACTGTCATTTCCATCTTGTTCTAGTATTAAAAGATAAGGAGTGTTGTTCTCTTCAGACTCCTTCAAAGTCAGAAAGTATGTTGTAGACACCTAAAAGAGAAAGCCTATACTTGCTCAGGTATTAGTTGGTATCTATGCAAGGACTACAGGAGGAATAATTGACTGACAGTTTTATTGGTGAGAGTCTAAACTCTATTATTCTGTATAAAGTGGATGAAATTCCTGAAAAAACAGTGGCCAAAAAGAAGTACTAATAGAAGGATTACTAAAGGGCCTGTGGCAGGTAATAACCAGGTTAATTTCAGTAGATCCTCCTGTATAGCTGACCAGATGGAATCCTCAAGCCCTTCTTAGCTGAAAACTTTGAGCCAGGCAGCATTTTCTAAGATCCTTTGGGTTTTTTCTTCTACCTGTCCGGTGGAGTTGTCAAAAAAAACAGCAAGAGACGTTAGTGATCATACAGACTGTCCCTTCTTTGGTTAAAAGATAGTCTAAGGCTATTTGATTGTGTGTCATTGTGCAGGCAAGGGAGTCAAGGGAGCATGTAAAAAGCTGGAAGTTCTCTCCTGTATCCTGTCCTATGGTAGCCATGGTGGCCATGTGTTTTGCAGTTAGAGCACTGTAGGTGATACCCCTTGCTAGGCCAGTGGCAGTAGTGGCTGCAATAATTTTTGTGATTGTTACTCCAACAGCACATTTTTACCTATGTTGGGTCACAGCTGGGGGCTTTACTTTGGGGGTTTAGGCAAGAAAGCATGGATGGGGATGTTTGCAGGTGTAACATACCCAATCCCCTACAGACCACTATTGATGTTGAGGTTAAGGCAACACTATGGGGATGCATGTCAAGATTCTGAAAAGATAGGGGCCAAAAGTCAGTATGAAAAGTAAGGTTATTAATGACCCTATAAAGGGTAGTACCCAGGTTAGCTTTGGCAAGGCGTCCTGTATGGCTGAAAAATAGAGTCTTCAGGTCCTCTTTTCACCTTTGTTTACTTTTTCAGTTACTTTTAGTTTTGTCCCCCTGCACAAAGCTTATGCAACTTACACAAACATTTTGCAACTTTCATAAACCTTCTTTACTATTCAGAAACTCCAACTTTTAGTGAGGACTTAGCAATTTTAGATTGGTATGTCTATAAACATAGTTTATGACCTTTAGAATCCTGTTCTTTTGTTGACAAATACACTTATATTTTTAAAAGACAGAACAGATAACAGGAATCTTTTAGAAACCCAGGCAAAACAAACATATATTTTTTGTTAAGAATTTTAAAAGACATTAACCAAATTTAAACCGGTAGTTATAGTAAATGCTTTTCTAGACCACCTGGTTTAAAAAAAAAAACATTTGAAATATGGTAAATAGTTTTATATTTTAGTGCCAATAGGGAGAGGAAAAGCTTCAATGACTCGCATGTTAGACACAATAGAATAACTAGCACAGCGTTCTCCATTGCATAAGTAGGAGCTCCCATCAATGAACCAAGTCTGATCTGCCTCAGTTAGAGGGGTGTCTGTCAGATGGGGAAATGGGATAAAGTAAGGAAGTAGGAGGTCAGAGTAGTAGTAGAGTAATTCAGAGCAGGAGGGCAGGGTTAAGAGAGTAGCTGGATTCAGTGATGGGCAGTTGCCAATGGTGACCTGTGGGGATTCTAAGAAGATTACATGTAATTACTGGATTTGGGAGGATGACATTAGGTTCTGGGAAAGAACATCCTTTAGGTTGAAAATAATAGATGGTTAGTTGGCTATGGAGGCACAATTTCTGACTCTAGGGTGAAGACAGCAGCCACCATTAATGCTCTTAGACAAGGGAGTCAACCTGGGACTGTAGCATTCAGTTGTTTGAAAAGATATATTTCTCCTGTAGTGAGGGTTCTTTTAATTGTCCCAAGAGACTGACAGCAGTGCCCTGCCATTCATTGGTATATATATAGCATGAATGGTTTAAGAGCTCTGCTGAGCTAGAGTAGCAGCTGAGATGAGGGCCTGTCTTAACTGGGTTTTGATGGAAACTGCTGGGTCATTGTGTTCTGAGAGACTTCCCTTGCTGGCTTGGTAAAAGGATGTGGCCAACAGAGCAAAGGAAGGAATCCACAATTGGAAATACCCTGCTAGACCAAGAAAAGGGATGACCTCCTGTTTTTTTTGGGTGGGGGGACTGGCAAGGAAGAGATGAGGGAGAGCCATTCCTGGGTAATTACTCGGGAGGTAGGGGTGAGGGCTAGACTTAGGTAGGTGAGTGTTGGGGTACAAAGTTGTGTCTTTTGGGGAGATACTCTGTAACCCTGTTCTGCAAGGAAGTTGAGAAAGCAGACAGTTTGATTCTTTGAATCTTGTTCTGAAGGTCTCCAGAGTAGTAAATCATTGGTGTACTGTATAAAGGTGGAGGGTCCTAAATCTCAACACTATAAAATAGTCACTAGGGCCTGTCCAAAGAGGTGAGGATTATTCCAGAACCCTTGGGATAGGACCATCCAAGTGAGCTGCTAGGATAGGTGCATGTCAGGATCAGTCCAAGTAAAGGCAAAAAGGTCTTGTGAATTAGGGTGTGAGGGAATAGTAAGAAAAGCATCTTTTAGATCTAGTACTGTAAAGTGGGAAGTTCTAGCCAGAATTTGAGAGAGGATAGTATATAGGTTGGGAAGAACTGGTAAAAGGGTTGTAATGCCTGATTGATAAGACAAAGTTCCTGGAACAGATGATAAGACCCATCAGGTTTTTCACAGGGAGGACTGGGGTATTGAAAGGGGAATTAGTGGGAAAGAGGAGTCCATTATGAAGCAGGCAAGTGATAATATGTTTAAGCCCTCATTGTGCATGGGCTGGGATGAAATATTGTTTCTGGGATGGGAACTGATTGGGGTCTTTAATGCTAATATAAACTGGGGCATGGTGACAAGGCTATTATTGAAGAGGTTTTGATTTCCCACACTGAAGGGGTGACCAGGGAGCTGGGAAAAGGCAGGGAAGGTTCAGTTAAGTGATTCTCAGCTATTTGTAAGAGGAGTAGGAGGTTGGCTGACACTGAAGGGTCTGGCATGTCCCCAGGGGTAGTACAGAAAGCAAGGGTAGCATGTAACTTAGTACTAGGAGTGGAGTGGGGCATGAGGGAAAAATTAAAAAGGCATGGGTAAAGGTCTGGGCCTCTAAAGAGCAGGACAGAGGAGCCATAGGATGGGGCTGGAAGACCTGGCCATCAATTCCCACAGCCAAGACACCTGAGTCCCTTAAGAGACCTCTATACTCAGGCAAAGCAGAGTAAATTGCCCCTGAGTCAATGAGAAAAGAAATGTGCCTGCTTGCTACCATCAGGGTTACCCAAGGCTCAGAAGACATGATGATTGTTGGGGAGTTTGTCCTCAGGCACCTTCAGTGACCAGGCCTGTCAGCTCCAGAAATTGTGGGCCAGCCAGCCTAGGAAAAGGTAGGGTCTTACCTTGAGAGGTCCTGTCCCAGTCCAACTTCCAATGGGGCCCACTGCATGGGGGGTAAGGCTTTGAAGGCTGGCCTGAACTAAGACACTTGCTGGCCCAGTGACCTTCATTGCCACATTTGAAGCAGGTGCTAGGTGGGGCATTATTGTAATTCTAGCCCTTGGCTTGAGGTCCGTTTCAACAGTTTCAGGACTGCTGGCCCTGCAGGCCCTTGATGGCAGCAGCAAGCATCTGACATTCAGCTGCCTTCTGTTTCTTTGCCTCCTTATCTTGGTTATTAAAGGTCAGTTTTAACAGATCCTGTTGAGGGGTTTGAGGGTCATCCTCTAACTTCTGTAATTTGCGCTGGATAATGGGTGCAGACTGGGAAATAAAATTCATGTGAAGAACTAGTTCTCCTTCTGGCTAGAGGAGTCTAAGGTGGCATATCTCTGAGGGACTTCCATGAGGCATGAGAGGAAGAGAGCAGGCATTTCAGTGGGGTGTTGGGTGACCTCCTTTAACTTCTCATAATTTACAGCCTTACAGGCTCTCTTCTTGACACTCTCCGTGAGGCAGAAGATCATGTGGTTCTGGTTTCTTCTCCTTGCCCCTTCTGCCTGGTAGTCCCAGTGGGGGTCACAGGTGGGGACAGCCTCATTGCCTACTGGTTTATTGGAGGTTTGTTGGCAAACAGAGTTAGCATGAGCCTGGGCATGGGTCCAAATATGTTCCTTCTCCTTGGGTGTTAAGAGGATTACATGGAGATCATGCCAAGTAAATTTATAGGACTGGGTGAGATAGTCAAGTTCCTTTCTGTAGTTGGTAGGTTCAGTGGAAAAAGAACTGAGGTATTTAGATATACTGCTCACAAAAATTAGGGGATATTTTATCACTTCATATTCATTTTGAATTCTCCCTTAATTTTTGTGAGCAGTATATTTGCAATAAGTCAGTTAGAGGAAAAGGAACATGAACTCAGACAATGCTCTCATTCCCAGCAGGGACGAAGACCATCTCAGAGCAGGTATATACTGGTGAAGAAAGGGTCGGGGCTGCAGGAAATATCTGGAGGGAAGGGGGAGAGTGGCAGCACTGAATAGGGAGGGGCCTCTGGTTGTGATGGGGGTGAGTCCTGGGATTCAGGAGGTTGGGGAGCAGGAGGAGGAGGGAGTGGGGGTCTGTGGTCAGCAGGATTGAAGGAAGAAACACTAGAAGGGTCCTCCAGATCAGGGAGGTCCTTTGGTTTTAAGTGGAGAAGAAATATTTAATTGGAAAAGCAAGTATCACAGAGTGGGTTGTGACCTGGGTACAAAAAGGACCTGTACACAAGGGATCTCGGGCCACTTTTCATTTTGCCAGGAGAAATTATTAAGTCCAGTCAGAATGTTAAAATCAAAAGTGCCATTTTCAGGCCATTTGGACAAACTGTCCAGTTCATACTGAGGCCAAGCAGTGTTGCAGTAGGAAATAAGTTACCTCGGCCTGAGATTCTGGGCTAAACCCAGGGTCCAGAGGTTTTTTTTAAGAAACAGCCTAGAGGCATTATCTTGGGAATGGCTGACTGAGAGTTCCCCATGTGTGGTGGGTGAGCATATAGCTGTCTACAGGGAGGGAATGGACCATCCTGGACAGTGGAATGTGCATTCCAACAAGGCAGCCAGCCCTATTGTCTTATGTCCACTGGAAAAAGAGGCTGGCTGCTTTCCAAGCATCCCTGTACAGCAGTCAAGCCAAGGCAAATTCCTGGAACCCACTCCTGACCAACGCTGGATTTTTGGAACCATGCAGGATGGTGGAATGAGAGATGCAGGAGAGGTTGGCGAGTTCCTGCTCAGAAAGCCACTAGATTCACTCACTTGAAAGAGATTGTTCCTCAGTGTGGATGCAGTGAGGTGCCAGGAATGGTGGTCATCAGTCCAGGTGTGCAGTTTTTGGTTCGTCTTCACACAGGAATATGGAGTTCATCTTCTCAGTGGGTTCAGGAGGCATGGCCAGAGGGTTGGGGAGGAATTAGTTCTACAACTCCATGGTTAAAGGAAGCAGGAATTGGGGGTAAATCTTAGACTAGCTGCCACTGCTGCTGCTCACTGCTTCTTGAGTAGAAAACTTCACCCTTCCCAGGGTCAAGGTTAGACCCCTAATTAGTCTCTGGCATACCCACCCCCCAGGTTATAGCACAAGAATGCAATGCAGAAACTGTGGGTCAAACCAAAAACATGAGGCTAGGGTGTTTTAAAATGAAATTTTATTTTAAAAAATGGCCCTGGCCAGTTGGCTCAGTGGTAGAGCATCAGCCCAGTATGTGGAAGTCCTAAGTTTGATTCCTGGCCAAGGCACACAAGAGAAGCACCCACCTGCTTCTCCACCCTTCCCTCTCTCCTCTCTCTCTATATCTCTCTTCCCCTCCAGCAGCCAAAGCTCCATTGGAGCAAAGTTGACTTGGGCACTGAGGATGGCTCCATCGCCTCTGCCTCAGGTACTAGAATGGCTCTGGCCACAAAGAAGTAATGTCCCAGATGGGCAGAGCATCGTCTCCTTGTGGGCATGCTGGGATCCAAAGAATAGGTTCTATATATGCCTGAAGGAGAAAGTGCACTTCCCCAACTCAATGTGGTAGCCTAGATAGGTTACCTTGGAAGTGCAGAGTTTTGCCTTTTTAGCTGACACTCAGTGTCCCAGAGTGTGCAGTGTTTGTAAAAAATCCTTAGTGGCTATTTGACTATAGCAGTGTGCATTCTGGATGTTCCTGGCATAAGGCGAGCAGGTGCTGATGTACTGCCTCATCAAAGAGAGTCAGTGAATTCTTGAACCCCTATGGCAATCTGGTCCAGGTTAGCTGTCCCAAGATGCATTTTTCTGGGTCACTGTACTTGAAGGCAAAGATGTGCTGACTTACAGGGGCTGGGGGAATACTGAAGAAAGCATCCTTTAATATTCTCTGGCGCCTGGCTTCTGAACAAGCAGTAAAGGCATATTCCATAGGAGTTGACAAGAAACAAGAATACTAGCTTCTAATAGTCTCTTAATATGGGAAGTAGCCCTGGCCTGTTGGCTCAGCGGTAGAGCATTGGCCTGGCATGCGGGGGACCTGGGTTCGATTCCTGGCCAGGGCACATAGGAGAAGCTCCCATTTGCTTCTCCACCCCCCCCTCCTTCCTCTCTGTCTCTCTCTTCTCCTCCCGCAGTCAAGGCTCCATTGGAGCAAAGATGGCCTGGGTGCTGGGGATGGCTCCTTGGCCTCTGCCCCAGGCATTAGAGTGGCTCTGGTCGTGGCAGAATGACGCCCCGGAGGGGCAGAGCATCGCCCCCTGGTGGGCAGAGCATCACCCCTGGTGGACATGCCGGGTGGATCCTGGTCGGGCGCATGCGGGAGTCTGTCTGACTGTCTCTCCCTGTTTCCAGCTTCAGAAAAATACAAAAAAAAAAATAAATATATATATATATATATATGGATTTATTCCCTTTTTAACTTCCCTTTCTTTTTATTCTGGTGTTCTAGAACAGCTACAACTACCTTGGTCATTTTCTAAATTTGGTTCTTCTCTAAGGTGTCTCTATTACTAGAAACTTTCTGAGCTATTTCTAACAGTTGGGAAATTACTATCCCTGGGAAGCCTTCTAATTTTTGTAGCTTCCTCCTAATATCTGGAGCCGACTGGGACACAAAAGCTAAGTTAACTGCCCTAGCATTTTCTGGTGCCTCTGGGTCTAGAGGTGTAGAGACTCTGTAAGCTTCAGGCAGTCTCTCTAAGAAAGCTGCAGGAGTCTCCTTAGGATCTTGAATAATTTCTGACACCTTAGACCAGGGGTAGTCAACCTTTTTATACCTACTGCCTATTTTTGTATCTCTGTTAGCAGTAAAATTTTCTAACCGCCTACCGGTTCCACAGTAATGGTGATTTATAAAGTAGAGAATTAACTTTACTTTATAAAATTTATAAAGCAGAGTTACAGCAAGTTAAAGCATATAATAATAATTACTTACCAAGTACTTTATGTCGGATTTTTGCTAAGTTTGGCAGAATAAATCTTTATAAAACAACTTACTATATAGTTAAACCTATCTTTTTATTTATACTTTGGTTGCTCCACTACCACCCACCATGAAAACTGGAATGCCCACTAGTGGGTGGTAGGGACCAGGTTGACTACCACTGCCTTAGACAAATCCATGTTTTTCTTAGCAGCTCCCCTGATCCCAGCTAATATAAACTGGTGAATAGTGTTCAGAGTTTCCCACCCTTCTGTGATGTTAGGGTCCCATTCAGGCCATACAGCTGAAAATATTTTCTCGAGGTGGTCTTTGTTGTCCTAAGTGGGCATATGTACAGTACAGCATATGTATAGTACAGATTCTAAAAGTCCTCTTAGGGCTTGAGGCTTCCCCGAGAAAGGGGATTCTGAGCTTTTTAATTCTATAGGTCACTTGAGAAAAAGGGATTTAAACTATGAAAAGAGGCTTCCCTCAAGAGCAAAACAGGTTTAAAAGGGGTAGTATTCCCTAAGCCTTCTCCTCAGGTCTGGCTCTAGGTATAAGTAGTGATTCACCAAAGCCAAAGCAGAGGAGGTAGGGGTGCTGTAGCAAGGGGGTTGCAATCCCGAATTCCTCTAGCACTCTCTTAGGTCTTTAGTTAGTTTTAGCTTTAAGCAATATAATATTTTTATGAATTTTGCTTTGCTATTTTTTATAATTTGTGGGTTTTAGAATGATTTTTTCATAATTTCCTTTCATAAGTGACAACCATCTGCTGAGTCCACCTTGGGATATTTGCTTTCCTTATTATAGGCCAGTCAGTATATACCCCTGACTAAGTCAGACTGGAGATGGAAGAGGTTTCCCTCAGCTTCTGGTAGACAGTCAATAAACCATATGGAGTTTACAAATTTCCCTTCACTTTTGCCCTCTGGTTTTAAGCCAGAAATTTCCAATTGAAATTGTACCAGTGTTTTTCCTGACAAAGAAAACCTACAAAACAGACAATATACTATTTACATTTACACTTGACTTTTCAATACAGTTTAACAAACAAGAAAAGGGGGTTCCTCATCAGGAGCCTCTCAAGTGCAGGCCCCAGAGATCCCCATTCACATGCCATTCACTCAAGGGTTTTCAGTGCAAAAACAATAAAGCAAGAGCAAAGAACAAAATCTTGGCAAGAACAGAGAGCACAAATAGATGTGTCCCAGGAAGCCTGAGGTAGGACTTAACTTAGTCCCTGCAATGTCTTCCCTGAGAGCACACTTACTCTCCACCAAAGTCTTGACCCTGAAGATCCTGTTGTGTGAGTATGATTGCATCCGATCTTTGATCACAACAGGTGCAAGAGGGTTAGCCACAAACAAGTTACAAATTGAGCAAATGACAAATTTGCTCTACTCACCACTGAAGGCTTTCTAGATGACTCCAAATGGGAGGATGGACATGCTGATTGTCCATGGCTGACTGTCGGCCAGACAGAAAAGACCAGCAGAGCCCTGGAACATCTCAGGTGGTGCCTCCCCTGCTGAGTTTCCATTCCTGGCAGTCAGGCCAAAGAGGCCAGTTACCCATGTGTGGCAGAAGTCAAATGTGTCCAGAGGACATGATCCCAGATGAGTCTGGACAGCAAGGAAATAAATGTTTTGTCACAGAATTAAGTAGCCAAATTAATAAGTCTTTAATTTAATGCCAGTGTCCACGAGTGGATTCACATCCTAAAGAACTTGTGGCCCCGAATGAACTCAGGGGTTTGCTTTTATAGGCAAAAAGGAGTGAAGGGAGAGAGTGAACACCTAGCCAAAGCAGTTTTACAGAAGCAAAACATGCTTTTGGTTATTGTTGGAAAAATCTAGGGAGAGAGTGCTCAGTGAAACATTTTACAAAAAGCAAACAAATGTGCTTGGTTTTCTTGGCCCTTTATGGAGGTAGTTAAGGCAGCATCCTGAGGGCTTTCTGGAATCTAGACATTACTGAACATTTATGGCCTTTACAGAACTCTTTTCATTTACTCATCTGCAAATCTTGCAAAACTCATTCTATGGTCAGGGATATGGTGTTTTTACATTTCCAAATGACTCATGATGTATTTATTCTTTCCCTCTTTTTAGTTGTTTCCAACCCTTTTACTAGCAGAAAAAAGGGATGAGGAGAAAATTCTCACATGCATGCAAGTGTAAAGATGTTATTGTTGCAGAAAATCTCACCTGACAAAAAAGACCAAGTAGTCCTCGGGGTGGCGGAGAGAACCAGTTTATTATGCTAATAGTAGCAGATAGGCTAACACCCAAATGTCTGGACCCTGATCTTACATAGTGAAGTTTTTATATATTCTTTGCAGGGACCTGAGTAAGCTAGTTAACAGTCACAAGTTGTGGAGACTTTCTGGTCCTAACTGCTGTGCAACCACAGTAGGGAGTAGGGAGGACAGAAGCTAAGAAAAGCAGTAAGCAGGAAGCAGGGAGTGCAAAAACAGCATGCAAGGCAGTTATTGAGCCTGCTGTCAGTGAGAACATAAATTTTTTTAAAGCATTCTCCCCTTTGATGCCCTGTCATAATATCTATAGGGCATTATCATAAAGGTCTGGTATGAAGGCCCTTAGTGGCTGGTAATATCTCAGTGCTAGGATTTGGGTGTCAGTATGTCCTTGTTGAAGCTGGATTCTCAGGAATATCAGTGAATCAGGATGGGCTGTGAAGCTTCCTTTGTGGAGTTGTCTGGATGGGCTTTCTTCACTCCTGAATGATGGACCCATTTGATGATTCCTGTAACTTTAAGACTAGTTAAGGTGACAAAAATTACTGTATGGGTCCCAGTCCAAATGGGTTGTATAAGTTCCTTTTTCCAGTCTTTGACCCATACTTTGTTACCTAGTTGGTAGGGGTTTGCTGGACTCCCTACTGGGATGGGAGCTTGTGCTAACACAGACTGGCTAATTTGGACTAAAGTTTTCCCTAGGGCCTGTAATTAAGTTGCTAGATCTGTTTCTTTTAAATGCCTGATGTCCTCTGTGAACTTGCTAATAATGGGTGGGGAGGGGTCTCTGAAAAGGATTTCAAAGGGTGAATATCTTGTAGATCCTGGAGTGAAATGCACCCAGAGTAGGGCAAAGAAAATAAATCTAAACAGGAGGCCTGTGTCTCTTGGCAGAGTTTGGCTAAGGTGGTTTTGAGGGTCTGGTTCATATGTTTTATTTTCTGTGAGCTTTGTAACCTTTATGCCATATGGAGTTTCAGGAGAATCCAGAAGATGGCAACAAACTAAGTGGACATTCCAACTCCCATCTCCCAGTACCAAAGTGGATTACAACTTAACTTGGAAACAATTATCTTGAAAAACCAACTTTGGATAAAACTAAGAGGAATCTATAACCAAGGATAACCAAAAAAACCACACTGAGACTGGTAGGAAGGGCGGAGATGTGAAATGGTGGAAAGGGTTGCCCCACTCCCAGGAGTAATGGCAGCCTAGATGGTCTCTCATGACCATCTAGGGGGTTGCCTGGAGAGTTTTGTGTCCTCAGCCACAAGACTGGAGCCCCAGCCTTGAGCCCCAGAGACTAGAAGAGGCATACAGACAGTATTTAGCTAAAAGAAGAGCTGGAGGGAGACAGAACTCTCAGACCCAGGCTCCATCTTAAAGGGACCATGCAAAAATTCTCATTCACAGCCACTTACCGGGGCTCCAGGACCAAGGTGCCATGAGAGGACTGGAGTTGTGAGAAGAAGAGTGTAATCTCTGAGGCACAAGGAAAGATACTGCTGGGGACAGACACACTAACTTCAGTGCTGAATCACTTCCCAAATCTAAAGTGGCAGTTTTTCCTGGGAGAAGCAATGCCAGCAAAGGGAAGCAATTACCCATCTGCCCACCAGAGGATCTACTACTCTAGTCAGAGCAAAGAGTCACTTAGAAGCAGGGGGCGCATTGGGGACACAGGTTTAGAGTGCTGATGTTGGCCTGCATGCCCCCCCTATGCTGCTGAGTACCTGCTGAAGGTGGGCGGGCCTGGCTCTGGCAGCAGCAGGAGTAGCAGTGGCAGAGCCCTAACCGCATGCTGGACTGTGCTCCCAAGGCTGCCTGCTCTGGCCCATGCTCCTGAGGCGGCCCCTAATGGATGGTGCTCCCAAGGCGACCTGAGGTGGCTGGCACTCTCCAGGTGGCCACTGTTCCTGAGCAGCCAATGCTCCCAAGGTGGACTGCATCAGCCAGTGCTCCCAAGGCATTGCCTGGGGCAGCAGGCCAGTGCCAGTGGTGCCCAGGCCCGAATGCCTGAGGAGGTGGTGGCAGCAATAATAGCAGTTTGGTGAGCAGACCACACGTCAGGAACACAGAGGCCACACCCACTGACCAAGAGTAGAAAAAAGTCAGCCTAAGCATGCAGCTGATATTGACAATGACACATGAGCCCAGCAGAAGCAACCACAAATCCTGGATTGCCTGTAGCTCCAAGAAGGTTGCTATGGGACAATCATAGGCAGTTACCCCCCCACTGGTCAGTGTTGTGGACCATTAATGGCAAAAAGCCATTATAGATTTGAGGCTTGGCAGGGGGCTAAGTTCTCCCCCCTCCATCTCCTTATTTGGCTTTGATGCTGAGTGTTTGCACCCACTCCACTTCCTTCCTTGGGTTGCAGGAAGCAATATACATGCCCTTCTTCTGACTCTTTGTTTGTTTCAGATGTTTGTAAATTTCACTAATGTATCCTGTTTTTGCCTTGGGAGAGTTCCTGTCTTAGCCTTTGATGTGCAACTTTGTATCAGGGTCCTTGATTTGCATAGGTCTATATAATAAAGCAAACTGGGGCTGTGAGGGACTCAGATGCTGCCAGGCAGTTTGAGGAGTCCTCCCAGTCCCATCGGTTTTGTTCTGACAAAGTGTGTTTTTTTAATTCCGCACCGTTATTTGGAGCCGCGCTGGTCCGCGGCAAGTGGTGCCTGAACAGAAGACTTGAGTATGAGTACGAGGAAACTAAAACTGAAGGAAGGTGACGGAACTCCCCAAAAATGAAGTGCGTACAGTGAGTAAAGAAAGTTTTTGGGGAAAGTGTAGTTGGGAGTAAAAGAATATGAGACAGATAGGGTCAAAAGTAAGGGACCTTTATGTAGGAATGTTTCTGTATGAAGACAAATCATTGTCTGAAGAGTATCAGGGTGAGCTGGAAACAGAGGGATGTAAATACAAGGATAACTTGGAGTCTGAGGATGACAGGGGTATGAAAAGTCCATGGCTATGGCTGCCTTAGCTGCGGGGCCTCCGCTGCCCTCAGCTTCTTCCTACATTCAACCCTCTGCTCCTCCATTCCCTTATCAGGCTGATTACCAGGCTTGAAATGTAGGGGAAACAATAAATGATGGCTTTACCCATTTTCCTGTTGTAGAAATACAGGATGATATAAGGAGACTAGTGCGAGAACATGAACCTATACCTTTTAAAACTCTGAAAGAGCTTAAACTTGTTTGTGTTCAGTATGGGCCTACTGCCCCTTTTTCACTTGGTTTATTAGATACTATTAGGGCAAAGGCTCTTCTCCCAAATGACTGGAAGGTGATTGCTTGTGCTTGTCTCTCTGGTGGTGATTATTTACTGTGGAAGTTGGACTTTCATGAAGGGGCTGTTGAGGTAGGAGAAAAATCTCAGCATAGTCAACCTGAGCCACCAGTTACAGCAAATATAGAATTTGAGAATGGATAGGAGATTCAGGTGTTAGGAAAATTACAGCTTTTCCTGTCCTGATCTGATTTTCTTTAATGTTTTGGCTATGATCTTCTGAACTATCATTTTGTTTCTTGTTTTTTGCCTGAAGGTTGAGGCAGGGGGTCTGTGTTGGATCTGACTATAGGAAATATCCCAGCAGCTGCCGAGAGCAAATTTTCTCGGGGAGACTTTATTTAGTCACATCCTTCAGTCTCTGTCAGAAAATGCCCTGACTAATATCAGGCAGGCATCTTTCTAATCTGGATGTGCTCTGAAATCCCGGGTTTCTCTCTGGTTTGTCTGGTTCATCTAATTCTTGTCTCTGTTTAGTCTTTGTTTAATGTTGTCAAAATATGTCTGTTTTTAAGGTCTGAATTAAGTTTGTTTTGCATGCAAAAATTGGAAATGCTGACTCTAATATTTAGAAAAAATAAAATGTTTTTAGAACTTGTAAGGAGCGCTCATTTAAATTTAAATAGAATAGAATGTAGATCCTTAAGTCTTACTGATT
The DNA here is from genome assembly GCF_036850995.1 of Saccopteryx leptura. NCBI lineage: Eukaryota > Metazoa > Chordata > Mammalia > Chiroptera > Emballonuridae > Saccopteryx > Saccopteryx leptura. The sequence goes on from NC_089504.1 coordinate 200,674,794, forward strand.
TGGCTAGTGCATTGTGAGGTGTGTTCAGTTAGGAGCCAAATAGCAACTTAAGTATTAGGAAACTCCTGCAAATCTTTGTCATGCTCTTTTTACTTTAAATTTTTGAATACTGATGTACAGGGTCATTCAGCAGCAGAGAGACTCTGGAACCCTGCAAGGAAAGCCTTCCCTGAAGTGTGATGGAGGGACCCACTCACAGGAATCTGGCAAGGGCCAGACCCTGTTTTCTTATGGGGCCAAGGATATGTGTGTGTTTTTTCTAGGTCTGCTGAAGCTTCTCGGTGGATCCCTGAACAACTGGTGAGACACCATGATTCTAGATGAGAGACTCACTTTACAAGAGCAATTGCATAAGACATACTATGCTCTCTTCCCTTTCTCAATTATTATTATCTAATTTTTAAAATGTTTTAGATCATTTTATTTTCCTGCTCCATTGCCTGAAACAAGGGCGAAAGGGGGGCCTGATTTGGGTATTGCTGAATAGAAATCTCATACGGCCGTCTTGAGATTTTTCGAGAGAGATCTCTGTTTAGTATATATCCTTATTACGTTCCTATTAAGGTAGCCCTACTTAAGATCAAGCAGGCCATAGTTTAATTTCTAAAATCCTGGGTTTTACTCTTGATTTGTGTGATTGTATGTGAAATCTTGTTTAATGTCTAAGTGTTTTTGTTTATAAGGCCTGAATTAAGTCCTAAAATGAAAAGTAATGATGATAATAGTTTTGGAAGTGCCGGCTGTAGTATTGAAAACAAAATGGGAATAATTTCATTTCCCTATATAAATATAATTTTGTTTGGAATAAGTAGAGCACGCTCATTTTGGATCCAAAAGACTTGCTGGTTTGGCCAGGCTGCTCCAGGCCACAAGTGAAAGGCTTGAAGCAGCATAGATTTACATAATAAAGGTGTAAAGATTTTTTTACTATAGGAGAATAATGAAGATCACACTGGGATTTTTCAGTTTTGATATGTACTCTTTAAGGTATTAAGGGGGTGTTTTGATAAGTGTGGGAATGTTGTTTGAAGGTGCGTTAGCTCTGTTTTTGTTGAAAGTTAACAAAATCAAGAATTTCTTGCAATATTTGAAGTCAAAATATTGTAAAGTGTGATTCAATTGTAAATAATAAGAAAGGGGGGGGAAGTCATGTCCTGGAGCTCCTGCAGGTCTACCCTGTTACGCTTTTTACTTCAAACAGTTTATTTTGAATGCTGATGTACAAGAGTTGCCAAAATTTTTGTCCTGCAAACTACTACCCTTTTTTTAAATTTTTATTTGATTCCAGCTAATAACACTGTTTTGTTCTTTTCTGAATAGCTCCAGATATATAGGCAGATAGGGACTCTCAAGCCCCTCAGCAAGATCTTCTGAGCATGGCTTTTAAGGTACCAAGAGGCAGAAAAAAGCCCAAAGGAGATCAGGTAAAATACTAGCTCTTGGCATAAACCCTCAGAGGCTCCAACGCTCCAACTGGAACTTCATCAGGGCCTTGCTTCAATAGTGGAAAGGATGGTCATTTGAGCCAAAGCCTGCCAGGCTTACATGCCTTTGCTGTGAGGAAGAAGGGACACACTGGAAGGTAGGCTTCCCCCTCACTCCTCTAAGGGAGGGTTCAGTCTCTTCCAGCCCTGCTCCAGCCACCTGTGACCTAACCCTGCCCAGAATACTGGGATTTGCCACTGAAGGCTAAAAGGTGCCCAGGGCCATCGGCCGCTTCTAGGACACTGTGGACGAGCCTGGGGTATTTCTTCCAAGAATCCGGTAGACTGGTCTCATTTACACAAGGGCCACTTAACTATGTCTTGCCTGAATATTCAGGTTTTTTATTCTTCCCTCGAAGATCTCTGTTGTGGGTATTGATAGTCCTGTTTTCTGCAGCTTTGTTTAATATACAGATTTCCTTTATTCTTCCTGCCTCAATGTCCTACTCATATTTTAGGCTAGGACCTACTCCTAATTCAGAGCTCCTTTTTTCCTTTTTTGCCAACTTACAAATTTACCTCTGTCACCCAGCTTAGTGTATCCCAAGGTTCTCCTCACCACCCAATGGCTGTAAAGCTCCAGTATAGGACCCCTGGGTTCATCTTTCCAGTTTGAAGAAAACAGAAGCTCCGTCTTCATGCGTGCTACAGATGGCTTTTCCAGTCTACCTGGGTCATTGCCAGCTGGGAGCAGCGGTCATTGGGACTTTGACGCTAACTGCAGAGTGTGGAAGTGTGACGGCAATTCCAGTGCCATGAGGACTTCTCCTGAAAGTGGACTTTTCCTGGACTCCTGCTCCTGTGACAATTTTTGATGGACTGAACTGGGGTTGGGTTGCATTTGCAGAGATTTGGAATGGTGTTGGTGCCAACTTGGACTTGGTGAACACTTTAAGGACATTACTCTTTTATAGATTCTTGTTGTATTAGCTTAAAGAGTTTGCTTAAAGGCTTTAATCACTGTGATGTATTAGTATACTTGTTTTGGGTATCTGTTAGCATTGGCTATACTAATTTTGTGTTTGTTTTGTAATTTTTCCATCTGCCTCCAAATTAGAAAATCAAATGAGTGCAAATCTCAGCACACAAATTAAAAAGAAAAGGGGGATATGTTGTGGACCATTAATGGCAAAAAGCCATTATAGATTTGAGGCTTGGCAGGGGGCTAAGTTCTCCCCCTCCATCTCCTTATTTGGCTTTGATGCTGAGTGTTTGCACCCACTCCACTTCCTTCCTTGGGTTGCAGGAAGCAATATACATGCCCTTCCTCTGACTCTTTGTTTGTTTCAGATGTTTGTAAATTTCACTAATGTATCCTGTTTTTGCCTTGGGAGAGTTCCTGTCTTAGCCTTTGATGTGCAACTTTGTATCAGGGTCCTTGATTTGCATAGGTCTATATAATAAAGCAAACTGGGGCTGTGAGGGACTCAGATGCTGCCAGGCAGTTTGATGAGTCCTCCCGGTCCCATCAGTTTTGTTCTGACAAAGTGTGTTTTTTTAATTCCGCACCATTATTTGGAGCCGCGCATTTCCGCGGCAGGTCAGCACCAAGTTCCTGGCCAGGGAGGTCCAGGTATGGCACATCCAGCAACCAGATATGGAGAGTATAAACTCACAACCTAACAAACCTTGTTAGAGTGGTATCTTAAAGAAGGGTTCCTCATACCTGACTAAGTTAAGATATAGAAAATGCAGACTCAAATAGCAAAAAGAACAGTAGCAGAATAAAAGTAGCCCACAGAGAATTACAAACCACAACTGATGCCAATCCAAAAAGATCTAGAAACAATACAACTGGAAGCTGGAGACAGACAACAACAACTCTATGCTCAACTAGCTACACAAACAGCACACCCAAAGAGGAGTCTGTAGACAGACAAAATGGGAAGACAGAGAAATGCAATTTAAATGAATCAACAACAAAAATCCTCAGAAAAAGAACTATATGAAATGGAAATAACCAAGATACCAGATGCAAAGTTTAAAATAATGATTGTTGGGCCCTGGCTGGTTGGCTCAGCGGTAGAGTGTCGGTCTAGCGTGCGGAGGACCCGGGTTCGATTCCGGCCAGGGCACACAGGAGAAGCGCCCATTTGCTTCTCCACCCCTCCGCCGCGCTTTCCCTCTCTGTCTCTCTCTTCCCCTCCCGCAGCCAAGGCTCCATTGGAGCAAAGATGGCCCGGGCGCTGGGGATGACTCTGTGGCCTCTGCCCCAGGCGCTAGAGTGGCTCTGGTCGCAACATGGTGACGCCCAGGATGGGCAGAGCATCGCCCCCTGGTGGGCAGAGCGTCGCCCCTGGTGGGCATGCCGGGTGGATCCCGGTCGGGCGCATGCGGGAGTCTGTCTGACTCTCTCTCCCTGTTTCCAGCTTCAGAAAAATGAAAAAAAAAAAAAACTAAGTAAAATAATGATTGTTAGGATGCTCAAGGATCTTAGAGCAATATTGAATGGATATAATGAGCACCTAAATAAATAGATAGCAAGCATCAAAAAGTATACTGAAATCATAAAAAGGAATCAGTCAGATATGACAAATGCAATAAGAGAAATGAAGACTATACTAGAAGAAATGAAGTGAAGGCTGGATAAACCTGAGGACTGAATCAGTGAGTAAGAGGACAAGATAAATGAAAGCACAGAAGCAGAACAGCAAAAAGAAAAGAGGCTCAAAATGTCAGAGGAAACTCTAAGAGAGCTCTGTGACATGAAGAGAAACAACATCTGCAGGGTTCCTGAAGGAGAAGAGAAAGAACAAGAAATAGAGAACCTGATAAAAGAAGTCATACCTGAAAATTTCCCTAAATTGATGAAGAAAAAAATCACAGAAATTTAAAAAGCACAGAGAGTCCCATTAAGGAGAAACCCAAAGAGACCTACACTAAGACACATCATATATAAAACACCAAAGTTAAGAGATAGGAAAGAATACTAAAAACTGCAAGAGAAAAGCAGTCAATCACCTATAAAGGAGCCCCCATAAGGATGACATATGACTTTTCAATGAAAACACTTGAGGCCAGAAGGGAATTGCAAGAAATATTCAAAGTAATGCCAAACAAGAGCCTACAACCAAGAATTATTTATCCAGCAAGGTTAATGTTTAAAATTGAAGGAGAAATAAAAAGCTTTTCAGACAAAAAACAAACAAACAAAAAAAAAAAAACAACCTCAAAGAATTTATTACAACCAAACCAATGCTACAAGAAATGTTAAGGGGCCTTTTGTAAACAGAACAATGGGAAAAAAATCTAGAAAAATAAAATTATAGATTTAAATAATAAAATGGCAATAAACAACTACATATCAATAATAACCTTTAATGTAAACAAATTAAATGCTCCAGTCAAAAGACATAGGGTAGCAGCATGGATAAAAAAATAGGGCCCATACATATGCTGTCTACAAGAGACCCACCTCAAAACAAAAGATAAATATAGACTGAAAGTGAAGGGATAGAAAAAAATATTTCATGCAAATGGGAATTTAAAAAAAGCTAGGGTAGCAATACTCATATCTGACAAAATACCCTTTAAAACAAAGACTACATAGTAAGGAATAAAGAAAGTCACTACATAATGATAAAGGGAGCAATCCATCAGGAAGATATAACCATCATAAATATCTACACAACTAATATAGGAGCACCTAAATATATAAAGCAGATTTTGATGAACATAAAGTGCAAGATAAACAGCAATACCATAATAGTAGGAAATTGTAATACCCCACTAACATCAATAGATAGATCCTCAAGAAAGAAAATTAACAAAGAATCAGCAGCCTTAAAGACCACACTAGATCAACTGGATTTAATAGACATTTTTAGAACCTTTCACCATAAAGCAGCAGAATATACATTTTTTTGAAGTGCTCATGGTACTTTTTCTAGGATAGACCACAGGTTACAACAAAACAATTCTCAATAAATTTAAGAAGATTGAAATCATATCAAGCATCTTCTCTGATCACAATAGCATAAACCTAAAAATCAACTAAAATAGAAAAACTGAAAAACATTAAAACACTTGGAGACTAATCAGCATATTATTAAATAATGAATGAGTTAACAATGAGATCAAGGAACAGATAAAAAAATTTCTTTGAAACAAATGGAAAAGAACATATAAAAACTCAAAATTCAAGTGACACAGCAAAAGCAGTCCTGATACAGAAGTTCATAGCATTACAGGCATAACTTAAGAAGCAAAAAAAAGCTCAAATAAAAAACTTAACCTTGTATCTAAAAGAAATAGAAAAGGAACAGCAAGTAAAACCCAGAGAAAGTAGATGGAAGGAAATAATAAAGATCAGAGTGGAAATAAATGACATAGAGGCTAAAAAACAATACAGAAGATCAATAAAACCAAAAGATGGTTCTTTGAAAAGATAAAACAAGATTGATGATCCTTTAACTAGACTCACTAACAAAAAAAATAGAGGACTCAAAAATATAAAATTAAAAATGAGAGTGGAAAAGTAACAACTGACACAGCAGAAATACAAAGGATTGTAAAAAAAATACTATGAAGAACTATATGCCAAAAAATTAGACAACCTAGGTGAAATGGACAAATTGTTTAAAACATATAATCTTTCAAAACTCAATCTAGAAGAATCAGAAAACCTAAACAGACTGATAACAACAAATGAGATTGAAACAGTTATCAAAAATCTCCCAACAAACAAAAGCCCTGGGCCAGATTGCTTCACAGACAAATTCTATCAAATATTCAAAGAAGAAATAACTCCTATTTTTCTCAAGTTATTTCAAAAAATTCAAGAGGAGGAATGACTTCCAAACTTTTTTTATGAAGTGAGCATAATCCTCATTCCAAAACCAGGCAAAGACAACACAAAGAAAGAAAATTACAGGCCAGTATCCCTGATGAACTTAGATGCTAAACTTCTTAACAAAATATTAGCAAACTGGATCTAGCAATACATGAAAAAAATCATACATAATGATTAAATGGGATTTATCCTGGGGAGGCAATGCTGGTACAATATTCACAAATCAATCAATGTGATTGATCACATAAACAAAAGGAAGGAGAAAAATCACATGATAATATCAGTAAATGCAGCCTGACCAGGCAGTGGAGCAGTGGATAGAGCACCGGACGAGGTGGACCCAGGTTCGAGACCCCAAGGTCGCCAGCTTGAGCACAAGCTCATCTGGTTTGAGCAAAGCTCACCAGCTTGGACCCAAGGTTGCTGGCTCGAGAAAGGCGTCACTCAGTCTGTTGTAGCCCCCTGGTCAAGGCACATATGAGAAATCAATCAATGAACAACTAAAAAACCAAAACAAAAGATTGATGTTTCTCATCTCCCTCCCTTACTCTCTCTCTCTCTCTCTGACACAAAAAAAAAATAGATGCAGAAAAAGCATTTGATAAAATCTAGTATCCATTTATGATCAAAACTCTCAGCAAACTGGGAATACAGAGAACCTACCTCAACATTATAAAGGCCATCTATAACAAACTGACAGCCAACATCATATTTAATGGGCAAAAATTAAAAACAATCCCCTTAAGATAAGGAACAAGGCAGGGGAGCCCCCTTTCACCACTCTTATTAAACATAGTTCTGGAAGTCCTGGTTACAGGAATAGGACAAAAAGAAACAAAAGGCATCCAAATTGGAAAAGAAGAAAAACTATCATTATTTTCATATGACATGGTACTGTACATATAAAACCCTAAAGTCTCAGTCAAAACACTAATGAACCTGATAAACAAATTCAGCAAGGTGGCAAGATACAAAATTAATATTCAGAAATCAAAGGCATTTTTATACACCAACAATGAACTGTCTGAAAGAGAAATTTATAAAACAATCTCCTTCAGTATTGCAACAAAAGAAAATAAAGTACCTAAAAGTAAATTTAACCAAGAAGGTTAAAAAATTGTACTCAGAAAATTATAAAACATTGATAAAAGAAATCAAGGAAGATACAAACAAGTAAAAGCATATACCATATTCATAGATAAGAAGAATAAACATCATTATAATGTCCATATTACCAAAAGCAATCTATAAATTCAATACAATTCTTATGAAAACACCAATGGCATACTTTCAAAGATATAGAGCACATATTCCAAAAATTTATATGGAACCAAAAAAGAACACAAATATCCTCAGCAATCTTGAAAAAGAAGAATAAAATGGGTGGTATCACACTTTCTGATATCAAGTTATACTACTCAAAACAGTTTGGTACTAACATAAGAACAGGTATATAGATCAATGAAAAAGAACAGAGAACCCAGAAATAAGCCCACACCTTTATGGACAATTGATATTTGACAAAGGAGGTGAGAGCATACAATGGAGTAAAGACAGTCTCTTTAAAAAATGGTGTTGGGAAAATTGGACAGGTACTTGCAAAAAAATAAAACTAGAACACCAACTTACACCATTCACAAAAATAAGCTCAAAATGGATAAAAGACTTAAATGTAAGTTGTAAAACCATAAACATCTTGGGGTTTTTTTTTGTTTTTTTGTTGTTGTTGTTGTTTTTGTATTTTTCTGAAGCTGGAAATGGGGAGAGACAGTCAGACAGACTCCCGCATGCGCCTGACTGGGATCCACCCTGCACGCCTACCAGGGGGCGACACTCTGCCCACCAGGGGGCGATGCTCTGCCCCTCTGGGGCGTCGCTCTGTCATGACCAGAGCCACTCTAGTGCCTGGGGCAGAGGCCAAGGAGCCATCCCCAGAGCCCGGGCCATCCTTGCTCCAATGGAGCCTCGGCTGCTGAAGGGGAAGAGAGAGACAGAGAGGAAGGAGAGGGGAAGGGGTGGAGAAGCAGATGGGCGCTTCTCCTGTGTGCCCTGGCTGGGAATCGAACCCAGGACCCCTGCACGCCAGGCCGACGCTCTACCACTGAGCCAACCAGCCAGGGCAACATCCTGGAAAAAAACATAGACAGTAAGCTTTCAGACATCTCTCCCAACAATATATTTTTTTATTTATCTTCACGGGCAAGTGAAATAAAGGGCAGGATGAACAAATGTGATGATATCAAACTAAAAAGCTTTTGCACAGCTAAAGACAATATGAACAAAATAAAAAAACAAACCACACAATGGTAGAATATATTCAACAATATGTCTGATAAGGGGTTAATAACCAAAATTTATAAAGAACTTGTAAAACTCAACATTAGGAAGGTAAACAATCAAATCCAAAAATGGGCAAAAGAAATAAATAGCCACTTCTCCAAAGAGGACATACAGATGGCCAACAGGCATATGAAAAAATGTTCAACATCACTAATCATTAGAGAAATGCAAATTAAAACCACAATGAGATACCACCTCACACTTGTCAGAATGGCACTTATCAACAAAACAACACAGAATAAGTGCTGGTGGGAATGCAGACTGGTGCAGCCACTGTGGAAAATAGTATGGAGATTTCTCAAAAAATTAAAAATGAAACTGCCTTTTCAACCAGCTATCTCACTTTTAGAAATATATCCTAAGAATACCCAATCACTGGTACAAAAGAAGATATACACCTCCATGTTCATTGCAGCATTGTTTGCAATGCCAAGATCTGGAAACAGCCCAAGTGTCCTTCAGTGAATAAGTGTATTAAAAAGCTGTGGTACATATACACAATTGAATACTATGTGGCCATGAAAAAGAAGGAAATCTTACCTTTTGCAACAACATGGATGGGCCTGGAAACTATTATGCTAAGTGAAATAAGCCAGGCAGAGAAAAAAGATATTATATGACCTCATTCATTTGAGGAAGCTAATGAACAAAGTAAACTGAGGAATGGAACAAAGACAGAAGTGGGATCAAAGGAACCAGAGGGAAAGAGAAGGGAAAGGGATTAGTGAAATTTTATATATATAATACAGCATTATAGAGAGCAGAACAGGAAATCCTATGGGGAAGGGGGAAAGGTGTTGGGGGGAGGGGGCAAAGGGGGTATCAAGGAAAACACTTGTGTGAAAGGGAGATATATTTGGTGGGACACTTGAATCTATGTAAGCACAATAAATTAAAATCAACAAACATTTAAAAAGATTATCAGTAGTGCCCTCGTCTCTGTATGGCTCTTTCTCTTGTTTCACTGGTGAGTAGGATGTCATCAACATATTGTATAAGGGTGCAGTTGTAGTCTTCCAGTGGGAAGTTTGCTAGGTGTCTTGTCAGAGCTTTCTCAAAGAGGGTGGCAGAGTTTTTGAAACCTTGGGGTAAGCGAGTCCAGCTTAGTTGAGTTTTTCTTCTGGTTTAGGGGTCTTTCTACTCAAAGAAAAAGAGGGTTGGCTTTTTGGGTCCAATCAGAGGCAGAAAAAATCATCCTTCAGATTGTGGCAGGTGAACCATTTTGGCCTCAGAAGAGAGCTAACCAATGAGAGTATATGGGATCAGGATGACTGGGTGGAGGGTCATAGTGGCATTGATAATGGCTTTTAAGTCTTGCACTGGTCGTTATCCACCTGCCTCCATTTGGCTTCTTTACTGGTAATGAGAATATTCCATAAAGACTGGCATTCTATTAATATTTCCTCTTCTTTAAGATGTGTAAAGTGTTCCTGAATTCCCAGCTGGGCTTCCTGCAGTATTGGGTATTGTTTCTGCCTGAAGAGCTCCCGGTTTTAAGTTTATTATGTGTGTAGCATGGTTTTTGGACATTCCTGGAAGAGTTCTTTCTGAAAAAGTCTGCTGGATTTTTTTCAGTTCTTTCTTTTGCATTTAGTTTTTATTCATCCCTTGCGATAGTATGACTAACAGGATTAAACTTTCTTTCAGTCCTTTCAACACCAGACTGACTGACCCCCCTTTAGCAAAGGTTATTTGAGCCTTGAATTTTGTTAAAACATCTTCCCCTACTAGGGGAATGGGGCATTTTTGCAGATAGAGGAATTCATAAATGACCTGGTGGCCCCCAGGTGGCAGGTTCACAATTGGCAGAATGGTCAAGGCAAAGCTTGTACTCCTGTAGCTCTGATGATTGTAGCTTTTTTCTTGCTAAAAGGGGCCTCCAGGGTTGTGACCACCAAATATTCTGTTCCAGTGTTAACCATGAGAGTCATTGGTTGGCCCCTCACTTTCATTTTGATCTTGGGCTCTCGGTGGCCAAGCTGTAAGGAGCCAGGTCTTCTCTCTTCTGAGTCTATTTTCATTAGCCCAACAAAATAATTTGCCTTTGGCTTTTGTTGATTTTTTCCTGACCCTGATGGCTTTGCTGAATGCCCAAGTTTGGGCATTCATTTATCCAGTGTCCAAATTCCTTACAATAGGCTCATTGGTCAGGTCAGAGAGGGAGCCACTGTCGTTTTCACGCTTTTAGAGGTGGTCCTGGTCAGTGGGTAAGGTCAGGTCATTCCAATGTAGCATCAAGGTGGGTGACCTTCTGTTTCATTTATTTGTCAGCCTCTTTCTGTGCTTGGATGTTGTGATTCATGATGACCTTGTGGCAATTTCTAAGAGCTGGGTGGTGTTCATCCTGGTGAACCCCTCTAATTTTTGGAGCTTTCTGCAAACATTCAGGGAAGTTTGGGCAATGAATGCTGAATTTACCATTTCCAGATTTTCTGGAGCCTCAGGATCAAAGGGGATGTACAGGCAAATGCCTCACAGAGTTGCTCATAAAAGTCACTTGGTGATTCTTCTGACTTCTGGGTGACTGCAGAGGTTTTTGACATGTTGATGGGTTTCTTAGCCCCTTCATACATCCCTCTCAATAGGGCTTCTTGGTCCCTTTGACGGGAGGCCCTGCCAGCATCAGTGTTAAGTCCCAGTCCAGTCTCGAGTTTGGAGTGGCCTCTTTGCCCATCCTGCCGCATCCATCACTCAAGCAGGGGCTTGGTCCTCCAGCCATTTTTGAGCTTCAGTAAGGACTCACCACCTTTTTTCTGTATTGAAAAGCATCAGGAGGAGTTGGGCAGCAGTTGTCCAAGATAGGCTGGTGAGTCTGGAAGGTCACCTCAAGAAGATCAATGAGAGCTTGCAATTTTTCTGAGTTGGCTGGAATGCGGTGTTTCCTGTTCAGGTCAGTGGTACTGAAGAGCTGGTAGTGGAGGATTGCCTTGCTAGGTTGAACTGTCCCATCCACAGAGACCTGTGGAGGGCTGCTTGTTTCTGTCAGGAGCATCTGGAGTGCAGGTTGTGCTGAATGGAGATGTCTTGCTAAGTTGCCTCAGCTGGCTGCTCAGGCTCTGGTGCCTCGGCTGGCTGCTCTGGCAAATCAGGTGATAGTGAAGAAATAGACAGAGGAAGACTGTCTGGCAGGTGCAAAGGCTGGGATTCTGCTGCTGGAGTGGTTGGCAGTTGTGGAATATATGGTGGAGGGATATCTCTTCTTCAGGACCACCCTGATGGATGGGTTTTTTGAGACCTTTGGTGGTTTGGGCAGCAAAGATGTTACTCTGTCCCCTTTTCCCTACACAGAACCAGACCCAGGGTGGCAAGATTTGGGCAATTTCTAACCAGGACTCTATGTAGGGGAATTGATTGGGTGACCTGGGTTGCTATTCACAATCTTCTAACCTGATCTAATGTTTGGAACATCAAGGTTCCTCTCCCTGGGCCATCCTAAATTGAAGGTTGGCTATTGTAACTCATTCAAGGCTCTTAACTTTCAGGGATTTATTTTAACCCTATAGTCACTACCGAATCCCTTCTTGAAATTCTTAATTATGCAACCTGAGATAGTGAGTTTAGACTGGGTGAAAGCCATTCTGGTTGTGTTTGTGGTGCCCAATGTCACAGGACAGAAAAGGGTGGGGAGCCCTTTTTAGGGGTAAATCAGATGCCCACCTGGCCATGTCTTTTGTGGGAGGTTAAGTGTCTCTTAGCAATTGGCAGGTTGTTATAAACCCCCGACTCCAATCAAGCACTGCTCAATACTGCCCTAAGCCTTATGATGTTGCCACAGAATAGTAGTAGGTGGGGGCCCACTCGGACTCCCTAGCTTTCACTATGGAACCACAAACTGGAAACTCAAGTGTAAGCCCCTGAGCTCCACATGCATTCAGACACACACACACACACACACACACACACACACACACACACACACACAGAGGCTATTACATTCCCTTTATCCCACAGATTCCTACCTAGGTTCTCTGTTCCAAAAAACCTCGGGAGGTGATCAGTCTCAGTTTCTTTCCAAAGAGGGACCTGACTTTGGGCTGGGTCCTAGGATCTTACCTTTCCAACACAATTCTGATGAGTTCAGTCCACCCCCTTTTTGAGTCCAGCACAGTCAGTGTCATGCAGCCAATGGCAAGTTTCCAGAGAAGGAGGTTCCTTCTAAATGAATGGAAGGTGCACCATTTTCTTCTCCTGGGACAGTCACACTATCTTCTTCCCCTCCCCACCCCAAGCTGATGACACAATAGGCCAGAGTGGTTGGGTTTTCTGGCCAGGGAGCTAAATGTTGCAGAAAATCTCACCTCACAAAAATGACCAAATGGCACTCGGGGTGGTGGAGAGAACCAGTTTATTACACTAGCAGGATCAACAGGTTAACACCCAAAAATCTGGCCCTTGAGATTACAGAGTTTGGGGTTTTTATAGATTCTTTGCAGGGACTTGAGTAAGCAAGTTAGTGGTCACAAGTTTTAGAGACTTTCTGGTCCTAACTGCCATGTGACTACAAGTAGGGAGAGCAGGGAGTACAGCATTAATAAAAGCAGTTAGATTGTATTGTTCTAGAAATTTGTCCATTTCTTTTATATTGTTAAATTTGGTAGCATATGGTTTTCATAGTATTCTACAATATTTCTGTGTATACCTATAATATCTGTGGTGATTTCTCCGCTTTCATTTGGATTCTGTTTATATGAGTCCTTTCTCTTTTTTCCTTAGTGAGTCTTGCCAAGGGTTTGTCAATTTTGTTGATCTTTTCAAAGAACCAGCTCCTTGTTTTATTAATTTTTTTCTATACTTTTTCTGTTCTCTATTTCATTTATTTCTGCTTTGATTTTTATTATTTCCTTTCTTCTGCTGGTTTTGGTTGTCTTTGTTCTTCTTTTTCTAGTTCCTTAAGATGTGAAGTTAAGTGATTTACTTGGGCTCTCTCTTGTTTGTTCATATAGGCCTGTAGTGATATAAACTTTTCTCTTATTACTCCTTTTGCTGCATCCCAGAGATTGTGATATGCTGTATTGTTATTTTCGTTTGCCTGTATGTATCTTTTGATCTCTGCACTTATTTCTTCTTTGACTCACTCATTTTTTTAAAAGTATGTTGTTTAGTTTCCACATTTTTGTGGGTTTGTTTACCTCTTCTTTACATTCTAGCTTCAAGGCTTTATGATCAGAAAATATGCTTGGTATAATTTTAATCTTTCTGAATTTGTTGATGTTATTTTTGTGGCCCAACTTATGGTCAATTCTTGAGAATGTTCCATGTACACTAGAGAAAAATGTATACTCTGGCACTTTGGGATGAAATGTCCAGTAGATGTCTATCATATCCAATTGTTCTAGTGTTTCATTTAAGGCCAATATTTCTTTATTGATTTTTTGTTTGGATGATTTCTTGTTTTGATGAGCTGTCAGCAGTGTATTGAGGTCTCCAAATATGATTGTACTTTTGTCAGTTTTTGTTTTTAGGTCAGTCAGTAGCTGTCTTATATATTTTGGTGTTCCTTGGTTTGGTGCATATATATTAAGAAGTCTTATGTCTTCTTGATTCAATATCCCCTTTATCATTATGAAATGACTGTTTTTGTGTCTGATTATTTTTGCTGTCCTGTAGTCAGTATTGGTAGTTATGAGTATTGCTACACCTGCTTTTGGGGGGGATATTATTTGCTTGGAGTATTTTTTTCCAGCCTTTCACTTTGAATTTATTTTTATCCTTGTAGCTTAGATGTGTTTCTTGTAGGCAGCATACAGTTGGATTTTCTTTTTTAATCCATTCTGCTACTCTGTGTCTTTTTATTGGTGAGTTCAATCCATTTACATTTAGTGTAATTATTGACATTTGAGGGTTTCATATTGTCATTTTATATATTGCTTTCTGATAGTTTTGTATCTTGTTTGGTTCTTCTCATTTATTTTTCTGTCATTTGTTTTTGTTTGGTTGTAATCTATACTTCTTTTCTCTGTTACTTCTTTTTTCAAGTCATGTGCTTCTGTAGTGGTTTTTTCAGGGGTGGTTACCATTAAGTAATGGAAAGGATACATATCATGTTCATTGTAGTACATTATTCATGTAGTACATTATTCATGAGTGCTTCTGCTCTCCATCTTCCTTTGCTACACTGTTAATCATTGTACTCTCCCCTTTTTTGTTTTTGTTGTCCTAAATTAATCTTGTTTTCATTGCAATCTTGATGGAGCTTTTACTTGTAGTTTTGTTTTTGTTTTTTTGTTCTTTGTGTCTGGTCAAAAAAAATCCTTTAGTATTTCCTGAAGTGGGGGTTTTCTGGTGATAAATTCCCTCATCTTTTTTTGTATCTGTGAATGTTTTTATTTCTCCTTTATATTTGAAGGATAGCTTTGATGGATATAGTATTCTTGGCTGAAAGTTTCTCTCTTTCAGTACTTTAAATATCGGGGTCCACTCTCTTCTAGCTTGTAGAGTCTCTGCTGAGAAATCTGTTGATAATCTAATGGGCCTCCCTTTATATGTTGTATTCTTCTTTTCCCTGGCTGCCTTGAGAATTTTTTCTTTGTGCCAATTTCATTATGATGTGCCATGAGTAGGTTTGTCAGGGTTAAGATAACTCAGTGTTCAGTTTACTTCTTGAATTTGAGGCTTTAGTTCTTTCCACAGGCTTGAGAAGTTCTCATCTATTATTTGTTTGAATATGTTCTCCATTCCACTTTCTCTCTCTTTTCCTTCTGATATACCCATTATTCTTATGTTGCTCTTTCTGATGGAGTCAGACAATTCCTATAGGGCTATCTCATTTTTTTTTAATTTGTGAGTCTCTCTCCTCTTCTTTCTGTAGTGCCTTTATTTGCCTGTATTTTATGTCACTAATTCGCTCCTCTATCTGGCTTATTCTATTGACTAAGCTTGTTATCTTGTTTTTCAGTTCATGAATTGAGTTCTTCATCTCTGTTTGATTCATTTTCATAGTTTCAATTTCCTTGGTGAAGTATTCTTTCTGTTTATTGAATTGTTTTTTGAACTCCCTAAATTGCCTTCCTGCGCTTTCTTGTATAACCTTGAGTATTTTTAGGACTTCAATTTTAAATCCTCTGTAATTTAATGCCAAGGTTTCTAAGCTATTAAAATTTTTTTCTATATATTTTTTCTTATCTATCTGAGCTACATCTCTATCTTTTGTATCCATGATATTTGATTTCTTTTTCTTTAATGGCATTTGAGGGTGGTATTGTTAATAACACTAATAAAAGTTGATTAAAAAATTTTTCTTTTTTGAGAAAATGCAGTAAAAAACTAAAAATTCTATTGTGCTAAATGGAACAAAAATACATAGAACAAAGGGCCTGGGTTGGGGGCGAGTGACAAATAGGCAAAAAAACAAGGCAAGAATCCATAAAATGTCATAAGAAAAAAAAATTTGGATCAAGAATAAAATAATTTGTAAATGATGGTTGAATGAGAGAAATAGTGAAAGAGAAAGAAAAAAAAGAAACAGAGAAAAATACAGTAAAAAATAAAAATTCTATTGTATTAAGTGGCACAAAAACTATAGAATGGAGAGCCAGAGTTGGGAGAAATGCTAAAGAGATAAAAAGCGAAGTAAAAATCACACAAAATGCCACAAAAAAAAAAATCTGAATCCAGAATAAAATAATTTGTTTGTGGGTGAGATTTGCATGAGAGAAAAAGTGAAAGAGAAAAGAAGAGACAGACAGAGAGAGAGGAGAGAGAGAGAGAAAATTGAATTAAGTTTTTGGAATGTAACACTCATAGAAAAAAAGAATAAAAAATGTGACACTTATGCATAATAAAAAAGTTCAAAATAAAAAAAGAATAAAATGGAAAGAGAATAAAATGATTAAAGTGAAAGAAAAAAATACAAGAAAAAAATGGAAAAAGTTAAAAACTATGAATTTTTTCTGGTTTTGAGAAATTATCCTTTTTCTTTCTTCTCTTTCTTTTTGGCTGGTGGCACTGTACCTTAGGTTCTGCCCCTGTGGCACTCTTAGGCAGAGATTTGCTGTTGTGTCACTATGGTGATGACACAAACTCGGACTTATTCCCATTGGTAGGCAGGGCTTGTTAGCATTTGCAGGCTCCGACAATGGGAGACTTTTTTTCCTGGAGCCTCTCCCCAAATCTCTCTCTCCTGAACCAGCAGCCTGTGGGCCCAGCTGTGAAGTTGCTCCAGCCACTGCCTGGATAGCAAGAGGCTCTAAGAGCTGCCAAATTCCCACCTCTATCTTCACTCAATGCAAGGTTCTGGGTAAGGCTTTGCCAGCCAGATCCGCCAGCATAATCAGGCAGTGCTGGGAGCCAATTGCCTTTCAGATGTCTTTCTATGAGCCTCCGGGCACATCTAGTATGCCTCAGCACTTCGCAGATCTGCTCTCCAGAGGCTGTCTGCAAGCTGCCTGCACACCCTTCCCCCTACCACTTATGCAGTTCTCTTCCCAATGACTGTGCTTTGTTAGCCTGTATGGCTGGCAGAGGCACCATGCCCAGATAGGTCCGGGTGTAGGGAAGCCAGCTTTCATGCACTTTCTGCACACTGTTGTTTGGGAAGCCAGGATTATTCAGAAACTCTTGTCACAGCCCATGCAGAGGGCCACTACTGACAGTCTCCGACCCAGCTCCTCCATCTGGGGACACAGGTACCCATGCCCAAAGTGCCAGGTTGATCCACTTGCACACTACCTGCGTTCGCCAACCAGGATACTGGGAGTAAACAAGACAACTGCTCACCCACCTCAGCCAGGGTTTGCCACTGGTGTTAGCTCCACATGGGCTGAGTCGTGGGCACACTCTCTCCTTGGCTTGTACGTCTCTGGCCTAGCCCAGTTTTTGCTGTGCCCCCAGCCTTCACTTTCTCTAAGTTCCAAGTGAAAGCAGCCCTGGCTCAGGTCAGTGAGGAAAGCGAAATATTCTGTTCTGTGTCTTATTTCCTTCATAATGGGGTATAGATTCAGCCACCTTTTCATCCAGTTGTACCTTTGTTTGATATATGTGTGTTTCAAATGCTCCTGTGATTGTTTTTCTGTCTCTAGTTGTTGAATTTCTTGAAATTTTAGGGGGAGGTATCAGAAGCACTACTCACGGCACCATTTCTCTCAAACATTCCTCTAAAAACTAAGCCTCAGGCTATAATGACCCAGCCTGCTTACAGCCTGTCCCCTATACACAATGCAAACTATAAGCAAGTAAACATATATATCAATTTACAAACTTATTTGACAAACATTCCACCCCTTTTTCTCGCTTCACAATCCAAAGCACAGGTATACCTGCACAAGAAAATTAGGCACATTACACAAATTACAACAACATGACAAATTATACAATTTCAACAATTACAAAGATACACTTCACCAGTCTCTGAGCACTTTGACAAAACCACAAAATGTCCTCTGACTTCTTTCTAGACATGGGAAAAGCTTCCCGGGGAAGGGAAAGGGCCTCCAAAAAGCTGCCCCCCACCCTCATTAGGGTGTCTTACATTGTCCAAAATCCGTAAGTCCATCCAACAAAGGAGCCAGTGCCCACTCTGGTCATAGATTAGGAAATCAGTCCATGTACATGGGGCCTCAGCCACACCCCTCATCCCTGCCATACTGGCAAGTCTTACACTATCCCAAGGAGGAGCACATGGCAATGGCAGTCAGCATTTCCATCTCTGCTCCAGAGAGCATGATGGCATTCCCCTTATGTCCCAAAATCACAGACCTACCAGGGGCATAGTAGGTACTCCTTGCTTCTGGGCTCTCACCTTCTGGAGACTGCAGGTCACAACTCCAGCCCCATTCTCCTCATCCACCAAAGAGGAATTGAAAACACCAGCTCCCACCACCCAGCTCGAGCCCCAGGCTGCCGCCACCTTCTGCTCTGTGGATCTTGCAGCCCCAACTCTGGCATCAGCCCTGGCCTCTGCTGCTGGCTCTCCATAATGTCCAGGGCAATCTGCAACTCATAAACCTGTGATTCCTTCTTCAGTGGCTGCCCCATTTCCAGGCAAATCTCATGAACCTGGTTGGTCTCCTCTGGTGCTTGTTCCAGCTCCAGGGTCAGCATCTGTTTCTCCCATGTTTGCTCCGGCTCCTTTTACTGCTCAGTTTTCAGGTACTGGGCAACCTCTTTCATAGAGCTCTCAGTTTCCTCATGTATGACTGTAAAAGTCAGCCAGGCTATGGCCCCAAAATGACAGTCATGGGAAACCATAACAGCAGCTAGTCCTCTACTCCACCGCTTAAAGGTGGTGGTGGCTCCATACTGATCTGTATTGAATTTTGCCACAAACTATGCCAAATGTAAAGCCAGTAGCCATGGCCACCATCACAGCTGCCTGGCCTATGCAGGTTTGCATTTGATTTGGACAGACAGTAACAAAAAAACAGAGCCAAGAACTGGTGAGCCATTAGCTTTAATCCTAGCTTGCACCCAGAGGACAAAAAATACACACAGTGGGAAAACACTTCCCTTTTCATTCAGGGCTCCCAAAGCCACTGACTTAATGAGTTTCCTAGAATCAAAGGTTTCTAGCTCACCAGCCTTATTCACCTCTGTTCCCCATCTCCTTCTCTTTGCACAAACTCTGCATAAACTGTCTTCTCCTTCAGCACTCTGCCATCTTGGCTGTTTCTCCTCTCCTCCACATGGCCTTTCTCTGCTCTCTTCTCTAATGCTAATCTCAGGAACCAAGAGAGAGCAAGCTCCCAGTCTGCCCCACTTTATAGTATATAAATTAAAACCTTTTAATCTAATATACAAACAAGGAAGTCTCTCTAATACAAAGTCACTTACCTGAGGTATAATGAAATTCCTCATAAGAGTGCACCATCCACATCATGCAAGAGTCATGGGTGTGAGGAAAAGCTTAGTTTTAAAACTAAGCCTCAGGCTATAATGACCCGACCTGCTTAGAGCTTGCCCCCACATACAATGCAAACTATAAGCCAGCAAACATATATATCAATTTACAAACTTATTTGACCAACACCCAGAAAAGACATTCCCAAATTTTCTAGTGTCTACCCTCCTATCCCTGTCACAATGAAATTGTTAGCTTAGAATAAAGAGAGAGGCTAAATGAAAATACCTTTGCTAAAAGTGTTGGGGCTAGTATAGGAAACGTAATAAGCTAGTCCCTCACTTGTTTAGTTCACAAGTTTTTATATTTCAAGAGGGATAATTATTAGAAAGCATATAAAATGTTACAGAATGCAGGTATTTCAGCAAGGGAAGTTGTCTCGTGATCCCTTTGTCTAGAGGTATACGTCACTCTCAGGGCTCCAGGGGGGAGGAAGAGTTAGAATCAGTGTAGGAAATTTTAATTAAGATATGTAAACATTGTCTTCCAAAGGATCTCAAGGAAGGAAAAGAGGGATTTTCCAGATAAGTCCCATCTTCTTTGTTGTCTAGCAAGTAGTGACCTCAGTCCTTCCACAGAACTATAGTTAAACTATGACTAGATGACCCAGTTGTCCTTGTAAGCTACATTTTTCTCCCTTATTCTTCACAGAAATGAGGAGGCAAGAAGCCTGACTTTTCCTCTTTAAAATAGCATTGTCAATACTAAGTTTTACCTTTCTTTGGCATCTTATCACAGTGTCAGGTAGAATAAAAATTACTCCATTTAGTCTCTGCTAAACTTTATCTTTTAAAGTTTCATTACAGTCCTATGACTCTGAGAAAGGAGGATTTAATTGGAGGAACCCTATCTGCAGAAACAAATGCCGTGTCTCAGGAAATAGCTAATCAGATAACATAGACAGGATGCATTCTCAATCCTGAGCAAGCAGGTGACTTGGCTTTTCACAGATCCTGCTCTCCTCCACTGTTACTTTTGGCCATAACAAGCTCCTTCTCTCTTCCTTGTCGCTGACAGCTTTATAGGTCTCAGCCTGTTTGTTTTCAGGTGCACAGAAAAATCTTTGAAAACTTTAAAGATACTCAGTGTAGTGTAATGGATCTGTGTCCTTGCTATTCCCCTTTCTGGAAAGCTGGAACTCTCTGTGCCGGAGGACGATGCTCTAACCAAGGAAACTTTCCTATTAGGGAGCTATTTGAACCTTTTTAAAAAATTTGTTGTCTTAAAGTCATTGTTTCTCTGTGCACAGGATACTGATATGTGCATGTTGGTTTCCATGATGTATTAAATCTAATTTGAATCAAGTATTCATTGAATTCTTGTGCCTAGTGAGGTAGGTAAGGAATTCTGTAACCATGAGCAAACCATGAGCAAGGCATGAAAGAATAGTGAAGTGATGAAAGAAGACAGGAAGACAGGATGTCCCTTTAGGAGGTTGAGATACTTTATTTATTTGTTTCTTTGTTTATTGACAGAGACAGAAAGAGAGATAGGGACAGAAGGGACAGACAGGAAGGGAGAAAAATGAGAAGTATCAATTCTTTGTTGTGGCACCTTAGTTGCTCATTGATTGCTTTGCCATATGTGCCTTGACCCAGAGGCTACAGCAGAGTGAGTGACCCCTTGCTCAAGCCAGTGACTTTGTGCTTAAGCTGGTGAGCCTTGCTGAAAGTAAATGAGCCTGCACTTAAACTGGCAACCTTAGGGTTTTGAACCTGGGTCCTCCATATCCCAGATCGACGCTCTATCCACTTGTACCATGACTACATGGAGTACTGGGATCTTATAGTTTGAAGAAAGTGTGTATGGCTTAGATGTGAGGAGTGTTAGAACTGGTGACAGCTTTGTCATGGATTAGGTTGCCCCTGGGGGTGATCATAAGGAGTGGGCATGTGGCAAATTTTTAATTTTGGAACAAGAAAACTTTAGGTGATGAAGTTTGGAATTGAAAGAAGTTGATTCAAAGTTGCATTGTGGAAAAGGCAATATAGAGTGATTTCATAGGATAGGAAAGAGATAATCCTCTGATATCTTTTGTGGTTTCTCACAGTTACATTCAGTTCCTAAGACTTATAGAATATTTCTCATCTCATCCACACTTGTGCTATCTTGTCAGCTCAGAAGAGGACTCCTCACACTTTCCAGTAGGATCCAGACCTTGTTTTCTAGGTCTCAGTATTCATATTGTCTGTTCCAGCAGAGGTATTGTTTGTCATCCAGAGAGTATGTGATAATATGCTGTTTGTATTCTCATGGATTCCTTTCATCCTGTTCCTTACTCAGAAAGTGTTGTCACTGTATGCCTTGTAGGTAGTATTATTACCATCCATTCATACATCTCCTCTACCATCATTTATGTGATACCCAAAAATTCAGCAAACTTTTCTGGATATCCCCTGGGGAAAATTTGGAATTGCTAGAGAAACACTGACTTAGAAGCTTCTAGGAGTTCTTGAATATGGGCTAATGTGGCCCTGATGTATTGTAATTTTCTTGTTCTTCTATAAGGTTTATTTTTTTAATCTAGGCATACTGTATTTCAGGAGGCTATTCATAAGTATGTGTCAAGTGCCTGAGTCCAAAGAGTTGGTGTTTGTAATTGTAGAGCATATCTTAGTTTTTCCATGGAATTCAGAGAAACAGGAATGGAAACAGAACCATCATCCTGTTGCATTGAGTCCTTCCACTCAGTTGTGCAGTTAGAAGTCGTTTCTCCCAAGTGCCCAGATTGGTGACTTTGGCCCTTCAGGCAATACTTTTGAGTTCTCAGTCAGTAGGCCAGAGACTGTCATCCCCTTTTGTGAATGCATTCAGAGTTCACGGTCATGAGTGTGAGGACAGGGCTCTGTGAGAAGAAGCGGTGAGGCAGAAATAATGTCTGTGTAGAAAGCAATGCCTTCAGAGGGATGTTTTGGGTTTGAAAATGATGTGGTCAAATTATTTTGTAGTGTGTCATGTGGTGTGAGGTGCTGTGGCTGCTGAACATAGATCCCTGTATGCTCTTCTTCCTATTAGAAAGGTATGAGCAAGGGAGTGAAACATCATTCCCTGTGAGGAAGCTGTGCAGGCAGTGATGTTCACCTTTTCATCAGTGATCAAGATTGTGACAGAGCCCTTGATCAGGCTCTTTTTTGCTGAATAACATGTTTATGTGTCCTGCCCTGCTGAGGACACCTTAGGAATAGCAGCTATTAATTCAGCATCTTTGCTTACCTTTCTGAAGAAAATCTGAAAGTCCCAAGAAAGTTTGTCTCACTTCTATGTGATGATGGCTTTTCTGTGTGTGCATCATTTCTGTCACTAACCTGTCTTTCTTATGGCATTTTAGACTCTGTTCTGTGTGTTACATTTTCTTTTTTTTTTTTTTTTTTTTTTTTTTTTTAGCCAACTCTGATTTTTTTTATTAAATTGAATTTATTGAGGTGACATTATTTTATGAAATCATACAAGTTTCAAGTGTACAACTCAATAAAACATCATCTGAATACTGCACTGTGCACTCACCACTCAAAGTCAAGTCTCCTGTTGTCCTCGTTTTTATCCCCCCTTTGTCCATGGCCACCCCTCACCTCCCTCTTTCCCTGTGACTATTACCACTCTGTTGTCCATGTCTATGTGTCATATATATATATTTGCTTAATGTCTTCACCTTGTTCACCCAGACCCTCAACCCCCTTCCCCTCTGATGGCTGTCAGTCTGTTCTATGTAGTTATACTTCTCTTTATATTTTGTTTGTTAAATTATTTTGTTGATGAGATTTCACATATAAGTGAAATCATAGGGTAATTGTCTTTCTCTGACCAGCTTATATCACTTAGCACAATAACTTTCCATCCATTCATACTGTCATTAATGGTAATGGGATGACATTAATAAATCAGGGTACATATATTCAAAGAAAACATGTCTAGGTTATTTTGTCATTAAATTATGTTGCAAACCCCTCGCCCAAAGTCAGACTGTCCTCCGCCACCCTCTATCTAGTTCTCTGTGCCCCTCCCCCTCCCCCCAACTCTCTCCCTCCCTCCCTCCCCTGTCCTCCCTCCCCCCACCCTTGGTAACCACCACACTCTTGTCCATGTCTCTTAGTCTCATTTTTATGTTCCACCAATGTATGGAACCATGTAGTTCTTGTTTTTTTCTGATTTACTTATTTCACTCCTTATAATGTTATCAAGATCCCACCATTTTGCTGTAAATGATCTGATGTCATCATTTCTTATGGCTGAGTAGTATTCCATAGTGTATATGTGCCACATCTTCTTTATCCAGTCTTCTATTGAAGGGCTTTTTGGTTGTTTCCATGTCTTGGCCACTGTGAACAGTGCTGCAATGAACATGGGGCTACATGTGTCTTCACGTATCAATGTTTCTGAGGTTTTGGGGTATATACCCAGTAGAGGGATTGTTGGGTCATAAGGTAGTTCTATTTGCAGTTTTTTGAGGAACCACCATACTTTCCTCCATAATGGTTGTACTACTTTACATTCCCACCAACAGTGAATGAGGGTTCCTTTTTCTCCACCGCCTCTCCAACATTTGCTATTACCCGTCTTGTTGATAATAGCTAATCTAACAGGAGTGAGGTGGTATCTCATTGTAGTTTTGATTTGCATTTCTCTAATAACTAATGAAGCTGAGCATCTTTTCATATATCTGTTGGCCATTTGTATCTCTTCCTGGGAGAAGTGTCTGTTCATGTCCTCTTCCCATTTTTTTATTGGATTGTTTGTTTGTTTGTTGTTGAGTTTTATGAGTTCTTTGTAAATTTTGGATATTAGGCCCTTATCTGAGCTGTTGTTTGAAAATATCATTTCCCATTTAGTTGGCTGTCTGTTTATTTTGATATCAGTTTCTCTTGCTGAGCAGAAACTTTTTATTCTGATGTAGTCCCATTCATTTATCTTTGCCTTCACTTCTCTTGCCATTGGAGTCAAGTTCATAAAATGTTCTTTAAAACCCAGGTCCATGATTTTAGTACCTATGTCTTCTTCTATGTGCTTTATTGTTTCAGGTCTTATATTTAGGTCTTTGATCCATTTTGAATTAATTTTAGTACACGGGGACAGGCTGTAGTCGAGTTTCATTCTTTTGCATGTGGCTTTCCAGTTTTCCCAACACCATTTGTTGAAGAGGCTTTCTTTTCTCCATTGTGTGTTGTTGGCCCCTTTATCAAAGATTATTTGACCATATATATGTGGTTTTATTTCTGGGCTTTCTATTCTGTTCCATTGGTCTGAGTGTCTATTTTTCTGCCAATACCATGCTGTTTTGATTATCGTGGCCCTATAATATAGTTTAAAGTCAGGTATTGTAATGCCCCCAGCTTCAATCTTTTTCCTTAGGATTGTTTTGGCTATTCGGGGTTTTTTATAGTTCCATATAAATCTGATGATTTTTTGTTCCATTTCTTTAAAAAATCTCATAGGGATTTTGATGGAAATTGCATTAAATTTGTATATTGCTTTGGGTAATATGGCCATTTTGATTATATTTATTCTTCCAATCCAAGAACAAGGAATATTTTTCCATCTCATTGTATCTTTTTCGATTTCTCTTAACAATGCTTTGTAATTTTCATTATATAGGTCCTTTACGTTCTTTGTTATGTTTATTCCTAGGTATTTTATTTTTTTTGTTGCAATCGTGAAGGGGATTATTTTTTTGAGTTCGTTTTCTAGTATTTCATTGTTGGCATATAGAAAGGGTATGGACTTTTGTATGTTAATTTTGTATCCTGCGACCTTACTGTATTGGTTTATTGTTTCTAATAATCTTTTTGTGGAGTCCTTCGGGTTTTCAATGTATAGGATCATATCATCAGCAAAAAGTGATACTTTTACTTCTTCTTTTCCGATATGGATGCCTTTTATTTCTTTGTCTTGTCTGATTGCTCTGGCCAGAACTTCTAGCACCACGTTAAATAAGAGTGGAGAGAGTGGACAACCCTGTCTTCTTCCTGATTTAAGGTAGAAAGTCCTCAGTTTTATGCCGTTTAATAGGATGTTGGCTGATGGTTTATCATATATGGCCTTTATCATGTTGAGATATTTTCCTTCTATACCCATTTTGTTGAGAGTCTTAAACATAAAATTGTGTTGTATTTTATCAAAAGCCTTTTCTGCATCTATTGATAAGATCATGTGGTTTTTGTTCTTTGTTTTGTTGATATGGTGTATTACGTTAACCGTTTTGCGTATGTTGAACCATCCTTGAGATTCTGGGATGAATCCCACTTGATCATGATGTATTATTTTTTTAATATGTTGTTGTATTCGGTTTGCCAGTATTTTGTTTAGTATTTTAGCATCTGTATTCATTAGAGATATTGGTCTGTAGTTTTCTTTCTTTGTGCCATCCTTGCCAGGTTTTGGTATGAGGGTTATGTTGGCCTCATAAAATGTGTTTGGAAGTATTGCTTCTTCTTCAATTTTTTGGAAGACTTTGAGTAGAATAGGAACCAAGTCTTCTTTGAATGTTTGATAGAATTCACTAGTATAACCGTCTGGGCGTGGACTTTTATTTTTGGGGAGGTTTTTAATAGTTTTTTCTATTTCCTCCCTGCTGATTGGTCTGTTTAGGCTTTCTGCTTCTTCATGACTCAGTCTAGGAAGGTTGTATTGTTCTAGGAATTTATCCATTTCTTCTAGATTGTTGTATTTGGTGGCATATAATTTTTCATAGTATTCTACAATAATTCCTTGTATATCTATGATGTCTGTGGTGATCTCTCCTCTTTCATTTTGGTTTTTGTTTATTTGAGTCCTGTGCCTTTTTTCCTTGGTGAGTCTTGCCAAGGGTTTGTCAATTTTGTTGATCTTTTCAAAGAACCAGCTCCTTGTTTTATTGATTTTTTCTATAGTTTTTCTGTTCTCTATTTTGTTTATTTCTGCTCTGATTTTTATTATCTCCTTTCTTCGGCTGGTTTTGGGTTGTCTTTGTTCTTCTTTTTCTAGTTCCTTAAGGTGTGAAGTTAAGTGGTTTACTTCTGCTCTCTCTTGTTTGTTCATATAGGCCTGAAGTGATATGAACTTTCCTCTTATTACTGCTTTTGCTGCATCCCAGAGATTCTGATATGTCGTATTTTCATTATCATTTGTCTGTATATATCTTTTGATCTCTGCGCTTATTTCTTCTTTGACCCATTCATTTTTTAGAAGTATGTTGTTTAGTTTCCACATTTTTGTGGGGTTTTCCCCCTCTTTTTTGCAGTTGAATTCTAGTTTCAAGGCTTTATGATCAGAAAATATGCTTGGTACAATTTCAATTTTTCTAAATTTGCTGATATTGTCTTTGTGGCCCAACATATGGTCAATTCTTGAGAATGTTCCATGTACACTAGAGAAAAATGTATACTCTGTCGCTTTGGGATGAAGTGTCCTGTAGATGTCTATCATATCCAGGTGTTCTAGAATTTCATTTAAGGCCACTATGTCTTTGTTGATTCTCTGTTTGGATGACCGATCTAGAGCCGTCAGCGGTGTATTGAGGTCTCCAAGTATGATTGTATTTTTGTTGGTTTTTGTTTTAAGGTCAATAAGTAGCTGTCTTATATATTTTGGTGCTCCTTGGTTTGGTGCATATATATTAAGGATTATTATGTCTTCTTGATTCAACTTCCCCTTAATCATTATGAAATGACCATTTTTGTCTCTGAGTACTTTTTCTGTCTTGTAGTCAGCATTATTAGATATGAGTATTGCTACACCTGCTTTTTTTTGGGTGTTGTTTGCTTGGAGTATTGTTTTCCAGCCTTTCACTTTGAATTTGTTTTTATCCTTGTTGCTTAGATGTGTTTCTTGTAGGCAGCATATAGTTGGATTTTCTTTTTTAATCCATTCTGCTACTCTGTGTCTTTTTATTGGTAAGTTTAATCCATTTACATTTAGTGTAATTATTGACACTTGTGGGTTCCCTACTGCCATTTTATAAATTGCTTTCTGTTAGTTTTGTATCTAGTTTGATTCTTCTCTTCTGTTTTTCTATCATTTGTTTTTGTTTGTTTGTGTTCCATACTTCTTTCCTCTGTTCCTACCTTTTTTAAGTCAAGTGTTTTTGTGGTGGTTTTTTCAAGGGTGGTTACCAT
Organism: Saccopteryx leptura; assembly: GCF_036850995.1. NCBI lineage: Eukaryota > Metazoa > Chordata > Mammalia > Chiroptera > Emballonuridae > Saccopteryx > Saccopteryx leptura. The sequence goes on from NC_089504.1 coordinate 200,702,331, forward strand.
TAAGTAATGAAAATGGTACCTACCATATTCATTGTAGTACCCTATCTTATAAGTATTTCTGCACTTCATCGTCCTTTGCTACTGTTAATCTCCATCCTCTCCCCCCTTTTTTTCCTTTGTTGTCACAGTTTAAGTTTGGTTTTATTGTGTTCTTGGTGGAGCTGTTACTTGTGGTGTTGTTTTCTTTTGTTCTTTGAATCTGGTTGGAAAATCCCCTTTAGTATTTCCTGGAGTGAAGGCTTTCTGTTGATAAATTCTCTCATTTTTTCTGTATTTGTGAATGTTTTTATATCTCCTTCATACTTGAAGGATAGCTTTGATGGGTATAATATTCTTGGCTGAAAGTTCCTCTCTTTCAGGGCTTTAAATATTGGGGTCCACTCTCTTCTACCTTGTAGAGTTTCTGCTGAGAAATCTGATGATAATCTAATAGGCCTTCCTTTATATGTTGTACTCTTCTTTTCCCTGGCTGCCTTGAGAATTTTTTCTTTGTCATTGGTTTGTGTCATCTTTATTATGATGTGCCTTGGAGTGCGTTTGTTGGGGTTAAGAAAACTCGGTGTTCTGTTTGCTTCTTGAATTTGAGGCTTTAGTTCTTTCCACAGGCTTGGGAAATTCTCGTCTCTTATTTGTTTGAGTATATTCTCCATTCCATTTTCTTTTTCTTGTCCCTCTGATATACCTATTATTCTTATGTTATTCTTTCTGATGGAGTCAGACAATTCCTGTAGGGCTTTCTCGTTTTTTATTATTTTTGAGTCTCTTTCTTCTTCTCTCTGTTGTGCCTCAAGTTGTTTGTCTTCTATTTCACTAATCCTATCTTCAATCTGGGCTGTTCTGTTAGCTAAGCTTGTTACCTCGTTTTTCAGCTCGTGAATTGAGTTTTTCATTTCTGTTTGATTTGTTTTTATAGTTTCAATTTCCTTGGTAATATATTCTTTGTGTTCATTGAGTTGTTTTCTGATCTCCCTACATTGCCTTTCTGTGTTTTCTTGTATATCTCTGAGTATTTTTAAGATTTCTATTTTAAATTCTCTGTCATTTAGCTCCAAGGCTTCCAATATGTTAAATCTTTTCTCCATAGATTTTTCCACATCTATTTGTGTTACCTCTCTTTCTTTTGTATCCATAATATTCAATTTCCTCTTTCTTATCAGCATCTGAGGGTGGTCTTGTTGATAGCACTAATTAGAATTAATAAAGAGTAAAAAGTAAAAAAAAAAAAAAAAAAAAAAAGGTAAAACACCCCACAAAAAATAAACAGTAATAATTTATTATTTCCCCCTTTTTTCTTTCTTCTCTTTCCCTCCTTTCCCCTCCTCAGGGAAATATCGTGCCTATAATGGAGGGCTTGATTTGGGGTGAAGAGTTCAAGGGGCAAAAAAAGGGAGTAGGGACCGACTAAATGCAAAAAAAAAAAAAAAAAAAAAAAAAAGGAAGAAAATCTTAGACAAGCAAAAGATGATTTGCTTGTAAGTGATGGTCAACTAAGAGATATAATGAGAGGGATAAGAGGGAACCAGAAAAAAGGACCAAAAAAGAATAATAAAGAAGAAAAAAATAAAAATAATAAGTAAAAATCTGTTGTATTAATTGGAGCGAAGACTAAATACAATGGAGACCTTGGGTTGGGAGGACCCAAAATGCCACAAAAATAAACAAACAAGAAAAAAAAATAAAAACAAAAGCAAAAAAGAAAAATAAAGCCAAAAAATGCCTTGAGTCCCAAATTAACTAATTTGTTCGTGATTGAGGATTAAATGGGAGGAAAGTAAAATGAGAAAAGAAAAAACGAATAGAAAGGAAAAAATAAGAAAAAGAGAAAAATGAAGGAAGAAATAAAATAGGAAGAGAAAAAAAAACAGAATAAAGCAAGACAAAAAAAAACAAAAGAGGAGAGAGTGAGAGTTAAGTGTTTTGGAGTATAACCTTAAAGGAGGGTGAGGATGAAGAAGAGAAATAAAATGTAACACTCATGGGTAGTGTAGTTCAAGAAAAGGGAAGCATAAGATGGGCAGAGAATAGAAGAACTGAGGTGGAGGAATTAAAGGCAATAAGATAGAAGAAACAAACAACAACAACAAAAAAAGAATTAGTGGAACAAGTTGTAAAGTCTGTGGATTTTTCTTGATTTTGAGAGGTTCACTTCTTCCTTTTTCTTTTCTCTTCCTCTTCCTGGTCGGTGACTCTGTACCCCAGGCTCTGCCCCTGTGTCACACTTAGGTAGGGATTTGCAGTTGATGGGATTCTATGGCAATGTCATATAATTGGCTTTAGTCTTGCTGGTGGTCAAGGCTTGTTGGCGTTTGCAGGGTCCAACGATGAGAGAGTTTGCTTTCCTGGATTCTCTCTCCTAGTCCCCCCTTTCTGAATTAGCAGCCTGGTGATCCAGCTATAAGGCTAGAACTGCTTCTGCCTGGGGAGTAAGAGGCTCAAAGAGCTGGGAAATCCCCACTCTATCCCCACTCAGTGCAAAGCTTTGGGAAAGGCTCTGGCAGTCAGGGCCTCCAGTGTAATCAGGCAGGGGTGGGAGTCAATTGTTGTCAAGGTGACTGTTCAGCGCCTATCATTCAGTTGGACCTCTCAACCCAGGCTTTCCACACTTTGTAGCCTGTTTTTGCTGGGAAGAAGAGGCACTAGTCTCTGCTTGTGACTAGTGTAGTATAGATCTTATTATCTGCCAAGTCCTTCTTGTTAGCGTTTATCCCTGAATATGGAGGCTCTATCAATCAGAAGTTGCCCCCGCACCTTTAGCGAGAGGCACTAAAAAATATCACGCCTCTTGTCTTGGATCGCTGAACTGAGAGAGATCTTATCAATTAGAACCGAGGGTGCGCAGATTTCATGGGTTAAGCTAATTTCAGTGATTGGGTCGCAGCTGTGCTCCTGAAGGTATTTTAGGCTGCCTGCGCGCGCCCCTCCCCCAATGCTTGATTGTTAGCTTGAATGGCTGGGTGAGGTGCCCCGCCCGCGGAGAGAATCTCCCAAGCCTCTCCCGCTCGCCCTGCCGCTGGTGGCTGGATCACACCAAGCGCAGGATAATGGGGCCCCCCGGGTGTGCGGGCCAGTAGGGCACTCTGGACGCGTGGAATGCCCAGGGCACGCGCGCGAATGGGGTGCTCCGGGCACCGGTGGCTGGCGACTCTCACTCATAGTGCGCGGGCCACTGGGAACGTAAGTGGTGCTCACTCTGCAACCGGACCGGGCGCGCGCCCTGCGGCTCGCGGCAGCTCGACTCGTGGCGGCTCACGGCGGCTCAGCTCGCGGCGGCTCGCGGCTCCCGAGTGTGGGCTGACTCACCACAGGCTCACTTCCTCTCGGCTTGAATGAACGTCCCTGCGGTAGCTTCCTCCACACCCTCGTCTCTCAGATTCAAGTGATAACAGTCCTTTTGCTATCAGTTTGTGTGGAATTCCGGAATGCTCTGAGGATAGATTTTTCTGTTTCTAGTTGATAAATTTGTTGTGATTTAGGGGAGAGCTGTCGGACACGCAGCTCACTGCGCCATTTCCATGACGTCACTCCATTGTGTTACATTTTCATAGACAATTCTGTGTCACTTTGTTTTCTGTGTATTGTTGCACAGTCTCATGCATTGTTGAAAAGTGGACCAGAAGAGAGCCCTGAGGTTAGAGAGAAGGCTGTTGCTCCCCTACATGAGCCAGCAGCAGATATTTTACAGAAAGTTTTGGCTATGCTTGCTTGGTCATTTGTCCTACACTAGAATGTCAGGTTTGGTAAGGTGGTTCATTCCTGGGGATTCATGTTGTCATCAATGAGACATACAACAATGTCCTCACTGAGGTTGTGGGTGTGCTACTTTTATCAACAGTTGTATGAGTGGGAATAAAGAGGGCCAGAGTTTTCTATTTGAGTTAAAAGTGTTTGGTGGGTAAATGAATTTAAGAGAGCTCCTAAAATTCTCTTCTCATGACAATGTGGTCACTAAAAAGATGTATTCAAGGCAGATGCACAGACTCCCACCTCACACCACTGAACTGAATTATAAAATAATTTATGAACAATCAGTGTGAAAAAACAAATCTGGATTACAAGAACAGCTCTCAAAAACTAAGAAGCGGCCCTTGCCGGTTGGCTTAGTGGTAGAGCGTTGGCCTGGCATGTGGGGGACCCAGGTTCGATTCCCAGCCAGGGCACATAGGAGAAGCACCCATTTGCTTCTCCACCCCCCTTCCTCTCTGTCTCTCTCTTCCCCTCCCGCAGCCAAGGCTCCATTGGAACAAAGATGGCCCAGGTGCTGGGGATGGCTCCTTGGCCTCTGCCCCAGGCGCTGGAGTGGCTCTGGTCGCAGCAGAGTGACGCCCCAGAGGGGCAGAGCATCGACCCCTGGTGGGCAGAGCATCACCCCTGGTGGGCGTGCCGGGTGGATCCTGGTTGGGAGCATGCGGGAGTCTGTCTGACTGTCTCTCCCCGTTTCCAGCTTCAGAAAAATACAAAAACAAACAAACAAACAAAAAAACTAAGAAGCAAAGAAGAAGCCACAACAAACCTGGTAGAGAGCGCCTAAATCTCGCCTGCTTACAGGAACAAAGGGGGAGGGCTGGGTTCTCACTCCAAGGAAAAGAGTAGTAAATACTGCTCACAGCCACTTCCCTGGTGACCAGGGAAAAAGGTGTGTTGAAAGGGCCCACTTGTCTTCCAAAAAGAAAGGAGAGAGACAGAGAGATGGATAGTGAGGGGAGAGGAATGCAGGTGATGACTTGAAAAGCTGACTCATTTAGTGCTGGAGGCAGCCATAACTGGGGGAGGGGATGATCCTTCCACAAAAAAAATACAAAAGTACTTCCAGGTCACAGAGATACAGACATCTCCAGCTCCAATCAGTGCAACAAGACACAACTGAAAACAATAAGTGGGGAGAAGGGGCAGTAACTCAGGTCTCCATGGAAATCTGAGATACACCTCCCCCTACTGAAGCTGAGAAAGCAACCTGCCCCCAGAGAGTTTAACTGGCAAAAGAGAACTTCAGAGCTTCAGGTCAAACCCACCCCATTCTTGGATACAGTTTCAAATAAGCCCCTTGCTGAGATCAGCAAACAAGTTAATCACCTGTTAACAAAAAAAAACAAAACAAAAACAAGACTTCAATGTGGCCAAAATCCAAAAGTGGATTACAAATAATATCTGATGCCAACCTAAGAAGACCCAGAAATAACACAATTGAAAACTGAAGGCAGACAACTCCAATCCTAGACTCAACCAGTTCTACAAACAAAACACCCAAATACATAGATTTGAGAAGACAGAGAAGTGGAATTAAAATGAAACCACAAGAGAAACATCCAGGAAATGAACTGAGTGATATGGAAATAAACAACCTTCTGGATGCAGAGTTCAAAATAATAATTGTAAGGATGATTAGGGATCTTAGAACATCAATGGATGGTCATTACAAACACCTAAATAAAAAAATAGCAAGTATTAAAAAGGATATTGAAATATTAAAAAAGAATCAGTTGGAGATGACAAATACAATATCAGAAATGAAGACCAAAATGGAAGAAATTAAAAACAGTATGGATAGAGCTGAGGATCAAATCATCGAGTTGGAGGACAACTGGAATGAAGGCATGAAAGCAGAGAAGAAAAAAGAAAAGAGACTCAAAAAGTCTGAGAAAACTCTTAGAGAGCTCAGTGACAACATAAAGAGAAATAACATCTGCATTATAGGGGTTCCTGAAGAAGAAGAAGAAGAAGAAGAAGAAGAAGAAGAAGAAGAAGAAGAAGAAGAAGAAAAATAAAAAGGGATAGAGACTTTGTCCAATCATATTATAGCTGAAAACTTCCCTAAATTAATGCAGGAGAAACTCTCACAAGTTCAAGAACCACAGAGAACTCCATTAAAGAGAAACCCAAAGAAATCTAAACCAAGACACATCATAATTAATGTAACAAAGCTAAGTGCTAAAGAGAAAATATTAAAAGCTGCTAAAGAAAAAAAGGCTATCACCTACAAAGAAACCCCCATAAGGATGATGTCAAATTTCTCAACAGAAACACTTGAGGCCAGAAGGGAATGACAAGAAATATTCAAAGTAATACAGAACAAGAACCTATAACCAAGACTACTTTATCCAGCAAAGATATCATTTAAAATGGAAGGAGAAATAAAAAGTTTCTCAGACAAAAAAAAACTCAAAGAATTTATTACAACCAAACCAATGCTGCAGGAAATGTTAAATAGCATAGTGTAAACAGATCAAAGTGGAAAAAATATATAGCAAAAGAGGAATAGAGCTTTAAAAAATAAAATGGCAATAAACAACTTTATATCAATAATAACCTTAAACATAAATAGATTAAATAATCCAATCAAAAGACTGCATGGATAAGAAAACAGGACCCATACATATGCTATCTACAAGAGACACACCTTAAAAAAAAAGATGCACATATGCTAAAGGTAAAAGGATGAAAAAAAAATATTTGAAGCAAATGAAAATTAAAAAAAAGCTGGGGTAGCAATACTTATATCAGACAAAATGGACTTTAAAACAAAGGATATAATAAAAGATAAAGAAGGCCACCACATAATGATAAAGGGAAAAATTCAACAGGAAGATATAAACATTATAAATATCTATGCATTGAATATAGGAGCAACAAAATATATAAAGCATACTTTGATGAATATAAAGAGAGAGAACAATGGCAATACTATAATAGTAGGGGATTTTAATACCTCATGAATATCTCTAGATAGATCCTCAAGAAAGAAAATAAACAAAGAAACAGCAGACTTAAAGGACACACTAGATCAACTCGATTTAATAGATATCTTCAGAAACTTTTATCCTAAAGCAGCAGAATATACATTCTTTTCAAGCGCTCATGGTACATTCTCTAGGATAGACCACATGTTAGGGAACAAAAGTGGTCTCAACAAATTTTAGAAGATTGAAATCATATCAAGCACTTTCTCTGATCACAATGGCATGAAACTAGAAATCAACCACAACAGAAAAGCTCAAAAATTCTCAAACACATGGAAACTAAATAGAAGGTTGTTACATAACAAATAGATTAAGAATGAGATCAAAGAAGAAATAAAAAAATTTCTAGAAACAAATGATAATGAGCATACAGTAACTCAAAATTTATGGGACACAGTGAAAGCAGTATTGAGAGAAAAGTTTGTAGCACTACAGGCACACTTTAAGAAGTTAGAAAAGCTCAAATAAAGAACTTAACCCTGTATTTAAAAGAACTAGAAAAAGAACAGCAAGTAAAGCCCAAATGTAGTAGAAGGAAGGAAATAATAAACATCAGAGCAGAAATAAGTGACATAGAGACTAAAGAAACAATACAGAGTATCAATGAAACTTGGAGCTGATTCTTTGAAAAGGTAAACAAGATCAATAAACCTTTAACTAGACTCACCAAGAAAAAGAGAGAGAGGACCCAAATAAATAAAATTAGAAATGAGAGTGGAGAAATAACAACTGACACAAGAGAAATACAAAATATTTTAAGAAAATACTATGAAGAACTGTATGACAAAATACTAGACAATCTAGATGAAATGAACAAATTCCTTGGAGCATACAATCTTCCAAAAATCAATCTGGAAGAATCAAAAAACTTAAACAGACCAATTACACCAAATGAGATCAAAACAGTTATAAAAAGATCCCAACAAAGAAAAGTCCTGGGCCAGATGACTTCACAAGTGAATTCTACCAAATATGCAAAGAAGAACTAACTCCTATCCTTCTCAAGCTATTTCAAAAAATTCAAGAGGAAGAAAGACTTCCAAGCTCCTTTTATGAGGCGAGCATAATTCTGATTCCAAAACCAGGCAAAGACAACACAAAGAAAGAAAATTATAGGCCAATATCCCTGATGAATATAGATGCTAAAATCCTCAACAAAATATTAGCAAACCTGATCCAACAATATATGGAAAAAATCATACACCATGATCAAGTGAGATTTATTCTGGGGAGGCAAGGCTGATACAGTATTCGCAAATCAATCAATGTGATTCATCACATAAACAAAAGGAAGGAGAAAAACCACATGATAATTTCAATAGATGCAGAAAAAGCATTTGATAAAATCCAGCACCCATTCATGATCAAAACTCTCAACAAAGTGGGAATACAGGGAACATACCTCAACTGATAAAAGCCATCTACGACAAACCCACAACCAACATCATACTCAATGGGCTAAAATTAAAAGCAATACCCTTAAGATCAGGAACAAGGCACAGGTGCCCCATTTCACCACTCTTATTCAACATAGTCCTTGAAGTCCTAGCCAGAGCAATCAGACAAGAAGAAGAAAGTAAAGGCATTCAAGTTGGAAAAGAAGAAGTAAAGCTATCATTATTTGCAGATGATATGATATTGTATATAGAAAACCCTAAAGTCTCAGTCAAAAAACTACTGGACCTGATAAATGAATTCAACAAAGTGGCAGGATATAATATTAATACTTAGAAATCAGAGGCATTTTTATACACCAACAATGAACAGTCAGAAAGAGAAATTAAGGAAACAATCGCCTTCACTATTACAACCAGATAAAAAAGTACCTAGGAGTACATTTAACCAAGAAGACTAAAGACTTGTACTCAGAAAATTATAAAACATTGATAAAAGAAATCAAGGTGGTGATGTCACAAAAGTGGTGGTGTGAGCAACACAGCTGACAGATCTCCCCAAAATTTCAACAAATTCATCAATCAGAGACAGAAAAATCTATCCTTTGAGCTTCCAGGAGTTCCACACACTGAAGATGAAGGGGCTGCTTTCACTTGGAACTGAGATTCGGGAGGGAGCTGAGGGTGCAGAGGAAACTAACTGTGGCAAGGACGTTCGTTCAAGCCGAGGAGAGAGTGTACCCGTGGTGAGTCAGTCCACGTGCAGTGAGCAACCGCCTGCGTGCAGGGAAAAACTCCTGTGTGTTGCAGGCATCCCAGCAACCTGGGAGCCGTGCACCGTGCACTGCCAAAGTCACAGCAGGCAGTGTGCCGTGTGCTGCTGGCGTTCCAGAAGCCGGCCCACCACGGGTGACCCGGCCGCTGGCTGGGGCGCCATGGGTGACCTGCCTCCTGCCAAGGAGAGCACCCCTGTCGCCCATGCGTGGAGATCTCCCCAACCGCCAGTGGCACGCGGGGAGTGCACCAAAGCAAACTTCCCTACGCCCAAGCTTCTCTGCATGGGTGGGGCGCTTCACCCAGCCATTCAAGCTAACAATCAAGCATTGGGGGAGGGGCACGCGGGCAGCTTGCAGTCCTTCCTGGAGCACATCTGTGGATCCAATCACTGAAATTAGCTTAACCCACAGTCTGCTCACCTCCCAACTGACCTACGTGGCTCCAATTGACAAGATCTTTCTCAGTTCAGTGATCCAAGACAAGAGGCATGATATTCTTTAGTGCCTCTTGCTAAAGAGGTGGGGCAACTTCTGATTGACAGAGCTTTCATACTCAGGGATATATGCAAAAAGAGGGACTTGGCAGATGTTAAGACCTGTTCTGCAGGAAGAGACTAGGGCATCTTCTTCTCAGACAAAACAGGTTACAAAGTGTGGAAAGCCTGGGGAGAGTGGTCCCACAGAGTGCTTGGTGTGCTGAACAGGCCTGGTGGCTCATAAAAAGTCACCTTGAGAGCAATAGGCTGCCAGCCCCGCCTGATTACGCTGGTGGCTCAGACTGCCAGAGCTTTACCCAGAGCCCTGCATTGAGTGGGGATAGAGTGGAGATTTGTCAGCTCCTTGAGCCTCTTACTCCCCAGGCAGAGGCAGCAGCAGCCTCATAGCTGGTTTACCAAGCTGCTAATTCAAGAAGGGGAGACTAGGAGAGAGGCTCCGGAAAAACAGACTCATTGTCAGAGCCTGCAAATGCTAATGAGCCTCGACTACCAATGAGACTGAAGCCAAATATATGATATTGCTGTAGAGTCTCATCAACTGCAAATCTCTACCTAAGTGTGCCACAGGGGCAGAGTCTGGGGTACAGAGTCAATGACCAGGAAGAGAAAGAGGAAAGAAAAAGGAAGAAATTAACCTCTCAAAATCAAGAAAAATCCACAGACTTTATAACTTGTTCCACTATTTTTTTCTTTTGTTTCTTTAATCTTCTTGCCTTTATTATTATTATTTCTATTTCTTCCACCTTGGTGCTTTTATTCTCTGCCCATCTTATACTTTCCTTTTCTTGAACTACACTACCCATAAGTGTTACATTTTATTTCTTTTCTTCTTCCTTACCCTCCATGAGGGTTACACTCCAAAACCCTTAACTCTCTCTCTCTTTTTGTTTTTTTTCTTTTCTTTTTTCTTCCTTTCCTTTTCCCCTTTTTCTTATTTCTCCCTTTCTATTAGTTTCTTCTTTTCTCCTCTTACTTTTCCTCTCACTCAATTCTCAACCAGAAACAAATTATTTAATTTGGGACTCAAGGTTTTTTTGTGTGTGGCATTTTGGGTGCTTTTTACTTTGTTTTTTTAACTCATTGGCATTTCTCTCAACGCAGGATCTCCATCATATTTAGCCTTTGCTCCACTTAATACAATAGATATTTTGTTCCTTTTTTCTGTTTCCCTCTTATCCCTCTCATTATATTTCTTAGTTGACCATCACTTACAAGTAAATTATTTTATACTTGACTCAGATTTTTTTCCTTTTTTGCATTTTGTAGGTACCTACTTTCTTTCTTGCCCCTTGAACACTTCCCTTCAACTCAGCCCCTCCCTTATAGGCAGTTTTTGTTCCATGTAGCATAATATAATTCACAGGTCATCACGATATTTTCCTAAAAAGGAGGGAGAGGAGGGGAAAAGAAGAAAGAAAAGGGGGGGAAGTAATAAATTATTTTTGGTTGTTTTGTGGGGGGTTTTTTTCCAAATTATTTTTCTTTTTTCTTTTTTTAACTTTTTTATTCTTTATTAATTCTCATTAATACTATCAACAAAACCATCCTCAGACGCCATTAAGAAAAAGGAAATCAAATATCATGAACACAAAAGATAGAGCAGTAACACAGATAGATGTGGAAAATCTATGGAGAAAAGATTTAATATATTGGAAAGCTTGAAGCTAAATGACAGAGAATTTAAAATAGAAATCCTAAAAATGCTCAGAGATATACAAGAAAACACAGAAAGGCAATTTAGAGATCTCAGAAAACAACTCAACGAACACAAAGAATATATTACCAAGGAAATTAAAAGTATAAAAACAAATCAAACAGAGATGAAAAACTCAACTCACAAGCTGAAAAACGAGGTAACAAGCTTAGCTAATAGAACAGGCCAGAAAGAAGGTAGGATTAGTGAAATAGAAAACAAGCAACTTGAGGCACAACAAAGAGAAGAAGAAAGAGACTCAAAAATTTAAAAAAATAATAAAGCCCTACAGGAATTGTCTGACTCCACCAAAAACAATAACATAAAAGTAATAGGTATATCAGAGGGAGAAGAGAGAGTAAATGGAATGGAGGATATATTCAAACAAATAATAGATAAGAACTTCCTGAGCCTGTGGAAAAAACTAAAGCCTCAAATTCAAGAAGCAAACAGAAGACCGAGCTTTTTTAACCACAACAAACCTACTCTAAAGCACATCATAATGAAGATGGCACAAACCAATGACAAAGAAAAAAATCTCAATGCAGCCAGGGAAAAGAAGAATACAACATATAAAGGAAGGCCTATTAGATTTCTCAGCAGAAACTCTACAAGCTAGAAAAGAGTGGACCCCAATATTTAAAGCCCTGAAAGAGAGAAACTTTCAGCCAAGAATACTATACCCATCAAAGCTATCCTTCAAGAATGAAGGAGAAAAAAAACATTCACAAATACAGAAAAGATGAGGGAATTTATCATCAGAAAACATCCACTCCAGGAAATACTAAAGGGGATTTTCCAAGCAGATTCAAAGAACAAAACAAAACAAAACCACAAGTAACAGCTTCACCAAGAACACAATAAAACCAAATTTAAACTGTGACAACAAAAACAAAAATAAAAGGGAGAGGAAGGAGATTAATAGTAGCAAAGGAAAATGAAGTGCAGAAAAAATCATAAGATATGGTTCTACAATGAGTATAGTAGGTACCCTTTTCATTACTTAATGGTAACCAAACTTTAAAAAACCACCACAGAAGCACATGACTTAAAAAAGGTAGCAACAGAAGAAAGAAGTATGGAACACAAACAAAAACAAATGATAGAAAAACAGAAGAGAAGAATCAAACAAGATAAAAAACTAACAAAAAGCAATTTATAAAATGGCAATAGGAAACCCACAAGTGTCAATAAATACACTAAATGTAAATGGATTAAACTTACCAATAAAAAGACACAGAGTAGAAGAATGAATTAAAAAAGAAAATCCAACTGTATGCTGCCTACATGAAACACATCTAAGAAACAAGGATAAAAACTAATTTAAAGTAAAAGGCTGAAAAACAATATTCCAAGCAAATAACATCCAAAAAAAAAACAGGAGTAGCAATAATCATATCTAATAATGCTGACTACAAGACAGAAAAAGTACTCAGAGACAAAAATTGTCATATCATAATGATTAAGGGGACACTGAATCAAGAAGACATAACAATCCCTAATATATATGCACCAAATCAAAGAGCACCAAAATATATGACAGCTACTTATTGACCTAAAAACAAAAATTGACAAAAATACAATCATACTTGGAGACCTAAAAACACCGCTGACGGCTCTAGATCGGTCATCCAAACAGAGAATCAATAAAGATATATTGGCCTTAGATAAAACACTGGAGCACCTGGATATGATAGGCATCTAAAGGACACTTCATCCGAAAGCGACAGAGTACATATTTTTCTCTAGTGTAAATGGAAGATTTTCAAGAATTGACCATATGTTAGGCCACAAAGATAACATCAGCAAATTCAGAAAAATTGAAATTATACCAAGCATATTTTCTGATCATAAAGCCTTGAAACTAGAATTCAACTGCAAAAGAGAGGGAAAAAAACCCACAAAAATGTGAAAAAATGAATGGGTCAAAAAAGAAATAAGTGCAGATATCAAAAGATATATATAGACAAATGAAAATGACAATACGACATATCAGAATCTCTGGGATGCAGCAAAAGCAGTAATAAGACGGCAGTTCATACCACTTCAGGCCTATATGAAAAAACAAGAGAGAGCCCAAGTGAACCACTTAACTTCACACCTTAAGGAACTAGAAAAAGAAAAACAAAGACAACCCAAAACCAGCCAAAGAAAGAAAATAATAAAAATCAGAGCAGAAATACATAAAATAGAGAACAGAAAAACTATAGAAAAAATTAATAAAACAAGGAGCTGGTTCTTTGAAATGATCAGCAAAATTGACAAACCCTTGGCAAGACTCACTAAGGAAAAAAGAGAAAGGACTCATATAAACAAAATCCAAAATGAAAGAGGAGAAATCACCACAGACATCATAGATATACAAAGAATTATTGTAGAATACTATGGAAAACTATATGCCACCAAATTCAACAATCTAGAAGAAATGGATAAATTCCTAGAACAATACAACCTTTCTAGACTGAGTCATGAAGAAGCAGAAAGCCTAAACAGACCAATTAGCAGGGAGGAAATAAAATAAAATAAAAAACTATTAAAAACCTCCCCAAAAATAAAAGTCCAGGTCCAGACAGTTATACTAGTGAATTCTATCAAAAATTCAAAGAAGACTTGGTTCCTATTCTACTGAAAGTCTTCCAAAAAATTGAAGAAGAAGCAATACTTTCAAACACATTTTATGAGGCCAAAATAACCCTCATACTGAAACCTGGCAAGGATGGCACAAAAAAAGAAAACTACAGACCAATATCTCTAATGAATACAGATGCTAAAATACTAAACAAAATAATAACAAATAAAATCCAACAACATATTAAAAAAATAATACATCAGAATCAAGTGGGATCCATCCCAGAATCTCAAGGATGGTTCAACATACGCAAAACGGTTAACGAAATACACCATATCAAAAAACAAGGAGAAAAAGATGGCAGCGGAGTAGGCAGATGCACAGACGCCCAGCTCTCACCACCAAACTGGAATACAAATCAATTTAGGAAAAATCAGCATGAAAAACCAACTCTGAAATGCAAGAACGGCTCTCAAAAACCAAGGAGCAAATAGGAAATCACAGAAGTCCTGGTAGGGAGCCCCTGAACCTCCTCTGCTTGCCGGAACGGACGGTGGGGTGGGGCTGAGAGCCCAGAGAGAATCTCGGAGGGAGGGGAGCAGAAACTACTGCTCATAGCCACTTGCCTGGTGACCAGGGAGCAAGGTGCTTTGAAAGGACCAGCTTATCTCCCAGGTGGAGAGGACAGGGAGAGGGACAGACTGTGAGGGGATAGGGAATGCAGGAGAGGAGCTAAAAGGGCTGACTTATCCGTGCTGGAGGCGGCCATAGCTGGGGGAGGGACTGAACCTTTCACAAAACAGAGCTGAAGTGCTTCCGGATCAGAGACCTCCGGACATCTCTCCAGCTCCAATCAGCGCTACAAGACACAGCTGAAAACAAGAAGTGGGGAGGAGGGGTAGTAACTCAGGTCTCCGTGGAGATCTGAGATACACCTCCCCCTACTGAAGCTGAAAAAACACCCTGGCCCCAGTGAGTCTAGCTGGCTAAGGAGGCCTTCAGAGTCTCAGGATACACCCACCGCATTCCTGGATACAGTTTCAAGGAAGCCCCCTGCTGAGATCAGTAAACAAGACTATCACCTGTTAAGAAAACAAACAAATCAAGACTTCAAAGCTGCCCAAATCCGAAAGTGGATTACAGATAACAGCTGATACCAACCAAAGAAGACCTAGAAATAACACAACTGAAAACTGGAGGCAACCACACCAAGCCTAGACTCAACGAACTCTACAAATAAAACAAGAAAAAAGAGGATGAGAAGACAAAGGAGTGCAATCCAAATGAAACCACAAGAGACACCTTGGAGAGATGAACTGAGTGATATGGAAATAATCAAACTTCCAGATGCGGAGTTCAAAATAATGATTGTAAGGATGCTTAGGGATCTTAGAACAACAATGGAGGGGCAGTTTGAAAACCTAAATGAAGAAATAGCAAGTATAAAAAAGAATCAATTGAAGACGACAAATACAATATCAGAAATAAAGACCACAATGGAAGGAATTAAAAACAGGATAGATAGAGCAGAGGACTGAATCAGCGAGTTAGAGGACAACTGGAATGAAGGCATGAAAGCAGAGAAGAAAAGAGCAAAAAGACTCAAAAAGTCAGAGGAAACTCTTAGACAGCTCTGTGACAACATGAAGAGAAATAACATCCGCATCATAGGGGTTCCTGAAGAAGAAGAAAAAGAACAAGGGATAGAGACTTTGTTCAATCATATTATAGCTGAAAACTTCCCTAAATTAATGCAAGAGAAACTCTCACAAATCCAAGAAGCACAGAGGACTCCATGAAAGAGAAACCCAAAGAAACCTACACCAAGACACATCATAATTAAAATACCAAAGCTAAGCGATAAAGAGAAAATATTAAAAGCTGCAAGAGAAAAAAAAGTTATCACCTACAAAGGAGCCCCCATAAAGATGACATCTGACTTCTCAACAGAAATACTTGAGGCCAGAAGGGAATGGCAAGAAATATTCAAAGTTATGCAGAACAAGAACCTACAACCAAGACTACTTTATCCAGCAAGGCTATCGTTTAAAATCGAAGGAGAAATAAAAAGCTTCCCAGACAAAAAAACAACTCAAGGAATTCATTACAATCAAACCAATGCTGCAGGAAATATTAAGGGGCCTGGTGTAAACAGATCAAAGTGGGAAAAGAATACAGAAAAAAAAAAGAGGAATACACCTTTAAAGAAGAAAATGGCAATAAACAACTACATATCAATAATAACCTTAAATGTAAATGGATTAAATGATCCAATCAAAAGACATAGGGTAGCTGCGTGGATAAGAAAACAAGACCCATACATATGTTGTCTACAAGAGACACACCTTAGAACAAAAGACACACATAGATTGAAGGTAAAAGGATGGAAAAAAACATTTCATGCAAACGGAAATGAAAAAAAAGCTGGGGTAGCAATACTTCTATCAGACAAATTGGACTTCAAAACAAAGGATATAGTAAGAGATAAAGAAGGCCACTACATAATGATAAAGGGAGTAATCCAACAGGAAGATATAACTATTATAAATATCTATGCACCTAATATAGGAGCACCTAAATATATAAAACAGACTTTCATGGATTTAAAGGGCGAGATCAACAGCAATAGTATAATAGTAGGGGATTTCAATACCCCACTAACATCACTAGATAGATCCTCAAGAAAGAAAATTAACAAAGAAACAGCAGACTTATTGGAAACACTAGATCAACTCGATTTAATAGATATCTTCAGATCCTTTCACCCTAAAGCAGCAGAATATACATTCTTTTCAAGTGCTCCTGGTACATTCTCTAGGATAGACCACATGTTAGGGCACAAAAGTGCTCTCAACAAATATAAGAAGACTGAAATCGTATCAAGCACTTTCTCCGATCACAACGGCATGAAACTAGAAATGAATCACAGCAGAAAAGCTCAAAAATTCTCAAACACATGGAAACTAAATAGCAGGGTGTTAAATAATGAATGGATTAAGAATGAGATCAAAGAAGAAATAAAAGAATTCCTAGAAACGAATGACAATGAGCATACAACAACTCAAAATTTATGGGACACAGCGAAAGCAGTGCTGAGAAGGAAGTTCATAGCACTACAGGCACACTTTCAGAAGCTAGAAAAAGCTCAAATAAACAACTTAACCCTGCATCTAAAAGAACTAGAAAAAGAACAGCAAGTAAAGTCCAAATGTAGTAGAAGGAAGGAAATAATAAAGATCAGAGCAGAAATAAATGACACAGAGGCTAAAGAAACAATACAGAAGATCAATGAAACTAGAAGCTGATTCTTTGAAAAGGTAAACAAGATTAATGAATCTTTAACTAGACTCACCAAGAAAAAGAGAGAGAGGACTCAAATAAATAAAATTAGAAATGAGAGAGGAGAAATAACAACTGACATAACAGAAATACAAAATATTATAAGAAAATACAATGAAGAACTGTATGCCAAAAAACTAGACAACCTAGATGAAATGGACAAATTCCTTTAAACATACAATCTTCCAAAAATCAATCTGGAAGAATCAGAAAACCTAAACAGACCGATTACAACAAAGGAGATCGAAACAGTTATCAAAAAACTCCCAACAAAGAAAAGTCCAGGGCCCGATGGCTTCACAACAGAATTCTACCAAATATTCAAAGAAGAACTAACTCCTATCCTTCTCAAACTATTTCAAAAAATTCTAGAGGAAGGAAGACTTCCAAGCTCCTTTTATGAGGCGAGCATAATTCTGATTCCAAAACCAGGCAAAGACAACACAAAGAAAGAAAATTATAGGCCAATATCTCTGATGAATATAGATTCTAAAATCTTAAACAAAATATTAGCAAACCAGATCTAACAATACATGGAAAAAATCATATACCATGATCAAGTGGGATTTATTCTGGGGAGGCAAGGCTGGTACAATATTCATAAATCAATCAATGTGATTCATCACATAAACAAAAAGAAGGAGAAAAACCATATGATAATTTCAATAGACGCAGAAAAAGCATTTGATAAAATCCAGTACCCATTCATGATCAAAACTCTCAGCAAAGTGGGAATACAGGGAACATACCTCAACATGATAAAAGCCATCTACGACAAACCCGCAGCCAACATCATACTCAATGGGCAAAAATTAAAAGCAATACCCTTAAGATCAGGAAGAAGGCAGGGGTGCCCCCTTTCACCACTCTTATTTAACATGGTCCTGGAAGTCCTAGCCACAGCTATCAGACAAGAAGAAGAAATAAAAGGAATTCAAGTGGGAAAAGAAGAAGTAAAACTATCATTATTTGCAGATGATATGATATTGTATATAGAAAACCCTAAAGTCTCAGTCAAAAAGCTACTGGACCTGATAAATGAATTCAGCAAAGTGGCAGGATATAAAATCAATACTCAGAAATCAGAGGCATTTTTATACACCAACAATGAACAGTCAGAAAGAGAAATTAAGGAAACAATCCCCTTCACAATTACAACCAAAAAAATAAAGTACCTAGGAGTAAACTTAACCAAGGAGACTAAAGACTTGTACTCGGAAAATTACAAAGCATTGATAAAAAAAAATCAAGGAAGATACAAACAAGTAGAAGCATATACCGTGCTCATGGTTAGGAAGAATAAACATCATTAAAATGTCTATATTACCTGAAGCAATCTATAAGTTCAATGCAATACCAATTAAAATACCAATGACATACTTCAAAGATATAGAACACATATTCCAAAAATTTATATGGAACCAAAAGAGAACACGAATAGCCTCAGCAATCTTAAAAAAGAAGGATAAAGTGGGAGGTATCACACTCCCTGATATCAAGTTATACTACAAAGCCATTGTACTCAAAACAGTCTGGCACTGGCATAAGAACAGGCATATAGATCAATGGAACAGAACAGAGAACCCAGAAATAAACCCACAGTTCTATGGACAACTGATATTTGACAAAGGAGGCAAGGAAATACAATGGAGTAAAGACAGCCTCTTTAACAAATGGTGTTGGGAAAATTGGACAGCTACCTGCAAAAAAATGAAACTAGATCACCAGCTCACACCACTTACAAAAATAAACTCAAAATCGATAAAAGACTTAAATGTAGGCCGTGAAACCATAAGCATCTTAGAAGAAAACATAGGCAGTAAGCTCTCTGACATCTCTTGGAGCAATATATTTGATGATTTATCTCCATGGGGAAGTGAAATAAAAGACAGGATAAACAAATGGGACTATATCAAACTAAAAAGCTTTTGCACAGCTAAAGACAACAAGAACAGAATAAAAAGACAAACTGCACAATGGGAGAACATATTTGACAATACGTCTGATAAGGGGTTAATAACCAAAATTTATAAAGAACACGTAAATCTCAATACTAGGAAGACAAACAATCCAATCCAAAAATGGGCAAAAGAGATGAATAGACACTTCAACAAAGAGGACATACAGATGGCCAACAGGCATATGAAAAAATGCTCAACATCACTAATCATTAGAGAAATGCAAATTAAAACCACAATGAGTTATCACCTCACACCAGTCAGAATGGCGCTCATCAACAGAACAACACAGAAAAAGTGCTGGCGAGGATGTGGAGAAAAGGGAACCCTCCTGCATTGCTGGTGGGAATGCAGACTGGTGCTGCCTCTGTGGAAAACAGTATGGAGATTCCTCAAGAAACTGAAAATCGAACTGCCTTTTGACCCAGCTATCCCACTTTTAGGAATATACCCCAAGGACACCATAGAACGGCTCGAAAAGGAGAAATGCACCCCCATGTTTGTGGCAGCATTGTTCACAATAGCGAAGATCTGGAAACAACCCAAGTGTCCATCAGAGAACGAGTGGATTAAAAAGCTTTGGTACATATATACTATGGAGTACTACTCAGCCATAAGAAATGATGACATCGGATCATTTACAATAACATGGATGGACCCTGATAACTTTATACGGATTGAAATAAGTAAATCAGAAAAAAAACTAAGAACTACATGAATCCATGCATAGAAGGGACATAAAAATGAGACTCAGAGACATGAACAAGAATGTGATGGCAACAGGGGTGGGGGGTGGGGGCTGGGGGGAGGGAGGATGGGGTGAAAAAGGAGAGAGGGGTTGGGGGAGGGGAGGGGCACAAAGAAAGCCAGATAGAAGGTGACAGAAGACAATTTAACTTTGGGGCGGGGTATACAGCACAATCAAATGTCAAAATAATCTAGAGATGTTTTCTCTCAACATATGTACCCTGATTTATCAATGTCACTGCATTAAATTTAATAAATAAATTTCAAAAAAAAAACAAAAAAAAAAACAAAGAAGAAAAATCACATGATCTTATCAATAGATGTAGAAAAGGCATTTGATAAAATACAACACAACTTTATGTTTAATACACTCAACAAAATGGGAATAGAAGGAAAATATCTCAACATGATAAAGGCCATATATGATAAACCATAAGCCAACATCATATTAAATGGCATAAAAATGAGGGCTTTCCACCTTAAATCAGGAAAAAGACAGAGTTGTCCACTCTCTCCACTCTTATTTTACATGATACTAGTAGTTCTGGCCAGAGCAATCAGACAAGAGAAAGAAATAAAAGGCATCTATATTGGAAAAGAAGAAGTAAAGGTATCACTTTTTGCAGATGATATGATACTATACATCAAAACCCCAAAAGACCCCACAAAAAGATTACTAGAAACAATAAACCAATACAGTAAGGTCGCAGGATACAAAATTAACATACAAAAGTCCATAGCCTTTCTATATGCCAACAATAAAATATTAGAAAACAAACTCAAAAAAACAATCCCCTTCATGATTGCAAAAAATAAACAATAAAATACCTAGGAATAAACATAACAAAGAATGTAAAGGACCTATATGACGAAAACTACAAAGCATTGTTAAGAGAAATTGAAAAAGACACAATGAGATGGAAAAATATTCCTTGTTCTTGGATAGGAAGAATAAATATAATCAAAATGGCCATATTACCCAAAGCAATTTATAAATTTAATGCAATTCCCATCAAAATTCCTATGACATTTTTTAAAGAAATGGAACAAAAAATCATCAGATTTATATGGAATTATAAAAAAACCCAAATAGCCAAAGCAATCCTAAAGAAAAAGAATGAAGCTGGGGGCATTACAATACCTGACTTCAAACTATATTATAGGGCCATGACAATCAAAACAGCATGGTATTGGCAGAAAAATGGACACTCAGTCCAATGGAGCAGAATGGAAAGTTTAGAAATCAAACCACATATATATGGTCAAATAATTTTTGATAAAGAGGCCAACAACACAAAATGGAGAAAATAAAGCCTCTTCAACAAATGGTATTAGGTAAACTGGAAAGCAACATGCAAAAGAATAAAACTCAACTACAGCATGTCCCTGTGTACTGAAGTTAATTCAAAATGGATCAAAGACCTAAATATAAGACCTGAAACAATAAAGTACATAGAAGAAGACATAGGTACTGAACTCATGGACCTGGGTTTTAAAGAGCATTTTATGAATTTGAAACCAAAGTGAAGAGAAGTGAAGGCAAAGATAAATGAATGGGACTACATCAGACTAAAATGCTTTTGCTCATCAAAAGAAACTGACAACAGTCGGAGGAAGATGGCAGCGGAGTAGGCGGACACACAGACGCCCAGCTCTCAACACCAAACTGAAATACAAATTAATTTAGGAAAAATCAGCATGAAAAACCAACACTGAACTGCAAGAACAGCTCTCAAAAACCAAGGAGCAAAGAGGAAGCCACAATAAACCTGGTAAGGAGTGCCTGAATCTCCTCTGCTTACAGGAACAGCGGGGGGGGGGGGGTGAGGCTGAGAGCCCAGAGAGGATTTCACAGAGGAAAAAGAGCAGAAACTACTGCTCACAGCCACTTACCTGGCCACCAGGGAGCAAGGTGGGATGAAAAGACCAGCTTATCTCCCAAGTGGAAAGGAAAAGGAAAGGGACAGACTGTGAGGGGTTAAGGTATGCAAGAAACGAAATAAAAAAAGCTGACTCATTCGTGCTGGAGGCGGCCATAGCTGGGGGAGGGACTGAAACTTTCACAAAACAGAGCTGAAGTGCTTCCGGATCAGAGATCTCCGGACATCTATCCAGCTCCAATCAGCGCAACAAGACACAGCTGAAAACAAGAAGTTGGGAGGAGGGGCAGTAACTCAGGTCTCCATGGAGATCTGAGA
Organism: Saccopteryx leptura; assembly: GCF_036850995.1. Taxonomy (NCBI): domain Eukaryota; kingdom Metazoa; phylum Chordata; class Mammalia; order Chiroptera; family Emballonuridae; genus Saccopteryx; species Saccopteryx leptura. Next base: position 200,724,236 of record NC_089504.1, read on the forward strand.
TACACCTCCCCCTACTGAAGCTGAGAAAAAACCCTGCCCCCAGTGAGATTAGTTGGTGGAAGAGACCTTCAGCGTCTCAGGTTACACCCACAGCATTCCTGGTTACAGTGTCAAGGAAGCCCCCTGCTGAGATCAGTTAACAAGACTATCACCTGTTAAGAAAACAAACAAATCAAGACTTCAAAGCTGCCCAAATCCGAAAGTGGATTACAAATAATAGCTGATACCAACTAAAGAAGACCTAGAAATAACACAAATGAAAACAGGAGGCAGAAAACACCAAGCATAGACTCAAGCAACTCTACAAATAAAACACCATTATGAGAAGACAAAGGAGTGCAACCCAAATGAAACCACAAGAGACCCCCTTGAGAGATGAGCTGAGTGATATGGAAATAATAAAACTTCCAGATGTGGAGTTCAAAATAATGATTGTAAGGATGCTTAGGGATCTTAGAACAACAATGGAGGGGCAGTTTGAAAACCTAAATGAAGAAATAGCAAGTATAAAAAAGAATCAATTGAAGACGACAAATACAATATCAGAAATAAAGACCACAATGGAAGGAATTAAAAACAGGATAGAAAGAGCAGAGGACTGAATCAGCGAGTTAGAGGACAACTGGAATGAAGGCATGAAAGCAGAGAAGAAAAGAGCAAAAAGACTCAAAAAGTCAGAGGAAACTCTTAGACAGCTCTGTGACAACATGAAGAGAAATAACATCCGCATCATAGGGGTTCCTGAAGAAGAAGAAAAAGAACAAGGGATAGAGACTTTGTTCAATCATATTATAGCTGAAAACTTCCCTAAATTAATGCAAGAGAAACTCTCACAAATCCAAGAAGCACAGAGGACTCCATGAAAGAGAAACCCAAAGAAACCTACACCAAGACACATCATAATTAAAATACCAAAGCTAAGCGATAAAGAGAAAATATTAAAAGCTGCAAGAGAAAAAAAAGTTATCACCTACAAAGGAGCCCCCATAAAGATGACATCTGACTTCTCAACAGAAATACTTGAGGCCAGAAGGGAATGGCAAGAAATATTCAAAGTAATGCAGAACAAGAACCTACAACCAAGACTACTTTATCCAGCAAGGCTATCGTTTAAAATCGAAGGAGAAATAAAAAGCTTCCCAGACAAAAAAACAACTCAAGGAATTCATTACAATCAAACCAATGCTGCAGGAAATATTAAGGGGCCTGGTGTAAACAGATCAAAGTGGGAAAAGAATACAGAAAAAAAAAAAGAGGAATACACCTTTAAAGAAGAAAATGGCAATAAACAACTACATATCAATAATAACCTTAAATGTAAATGGATTAAATGATCCAATCAAAAGACATAGGGTAGCTGCGTGGATAAGAAAACAGGACCCATACATATGTTGTCTACAAGAGACACACCTTAGAACAAAAGGCACACATAGATTGAAGGTAAAAAAATGGAAAAAAACATTTCATGCAAACGGAAATGAAAAAAAAGCTGGGGTAGCAATACTTCTATCAGACAAATGGGACTTCAAAACAAAGGATATAGTAAGAGATAAAGAAGGCCACTACATAATGATAAAGGGAGTAATCCAACAGGAAGATATAACTATTATAAATATCTATGCACCTAGTATAGGAGCACCCAAATATATAAAACAGACTTTGATGGATTTAAAGGGCGAGATCAACAGCAATACTATAATAGTAGGGGATTTCAATACCCCACTAACATCACTAGATAGATCCTCAAGAAAGAAAATTAACAAAGAAACAGCAGACTTATTGGAAACACTAGATCAACTCGATTTAATAGATATCTTCAGATCCTTTCACCCTAAAGCAGCAGAATATACATTCTTTTCAAGTGCTCATGGTACATTCTCTAGGATAGACCACATGTTGGGGCACAAAAGTGCTCTCAACAAATTTAAGAAGACTGAAATCATATCAAGCACCTTCTCCGATCAAAACGGCATGAAACTAGAAATGAATCACAGCAGAAAAGCTCAAAAATTCTCAAACACATGGAAACTAAATAGCAGGGTGCTAAATAATGAATGGATTAAGAATGACATCAAAGAAGAAATAAAAAAATTCCTAGAAACGAATGACAATGAGCATACAACAACTCAAAATTTATGGGACACAGCAAAAGCAGTGCTGAGAGGGATGTTCATAGCACTACAGGCACACTTTCAGAAGCTAGAAAAAGCTCAAATAAACAACTTAACCCTGCATCTAAAAGAATTAGTTAAAGAACAGCAAGTAAAGCCCAAATGTAGTAGAAGGAAGGAAATCATAAAGATCAGAGCAGAAATAAATGACATAGAGGCTAAAGAAACAATACAGAGGATCAATGAAACTAGAAGCTGATTCTTTGAAAAGGTAAACAAGATTGATGAACCTTTAAGTAGACTCACCAAGAAAAAGAGAGAGAGGACTCAAATAAATAAAATTAGAAATGAGAGAGGAGAAATAACAACTGACACAACAGAAATACAAAATATTGTAAGAGAATATTATGAAGAACTGTATGCCACAAAACTAAACAACCTAGATGAAATGGACAAATTCCTTGAAACATACAATCTTCCAAAAATCAATCTGGAAGAATCAGAAAACCTAAACAGACCGATTACACCAAATGAGATCGAAAGAGTTATCAAAAAACTCCCAACAAAGAAAAGTCCGGGGCCCGATGGCTTCACAACGGAATTCTACCAAATATTCAAAGAAGAACTAACTCCTATCCTTCTCAAACTATTTCAAAAAATTCAAGAGGAAGGAAGACTTCCAAGCTCCTTTTATGAGGTGAGCATAATTCTGATTCCAAAACCAGGCAAAGACAACACAAAGAAAGAAAATTATAGGCCAATATCTCTGATGAATATAGATGCTAAAATCTTAAACAAAATATTAGCAAACCGGATCCAACAATATATGGAAAAAATCATACACCATGATCAAGTGGGATTTATCCTGTGGAGGCAAGGCTGGTACAATATTCGTAAATCAATCAATGTGATTCATCACATAAACAAAAAGAAGGAGAAAAACCATATGATAATTTCAATAGATGCAGAAAAAGCATTTGATAAAATCCAGCACCCATTCATGATCAAAACTCTCAGCAAAGTGGGAATACAGGGAACATACCTCAACATGATAAAGGCCATCTATGAGAAACCCACAGCCAACATCATACTCAATGGGAAAAAATTAAAAGCAATACCCTTAAGATCAGGAACAAGGCAGGGGTGCCCCCCTTTCACTACTCTTATTTAACATAGTCCTGGAAGTCCTAGCCACAGCAATCAGACAAGAAGAAGAAATTAAAGGCATTCAATTGGAAAAGAAGAAGTAAAACTATCATTATTTGCAGATGATATGATATTGTATATAGAAAACCCTAAAGTCTCAGTCAAAAAGCTACTGGACCTGATAAATGAATTCAGCAAAGTGGCAGGATATAAAATCAATACTCAGAAATCAGAAGCATTTTTATACACCAACAATGAACAGTCAGAAAGAGAAATTAAGGAAACAATCCCCTTCACAATTACAACCAAAAAAATAAAGTACCTAGGAGTAAACTTAACCAAGGAGACTAAAGACTTGTACTCGGAAAATTACAAAGCATTGATAAAAGAGATCAAGGAAGATACAAACAAGTGGAAGCATATACCGTGCTCATGCTTAGGAAGAATAAACATCATTAAAATGTCTATATTACCCAAAGCAATCTATAAATTCAATGCAATACCAATTAAAATACCAATGACATACTTCAAAGATATAGATCACATATTCCAAAAATTTATATGGAACCAAAAGAGGACATGAATAGCCTCAGCAATCTTAAAAAAGAAGAATAAAGTGGGAGGTATCACACTTCCTGATATCAAGTTATACTACAAGGCCGTTGTACTCAAAACAGCCTGGTACTGGCATAAGAACAGGCATATAGATCAATGGAACAGAACAGAGAACCCAGAAATAAACCCACAGTTCTATGGACAACTGATATTTGACAAAGGAGGTAAGGAAATACAATGGAGTAAAGACAGCCTCTTTAACAAATGGTGTTGGGAAAATTGGACAGCTACCTGCAAAAAAATGAAACTAGATCACCAGCTTACACCACTCACAAAAATAAACTCAAAATGGATAAAAGACTTGAATGTAGGCCGTGAAACCATAAGCATCTTAGAAGAAAACATAGGCAGTAAGCTCTCCGACATCTCTCGGAGCAATATATTTGATGATTTATCTCCATGGGGAAGTGAAATAAAAGACAGGATAAACAAATGGGACTATATCTAACTAAAAAGCTTTTGCACAGCTATAGACAACAAGAACAGAATAAAAAGACAAACTACACAATGGGAGAATATATTTGACAATACGTCTGATATGGGGTTAATAACCAAAATTTATAAAGAACTTGTAAAACTCAACACCAGGAAGACAAACAACCCAATCCAAAAATGGGCAAAAGAGATGAATAGACACTTCTCCAAAGAGGACATACAGATGGCCAATAGGCATATGAAAAAATGCTCAACATCACTAATCATTAGAGAAATGCAAATTAAAACCACAATGAGATATCACCTCACACCAGTCAGAATGGCGCTTATCAACAAAACAACACAGAATAAGTGCTGGCGAGGATGTGGAGAAAAGGGAACCCTCCTGCACTGCTGGTGGGAATGCAGACTGGTGCAGCCACTCTGGAAAACAGTATGGAGATTCCTCAAAAATCTGAAAATCGAACTGCCTTTTGACCCAGCTATCCCACTTTTAGGAATATACCCCAAGGACACCATAGAACAGCTCGAAAAGGAGAAATGCACCCGCATGTTTGTGGCAGCATTGTTCAAAATAGCGAAGATCTGGAAACAGCCCAACTGTCCGTCAGAGGACGAGTGGATTAAAAAGCTTTGGTACATATATACTATGGAATACTACTCAGCCATAAGAAATGATGACATCGGATCATTTACAATAACATGGATGGACCTTGACAACATTATACGGAGTGAAATAAGTAAATCAGAAAAAAAAAAAACTAAGATGAATCCATACATAGAAGGGACATAAAAATGAGACTCAGAGACATGAACAAGAATGTGATGGCAACAAGGGCGGGAGGTTGGGAGAGGGGGGAGGGGGTGAAGAAGGAGAGAGGGGTTAGGGGAGGGGAGGGGCACAAAGAAAACCAGATAGAAGATGACAGTAGACAATTTAACTTTGGGGGAGGGCACAATCAAATGTCAAAATAATCTAGAGATATTTTCCCTCAACATATGTACCCTGATTAATCAATGTCACTGCATTAAATTTAATAAAAATAAAATAAAATAAAATGAAAAAAAGAAACTGACAACAAAATAAACAGATAGCCAAAGTGGGAAATGTTATTTTCAAACAGCAGCTCAGATAAGGGCCTAATATCCAAAATTTACAAAGAACTCATAAAACTCAACAACAAACAAACAAACAATCCAATAAAAAGATGGGAAGAGGACATGAACAGACATTTCTTTCAGGAAGAAATACAAATGGCCAACAGATATATGAAAAGATGCTCATCTTCATTGGTTATTAGAGAAATGCAAATCAAAACTACAATGAGATACCACTTCACACCTGTTAGATTATCTATTATCAACAAGACAGGTAATAGCAACTGTTGGAGAGGCTGTGGAGAAAAAGGAACCCTCATTCACTGTTGTTGGGACTGTAAAGTAGTACAACCATTATGGAAGAAAGTATGGTGGTTCCTGAAAAAACTGCAAATAGAACTACCTTATGACCCAGCAATCCTTCTACTGGGTATATACCCCCAAAACTCAGAAACATTGATACGTAAAGACACATGCAACCCCATGTTCATTGCAGCATTGTTCACAGTGGCCAAGACATGGAAACAACCAAAAAGCCCTTCAATAGAAGACTGGAGAAAGAAGATGTGGCACATATACACTATGGAATACTACTCAGCCATAAGAAATGATAACTTCGGATCATTTACAACAAAATGGTGGGATCTTGATAACATTATATGGAGTGAAATAAGTAAATCAGAAAAAAACAAGAACTACATGATTCCATACATTGGTGGGACATAAAAAGAAGACTAAGAGACATGGACAAGAGTGTGGTGGTTACTTGGGGTGGGGGGGGGAGGGAGGGCATGGAAGGGAAAGTGGGAGAGGGGAAGGGGTTGGGGGAGGGGCACAAAAAAAACTAGATAGGGGGTGATGGAGGACAATCTGACTCTGGGCGATGGGTATGCAACATAACTGAATGACAAGATAACATGGACATGTTTTCCTTGAATATATGTACCCTGATTTATTGATGTCATTCCATTAACATTAATAAAAATTTATTTTAAAAAAAGAGAACAAAATCAAGAAAGATACAAACAAGTGGAAGCGTATACTGTGTTCATGGTTAGAAAGAATAAACATCATTAAAATGTCTATATTACCCAAAGCAATCTATAAATTCAATGCATAACAATTAAAATACCAATGACATATTTCAAAGATATAGATCACATATTCCAAAAATGTATATGGAACTAAAAGAGAACACGAATAGCTTCAGCAATCTTAAAAAATAAGAATAAAGGGGGAGGTATCATACTTCCTGATATCAAGCTATACTACAAGGCCATTATACTCAAATCAGCCTGGTGCTGGCATAAGAACAGGCACATAGATCAATAGAACAGAATGGAGAACCCAGAAAAAAACCCACAGCCTACGGACAACTGATATTTGACAAAGGAGGTAAGGAAATACAATGGAGTAAAGACAGCCTCTTTAACAAATGGTGTTGGGAAAATTGAATAGCTACCTGCAAAAAATTGAAACTAGATCACCAGCTTACACCACTCACAAAAATAAACTCAAAATGAATAAAAGACTTAAATGTAAGCCATGAAATCATAAGCATCTTAGAAGAAAAAACATAGGCAGTAAGCTCTCCAATATCTCTCAGAGCAATATATTTACTGATTTATCTCCACAGGGAAGTGAAATAAAAGACAAGATAAACAAATGGGACTATATCAAACTAAAAAGCTTTTGCACAGCCAAAGACAATAAGAACAGAATAAAAAGACAAACTACACAATGGGAGAACATATTTGACAGTATGTCTGATAAGGGGTTAATAACCAAAATTTATAAAGAACTTGTAAATCTCAACACCAGAAAGACAAACAATCCAATCAAAAAATGCAAAAAAGAAATGAATAGACACTTCTCCATAGAGGACATACAGATGGCCAATAGGCATATGAAAAACTGCTCAACATCACTAATCACTAGAGAAATGCTAATTAAAACCACAATGAGATATTACCTCACACTGGTCAGAATGGCACTCATCAACAAAACAACCCACAGTAAGTGCTGGGGAGGATGTGGAGAAAAGGGAACACTCCTGCACTGCTGGTGGGAATGGAGACTGGTGCAACCACTGTGGAAAACAGTATGGACATTCCTCAAAAAATTAAAAATCGAACTGCCTTTTTACCCAGCTATCCCACTTTTAGAAATAGACCCCAAGAACACCATAGAACTGTTCCAAAAGGAGAAATGCACCCCTATGTTTGTGGCAGCATTGTTCACAATAGCGAAGATCTGAAAACAGCCCAAGTGTTTGTCAGAGGACGAGTGGATTAAAAAACTTTGGTACATATATACTATGGAATACTACTCAGCCATAAGAAATGATGACATCGGATCATTTACAATAACATGGATGGACCTTGATAACATTATACGAAGTGAAATATGTAAATCAGAAAAAACTAAGAACTATATTAATCCATACATAGATGAGACATAATAATGAGACTCAGAGACATGAACAAGAATGTGATGGTAACGGGGGTGTAGGGGTGGGGGAGGGGGAGAGGCGAGGAAGGAGAGAGGGGTGGGGGAGGGGAGGGGCACAAAGAAAACCAGATAGAAGGTGACGGAGAAAATGTCAAAATAATCTGAGATGTTTTCTCTCAACATATGTACCCTAATTTATCAATGTCACTGCATTAAATTTAATACTCCCCCAAAAAAGACAGGATAAACAAATGGGACTATATCAAACTAAAAAGCTTTTGCACAGCCAAAAACAATAAGAACAGAATAAAAAGACAAACTACACAATGGGAGAACATATTTGACAGTACATCTGATAAGGGTAACAAACTTGTAAATCTCAACACCAGAAAGCCAACCATCCAATCAAAAAATGGAAAAAAGAAATGAATAGACACTTCTCCAAAGAGGACATACAGATGGCCAATAGGCACATGAAAAAATGCTCAACATCACTAATCACTAGAGAAATGCTAATTAAAACCACAATGAGATATTACCTCACACTAGTCAGAATGGCGCTCATCAACAAAACAACACACAATAAGTGCTGGCAAGGATGTGGAGAAAAGGGAACCCACCTACAGTGCTGACGGGAATGCAGACTGGCGCAGCCTTTGTGGAAAACAGTATGGACATTCCTCAAAAAATTAAAAATCGAACTGCCTTTTGACCCAGCCATTCCACTTTAATAATATACCCCAAGAACGCCATAGAATGGTTCCAGAAGGAGAAATGCACCCCTATGTTTATAGCAGCATTGTTCACAATAGCAAAGATTTGGAAACAGCCCAAGTGTCCATCAGAGTACGAGTGGATTAAAAAGCTTTGGTCATATATACTATGGAATGCTACTCAACCATAAGAAATGATGACATCGGATCATTTACAATAACATGGATGGACCTTGAAAACATTATATGGAGTGAAATAAGTAAATCAGAAAAAACTAAGAACTATATAAACCCATACATAGATGGGACATAAAAATGAGACTCAGAGACTCGGACAAGAATGTGATGGTAGCAGGGAGTGGGTTGGAGGGGTGGGGAGAGGGCGAGGAAGAAGAAGGAGGAGGTACGGGGAGTGTAGGGGCACAAAGAAAACCAGATAGAAGATGACAGAAGACAATTTGACTTTGTGTGAGGGGTATGCAGCATAATCAAATGTCAAAATAATCTGGAGATGTTTTCTCGGAACATATGTACCCTGATTTATCAATGTCACTGCATTAAAATTAATAAAAAATAAATAAATAAAAAGAAACATAAAAAAATATTTAACCTTAAAAAAAAAGATGTTTTCATTGTGTGTCTGTGTTGCCTTCCCCTGTGCACTTTGAGCATGGGGCTTTAGTGCAAGTGAGTCAGAAAAGTAAGTCAGTAAGGCACATGATTTGTGAAGGTCAAATAAAATGTGACTTGGAAGTATGCTTTAGTTTTAAACACAGAGTTTTCAGGTGGCCTTTCTTACTGAGTTCTGGAGTATGTGCAATGAGTGCAAGGAATATCATTTCAAAGACCTCAGTTTGTTGAAGTTTGGTGAGGCTGCCCTATAATGTGTGTTACAATTACCTATTGTTTAGACTGTTATATGATGCCACCTCTTGTGCATTTTGGGAATAACAGTATAATGCATTTAGAAACTGTTCCTTTACCTTTGCACATTGAATTCAGGTTGGTGCTCTGGGAATTTCAGTCTTTTTTAGTCCTCTCTCCTCTCTTCCCCTCCCTCTCTTCTTTCTTTCTTCCTTCTCTTCCTCCTTTCCTCCTTGCTTCTCTTTCTTTCTTTCTTTCTTTCTTTCTTTCTTTCTTTCTTTCTTTCTTTCTTTCTTTCTTTCTTTTTCTTTCTTTCATCTGTCTTTTTATGTTGCACATTTTCCTTGTTAGAAAAGAGATGTATGCACAAATGACAGAGGTGTATTAGAGATGATACAGGAAGAGCCTTGTTAGATTGTTATTGTACTTCTGTCATTAGAGTCTATGTGATCAAGTGTGCATAGTTTTGGAACTTCCTGGGAAATCAAACTTGCTGGTGTCTGTGCTTTGTGTTCTTTCTATGGGTACTTTCTGCCTGTAGATCTAGTATGTTGCCTCATGAACTTCTTATATATTTACTGATAGCAGAAGATTTTATTTGTTATTTTTTGTATATTGATTATTTTTATAGACATATGTTTTAGGTGGCTACCCATGCTTCTTGTTATGGGTTGTAGATTTCAGAAAAATTTAAGTAGGTGAATGGTGTTATGAAGCCCACGATCTCTCAGTTTCAGCACCTTGTCATTCCAATGATTGTTTCTATGTGATGCTCCTTCCATGTGTGTGCTACAGTTTCCTGTCATCTCTGGAGCTATTTATGTTTGAATATGGAATATCTATGGTTGAATTCCATTCATGTTCCTCACATTTCATTCATTTGTTTATTCTCAGGGTGTTTTAGATAGTCTGCCTTTGCAATAAGATGTATTACTGTTGGGCATATATGGGTTTCATTCACTGGTTTGCCTTTGAAGAAATTTGTTTCAAAATTTTATTTTACCAAATCTGATGAAAACAAGCTCATTTTTCTGTTAGAGATATTGATGTTTGAACCCTGAAATTATTGAATTTATGGATAGTTCTGGACAGTGCCTCTCACTTGCTGTTTTTTAATTCAAGAATATGTTGTTGCATCTCATTTCTTGAAGCTGTTTTCTTCCCTCTGTGGGTAGCACTGGAAAGTTTTCTGTGTGGGGGTTGTGGGTACATTTGTGGAGGTCATGTACATGGCTTTTATTCATGAAGTTGTTGTCAGTTCTCTTGTTAGATGGTTAGAGGGCTTCTTTCTAATGCAGACAATTCTTTGGTCGCTCATGTGACAAGTAGAGGGTTTGCCTTCTGTGTCTTAGAAATATCTTTGTGTAAATTTTGGTGGTGGGATGAAGGCTGTGCCACTGAGTCATTTGTTTTCATTTGTGGTAGGAGAGGAAAAGGTGTAACAGTGTGTTTGGAGAATAGCTGTGGTCAGACACATGGAGGGATGGGTTCAAAGTCTCTTCTTTGTGTCTAGCTGCTTTCCCCAGTTCTCCCTGAAGAGGGAAATTAAAGGGAAAGTTAAAATCAGGTTTTGTAGGGGCCATGGCATCAGTCACTGAGCTAAGAGAATGTCTGAGGCATGTTAATTTTTGCATAAGTTGTCCTGACAGCATGGAATGTAGTCTTTCTGTCTTTTAATAGCTGTGGGAATGCACAGAGTATCTACCTGGGATAAGATAGGGCACTTTGAATTCTAAGAGTGGAATTCTCCCCAGGTCAGGTGGAAAGTTCGCTAAGTGGTGTTCTCTGCTGCCATCTATTGGACAGAGTAGGAATAGCCAGTACTGAGTCAGGTTGCAATTGCCTGTAGCACCAGTATTCCCAGCTTTGGATATCTTACATGTATACAATTATGGCATGAATCACATGTGATGGGAGTCACTTTTTTGCTGGGTGGGGCCATTCACCAAGCTCATAGCATCTGGAGCTGAGAGGACAGGATGGCTATCCCCTCCGGGAGGAGTTCTTATGTCGGTCACTGCACAGAGATGATTGGGACACTCTGCATTCCCAGGGAGATACCCCTCCCAACACTCAGTGAACTCAGATATAGCCACAGCATAGTTCTCTTTGTCTGTCATCCCTGCCAGACTTCACCATTAAAAGACTCTGAGGTCATGTGATGTTACTGCTCCTGTGTCTGGGTGAAACCCTTTTCCAAATTTATGGGACTTGAGAGTTGTCAAAAGAGTTTTCAGTTTTTTCTTTGGGAAGGTTCTCATGCCCAGAGGATCTATAGATAAGGTGACATGACCCCTTACTCTCAAGTTATAGTACTGTAGACATTGTCAGGACATAGAGGTAATGGGAGAGAATGACCTACTTTCAGAGGACTGTGAAAGAAGACACTCATATGACCTACAGCTGATGGCACAGGAACTATCTACATGAGTGAGACCTCTGGCTTTGTTCAAAAGACACAGAGGTGACACCACATGGTGTCATCACTAACAGTGAGAATCAGGCAGTGGTTCTCACCATTTGCACATGACTCAGAGGTATAGTGACAGTACTATTTTCTTGCAGACTGAAACCTCTTTACACAGTCCTATGTAGACTGCTATATCCTGTGCATCTTGGGACTGGCTTGCTCTCTTAATAGTGTGCAAGGAGCTAGCTTCTGAAGTCCCCAAGACATCTTCCATTGTCCTTAGCTGAGAATTCCCTCTGTGTTCATGTTTACTTTTGTATTTCTGATTGTTTCAATGCTCATTTTACCTGTGATATCAGGACTTTGCTCTCCCATTTTCCAGCATGTCCTCCATAGAGGTTATCAATTAATGAATAATGGTACTCATGTGTATGTGAATTTCCCTTGTACACACATTGAGTGTTGATTATGTCCTGTTCATGTTATGGTGTTCATTTCATTGTTTAACTGCTCACCAGTTTTGAGGGAAATTTTTTCATTTAGTATGGTCTGCAGTTTGGATGAACCTGACCTTTGAAGCAAAAGGTTGAGAAAGTGCAGACTTCTGAAAAGTGCTAAAACTGAGAGATCACGGGCTGTTGGGAAAAGGTCAATATTAGTTTTGTCCAGCTATGTTGTGTCATCTGTGCTCCAAGTCTGTTGCCAAGTAGCCAGCACCAGGGGTCTGGGCTGGGGTTAGGCTTAGGTCTGTTGTCTGTGCCTCAGGTCCTCTGATTTGCATCTGGCACCAGGGATTCGGCCTCCAAGTCCACTGCCTGGTGTTGACACAAGACTGTATAGGCTCACGGTGTGACCTCAGTCCATAGGCCAGGTTCCTGGTCCACTGCTCAGTGTGCTGTATCGGGTATGTGGGATCAGAGTCTATGGTCTGGTGTCTGGCATTAGGCATCATATGTATGGCTCTGGCTGAAGTCTGACACAGGGCCCCTGATCTGCCATGTTATTGGAAGATATCTTGAGTCCCACCTCAGATTGCAGTCCATGCCTGGGTGTGGTGTCTGCCATTGGCACCAGGCCTCTGAGGTCAGGGTTCACTGTGTAGTTTGTGGTATTGGGCTTAGGGTTTCCATCCAGTGTGGTAGATACTGGCCGGGTCTAGGCTGTGTGCCTCTTGGGACAAAAACAGAATGTTAGGTGTCAGGGGGAAGGAGTTAGGCCTGGATCTAGGTGGGAGGGTTTTACATGCAGGGGGAGGGGTCAAGGGGAGGGGAGCAGGGTTAGTGCTAGGGAACCAGAGGGAAGGCATTACCATACTTTTCCTGCCCTTGAATGCTCTCACAATAGGGAACTTGGTGACTATCAGCTCACAGGTCCTGAGAGCTTTGTTTGGAAATAGTAGACCCAGAGGCAGACCATTCACTCCACATGCCCCAAGGTAAAGAGGTCCCCTCTATCAGGGCAACTGCATTTACATATGAAGAAGTGCTTACTGAAAAGGAAGCCAATGCAGGCTATATCTTCAGAAATAGGTGAAATTTTTTTCTGACTGTGGAGGGGTCCAGCAGGTGGAGCACAGGAAAAGCTTCTGGTACAAGTATGATAATACCCTATATCATTGGTTCTCAAAGTGTGTGCCAAGGCACACTGGAGCACCCTAGAAGATTTTCAGATGTGCCCTGTGGTATTCCAGAAAAATATGTACCTGTTGGGGACCAAAAAACCAACAGGGTTTTTGGAGTTTAGATTTTTGAGGGACAGAGGTGTGGGGAATTGGCTATAAACTGACAGTCTGCCCAACCCCCCACCTCACTTGCCTGATTGGGTTGCAAAAGGCTGTTAAACTGTGGTGCTGAATTGTTTACACTACCCTCCATGTTCCCCAGAAAGACTGGAGGCAAGTTTCTTCTATCCTTTGTTTGGTGAAAGTTAAGATGATATGTATAGTGGAGATTTTGGATTGATGATTAAACATAAGGAATTGTCTCTTGAAGCCTTTCAGATTTCTATAAAAGAAGAATATGTGGCAATATCTAAAAAAGCTTTAAACATTTCACTACAATTTTCAACATCCTATTTATGTGAATTAGGATTTTCTACCCTCAACACAATTAAGAGTAAAAAGAGAGGAATTCTTCAATGTATTGATGAAAAAATGAGAGTTTGCCTTTCAAATATATGCCCAAACATTGAAGAAATAGCTAGGACACATCAGGCTTATGTTTCTCATAAACACAAGAATGAAAAAACTTAACACATTTGCACTGGGACCTGCTGAATTTACTAAATTTTACTAAGAATGTATCTATATATATAAAAAGATAATTTTTTGTCATTTTTTAAGTTTTTTAACCCCTCATTTTTATGAATTCTCCAAAGCATAACTCAAAAAAGTAATATAAAAATGTTTTTTAATGTCAGAATAAATTTAATTTTGTCATATTTATTTCATTTAATTATTATACCATAAAAGCATGCTTGGACTTTATATATTTTTTCTTTAATACTTGACTTAATTATTATAACATATTTCTCATAAATTTGTATATAGTGTGCCAACAATTATTTGTAGGATTTTAAATGCACCCTGACTTCAAAAAGTTTGAGAACCACTGCTCTAGATTATTCCTTTTTGATTACTGCTTAATTTCTCTTTTCTTTTCAAGGTTCTTTTTGTTTTATTTGTGTTTCTAAAATTTCAATTGCGATTTGGGTTGATTGTATGTAATTATATTAAAAAAGAGCATTTAAAAATTTTATTCCAACAGGTAAAGATTGAAACAGTAAAATCTGTGACATTGACAAAACTCTAGTTGTGCATTTTCTTTTTTTACCTTCCTTGCATTTTACTGACTTTTTAAGCATTTTTGAAAGGAGAGGAAATTGTGACCCTTTGGGTTTTATTAAGGTAACCAACTTTTTTACAATAAAAAGAAGGACAAATATAAATGGAAGAAAACAATATTATAAATAAAAGAAACATTTTATCTGTTGCAACAATAATACACTATAATATGATAAATGCATAATAAATACATTTGTAATATTTATATTGTAATTATGCTTACATGCTTATTAATTTTTAATAATAATTGTAAGAAAAATATTATCTAAATGAGCAGTTTTTCATTGAATGAATATTTTTGTCAATGTATCATCTTGTAACAATATATAAAAAATATCTGAACAAGAAATATCCTTCATATTTAATTTTATGGCAAATACTGTAGCTAGAGTATTAATATTTAATCTCAATTTCTCACTTGTCCAAAAATCATTAGCAATTGAAAAAACACTTTTAACTGCTGCATTAGTTCCAGAGCAGCACAATGTAAATTGAACAAGAATAAATAAATTTTCACATGAAATATGTTCATTTTTGAAATGGCTGAAAATTTCCATCCATTTTTATTAACTTTGACATGTTCATTTTCCCATTGTATTAATTTTTCAGAATTTAAATATACATTTGTGTTCTAATTTCTTCAAAGAGACAATTGTCTATTTTGATGTCTGGCATTTCTTTCGATAAAAACTCAAGACAAGATTCAATATTGGTCCATTATACTTTGGATAAGTCAAAAAACACCACTGAAAATGTTATTTACCATGGTATTTGTTTCAGATTATTCTTTGATATATTGAAAACATGTCTTGTAAAATTCTGCACTTCTTTGATAAACTTTTCTGTTATGCCCAGATTTGATTTCTCTAAGTCTTACAATTTTCTTTTTATAATTAAAGAAAAAATTTTTTCTTCAAAATGAGATTTATATTGAAAGATAAAGTCATTCAAAATAAGACTAACTTCTATAACTAAAATGTGTTCACCTTCAATTTTTTTAATTGTTTTGTGAAAAATATATGCTTGATTATGTACAAAATACATTAATATCTCAGATATTTAATTATTTAAAAATTATTCCAATATTTTAGGACATTTGTCTAAACTTAAAAAAATGAATGAATAGGCTTAAATAATTGTTGAACACACTCTATAGCAGATGTTAGGGGAAGCCATCTAACTTTGAACATCCTAAAAGTTTTTTGTATTCAACATTTACTTCTTCACAAAATTGTTTTAAAGTACCAACAGAAATGGTAAATGACTAAGATGCAAATAAATTGTAGTTATTATTATTTCTACATCAATTGGCATGGCACATGATGCCCTGTTGATTGCATTTGACAAAATATGTGCATTACAATCTATTCCTAGTATTTTCTTTTGAAGTAACTCTTGTAATTTTACATACATATTATTCACCCCTTTGCGTCTTCACCCTCCAAAATTTGTATTTGTATTATCAGTCATTAGTTCAACAATGGATTTCAAGTTGTTTTTATTTATTACTCTGTATAGATAGCTTGACAAAATTTCAAAAGTTTTACCCTCAATGAATTCTAAATTTAAAATTTTTCCTTGAATGCCCTTGGTAACATTAAAATATCTTACTATTATTGGATACAATTTAATTTCATTATGATTTGATGCATCAGATAAAATTGTTACAAATGCTGCAGTTTTTAAGTCCTCTGTAAGTATTTTGTCACAGTAATTTTTAAATACTGATTTCAAAATAGCCTCACATTTTGTCCTGGCACATAAAAATTTTGCGTTGTGAAACTTTTTCAATAATTTAGTTGTACAATTCATAGTATGAAAACTTTGATTGTGAATTATGGCATGAAATGCAAATGTTCCCTCCATTTCAGCCAACTGTTTTTTATCTTCAGAATAATTTGAAGCTTTAAAAAACTTGGTACTTTACAACTGGAAACTAATGCATCTAATGATTGCTTATGTTTGTTGGTGGTCAAGTGTTTCATTATTGCTGCTCTGCCCCCAACTGCAATACAAAATTTTCCACTGCAAATATTGCAGAAGACAATGGTGTCTCTATGAGAAATGAAAATTCCTTTTTCAATCTATAGTTAAAATGGCATTTTATTTTTTTTTATTTTTCCAACCCTTAAATAAAATTTAAAATTAAAAATAAAATATAGAGCTACGTGAATGATGCAAGCACATTAAGAACTGAAAACGTTACATCATGGTAGGCAAATTTTCCAGAAGCTAAATTAACAAAAGTAAATATCAAACAAAACCACTAATTTGGAGTGATATTTGGGTGTATTTATTATTTTCTAATTAAAAAGTGTTTGTTTTATACAACAATTTAATTAAAATGTGTTATTAATAGATATGGTTTGAGGTTAGATTTCCACTTTAAAACTTGAATATTGGGGAAATACTTGTAAATAAAATTATACATATTTGGAAATTATTAAATAGATAATGAATGAATAAAACATGAATTGTGCTTACCTGTCTATGATTGAATATTCACTGAGAAAAAAATAATCGTTAGTCTACAATGTTATATGTGCTGTGTAGTGTTTCAGTAAAAAATACACAAAGCCATTTGCTTCAGTAAAAAATACACAAAGCCATTTGCACACTTGGTGTATTGTGTGTTCTCTCAAGGTCTCCCATGTGAAGCACATGCATCTCATAATCGTGTCTCACTGCACTGTACTGATCCTTGATGAATCATCATGTCAAATGCAAACACATCACATCGCATGCAATGGATTGATCTGCATTGATCAAATACAGACATTTACAGATTAGTCTTCCTATATAAAAAAGGAGGACATGTAGGAGGATACTTTTCGAGGGAAGACGGAACTTACAAAAGAAAGACTATCCTTCCTAAAGGAGGACAATTGGTCACCTTAATAACATGAGCATGCATGCCCTAAATTGGAGCATCAGTGGAGATGCCACCAACCTCAAACACTAAAGTTAGAGTGTTGGCCTGACCAGGTGGTGGCGCAGTAAATAGAGCATTGGGATGCGGAAGACCCAGGTTTGAGACCCCAAGGTCACCAGCTTGAGCACAAACTCATCTGGTTTGAGCGAGGCTTACCAGCTTGAGTGCAAGGTCGCTGGCTCGAGCAAGGGATTACTCACTCTGCTATAGCTCCCCAGTCAAGGCATATGTGAGAAAGCAATCAAGGAACAACTAAGGTGCCGCAACAAAGAATTGATGCTTCTCATCTCTCTCCCTTCCTATCTGTCCCTCTCTCTGACTCTCCCTGTCTCTGTCACAAAAATAAAATTAAAATTAAATAAAATAAAGAGTGTTGGAACCCTGTACCAGGTAAGCACAAGAGGGAATCGCGCAATGCACAAGTGCTTCTTTGCCTTCTCTCCCTCCCTTCCTGGCTCTTTTCCTCCTTCCCTCTTCCCCCCTACCCTCCCTTGTTCCACCCTCCCTCCTCATCTCCTCCAATCCCATGGCAGCATTCAGACCCGAGTGCCATGTTGCACGTCCTTTCCATACTGTAGTTTCTATTCCAAAACATGACAAGATCCATTTTTCAAACTGCCATGGAAAAAAATTTTCTTGCTTACATTCTCTTACCATTGAAAATCAAGATTTCTTAACCCTTTAAATCCTACTTGCCTTAAAAATAGTATGATTTCAATAATGACTGCCAAGAGGATCAAAAATCCTTTCTGACAAAAAAAAAGAATTGCAAATGAATTACTGTATTTACAATTTTTTCCAAATGAGTGTATGGCTTGCCAAGACTCTAGTTTACCCTTATGCAACCATCCTGGAAATGACATAGGAGACTGTGTCAGATACACAGTAACTATTCTACTGCTATGTATCTATTGTCTTTTAAAATCATATACTCTGCCTATTTCAGGCTGCCTTAGGGAATGAATAACTTCTACAACTTTCAGTACCCACATCAAACCACAAACATTTAGGTTTCAGGTGTTCTTACTGAAACCAGGCAGAGCCAAGAACAATGATGCCCAGTGCAAACAGGTAGAAGCATTAACGATTTTCATCATCCACATTTTAAGATGTTTTAGAAGTTGTTTCCACCAGCAAATATACAATCCCAATCAGCCATATACAGCACTTTAAACTCACTAACTTCTTCATGGACTGAGGTTACATATTGCAATCTGACCGGGTGTCTCTGGGACTTGCAGAGGCTTTGTAACAGGCAGGGGGTGTTGCAGGCTCAATTCCCTGGTTGGGACACATAGAGCAGATCAATGTACTTCCCTCTTCCTCTCTATAAAAATCTACAAATAAATATTTTTGAGAAACCTTCTGTAGGGCCAGGGGCCACTGCCATTTGGCTATGCACATGAAAGTTTTCATTGAATTTGGATAATGATAAAGAAAAAGCAAAGCCAAAAAATGGTTGGTCATCCTGCTGTTTCAGAACAGCAAGAAACAGATGTCCTGCCACACAACCAAGAAGCCAAATTAAGGAGTCTTGGCTGGTGTGACTGCATGGAGACCTAAGTTGTTCAAATCAATGCAGTGCCAAACACAGTTTGAGGCTAGCTTTTAAAGACGAAATTACATACTGACTGAGGAATGGGGAGGAGAGGAAGCATAGCAGTAAAACAAAGCAGTGAAACAAACTTTCTTACAATGTTTATCTATAGGTTGAATTCAGGGAGAAACATTCTGAGAACACCTGCAACCTTGCAAAGCTAGCCCAAGGCCACAGTCCAGGAGAGCAGCCTCAAGGCCAGGAATAGGGAGTCTTTTTAGAAAAAGTAAGTTCTGCTAAAAAATCTCTTTGTTTTAGAGAAAGTAAGTTCTGCCAAAAATTATTCATGCTAAAAGCCTTTCTTTTCTATATTTAAATTCTTTGCTCATCTTGCACTGGCCAATGAGCAAACACACAGGGAAAATAATTCCCTCTCATTCAGAGCTCCCAAATCCCTGACACATTCTCTGGTTCTACAACCAGGAGAATCTTCTCCAGTTCCTTCTAGAGTCAAAGGCCCCACAAGCCTAGGTAGGACTCACGAAGCTCCTCAGCTCTGGTTTATATCTGCACACTTTCTCTTTCAAACTTGCTTCTTCATCACTCTGCATTCTCTCTTCTTCTCCTTCTGGAAAAATTACTTGGCCCACAAAGACCCCTCTTCCAGCAAACATTAGCAAAATAATGGTCCCTCCCAAGCAGAAATACAATCCACAATTTGCAATCAACTGCCCTGCTCTGAGGGCAAGCACACATGTGGCTGTCCAGTGCCATTTTTTAACAATTAAAGGGAGCAAACTCAAAAAACACAAATTTTTACAAACTCATTTGCTCAACACCTTTCCTGTTGGTTACACTAAACTGTTTCCCATTCTTTACAACTGCATGGCAACTGAACCTTGCAGCCTTGTCGTCTTCTGGTTTTCTCATCTCTACATGGTACTCAGCCTTCCTTTAACCTGTAGATTTCTACAAGGATTATATCTATAATATACATTGTTGGGAAAATAAGTTTTAGCAAATGTTTTTTAAGTTTGCTCACTTATATTTTGCATTGGCCTGGACAGCACCATGTGCTGTAGTCTGTGAAAGGCTGCAGTGCTTGTTCTCAGGGAAATAGATTGCAAGTGGCAGATTATCTTCCTGCTTGGAAGGGGCATTGTATTGTTAATGTTTGCTGGAGAAGGAGTTTTTATTGCCCCAGCCTGTTTTGCAAGGAGGGGAGGAGTGCAGAGGTGAATCTGGAGCTGAGGGGCTTTGGGAACTCCACTGAAGCTGGTGGGGGCCTTTGGTTTCAGAAAGAGCCTAAGAAGATTTTTCAGGATGTGGAACCAGAGAACACATTAGGGCTTTGGGAGCTCTGAATGAGAGGGAAGTGATCTTTCCTGCCTCTTTGCTCATCCACCAGTATAAGACTTTAATAACAGAATGGACCCAACATTTTTTGGCTCCACTATTTTTTTACCATATGCCTAAATCCAGTGAGAACCTGCATGGCCATGGCAGTGGTGGCTACTTGCCTTACAAGCATTGATTCTTTGTTACAGCTCCTTAGTTGTTCATTGACTGCTTTCTCATATGTTTCTTAACTGGGGACTTCAGTAAAGTGAGTGACCCCTTGCTCAAGCCAGCATCCTTGGGCTCAAGCCAGTGATCTTGGGCTTCAAGCCAGTGACCATGGAGTCATGTCTATGATCCCACACTCAAGCCAGTGACATTGTGCTTAAGCTGGTAAGCCCATGCTTAAGCTGGCAACCTCGGGGTTTCAAACCTGGGCCCTTTGTGTCCCAGTTTGATGCTTTTTTTTTTTTTTTGGATTTTTCTGAAGCTGGAAATGGGGAGAGACAGTCAGACTCCCGCATGCACCTGACCGGGATCCACCTGGCACGCCCACCAGGGGCGACGCTCTGCCCACCAGGGGGTGATGCTCTGCCTCTCCCCTCCGGGGCGTCGCTCTGCCGTGACCAGAGCCACTCTAGCGCCTGGGGCAGAGGCCAAGGAGCCATCCCCAGCGCCCGGGCCATCTTTGCTCCAATGGAGCCTTGGCTGCAGGAGGGGAAGAGAGAGACAGAGAGGAAGGAGGGGTGGGGGTGGAGAAGCAAATGGGTGCTTCTCCTATATGCCCTGGCTGGGAATTGAACCCGGGTTCCCCGCACGCCAGGCCGACGCTCTACCACTGAGCCAACTGGCCAGGGCCGATGCTTTTTTTACTACTCCACTTTCTGGTCAGGGTACTACTGCACATTCTTGAACCTTTTTGTTTTCCAGCAATTTCATACACCATAACCTCAAAATTTCTATTCTCCTCCCTGACTGATGCCTGCTCTTAGGTAAGTACTTTACTTCTCATTTTTTTTCTTTATTTTAGAAAGTGAGGCAAAAGAAAAACTGTAAAAGAATGGGAAGAGGGAAGGGATACAGGAAAACCCCAACTCCTATGGACCTTGCAAGGCCAATCCTGGGGTTTCTAAACCTGGGAACTCAGCATTCCAGTTCCAGGTTGATTCTTTCTCTGTTGCATCACCATGGATCAGGTCCTATGGGAGCATTTCTCTTTTTATACCAATGCTTTCTCTGCATAAACCCCACAAGAATGTGTTCCCATTATGAAGAAACACAAAACACCCCTTTCAAACTGCAGTTTTTTTTCAATACCTCAAAACACACATGCCCAGACTTTGACTGTCACCAGATAGTTTTAAGGACTTCCCATTCACTTTTAAGCTGATGGACCCCAATATAAACTTAGCCTACTACCTTGTAGATCCCCATAGTTCATGGCCACTCTTTCCATAAAAGGAATTGAGTGGACTTTTCTGTGGGATTACAGGACACTGACTTCAAAAGATCTCTACAAGCACCACAAAGACTTTACTCAGTCCCCTACCCCAGTAGGTTTTCTAGACAAAGTAGAAGGCAAGTTATGAAGCTGGGTTCTTCACCATGAGAAACTCCTTGAAACTCCTTCAGAAAATTTATAGAATGCTTCAACAAAGCTTCTTTACAAGTAGCTATATGGTGATAACTATTCTTCTCTTCATGTGATTCATGAGGCCACATTGGTGAGTCCTTTATTTCTGCCTTATGACAGTGAGCTGATGACCTCTCAGTTCTTCTCTCAGACCCCACTCCCCCATCTACCTTCTGTTGGGCAAGGGCGTTCTTCTGAACCCTTCAAGGGCACATGCCATAACCCTTGCCCAGAGGAATCTTTTACTGAAGACAGATCCACTTCCCTCAATGATGAGAACTCTCTGGGATGACAAGGAGGCATCAGAGTGAAAACCTATTAAAATATCTCTGCAAGCAGACTGGGGGGAAAAGAACACAAACCACTCCTAAAGATAACATAGAGGCCTCAGTTCCCAACCTACAGTGAAAAACCACATCCCACCCTAACACAGACCAAAATAAGTATTCTATCACAAGGCTCCCCCAGACCACATGAACCCCTAAGCTTTCAAACCCCTTCAAAGGACCCATCACTCTCCCTACCCAGACCACACCCACCTATGCCTTCCCTTCCTCTTCTCTCCTGCAACAGCTGAGCATTTAAACCTTTTCAGTTCCCTATCACACCTCCAATAAGTGAGGCGGTGGGCAGCAGGACCTTTTCCTGGACAAAACTCCTAGACTCATCTCTGATTCTACCTTTGTACAGCTTTCCAGGGAGCCACAGGAGCCTTGCCTGGGGCTTTCTGTTGGTTTTCACTACCAGAGTTCTCCTGAATAAAGTCAACAGGGCTCCCATTAATAGCAGTCCCTAGACACACCTAAAAGGACATGTCCTCTTGGTACTATTTCTGCAGACATTGAAGATGCATGGCTTTGACAAAGACATGCCCCACTGGTATGCTTGCCAAGGAATACAGAGGACCCTGACAAAGACCGCCTTGCATCCTGGACCAATACTTGCCATCGCTGGGGCCTGTCGTCTTACTGGCTTCTCGACTGGTAAAAGATAAGCTTCATGAATTTCACTCTTACTTCCCGACATCCCTCCTGTAAGGTGAGATACCTTAATTTTTTCTCAAGTGTATTCCTTCACTCACAGCATAAAAAAAAAATCATAAACTGCTAACATGGGAATTCCTACACAAGACTCTTTGGTTTACCTACTTTTACCCTTGTACTTCAGATAAGCCAATGACACTATTTTAACACAGCCAAGGTAAACCTTGTCTGCTAAAAATGTACCTCTTGAAAATTTGTGTGCACATTTGTAGAGCATCTGTCCAGTACACTAGATGTCTTGACTTTCAGCCCCACATGGAGAGTACATGAAATGTGTAAGTGTATAATTGAACCAAACAAGGGAAGAAAATACTTGTTCCTGCCACATCCACCCTTCCTTGCTCCATCAACAATAACATGAAAGGTGAATATTTTTCACACTTCTGTTTATAAAGTTTATCTATCATGTGAATAAAAGTGACACACAAAATATTTATGACACACTCTTTAACATTGTAAAAATAACATTTCTGGAACCTAGCATTTCTAATCCAATGAAATCTGTGGTTTTGTAATTGCCTCTCATGATACCTGTAAATCTTTTCTGATTAAAAAAAGGATTTCAAGTAAGTTTTCTTTAAGATAACCTCTCAGAATCAGTAAAAGGCTTGAAAACAATTGTGGAAAATACATCAGGAGAAATCCTTCACTCTCGTGCAGATCCTGTTCCCCCTCCAGATGCCTCTGTGGTAAGTTCCTTGCTGATTGGGTAAGTGGATGTGTGCTAAATTCACCCATCGTCAAGGCACTCCTGATGACTGTTCACACAGAAATAAAGTCTGTCTTCTTCAGGATGCTTCACCTGCTCACAGTACCATCCCCAGAAACTCCCTTGGTAAGTTTACACCTGATACATCCTATCCTCCCCCTTTGTTTTCCACCCATGAAGTTGGATCCCCTGTCAGAAATGGGTAGACCTGTCTTCAGAATCCTTTTCATGCCTCTGTTAGACTTCCTTTAGGCAAAAGTCATGCACACAGGGTTCCAGAAAGATCCCAAGGTTTTGAGACACCCTATAACCCCCAGCTTCCTATGTAAAGCACTTCTTCTACTGATGCTGAAGACCTCAGCATTGCCATTTTATATCTCATGTCACCTGATTTCTCTTTGCCTATGAGCTGAAGCAACCCCACCAGGGCTCCCTCCTGTTCTTCCACCCCTCAGACTGTACCCCATACTTCCTTTGTTCACACATATTATTCCCAGCCCCTGATGCTGTCATCATGGAAATAAACACATCTCCTACTATTGAATTGGGCATGAAAATACAACTAAAGTACCTTGTAAAAAAAATCACTTAGGTTCTTTGAGAACTGGAGTGAGTCATCCTTGATGCCCAGCCTCTCATTCCAGCCTTCAAATGGATCAAAAAGGAAACCACATCTGTGCCTTCTCCACAAAAATTATTAACTTGCTTTCCATGTGTGCTCTTCCTGAGTATGGTCTTCCTCTGCATTGCATTTTCTATGGGATCACACATGGTATGCTTTCTGCTTCCAGTGGCATGAATGCAATACAATCTTTTACTTGCATGAACATTAAATATTTCCATCCCCATTTAAACTATCCTTGGATCTCTAATAAAGTTTTTGAATCAAAATCAGTTAAATATGAATGGACAACTTTCACAGGTATTGACAAAACATGGCCTTGCTTTACCAAGACTAGAAAACATTTCTTATCATGATCATTTGGTTATCTAGGCTTCACAACTTTCTCAAATCTTGTGTCTTCATGCCTTCTTTTTCACCTATACATGACAACACTTCCTCCCTTGGGGTCCTGGAACAACTCCAACATGTCTCCTCTCTTCTTCCAAACAGGCTTTTACACCATTCACATCTCTTTCAACATACTACACATGGCATATTACACTAGGTCCCATACCTACTCATAACTGTTCTAGGGTCACATGCATTTTTCTAATAGCATTCATACTCTCAGAAATGTCCCCCTGCCCAAGGGAGAAATCTCCAAGTCTTTGAAACTGGGTTTTTTGTTGTCATTTCTGTGACAGAGATAGAGAAGCAGAGAGAGGGACAGATAGGGATAGATAGACAGGAAGGGAGAAAGATGAGAAGCATCAATTCTTTGTTGCAGCATCTTAGTTGTTATTTTGATTGCTTTCTCATATGTGCCTAGACCAGGGGGCTACAGCAAAGCAAGTGATTTCTTGCTCAAGCCAGTGACCTTTTGGCTCAAGACAGCAACAATGAGGTCATGTTTATGATCCCACACTCAAGCCAGAGACCCTGTGCTCAAGCCAGTGACATTGGAGTTTTAAAACTGGGTCCTCTGCATCCTAGTCTGATGTTCTATACAATGTGGCACTGCCTGGTCAGGCTAAAACCAGGTTTAAACAAGAGACTCTCAAATGGTGATGGGACCCCTATAATCAGAAGGCTTTAAGCTGAAGGTCACCATTCCTCCTGGAAACATCAGACATTGATATTCCAGGTTTTCAGGCCCACCTCTCAGGGCATTTGCCCATGGTTTCTAGTATCCACACCATGCTTCCAATAAGTCACCCTTAGGTCACCAAAGGAGGGATGTACAGGGTCTCAAGAGCTTTGTGATAAATTAATTTCTGCCTCTCAGATAGGCTGAGACCATAATGCCTTCATCCCAAATGTTTGGGGATTTAAGCTTTTATAGGGTCACTGAGCAAAGTTATTTACTTTTGGGTGGAAATTTTGGGTCAGGGGGATGGTTCATTACTACAAGAATGCTTAAGGAAGTGATGACAAGGGACTCACTGCTGGAGAGTTAGGAGAGCTGCCTGGAACACAGAATAGCCCTGGCACTGAGAAGTGCCCTGGAACCAGATTTTTTAAAATTTCCCAGTCCACTAAGATGTTGATAAAATGTACTGGACCCAAACTTACCAAAAGTCACCTGCTTTTCCACTTTTCTTTCACAACTGCTATGAAACAAATTTATTCTAATATAGCATCCACGTATGACACTGGCTGGAGAGATGCAGGACTAAAAAGCATTTACCTGCCATGTCACACATGGTGGATACTTAACCACAGAAGGCATGGGGGACCAGAGATGGGGGAGCACACAGCTCAATGGAATGAATAAATGGGATAATCCCTGGTATCCTTGCACCCCTTCTCTCAGAAACCCCCAGGGCAGAAGGCAGGGCTGAGGCTGTGGGTCTTCCCTGAACCCCAGCCTCTAGGCCAATCGAACAGAAAAAAAGCACCACCTAGAACTTGCTTGGTGAGTATGCTACAGTGAGCTCACAGAGAGTGGCTCGGGACAAAGAAGCTTGCCAAGACATGCCTCCCCAGAGAAACTGAAGTGTACCCTACCAGCCACCACCACGATGAACCTTCAACTCAGCTCCTGAAGAAACACAACTGAAGCCCACCTTTCTGTTGGAGAATGGGGAGGGTAAATTGGAACAGCTCTATATACCCAGGAAATAACACTGCAGGGATCCAGATGCAGCTACTTAACCCTTTGAGTAGTGAGTCTTTTTCATGCTCACTGACCACCACGAGTGAGCCTTTTTTTAAAAAATGAAATTAGTCCCAGTTAAAGTTTTATTAACTTAAAATCATGTTTGTTTGATAACCAATTTATGGAAACAAGAAGAACATACATTTGCCTTTATTTAATGTTGCCTTGCACATCTTTAAATTTTTTCTTAATTATAATTTATTGTGTATACATGAGTTCAAGTGTCTCACCAAATATAACTCCCTCACCTCCCACCCACGTGACCACCTTTATACCCCCTTGACCCCTCCCCTCAACACCTTTCCCCCTTCCCTTTAGGATTTGCTGTCCTGCTATCTATATCCATGTGTTATGTATATATAAATTTACGAATCCCTTTACATTCTCTAGTCCTATCCCTTCATCCCCTTTCCCTCTGACAACTGTCCATCTGATCCCTATGATCCCACTTCTGCCTCCATTCTATTTCAAAGTTCACTTTGTTCATTAGATTCCACATATAAGTGAGATCATATGATATTTGTCTTTCTCTGCCTTGCTTATTTCACTTAGCATGGTAGTCTCCAGGTACATCCATGTTGTCACAAAAGGTAAATTTTCCTTTTTAACAGCTGCATACTATTCTATTGTGTATATGTACCACTGCTTTTTTTATCTAATTTTTATTAATTTTAATGAAGTGACATTGATAAATCAGGATACATATGTTCCGAGAAAACATCTCCAGATTATTTGACATTTGATTATGCTTCATATCCCTCACACAAAGTCAAATTGTTCTGTCACCTTCTATCTGGCTTTCTTTGTGCTCCTCCCCTCCCCCAACCCCCTCTCTCTCCTTTTTCACCTCCTCCCCACCTCCCCACCCAACCCCTGTTACCATTACATTCTTGTTTATGTCTCTGAGTCTCATTTTTATGTCCCATCTATGTATGGGTTTATATAGTTCTTAGTTTATTCTGATTTATTTATTTCACTCTATATAATGTTATCAAGGTCCATCCATGTTATTGTAAATAATTTAATGTCATCATTTCTTATGGCTGAGTAGTATTCTATAGTATATATGTACCAAAGCTTTTTAATCCACTCGTCCACTGACGGACACTTGGGCTGTTTCCAGATCTTCGCTATTGTGAACAATGCTGCCACAAACATGGGGTTGCATTTCTCCTTCTGAAAGCATTCTATGGTGTTCTTCGGGTATATTATTAAAAGTGGAAGAGCTGGGTCAAAAGGCAGTTTGATTTTCAATTTTTTGAGGAATATCCATACTGTTTTCCACAGAGGCTGCATCAGTCTGCATTCCCAACAGCAGTGTAGAAGGGTTCCCTTTTCTCCACTTCCTCACCAGCACTTATTCTGTATTGTTTTGTTGATGAGCGCCATTCTGACTGGTGTGAGGTGATATCTCATTGTGGTTTTAATTTGCATTTCTCTAATGATTAATGATATTGAGCATTTTTTATATGCCTATTAGCCATCTGTATGTCCTCTTTAGAGAAGTCCTATTCATTTTTTTTGCCCATTTTTTGATTGAATTGTTTATCTTTCTGGTGTTGAGATTTACAAGTTCTTTATAAATTTTGGTTATTAACACCTTATTACATGTACTGTCAAATATGTTCTCTCATTGTGTAGTTTGCCTTTTTATTCTGTTCTTATTGTCTTTGGCTGTGCAAAAGCTTTATAGTTTGATATAGTCCCATTTGTTTATCCTGTCTTTTATTTCACTTGCCCATAGAGATAAATCAGCAAGTATATCACTGCGACAGATATCGGACAGCTTACTGCCTATGTTTCCTTCATTAAAATTAATAATGCTTACGGTTTCATGGCTTACATTTAAGTCTTTTATCCATTTTGAGTTTATTTTTGTGAATGGTGCAAGTTGGTGGGCTAGTTTCATTTTTTTTGCAGGAGGCTGTCCAATTTTCCCAACACCATTTATTAAAGGGCTGTCTTTACTCCATTGTATGCTCTTAACTCCTTTGTCAATTATCAGTTGTCCATAGAGCTGTGGGTTTATTTCTGGATTCTCCATTCTGTTTCATTGATCTATGTGCCTGTTCTTATGCCAGTACCAGGCTGTTTTGAGTATAATGGCCTTGCAGTATAGCTTGATATCAGGAAGTATGATACCTCCTGCTTTATTCTTCTTTTTTAAGATTGCTGAGGCTATTCTTGTTCTCTTTTGGTTCCATTTAAATTTTTGAAATATAAGACATATATCTTTAAAGTATGTCATTGGTATTTTAATCAGTATTGCATTGAATTTGTAAATTGCTTTGGGTAATATAAACATTTTAATAATGTTTATTCTTTCTAACCATGAGCATGGTATGTGCTTCCATTTGTTTGTATCTTCCTTGATTTCTTTTATCAATGTTTTATCATTTTCCAGTACAAGTCTTTAGTTTCCTTGGTATAATATACTCCTAAGTTCTTTATTTCCCAACTTGAATGCCTTTTATTTATCCTTCTTGTCTGATTGCTGTGGTTAGGACTTCCAGGACTATGTTTACTCTAGTGGTGAAAGAAGGCACCCCTGCCTTGTTCCTGATCTTAAGGGGATTGCTTTTAATTTTTGACCATTGAGTATGATGGTGGTTGTTGGTTTGTCATAGATGTCTTTTATCATGTTGAGGTATTTTTCCCTGTACTCCCACTTTGTTGAGAGTTTTGATCATGAATGGGTGCTGGACTTTATCAAATGCTTTTTCTGCATCTATTGAAATTATCATGTGGTTTTTCTCCTTCCTTTTGTTTATGTGATGAATAACATTGATTGATTTGCAAGAATTGTACCAGCCTTGCCTCCCCAGAATAAATCCCACTTGATCATAGTGTATGATTTTTTCCATATATTGTTAGATCTGGTTTGCTAATATTTTGTTGGGGATTTTAGCATCTATATTCATCAGGGATATTGGCCTATAATTTTCTTTCTTTATGTTGTTTTTGCATGGTTTTGGAATCAGAGTTATGTTTGCCTCATAAAAGGAGCTTGGAAGTCTTCCTTCCTTTTGAGTTTTTTGAAATAGCTTGAGAAGGACAGGAGTTAGCTCTTTGAATATTTGGTAGAATTCACTTGTGAAGCCATCTGGCCCAGGACTTTTTTTTTGTTAGGAGTTTTTTTATATTTGTTTTTATCTCATTTGGTATAATCAGTCTGTTTAGGATTTCTGATTCTTTCAGATTGATTTTTGAAAGATTATATGTTTCAAGAAATATGTCCATTTCATCTAGGTTGTCTAGTTTTTTGGCATACAGTTCTTTATAGTATTTTCTTACAATATTTTGTATTTCTGTTGTGTCAGTTGTTATTTCTCCACTCTCAATTCTAATTATATTTATTTGAGTCCTCTCTCTCTTTTTCTTGGTGAGTCTACTTAAAGGTTCATTGAACTTGTTTACTTTTTTAAAGAACCAGCTGCTAGTTTCATTGATTCTCTGTATTGTTCTCTGTATTGCCTCTATGTCATTTATTTCTGCTCTGATCTTTATTATTTCCTTTCTTCTACTACATTTGGTCTTTACTTGCTGTTCTTTTTCTAGTTCTTTTAAATGTAGCATTAAGTTGTTTATTTGAGCTTTTTCTAGCTTCTTAAAGTGTGCCTTTAGTGCAATGACCTTCCCTCTCAGTACTGCTTTTGCTGTGTAGCCTAAATTTTGAGTTGTTGTATGCTCATTATCATTCGTTTCTAGAAATTTTTTTATTTCTTCTTTGATCTCATTCTTAATCCATTCATTATTTAACAACCTGATATTTAGTTTCCATGTGTTTGAGAATTTTTGAGCTTTTCTGTTGTGGTTGATTTCTAGTTTCATGCCATTGTGATCAGAGAAAATGTTTAATATAATTTCAATCTTCTAAAATTTGTTGAGACTACTTTTGTGATCTAACATGTGGTCTATCCTAGAGAATGTACCATAAGCACTTAAAAAAATGTATATTCTGCTGCTTTAGGGTGAAAGGTTCTGAAGATATTTATTAAATCAAGTTGATCTAGTGTGTTCTTTAAGTCTGCTGTTTCTTTGTTAATTTTTTTTCTTGAGGATCTATCTAGTGATGTTTTGGGGTATTAAAATCCCCTACTATTACTGTTGATCTCTCCCTTTATATCCATCAAAGTCTGCTTTATATATTTAGGTGCTCCTATATTGGGTGTGTAGATATTTATAATAATTATATCTTCCTGTTGGATTGCTCCCTTTATCATTATGTAGTGGCCTGCTTTATCTCTTAAAGTCAATTTGTTTTAAAGTCAATTTTGTCTGATATAAGTATTGCTACCCCAGCTTTATTTTAATTTCCATTTCATGAAATGTTTTTCTCCATCCTTTTACCTTCAGTCTATGTGCATCCTGTCTTTTAAGATGTGTCTCTTGTAAACAGCATATGTATGGGTCCTGTTTTCTTATCCATGCAGCTACTCTATGTCTTTTGATTGGATCATTTAACCCATTTAAATTTAAGGTTATTATTGATATGTAGTTGTTTATTGCCATTTTATTTTTTAAAGCTGTATTCCTCTTTTGCTATATTATTTTCCCACTCTGATCTGTTTACACCATGCCCCTTAACATTCCCTGCAGCATTGGTTTGGTTGTAATGAATTCCTTGAGTTTTGTTTTGTTTTTGTTTTTTTTGTCTGGGAAGCTTTCTATTTCTCCTTCAATTTTAAATGATAACCTTGCTCAGTTAAAGTAGTCTTGGTTGCAGGTTCTTGTTTTGCATTACTTTAAATATTTCTTGCCATTCCTTTCTGGCCTCAAGTGTTTCTGTTCAGAAGTTTGACATCATCCTTATGGGGGCTCCTTTGTAGGTGATGGCCTTTTTTTCTCTAACAACTTTTAATATTTTCTCTTTATCACTTATTTTTGATATTTTAATTATGATGTGTCTTTGTATAGATTTCTTTGGGTTTCTCTTTAATAAAGTTCTCTGTGTTTCTTGAACTTGTGAGAGTTTCTTCTGCATTAATTTAGGGAAATTTTCAGCTATGATATGATTGAACAAAGTCTCTATCCCTTGTTCTTTATCTTCTTCTTCAGGAACACCTATAATGCGGATGTTATTTCCCTTTATGTTGTCACAGAGCTCTCTAAGAGTTTCCTCAGACATTTTGAGTCTCTTTTTTTTTTTTTTTCGCTGCTTTCATACCTATATTCCAGTTATCCTCCAACTTGCTGATTCGATCCTCAGCTCTATCCATCCTGTTTTTAATTCCTTCCATTGTGGGTTTTTTTCTGATATTGTATTTGTCATCTCCGGCTGATTTTTTTTTTTTTATATTTGAATATCCTTTTTATACTTGCTATTTCTTTATTTAGGTGTTTGTAATGACCATTTATTGTTTTTCTAAGATCCCTAAGCATCCTTACTATCATTATTTTGAACTCTGCATCCAGACATTTGGTTATTTCCATATCATTCCATTCATTTCCTAGATATTTCTCTTGTGGTTTCATTTGGAATGCACTTTTCTGTCTTCTCATTATATCTGTGTATTTGGGTGTTTTGTTTGTAGAGCCGGTTGAGTCTAGGCTTGGTGTTGTCTGCCTCCAGTTTTCAATTGTGTTATTTCTAGGTCTTCTTGGGTTGGCATCAGCTATTATTTGTAATCGACTTTCGGATTTGGGCCACTTTGAAGTCTTAATTTGTTTGTTTTCTTTTTTGTTGTTGTTGTTCATAGTTTTTTGTTTTTTTTTTATAATAATTTTATTTTTTTAATGGGGTGACATCAATAAATCAGGATACATATATTCAAAGATAACAAGTCCAGGTTATTTTGTCGTTCAGTTATGTTGCATACCCAACACCCAAAAGTCAGATTGTCCTCTGTCACCTTCTATCTTGTTTTCTTTGTGCCCCTCAACCTCCCCCTTTCCCTCTCCCATTCCCCCCTCCCCCCATAACCACCACATTCTTATCAATGTCTCTTAGTTTCACTTTTATGTCCCACCTACGTATGGAATAATGCAGTTCCTGACTTTTTCTGATTCACTTATTTCGCTTCGTATCATGTTATCAAGATCCCACCATTTTGCTGTAAATGTTCCGATGTCATCATTTCTTATGGCTGAGTAGTATTCCATAGTGTATATGTGCCACATCTTCCTGATCCAGTCATCTATTGACAGGCTTTTTGGTTGTTTCCATGTCCTGGCCACTGTGAACAATGCTGCAATAAACATGGGGCTGCATGTGTCTTTACGTATCAATGTTTCTGAGTTTTGGGGGTAAATACCCAGTAGAAGGATTGCTGGGTCATAAGGTAGTTCTATTTTCAGTTTTTTGAGGAACCACCATACTTTCTTCCATAATGGTTTTACTACTTTACATTCCCGCCAACAGTGGATGAGGGTTCCTTTTTCTCCACAGCCTCTCCAACATTTGCTATTACATGTCTTCCTAATAATAGCTAATCGAACAGGTGTGAAGTGGTATCTCATTGCCGTTTTGATTTGCATTTCTCTAATAGCTAAAGAAGATGAGCATCTTTTCATATATCTGTTGGCCATTTGTATTTCTTCCTGAAAGAAGTGTCTGTTCATATCCTCTTCCCATTTTTTTATTGGATTGTTTGTTTGTTTGTTGTTGAGTTTTATGAGTTCTTTGTATATTTTGGATATTAGGCCCTTATCTGAGCTGTCGTTTGAAAATATCATTTCCCATTTGGTTGGCTTTCTGTTTATTTTGTTATCAGTTTCTCATGCTGAGAAAAAACTTCTTAGTCTGATGTAGTCCCATTCATTAATTTTTGCCTTCACTTCTCTTGCCTGGGGAGTCAAATTCATAAAATGCTCTTTAAAACCCAGGTCCATGAGTTGAGTACCTATGTCTTCTTCTATGTACTTAATTGTTTCAGGTCTTATGTTTAGATCTTTGATCCATTTTGAGTTAATTTTTGTACATGGGGACAAACTGTAGTCCAGTTTCATTCTTTTGCATGTGGCTTTCCAGTTTTCCCAGCACCATTTATTGAAGAGGCTTTCTTTTCTCCATTGTGTGTTGTTGGCCCCTTTATCAAAAATTATTTGATTATATATATGGGGTTTTATTTCTGGACTTTCTATTCTGTTCCATTGGTCTGAGTGTCTGTTTTTCTGACAATACCATGCTGTTTTGATTGTTGTGGCCCTATAATAGAGTTTGAAGTCAGGTATTGTAATGCCCCCAGCTTCATTCTTTTTCTTTAGGATTGCTTTGGCTATTCGGGGTTTTTTATACTTCCATATAAATCTGATGATTTTTTGCTCTATTTCTTTAAAAATGTCATTGGAATTTTGATGGGAATTGCATTAAATTTGTATATTGCTTTGGGTAATATAGCCATCTTGGTTATATTTATTCTTCCTAGCCAAAAACAAGGTATATTCTTCGATCTCATTATATCTTTTTTGATTTCCCTTAACAATGGTTTATAGTTTTCATTATATAAGTCCTTTACATTCTTTGTTATGTTTATTCCTAAGTATTTTATTTTTTTTGTTGCAATCGTGTAGGGGATTATTCTTTTGAGTTCATTCTCAATTGTTTCATTGTTGGCATACATAAAGGCTATTGATTTTTGTATGTTAATTTTGTATCCTGCGAACTTACTGTATTGGCTTATTGTTTCTAGTAGTCGTTTTGTGGATTCTTTGGGGTTTTCGATGTATAGGATCATATCATCTGCAAAAAGTGATACCTTTACTTTTTCTTTTCCGATATGGATGCCTTTTATTTCTTTGTCTTGTCTGATTGCTCTGGCTAGAACCTCTAGTACCACATTAAATAGGAGTGGAGAGAGTGGACAACCCTGTCTTGTCCCTGATTTAAGGGGGAAAGCCTTCAGTTTAGTGCCATTTAATATGATGTTAGCTGATGGTTTATCATATATGGCCTTTATCATGTTGAAATATTTTCCTTCTATACCCATTTTGTTGAGAGTCTTAAATATAAAATTGTGTTGTATTTTATCGAAAGCCTTTTCTGCATCTATTGATAAGATCATGTGGTTTTTGTTCTTTGTTTTGTTGATATGGTGTATTACATTAACCGTTTTACGTATGTTGAACCATCCTTGAGATTCTGGGATGAATCCCACTTGATCATGATGTATTATTTTTTTAATATGTTGTTGTATTCGATTTTCTAGTATTTTGTTTAGTATTTTAGCATCTGTATTTATTAGAGATATTGGTCTGTAGTTTTCTTTTTTTGTGCCATCCTTGCCAGGTTTTGGTAGGAGGGTTATGTTGGCGTCATAAAATGTGTTTGGAAGTATTGCTTCTTCTTCAATTTTTTGGAAGACTTTGAGTAGAACAGGAACCAAGCCATCTTTGAATGTTTGATAAAATTCGCTGGTATACCCGTCAGGGCCTGAACTTTTATTTTGGGGGAGGTTTTTAATGGTTTTTTCTATTTCTTCTCTACTAATAGGTCTGTTTAGGCTTTCTACTTCTTCTTGACTCAGTCTAGGAAGGTTGTATTGTTCTAGGAATTTGTCAATTTCTTCTAGGTTGTTGAATTTAGTGGCATAAAGTTTTTCATAATATTCTACAATAATTCTTTGTATATCTACGGTGTCCGTGGTGATTTCTCCTCTTTCATTTTGGATTTTGTTTATATGAGTTCTTTCTCTTTTTTCCTTGGTATGTCTTGCCAAGGGTTTGTCAATTTGGTTTATCTTTTCAAAGAACCAGCTCCTTGTTCTATTAATTTTTTCTATAGTTCTTCTGTTCTCTAATTCATTTATTTCTGCTCTGATTTTTATTATCTCCTTTCTTCGGCTGGTTTTGGGTTGTCTTTTTTATTCTTTTTCTAGTTTGTTAAGGTGGGAAGTTCAGTGGTTCACTTGGGCTCTCTCTTGTTTGTTCATATATGCCTGAAGTGATATGAGCTTCCCTCTTATCACTGCTTTTGCTGCATCCCATAGATTCTGATTTGTCGTATTGTCATTTTTATTAGTCTGTATATATCTTTTGATCTCTGCACTTATTTCTTCTTTGACCCATTCATTTTTTAAAAGTATGTTGTTTAGTTTCCACAATTTTGTGGGATTTTTTTCCTCTTTTTTGTAGTTGAATTCTAGTTTCAAGGCTTTATGATCAGAAAATATGCTTGGTACAACTTCAATTTTTCTGAATTTGCTGATGTTGTTTTTGTGGCCCAACATATGGTCAATTCTTGAGAATGATCCATGTACACTGGAGAAAAATGTATACTCGGTCACTTTGGGATGAAATGTCCTGTAGATGTCTATCATATCCAGGTGCTCTAGTGTTTTGTTTAAGGCCACTATGTCTTTGTTGATTCTCTGTTTGGATGACCGATCTAGAGCCGTCAGCGGTGTTTTGAGGTCTCCAAATATGATTGTATTTTTGTCAGTTTTTGTTTTAAGGTCAATAAGTAGCTGTCTTATATATTTTGGTGCTCCTTGGTTTGGTGCATATATATTAAGGATTGTTATGTCTTCTTGATTCAGTGTCCCCTTAGCCATTATGAAATGGCCATTTTTGTCTCTGAGTACTTTTCCTTGTCTTGTAGTCAGCATTATCCAATATGAGTATTGCTACACCTGCTTTTTTTTTGGATGTTATTTGCTAGGAGTATTGTTTTCCAGTCTTTCACTTTGAATTTGTTTTTATCCTTGTTACTTAGATGAGTTTCCTGTAGGCAGCATACAGTTGGATTTTCTTTTTTAATCCATCTTGCTACTCTGTGCCTTTTTATTGGTGAGTTTAATCCGTTTACATTTAGTGTAATTATTGACACTTGTGAGTTCCCTATTGCCATTTTATAAATTGCTTTCTATTAGTTTTGTGTCTTGTTTGATCCTTCTCTTTCGTTTTTCTATCTTTTGTTTTTATTTGGTTGTATTCCATACATCTTTCCTCTGTTGCTATCTTTTTTATCTCATGTGCTTCTGTGGTGGTTTTTTCAATGGTGGTTACCTTTGAGTAATAAAAAGGGTCCCTACCCTGTTCATTGTAGCGAACTATTTTGTGAGTACTTTTGCACTCCATCGTCCTTTGCTACTGTTAATCTCCATCTTCTCCTACTCTTTCTTTTTGTTGTTGTCACAGTTTAAATTTGGTTTTATTGTGTTCTTCTTGGAGCTTTTATTTGTGGCTCTTTTTTTTTTTTTTTTTTTTTTTTTTGTTCTTTGTATCTGATTGGAGAACCCCTTTTAGTAATTTCTGGAGTGAGGTTTTTCTGATGATAAATTCCCTCATCTTTTGTGTATCTGTGAATGTTTTTATTTCTCCTTCATATTTGAAGGATAGCTTTGATGGGTATAGTATTCGTGGCTGAAAGTTCCTCTCTTTCAGGACTTTAAATATTGGGGTCCACTCTCTTCTAGCTTGTACAGTTTCTGCTGAGAAATCTGATGATAATCTAATGGGCCTTCCTTTATATGTTGTATTCTTCTTTTCCCTGGCTGCCCTGAGAATTTTTTCTTTGCTGTTGGTTTGTGTCAATTTCATTATGATATGCCTTGGAGTAGGTTTGTTGGGGCTAAGAAAACTCGGAGTTCTGTTTGCTTCTTGAACTTGAGGCTTTAGTTCTTTTCACAGGCTTGGGAAGTTGTCATCTATTATTTGTTCGAGTATGTTCTCCATTCCATTTTCTCTCTCTTCTCCCTGTGATATACCTATTATTCTTATGTTATTCTTTTTGAAGGAGTCAGATAATTCTTATAGGGCTATCTCATTTTTTTTAATTTTTGAGTCTCTTTCTTCTTCTCTCTGTTGTGCCTCAAGTTGCTTGTCTTCTATTTCACTAATCCTCTCTTCTATCTGGCCTCTTCTATTAGCTAAGCTTGTTACTTTGTTTTTCAGCTCGTGAATTGAGGTTTTCATCTCTGTGTGATTTGTTTTTATAGTTTCAATTTCCTTGGACATATATTCTTTGTGTTCATTCAGTTGTTTTCTGAGCTCCCTACATTGCCTTTCTGTGTTTTCTTGTATATCTCGGAGGATTTTTAGGATTTCTATCTTGAATTCTCTGTCATTTAGCTCCAAGGTTTCCAATATATTAAATTTTTTCTCCATAGATTTTTCCTCACCTAGCTGTGTTACCTCTCTTTCTTTTGTATCCATGATATTCAATTTTCTCTTCCTTAATGGCATCTGAGGATGGTTTTGTTGATAATATTAATGAGATTTAATAAAGAATAAAAAGTTAAAAAATAAAAAATCGAAAAGAGTTGTTTTTTTTAAAAAAAATTAAGAACGAAATAAAGAAAAATAAAATAAAATAAAATTTTTTTAAAAAGGAAATTATTCCCCCCCTCCTTTTTTCCTCTCCTCTCCTCTCCCCTCTTTCTTGAGAAAATCTTGTGGTGAACTGTGAATTGTAACAAACAATGACTGTAATGGAGGGCCTGAATTAGGGAAAAGTAATAAAGGGGCAAAAAAAAAACAAAAAACAAAAAAACAAAAAAAAAATAAATAAGGGGGTATGGACCCACAAAAAGCAAATAAGGAAAAAATTTGGGTCAAGAATAAAATGATTTGCTTTTAGGTGTTGGTTGACTAAGAGTTATGATGAGAGGAATAAGAAAAAAACAGAAAAATGGGGGGACAAATTAAAAAATTACTATTGTATTTAGTGGAACAAGAACTAGATAAAATGGAGAGCCAGGGATGGGAGCACCGCTAGTGAGTTAAAAAGGTGAAGTAAAAAACCCCCAAAATGCCACAAACATAAGTTTGAGTCCCAGATAAGATAATTTGTTTGTTATTGAGGTTTGAATGAGAGGAGACATAAAGGAGAAAGGAAGAAACTAATATAGAGGGAGAAAAGAAAGATAGAGAGAGGAAGAAAGAGGGAACCACTTAAAGAAGAAAAAAGAAAAAAGGGGAGAGAAAGAGAGAAAGAGAGAGAGTTAAGGGTTTTGGAGTGCAACCCTCATAGAGAGAAAGGAAGAGGAGAGAAAAAATAATGGGAGATGTAACACTTATGGGTAGTGTAGTTCAAAGAGAGGAGAGAGTAAGACCGGCAGTGAGTTAATCGGCCAAATTGGAGGAGGAAAAAAAGTATCAAGAATGAAGATAAGAGAAACAAATGAGCAAATATAATAAAATGGGATAGGTTATAAAGTCTGCAGATTATTCTTGATTTTGAGAGGTTATCTTCTTGCTTTTTCTTTTCTCTCCCTCTTCCTGGTCGGTGACTCTGTACCCCGGGTTCTGCCCCTTTGGCACGCTCAGGTAGAGGTTTGCAGTTGATAAGTCTCTATGGCAATGTCATGTATTGTGCTTTAGTCTCGTTGGCAGTCGAGGCTCATTAACATTTATAGGCTCCGACAGTGAGAGAGTCCGTGTTCCTGGAGCCTTTCTCCTAGTCTTTCCTTCCTCAATTAGTAGCCTGATAATCCAGCTATGGGGTTGCTGCTGCCTCTGCCTGGATAGTAAGAGGCTCAAAGAGCTGGCAACTCCCCACTCTATTTCCACTCAGCACAGGCCTCTGGGTAAGGCTCAGTCAGTCAAAGCTGCTAGCATAATCAGGCAGGGTTTCCGCCCACTCAAAGACCTCTGGCTCTGCCCCTCTGTCCGGTAACACAGGCGGGCGCCCACTTCCGGGGCGCTTGGAGGAAACTCTTACTCACTATCTGTGCACGCAGACCAGGATATCCGGCCAGCAGTCTCACGCTTGAGTGAAACCCCCAACCACATGGGAAAGTTGCAGCGTGGGAATTGGCTCTCACTCTGTCCCCGTGTGCGGCTTTTGCAAGGTGCTGGGGCAGCCTGAGATTCTGGTTTGGCCCACACAAAGGCCCCTGACTCTGCCCCTCTGTGCGATAACATGGGCGCGCACTGCCGAGGCACTCGGAGGAATCTCTCACTCACTATCTGCGCGCACAGACCAGTATATGAGGCCAGCCGCGTTTCCCTCTGAGTGAATGCCCTACCAGCATGGAAAAGTTCCACTGTTGGAATTAGTTCTCACTCCCTCTTGTGTGCAGCTTTCCCAGGGCACTGGGGCTGCCCAGAGATTCCACTTTCAGCCCACAGAAAGGCCTCTGACTCTGCCTCTCTGTGGGGCAATATGGACACTTATTCTCGGGGCTTTGGAAGAAATCTCTCGCCCACTATCTGCGCACTGACCAGGCGATCGAGTAAAATGGCTGCCCCGCCTGTCTTTCTTTGTTTGGGTTTTGCACGAGTGTTAGCTTGTATTGCCCGTGTTGCCACAGGAACAGTTTTTCCTCGGCTTGGATCTCCGTGCCACAACCTGGTTCAGCCGTTTGTGCTGAGGCCTGGATCTATTCACCCCCTTTGCCCACCTCAGTTTCTATATTCACGCATCCCAGAGAAACCCGCCCTGTTTAGGTTAGTGAGGAAGGCGGAGCATTTCTTACTCCCTAATTCCTTCGGGGTTTGGTTATATATTTAGCCAATTTTTCGCTCGATCATACCTTCGGGTGTATTGCGAAACATCTGGAGGCTCCAAGGATAGGTTTTTCTGTTTCTGGTTGAAGATCTTGTTGAGTTTTGTAGGAGATTTATCGGTATCACTTCCTACCCCGCCATTACTCTGACGTCATATCTTGTTTGTTTTCTTAACAGGTAATTGTCTTGTTTTTTTATCTCAATAGGTAGCTTATTTGAAACTGTATCCAGAAATGTGGTGGGTGTAACCTGTAGCTCTGAAGTCCTCTTCTGCCAGTTAATCTCTCTGGGTGCAGGTTGCTTTCTCAGCTTCAGTAGGGGGAGGTGTATCTAAGATCTTCATGGAGACCTGAGTATTGCCCCTCCTCCCCACTTCTTGTTTTCAGCTTTGTCTTTTTGCGCTGATTGGAACTGGGGAGATATCTGGAAATATGTGACCTGGAAGCACTTTGTATTTTGCTTTGTGGAAGGATCAGCCCTTCCCCCAGCTTTGACGGCCTCCAGCACTGAATAAGTCAGCTTTTTAGGTCATTCCCTGCATTTCTCTGCCCATCATTGTATGTCTCTCTCTCTCTCTCCCCTTTCTTTTTGGAAGACAAGCAGCCCTTTCAACACACCTTGTTCCCTGGTCGCCAGGCAAGTGGCTGTGAGCAGTATTTACTGCTCTTTTTCTTGGAGTGAGATCCCTTCTGGACTCTCAGCCTCACCCCTCCCCTTGTTCCGGTAAACAGGGAAGATTCAGGTGCTACCTACCAGGTTTGTTGTGGCTTTTTCTTTGCTCCTTAGTTTTTGAGAGCTGTTCTTGTAGTCTAGATTTAGTTTTTCACGCTGATTGTTCATAAATTAGTTTATAATCCAGTTCGGTGGTGTGAGCTGGGAGTCTGTCTGTACCACTGCTTTTTAATCCATTCATCTACTGATGGTCCTTTGGGCTATTTTCAGATCTTGGCTATTGTAAATAATGCTGAAATAAATATGGGGGTGCATATCTTTGTTTGAATTAGTGATATGGTGTTCTTAGTATATATTTCTAAAAGTAGGATAGCTGGGTCAAAAGGTAGTGCCATTTTTAATTTTTTGAGGAAACCTCATACATTTCTCTACATTGGCTGCACAAATCTGCATTCCCACCAGCAGTGCAGGAGGGTTCCCTTTTATCCACACCCTCGCTAGCATTTATTGTGTGTTGTTTTGTTAATGAGTGTCATTCTGACAGGTGTGACGTGGTATCTTCTTGTGGTTTTAATTTGCATTTCTCTAATGATTAGTGATGTTGAACATTATTTTATATGCCTATTGGCCACCTGTATGTCCTCTTTGCAGAAATGTCAGTTCAGTTTTTCATTCCATATTCTAATGGGATTGCTTACATTTCTGGTGTTGAGCTTAACAAGCTTTTTTATAAATTTTTGTTATGAACCCCTTATTAGACTTATGGGTAAATATATTCTCTCATTGTGTGGGTTGTCTTTTTAATTTGTCCATATTGTCTTTTGCTTTTTAGCTTGATATAGTCCCATTTGTTATCCTGACCTTTATTTCACTTGCCCATGAAGATAAATCAGCACAGATATTGCTATAAGAGATGTCAGAGAGTTTACTGCCTATGTTTTCTTCCAAAATGTTTATGGTTTCACAAATTACATTTAAGTTTTTTATCCACTTTGAGTTTATTTTTGTTAATGGTATAAGTAGGTGGTGGTCTGGTTTAATTTTTGGTGTCTACCTGTTCAAGCTTTTCAACATCATTTGTTACAGAGACTGTCTTTACTTTATTGTATGCTCTTACCTCCTTTGTCAAATATCAATTGGACGTAAAGAACTGGGTTTATTTCTGGGTTCTCTGTTTTGTTCCATTCATCTGTATGACTGTTTTTATGCCAGTTCCAAGCTGTTTTGAATATAATGGCCTTGTAGTATAACTTAATATCTTGAAGTGTAATACCTACCACTTTATTCCTCTTTTTCAAGATTGCTGAGGTTTTTCGTGTTCTTTTTTGGTTTCATAAAAATTTTTGGAATATTTGTTCTGTATCTTTGAAGTATGCCATTGGTATTTTAATAGAAATTGCATTGAATTTATAAATTGCTTTGGGTAATATAGATATTTAATAATTATTGTTCCTATCCATGAACCTGGTATATGCTTCCACTTGTTTGTATCCTCTGATTTCTTTTATCAATGTTTTATAATTCTCTGAGTACAAGTCTATTACCTCCTTGGTTAAATTTACTCCTAGGTCCTTTTTTTGTTGTTACAATAGTGAAGGGAATTGTTTCCTTAATTTCTTTTTCAGACAGTTTATTGTTGGTGTATAAAAGTGCCACTGATTTCTGAATATTAATTTTATATCTTGCCACCTTGCTGAATTCATTTATTAGGTTTAGTAGTTTTTTGACTGAGACTTTAGGGTTTTCTTTGGACAGTATCATATCATCAGCAAATAATGATAGTTTTACTTCTTCTTTTTTAATTTGGATGCCTTTTATTTCTTCTTCTTGTTTGATTGCTGTGGCTAGGACTGCCAGAACTATGTTAAATAATAGTGGTGAAAAGGAACATTCCCTGCCTTGTTTCTGACAAGAGGTTTGCTTTTAATTTTTGCTCATTAAGTATAATGTTGACTGTGGGTTTATTGTAGATGGCCTTTATCATGTTGAAGTATGTTCCTTGTATTCTCACTTTGCTGAGAGTTTTGATCATGAATGGGTGCTGGATTTTATCAAATGTTTTTTCTGCATCTATTGGTATTATCATGTGATTTTTCTTTTTCCTTTTGTTTATATGATGAATGACATTGACTGATTTGCAAATATTTTACCTGCCTGGCTCCCCTAGAATAAATCCCACTTGATCATGATGTATGATTTTTGTCATTTATTGCTAAATCTGGTTTGCTAATATTTTGTTGAGGATTTTAGCATCTAGGTTCATCAGGGATATTGGCCTATACTTCTCTTTCTTAGTAGTGTCTT
Source organism: Saccopteryx leptura (assembly GCF_036850995.1). NCBI lineage: Eukaryota > Metazoa > Chordata > Mammalia > Chiroptera > Emballonuridae > Saccopteryx > Saccopteryx leptura. The sequence goes on from NC_089504.1 coordinate 200,767,240, forward strand.
TACCTGATTTGGCAATGAGGATTATACTTGCCTCATAAAAGGAGCTTGGAAGTCTTCTCTCCTCTTAAATTTTTTGAAATAGCTTGAGAAGGATAGGTGTTAGTTCTTTTTTGAATAGTTGGTAAAATTCACCTGTGAAGCCATCTAGTCCAGAACTTTCATTTGTTGGGAGTTTTTTGATAACTGTTTCAGTTTCATTTGTTGTTACTGGCTTGTTTAGGTTTTCTTATTCTTCCAGATTCATTTTTGAAAGACTATATGTTTCAAGGAATTTATCTATTTCATCTAGGTTGTCCAGATTTCTGGCATACAGATCTTTGTAGTATTTTCTTACAATTTTTTGTACTTCTGCGGTGGCAGTAGTTACTTTAATCAACGTATCCACTTTTATTTTTAATTTTATTTATTTAAGTCCTCTCTCTTTTTTCTTGGTGAGTCTGGTTAAAGGTTCATCAATCTTATGTATTTTTTAAAGAACCAGCTCTTGATTTCATTTATCTTCTGTATTAATTTTTTAGCTTCTATGTCTTCTATTTCCACTCTGATTTTTTCTTTTATTTAATTAATTGTGTTTACATAGATTCTAAGGTCACCCTGAATGCATTCCCACTCCTCCCTATTCGCTTCAAAATCTCCATTACCCCCTTTCCTACAACACCCTCCCTCCCCTTCCCTTCAGGTTTATCCCATCCTATCAACCCCTTTCGCTCTATTCTCTTTTCCTCTTGTCCATTTGATCACTCCTCTGTCTCAATTTCATTCCTCACTTCTCATTATTCCTTGGATTCCTCAAATGAGTGAGGTCATATGCTATTTTTCTCTTTCTGCCTGGCTTATTTCACTCAACATAATAGTTTCCATGTTCCTTTATATTGTTGCAAAAGGTAATTTTCCTTCTTTTTCATGGCCACATAGTATTCCATTGTATATATGTACCACAACTTTTTAATCCACTTGTCCACTGATGAACACTTGGGCTGTTTCCAGATCTTTGCCATTGTGAACAATGCTGCCATAAACATGGGGGGGTGCATTTCTTTTTTTCAATCAGTGATATGGTGTCCTTGGGATATATTTCTATAAGTGGGATGGCTGGGTTAAAGGTAGTTCCATTTCTAATGTTTTGAGAAATCTCCATACTGTTTTCCACAGTGGCTGCACCAGTCTGCATTCCCACTAGCACTGCAGAAGGGTTCTCCTTTCTCCAAATCCTCGCCAGCACCTATTCTGTGTTGTTTTGTCATTGAGCACCATTCTGACTGGTGTGAGGTGGTATCTCATTGTGGTTTTAATTTGCATTTCTCTAATGATTAGAGATGTTGAACATTTTTTCATTTGTGTACTGGCCATCTGTATGTCTTCTTTGGAGAAGTGTCTACTCATTTCTTGTGCCCATTTTTTTATTGAATTTTTTGTCTTCCTGGTGTTGAGTCTTACAAGTTCTTTATAAATTTTGGTTATTAATCTCTTATCAGATGTATTGTCAAAAATGTTCTCCCATCAGGTGGTTTGTCTTTTTATTCTGTTCATATTGTCTTTAGCTCTGCAAAAGCTTTTTAGTTTGATATAGTCCCATTTGTTTATCTTGTCTTTTATTTTACTTGCTTGTGGAGATAATTCAGCAAAGATATTGCTGCGATAGATGTCAGTGAGCTTACAGCCTAAGTTTTCTTCTAGGATACTTATGGTTTCAAGATTTACATTTAAGTCCTTTATCCATTTTGAGTTTATTTTTTATTTTTATGCATGGTGTAAGTTGGTGGTCCAGTTTAATTTTTTTGCAAGTAGCTGTCCAGTTTTCCCAACACCATTTGTTAAAGAGACTGTCTTTACGCCATTGTATGCTCTTACCTCCTTTGTCAAATACCAATTGTCCATAAAGATGTGGGTTAATTTCTGGGTTCTCTGTTCTGTTCCATTGATATATATGCCTGTTCATATGCCAGTACCAGGCTGTTTTGAGTACAATGGTCTTGTAGTATGACTTGATATCAGGAAGTGTGATACTTCCCACTTTATTTTTCTTTTTCAAGATTGCTGAGGTTATTTGTGTTCTTTTTTGGTTCCATATAAAATTTTGGAATATGTGTTCTATATCTTTGATTATGTCATTGATATTTTAATTGGTATATCATTAAATTTATAAATTGCTTTGGGTAATATAACATTTTAATTATGTTTATTTTTTCTAACCATGAGCACGGTATATACTTCCACTTGTTTGTGTTTTTCTTGATTTCTTTTATCAATCTTTTATAATTTTCTGAGTACAAGTCTCTAACCTCCTTGGTTAAATTTACTCCTAGGTATTTTTTTTCTTGTTGTTGTTGCAACAGTGATGGGGATTGTTTCCTTAATTTCTCTTTCTGACAGTTCATTGTTCATGCATAAAAATACCTCTGATTTCTGTGTATTAATTTTATATTCTGCCACCTTGCTGAATTCCTTTATTAGGTCCAGTTGTGTTTTTACTGAGACTTTAGGGTTTTCTATATACAATATCATATCATCTGCCAAAAAAATGATAGTTTTACTTCTTCTTTTCCAAATTGGATGCCTTTTATTTTTTTTTTCTTATCTGATTTCTGTGGCTAGAACTTCCAGTACTATGTTGAATAAGAGTGGTGAAAGGGGGCACCCCTGCCTTGTTCCTGAATTTAGGGGAATTGCTATTAATTTTTGTCCATTAATTATAATGTTGACTGTGGGTTTGTCATAGATGGCCTTTATTATGTTGAAGTATGTTCCCTTTATTCCCACTTTGCTAAGAGTTTTTTATCATAAATGGGTGCTGGATTTTTTCAATTGCTTTTTCTGCATCCATTGAAATTATCATGAGGTTTTTTTCTTCCTTTTGTTTATGTGGTGAATCACATTAATTAATTTACAAATGTTGTACCATTATTGCCTCCCCAGAATAAATCCCACTTGATCATGATGTATGATTTTTTTCATGTATTGCTGGATCTGGTTTGCAGCAATTTTGTTGCGGATTTTAGCATCTAAATTCATCAGGGATATTGGCCTATAATTTTCTTTCTTTTTGTTGTCTTTGGTTTTGGAATCAGAATTATGCTCATCTCATAGAAGGAGAAACTCTTGGAAGTATTCCTTCCTTCTGAATTTTTTGAAATAGCTTCAAAAAGATATAAGATAGTTTTTCTTTGAATATTTGGTAGAATTCACCAGTGAAGCCATCGGGCCCAGGAGTTTTGTTTTTTGGGAGCTTTTTGATAACTGTTTTGATCTCTTTTGTTAGAATCAGTCTGTTTAGGTATTCTGATTCTTCCATATTGATTTCTTTTCTTACAGGGACAGAGAGAGAGTCAGAGAGAGAAACAGATAGGGACAGACAGACAGGAACAGAGAGAGATGAAAAGCATCAATCATCAGTTTTTTGTTGTGACACCGAAGTACTTCATTGATTGCTTTCTCATATGTTCCTCGACCACGGGCCTTAAGCAGACCAAGTAACCCCTTGCTAGAGCCAGCAAACTTGGGTCCAAGCTGGTGAGCTTTTTTTTTTTTCCTCAAGCCAGATGAGCCTGCGCTCAAGCTGAAGATATTGGGATCTCGAACCTGGGTCCTTCCGCATCACAGTCTGATGCTTTATGCACTGCACCACCACCAGATCAGGCTCCAGATTGATTTTTGAAAGATTATATGTTTCAAGGAATTTGTCCATATCACCTAGGTTGTTTATTTTTTTGACATACAATTCTTCATAATATTGTCTTACAATATTTTGTATTTCTGTTGTGTCGGTTGTTATTTTCCACTCTCATTTCTAATTTTATTTATCTGAGTTCTCTCTCTTTTTTTCTTGGTGAGTCTTGTTAAAGGTTCATCGATCCTGATTACCCTTTTAAAAAAGCAGCTTTTGGTTTCATTGATCCTCTGTATTGTTTCTTCAGCTTCTGTGTCATTTATTTCCACTCTGATCCTTATAATTTTTTTTCTTCTACTACCTCTGGCCCTTACTTGCTGTTGTTTTTCTAGTTCTTTTAGATGAAGGGTTAGGTTCTTTATTTGAGCTTTTTCAAGCTTCTTAAGGAATGCCTGTAATGCTATGAACTTCCCTCTCAGGACTGCTTTTGCTGTGTCCCATAAATTTAGAGTTGTTGTTAGCTCATTATCAGTTCTTTCTAGAAATTTTTTTATTTCTTCTTTGATTTCATTGTTAACCTATTTGTTATTTAACAACCTGCTATTTAGTTTCCATGTGTTCGAGTATTTTTCAGTGTCTCTGTTGTTGATTTCTAGTTTCATGCCATTGTGATCAGAGAAGTTGCTTGATATGATTTCAATCCTCTTAAATTTGTTGAGACTGCTTTTGTGTCCTAACATGTGGTGTATCTTAGAGAATGTACCATGAGCACTTGAAAAGAATGTATATTCTGCTGCCTTAGGGTGAAAGATTCTGAAGATATCTATTAAATCAAGTTGATCTACTGTGTCCTTTATGTCTGCTGTTTCTTTGTTAATTTTCTTTCTTGAAAATCTACCTAGTGATGTTAGTGGGGTATTGAAATCTCCTACTATTATAATATTGCTGTTAATCTTGCCCTTTAAATTCATCAAAGTCTGCTTTATATATTTAGGTGCTCCTATATTAGGAGCGTAGATATTTATGATGGTTATATCTTCCTGTTGGATTGCTCCCTTTATCATTATGTAGTAACCTTCTTTATCTATAGTCTTTATCATTATGTAGTGACCTTCTTTATCTATAGCATTCTTTACTATAGCCTTTGTTTTAAAGTCCATTTTGTCTGATATAAGTATTGCTACCCCACCTTTTTTTCTTTCTATTTGCATAAAATATATTTTTTCATCCTTTTACCTTCAGTCTATGTGCATCTTTTGTTTTAAGGTGTGTCTCTTGTAGACAGCATATGTACGGGTTCTGTTTTTTTATACAAGCAGCTACCCTGTCTTTTGATTGGATTATTTAATCCATTTAAATTTAAGGTTATTATTGATATGTAGTTGTTTATTGCCATTTTATTCTTTAAAACTTTATTCCTCTTTTGTTATATTCTTTTCCCACTTTGATCTGTTTACACCATGCCCCTTAACATTTCCTGCAGCATTGGTTTGGTTGTAATAAATTCCTTGAGTTTTTTTTTTGGTCTGGGAAGCTTTATATTTCTCCTTCAATTTTAAATAATAACCTTGCTGGATAAGGTAGTCTTGGTTGTAGGTTCTTGTTTTGCATTACTTTGAATATTTCTTGCCATTCCCTTCTGGCCTCAAGTGAATCTGTTGACAAGTCTGATGTCATCCTTATGGGGGCTCCTTTGTAGGTGATAGCCTTTTTTCTCTAGCAGCTTTTAATATTTTCTCTTTATTGCTCAGCTTTGTTATTTTAATTATGATGTGTCTTGGTGTAGGTCTTTTGGGGTTTTTCTTTAATGGAGTTCTCTGTGCTTCTTGAACTTGTGAGACCCTTTCTTGCATCAATTTAAAGAAGTTTTCAGCTATTATTTGATTGAATAAAGTTTCTATCCCTTGTTCTTTCTCTTCTTCTTCAGGAACCCCTATGATGCAGATGTTATTTCTCTTCTTGTTGTCACAGAGCTTTCTCAGAGTTTTCTCAGACTTTTTGACTCTCTTTTCTCTGCTCTGCTTTTGTGCCTTTGTTCATCTTCTCCTCCAACTTGCTGATTCAATCCTCAGCTTTATCCATCCTTCTTTAATTCATTCCATTGTTGTCTTTATTTTTGATATTGTATTTGTTACCTCCAACTGATTCTTTTTTAATATTTTAATGTCCTTTTTTATAGTTGCTATCTCTTTATTTGAGTGTTCATAATGACCATTCATTGTTTTTCTAAGATCCCTAAGCATCCTTACAATCATTATTCTAAACTCTGCATCTGACAGTTTGGTTATTTCCATATCACTCAGTTCCTATTCTGGAGATTTCTCTTGTCATTTCATTTGGAATGCACTTCTCTTTCTTCTCATTATGTCTTTGTATTTGGGTGTGTTGTTTGTAGGGCTGGTTGAGTCTAAGTTTGGTGTTGTCTGCCTTCAATTTTCAGTTGTGTTATTTCTATGTCTTCTTGAGTTGGCAAGAGCTGTTATTTGTAATCCACTTTTGGATTTGGGCTGCTTTGAAGTCTTGATATGTTTGTTTTCTTCTCAGTTGTAGTCTTGTTTACTGATCTCAGAAGGGGGCTTATTTGAAACTGTATCCAGAAATGCAGTAGTGGTAACCTGAGACTCTGAAGGCCTGATCTGCCAGTTAATCTCTCGGGGGGGGGGGGGCTGGGTGCTTTCTCTGCTTCAGTAGGGGGAGATGTATCTCAGATCTCCATGGAGATGTGAGTTACTGCTCCCCTTCCTCACTTCCTTTTTTTAGCTGTGTCTTTTTGCACTGATTGGAGTTGGAGAGATGTCTGGAGATGTATGATCCAGAAGCACATTAGTCTTGTGTTATGTGGAAGGATCAACCCCTCCCCCAGCTATGGCCGCCTCCAGCACTGGATGAGTCAGCTTCTCAGGTTCTCCCATGCATTCCTCTGCCAGTCACCATCTGTCTCTCTCTCCTCCCTTTTTTTTTGGAAGATAAGCCAATCCTTTCAATACATCTTGTTCCCAGGTCCCCAGGCAAATGGCTGTGAGTGATATTTACTATGATTTTCCCTTCTGGCTCTCAGCCTCACACCTATTTTGTTCCTGTAAGCAGGGGAGACTCACCACTCCTCAGTGCTCCCTACCAGGCTCAATGTGGCTTCTTCTTTGCTCCTTCATTTTTGAGAACTGGTTTTGTAGTCCAGAGTTGGTTTTTCATGCTGATTGTTCCTAAATTAATTTGTAATCCAGTTTGGTGGTGTGAGCTGGGAGTCTGTGCATCTGCCTACTCCACTGCTATCTTCAGGTCCTCCACTCTGCTCTTTATTATTTCCTTTCTTCTAGTTTCTCTGGGCTTAATTGTTGTTGTTGTTTTTCTAGTTCTTTTAAATGCAAGATTAAGCTGCTTATTTGAGCTTTTTCTTACTTCTTAAGGTATTTCTGTAGTGCTATGAACTTCTCTCTCAGGACTGCTTTTGCTCTGTTCCATAGATTTTGAGTTGTATGTTTATTTTTATTTGTTTCAAGAAAATTTTTTATTTCTTTCTTGATCTCATTGTTAACCCATTTGTTATTTAATAACATGCTATCTAGCCTTCAAGTGTTTGAATCTTTTTTAGTTCTTCTGTTGTGATTGATTTCTAGTTTCATGCCATTGTGAGCTGAGAAGATGCTTGATATGATTTCAATCTTCTTAAATTTATTGAGACTAGTTTTGTGTTCTAACATGTAGTCTATCTTAGAGAACATACCATGAGCACTTGAATGTATATTCTGCTCCTTTAGGGTAAAAGGTTCTGAAGATATTTATTAAATCCAGTTAACCCAGTATATCATTTATGGCCACTGTTTCTTTGCTAATTTTGTCTCTGGAGAATCTATCCCTTTATATTAGTAGGGTATTAAAGTCCCCTAGTATTATAGTATTGCTGTTGATCTTGCCCTTATGTCCATCAAAATCTGCCATATATATATATATATTTTTTTTTTTTTTTTTTTTTTTTACAGAGACAAAGAGTCAGAGAAAGGGATAGACAGGGACAGACAGAGAGGAGTGGAGAGATGAGAAGCATCAATCATTAGTTTTTCATTGTGCATTGTGACACCTTAGTAGTTCATTGATTGCTTTCTCATATGTGCCTTGACCATGGGCCTTCAGCAAACTGAGTAACCCCTTGCTTGAGCCAGTGACCTTGTGTCCAAGTTGGTGAGCTTTTGCTCAAACCAGATGAGTCCACACTCAAGCTGACGACCTCGGAATCTCGAACCTAGGTCCTCAACATCCCAGTTTGAAGCTCTATTCACTGTGCCACTGCCTGGTCAGGCTGCTTTATATATTTAGATGCTCCTGTATTAGGTGCATAGATATTTACAATGGTTATAACCTCCTGTCGGATTGCTCCCTTTATCATTATGTGCTGACCTTTTTTATCTTTTATTACAGCCTTTGTTTTAAAGTCTATTTTGTCAGATATAAATATTGCCACCCAGATTTTTTTTTTCATTTTTATTTGCATGAAATACTTTCTTCTATCTCTTCACTTTCAGTCTATGTGTATCTTTTGTTTTGAGGTGGGTCTCTTATAGACAGCATATATACAGGTCTTGTTTTCTTATTAATGCAGCTACCCTATTTCTTTAATTGGAGCATACACATTTAAAGTTATTATTGATATGTAGTTATTTATTGTCATTTTATTTTTTAAATCTAAAATCCTTTTTATCTAGATTTCTTTTCCTTTTCTCTTTTTACAGCAGGTCCCTTAATATTTTTTGCAGTACTGGTTTAGTTTTAATAAATTTGGGGAGGTTTTATTATTATTTTTTTTGTCTGTGAAGCTTTTTATTTCTTTTTCAATTTTAAATGATAGCCTTGCTGGATAAAGAAGTCTTTGTTGTAGGCTCTTGTTCTGCATCACTTTGAATATTTCTTCCAAATCCCTTCTGGCCTCAAATGTTTCTGCTGCAAAGTCTGATGTTATCCTCATGGGTGCTCCTCTGTAGGTAATTAACTCCTTTTCTCTTGCAGCTTTTAGTATTCTTTCTTTGTCTCTTAACTTTGGCACTTTAATTATGATGTGTCTTGGTGTAAGTCTCCTTGGGTTCCTCTTTAATGAGGCTCTCTGTGCTTCCTGAACTTGTGTGAATTTTTCCTTCATCAATTTAGGGAAGTTTTAAGTTATGATTTCTTCAAACAGGTTCTCTATCTTTTGTTCATTCTATTCTCCTTCAGGAAACCCTATAATGCAGATATTGTTTCTTTTTTTTTCCTGCTACTGTGCTTCTGTGCTTTTGTTTATCTTGTCCTCTAAATTGCTGATTCATTCCTCTGCTTCATCCAACCTGCTATTGATTCCTTCTAGTGCAGTCTTTATTTATGATATTGTATTTGTCATTTCTGATGGGTTCTTTTTTATTATGTCAATGTCCTTTTTGATGCTTGCTATCTCTTTATTAGGTGCTCATTATATTCATCTATTGTTGCCCTAAGATCCTTGAGCATCTTAAAAATTACTATTTTAAACTCTGCATCTGGTAGTTTGGTTGCTTCCATCTAATTCAGTCCTTTTTCTGGAGATTTTTCTTGTTGATTCATTTGGGTCTCATTTCTCTGTTTGCTCATTTTATCTGTGTATTAGGTAGCACTGTCTGACTTAGAAATTTTTGTGGAGTCTTTATGAAGAAGATGATCTCAGTAATACTGACTTCCAGGTCTCCTGTTTTTCTTGTTCTAGAAATGCATCTTGAGGGTACTGTTTTTCCCCTTGTTGTATGTATTATTTGCAGTTAGTTCTATTATGGGTATGCTTATCCCTTCAGGCTACCTGGCTTTAAGGGTCAACCTTGATCATGTGTATTACACACTGTGCAATGTTGTCTTATTGGGGGTATTTATTCTCCACACTGTTTGGTGCCTGCTAGACTCCATTTTTTTGGCATGCTGCTTGTGTATGTAGCTGAGTCTAGGGTTGGTGCTGCCTGCCACCCACTGCCAGTTGTGTTTGCTCTAGATCTTCTTGGTTGGGATCAGCTGTTTTTAGTAACCTGCTGTGGGCTACCTGTATGCATCTACTGAGCTTTTCACTGTTGGTGTCTGTGTTTTCTGTGCCTGGGTAGTGTGGGAGGGGCCAATCTTTGTGTAAAGGATCAGCTTCCTTCTGCTTAGAGATGACAGAAACTCCATAAAAGCCCAAGGCTCTGTAAGATTTGTCTCCACTTTTCAGCTACACATCCTCTTCTTGAAGCTGCCTGGTCTTTCCACAGAGTCTTCTGTAGAAAAACTGAAATGTGAGCTCTGACAGGCCTATCCAACCAACCTCTCTACAGGTTGCACACTTGGTGCATTAAGGCAGCTGAGGTTGTGAATACAATGTTAGCGGGACCCCCAATGTCAGGGTTCCCTTGGTCAGGAGCTTAGTATTATAAATGTGGCCTCTACTCCCTCGGCCACTGCTGGATACTCAAATTTTATTTTTTCCAACAAAGTGAGCATCAGGTTCAGACCAAGTATGGCCAACAGTCCCCTCTCAGAAATTCTTTCAGCTGGTGAGACCCTGTTCTCAGAGAGGAATATTGAGAGAATCCTCTCCTGGGGTTGACCATGCCCCTCCCAAAGGTGGCTAAACCTATAGACCAGATCCACCAATATGCTCACAGGGACCCACACATTAAATGTCTATGCTCCAAGACTTTCTCCCTTCCCCCTGTGGAATCTAGCCCAGCAGGGCAAGATATCCAGCAACTATGCCATCTGACTGTGAAACTCCACCCTCTCCAATGCACATAGCTGCTGTTTCAGTGCTGATCACAGAGAGCAGAACTTGCTTCAGCTGGGCCAGGTGTGAGGAGCCTTTCCCTAGAGTACCACTCCAGCAAGGGTTGTTAGGTCCTGAACTGATGCTTTCTGCAGCTGGACCCTGGATATGCCAGGCCTGGGCCTCCCTGGCAGCAACCCGGCACAAACTAGTGGGAGACACTGCTCTTGACTGGCCTTTAACAACCTTCTTGGAGCTACAAGCAATCCAGAGTTTTTGGCTGCCTCTGCTGAGCCCAGGTAAACATGGAAATACCAAGCTTCACACCTAAACTGGCTTTTACCCACACTGGACCTGGAACAAGGTTTGCTTGAGAGGCCAAGTTTCCATGATTTCTGCCCCCTGCAGTCTCTGTCTGCTGGCTGCTTGTTGGGCTCAGCCATTGAAAAAACCTCTGCTGAAGTCTATGGCTTCCAGCAATTCAGGGATTAGGAAGGATGGTGGGTGTGGCTCTGATTCTTGGCCCCAGGTGTCAGTCTGTCCAGACTTTTTTCACAGACCTCCGAAGGGTATGGGCCCAAGATTCCAGTGGGTGTGGCCTCTGAGATCCAGAGGTGTGATCTGACCACTCACTGGACAGTTTCTACTGAGTCTCCTTTGAGGTGGAAGCACCAGTTCTAGAGTTGGAAGCATGTTGGCGAACACTCTGGTCTCAACACCAGAAAACTGAACCACTGATGCAACCCCTGCTTTCTAGCCTCTCAGAATGAACCATTACCATGCATGACTGTAGTAAAAGAGACTCCTGAGGGCAAAGCAGTTGATTTTCACCAGACTGATGCCGCATAAAGTGGATGCTCTGCCCAAGAAAGATGGTGACTGCAGTATTGGAGAATGACTCAGCACAGGAGTTCTGGTGGCTGTCCCTCATAGTGACTCTTTCTGGGCCTCCAAATTTACTTTTTTCTCATGCAACTCCAGGCCTCTCATCACTCCCTCCACTGGAGCCCCAGGTAAGTGGCTGTGAATGAGATTTTCTGCACAGGTCCTTTAAGATGGAGCTTGCATCTCAGAGAGCTCCATCACTTTCTTGGAGACAGAAAGCCTGTTCTTTTCACGCCAAATTCTCTCTGGGTACCTCTTCTAGGCTCTGCAGCTCTAGGCTGGGGTTCAGGGCCTGGAGCTGAGCACCCACTACCTTAGGGTGACCCTCCCCACAGTGAGACCCTCCAGACCCTTATCTGCCCTTCACTCCTGGGAGCAGGGCAGCTCTTTCTGTGTCTCCACCCTTCCTACCAATCTAGGTGCAGCTTCTTCTGTGATCCTTGGTTATAGAGTCCTTTTCTATTAGTCCATACTAGGTTTTTCAAGATGATTGTTCTTAAATTAAGTTGTAATCCAATTTGGTTCTGGGAGGCAGCAGTTGAAATTCCCACCTATTTTGTCGCCATCTTCAAATCCCCCAACCTCATTGTATAATGCTATGCTTAGTTTTGATTGTGAGATAATGTGTTCTTTATCCAACCCTTGACCAGCAAAATGATTACAACTCACTGATGTCTCAGATAATTATTAGCAATAAATATTTTTTAATGTACAAAATAGTTTTATTAAGGTAAAGTTGATTTACAACACACTGTACAACCTGACTGGTGGTGGCACAGTGGATAGAGCATTGACCTTGGATGCTGAGGACACAGGTTTGAAACCCAGAGGTCACCAGCTTGATCATGGACTAATCTGGCTTGAACTCAGGCTCATCCAGCTTAAGTGCAGGTTTGCCGCCTTGAGCATGGGATCATTGACATGATCCCATGATCACTGGCTTGAGCCCAAAAGTTGCCAGCTTGAAACCAAGGCCACTGGCCTGAGCAAGAGGTAACTAGCTTGATTTTAGTCCCCCTGCCCCCCTGTGAAGGTACATATGAGAAGCAACCTATGAACAACTAAATGATGCAACCAAAACTTAATAATTCTCAACTCTTTTTTCTTGTCTCTCTCTCCCTCTCTCTTACACACTAAAAAAGTACATAGTTAGTGTACAATTTGACGTTTTGACACATGTATACATCCTTGAAACCACTGCCACAATCAATAGCATGAACATATTCACCATTCCCTCAGATTTCTTCCTGTCCCTTTCTTTTGCCTCTAACGTTTGCTACCCCATCCCAATGCAACCCCAGACCTGTGATTTTGAAATATATATATATATATTTCCAGCTACTGATATGGTTTATTTTGTTTTTATACATGTCACTAGCCTGATGACTGACTATGCCATAGGGGGCCACAGTCAGTGAATAAGGTCAGTGGTCACTCTTCAAAGACTCTACCACACTGAGGCCATAGTTGATACCCAACTGATATGTTATTAATATATTATATATGTAAGTTTAACATGTATAACATGATAATTTAATATATGTATATGATGTGAAATGATTTCCACAATAAGGTTATTAAACACCTCCATTCCCTCATATAATTACACTTTTTTGTGGTGATAACATTTCAGATTCACTCTCTTAACAACTCTAAGTATATAATTCAATGGGCTTCACTGTAGTCACCATGCTATACATTACATCTCCAGAACTTATTTATTTTGTAACTGGAAGTCTTCAACATTTGACCAACATCTCCCCTCTGGTCACAATAAATATTTCTTTAATATTTTTTATTAATTTTAATGCAGTGACATTGATAAATCAGGGTACATATGTTCAGAGAAAACATCTCCAGATTATTTTGACATCCGATTATGTTGCATACCACTCACCCAAAGTCAAATTGTATTCCGTCATCTTCTATCTGGGTTTCTTTGTGCCCCTCCCCTACACCCAGCCCGTCTCTCTCCTTCCCTGTCCTCCCTTATTACCATCACATTTTATCCATGTCTCTGAGTCTCATTTTTATGTCCCATCTATGTATGGATTCACATAGTTCTTAGTTTTTTCTGATTTACTTATTTCACTCTGTATAATGGTATCAAGGTCCATCCATGTTATTGTAAATGATTGGATGTCATCATTTCTTATGGCTGAGTAGTATTCCATAGTATATACGTGCCAAAGCTTTTTAATCCACTCGTCCACTGACGGACACTTGGGCTGTTTCCAGATCTTTGCTATTGTGAACAATGCTGCCATAAACATGGGGGTGCATTTCTCCTTTTGGAACAGTTCTATGGTGTTCTTAGGGTATATTCCTAAAAGTGGGATAGCTGGGTCAAAAGGCATTTCAATTTTTGATTTTTTGAGAAATCTCCAAACTGTTTTCCACAGTGGCTGCACCAGTCTTCATTCTCACCAGCAGTGCAGGAAGGTTCCCTTTTCTCCACATCCTCGCCAGCACTTATACTGTATTGTTTTGTTAATGACCGCCATTCTGACTGGTGTGAGGTGATATCTCATTGTGGTTTTAATTTGCATTTCTCTAATGATTAATGTGTTGAGCATTTTTTCATATGCCTATGGCCATTCGTATGTCCTCTTTGGAGAAGTGTCTATTCATCTCTTTTGACCATTTTTGGATTGGATTGTTTGTCTTCCTGGTGTTGAGATTTACAAGTTCTTTATAAATTTTAGTTTTTACCCCCTTATCACACATGCTGTCAAATATGTTCTCCCATTGTGTAGTTTGTCTTTTTATTCTGTTCTTATTGTCTTTGGCTGTGCAAAAGCTTTTTAGTTTGATATAGTCCCATTTGTTTATCCAGTCTTTTATTTCACTTGCCCATAGAGATAAATCAGCAAGTATATCACTGCGAGAGATGTCGGAGAGCTTACTGCCTATGTTTTCTTCTAAGATGCTTATGGTTTCATGGTTTACATTTAAGTCTTTTATCCATTTTCAGTTTATTTTTGTGAATTCTGTAAGTTGGTGGTCTAGTTTTATTTTTTTGCAGACAGCTGTCCAATTTTCCCAACACCATTTATTAAAGAGGCTGTCTTTATTCCACTGTATGCCCAAACCTCTTTTGTCAAATATCAGTTGTCCACAGAGCTGTGGGTTTATTTCTGGGTTCTCTGTTCTGTTCCATTGATCTATATGCCTGTTCTTATACTAGTACCAGGCTGTTTTGAGTACAATGGCTTTGGAGTATAACTTGATATCAGGAAGTGTGATACCACCCACTTTATTCTTCATTTTTAAGATTGCTGAGGCTATTCATGTTCTCTTTTAGTTCCAAATAAATTTTTGAAATATGAGACCTATATCTTTAAAGTATGTCATTGGTATTTTAATTGCTTTGCATTGAATTTATAAATTGCTTTGGGTAATATAGACATTTTAATGATGTTTATTCTTCCTAACCATGAGCACGGTATATGCTTCCACTTGTTTGTATCTTCCTTGATTTCTTTTATCAATGTTTTATAATTTTTTGAGTACAAGTGTTTAGTCTTCTTGGTTAAATGTACTCCTAGATACTTTATTTTTTTGCTGTAATAGGGAAGGGGATTGTTTCCTTAATTTCTCTTTCTGACTGTTTATTGTTGGTGTATAAAAATGCCTCTGATTTCTAAGTATTAATTTCATATCCTGCCACGTTGCTGAATTCATTTATCAAGTCCAGTAGTTTTTTGACAGAGACTTAAGGGTTTTCTATATACAATATTATTTCATCTGCAAATAATGATAGTTTTACTTTTTCTTTTCCAATTTGGGTGTCTTTTATTTCTTCTTCTTGTCTGATTGCTGTGGCTAGGACTCCCAGAACTATGTTGAATAAGAGTGGTAAAAGGGAGTACCTGTGCCTTGTTTCTGATTGTAAAAGAATTGCTTTTAATTTTTGCCCATTGAGTATAATGTTGGCTGTGGGTTTGTCATAGATACTTTTATCATGTTGAGAAATGTTTCCTGTATTCCCACTTTGCTGAGAGTTTTGATCATGAATGGATGCTGGATTTTATCAAATGCTTTTTCTGCATCTATTGAAATTATCATGTGGTATTTCTCATTCCTTTTGTTTATGTGATGAATTACATACATTGATGTGTAAATATTGTAACCAGCCTTGCCTCCCCAGAATAAATCCCACTTGATCATGGTGTATGATTTTTTCCATATATTGCTGAATCCGGTTTGCTAATATTTTGTTGAGGATTTTAGCATCTATATTCATCAGGGATATTGGCCTATAATTTTTTTTTCTTTGTGTTGTCTGGTTTTGGAATCAGAATTATGCTCGCCTCATAAAAGGAGCTTGGGCCCTGGCCGGTTGGCTCAGCGGTAGAGCGTCGGCCTGGCGTGCGGGGGACCCGGGTTCGATTCCCGGCCAGGGCACATAGGAGAAGCGCCCATTTGCTTCTCCACCCCCCCTCCTTCCTCTCTGTCTCTCTCTTCCCCTCCCGCAGCCAAGGCTCCATTGGAGCAAAGATGGCCCGGGCGCTGGGGATGGCTCCTTGGCCTCTGCCCCAGGTGCTAGAGTGGCTCTGGTCGCGGCAGAGAGACGCCTCGGAGGGGCAGAGCATTGCCCCCTGGTGGGCAGAGCGTCGCCCCTGGTGGGCCTGCCAGGTGGATCCCGGTCAGGCACATGCGGGAGTCTGTCTGACTGTCTCTCCCCGTTTCCAGCTTCAGAAAAATACAAAAAAAATAAAAAATAAATAAAATAAAAGGAGCTTGGAAGTCTTTCTTTCTCTTGAATTTTTTGAAATAGCTTGAGAAGTATAGAAGTTAGTTCTTTGAATATTTGGTAGAATTCATTTGTGAAGCCATCTGGTCCAGGACTTTTTTGTTGTTGGGAGTTTTTTGATAACTGTTTCAATCTCATTGGTGTAATCAGTCTGTTTAGGTTTTCTGTTTCTTCCAGATTGATTTTTGAAAGATTTTATGTTTCAAGGAATTTGTCCATTTCATCTAGGTTGTCTAGTTTTTTGGCATACAGTTCTTCATAGTATTTTCTTACAATATTTTGTATTTCTGTTGTGTCAGTTGTTATTTCTCCACTGTCATTTCTAATTTTATTTATTTGAGTCCTCTCTCTCTTTTTCTTGGTGAGTCTAGTTAAAGGTTTATCAATCTTGTTTACCTTTTCAGAGAACCAGCTCCTAGTTTCATTGATCTTCTGTGTTATTTCTTTAGAATCTATGTTATTTATTTATTCTCTGATCTTTATTATTTCCTTCCTTCTACTACATTTGGGCTTTACTTGCTGTTCTTTTTCTAATTCTTTTAGATGCAGGGTTAAGTTGTTTATTTGAGCCTTTTCTAGCTTCTTAAAGTGTGCCTGTGGTGCTATGAAATTCCCTCTCAGTACTGCTTTCACTGTGTCCCATAAATTTTGAGTTTTTTTATGCTCATTATCATTTGTATCTAGGAATTTTTTTATTTCTTCTTTGATGTCATTCTTAGTGTATTTGTTATTCAACAACCTGGTGTTTAGTTTCCATGTGTTTGAGAATTTTTGAGCTTTTCTGTTGTGGTTGATTTCTAGTTTCATGCCATTGTGATCAGAGAAATTGCTTGATATGATTTTAATCCTCTCTAATTTGTTGAGACCACTTTTGTGCCCTAACATGTGTTCTATCCTAGAGAATGTACCATGAGCACTTGAAAAAAATGTATATTCTGCTGCTTTAGTGTGAAAGGTTCTAAGGATACCTATTAAATTAAGACAGCATGTGTATGGGTCCTGTTTTCTTATCGATGCAGCTACCCTATGTCTTTTGATTGGATCATTTAATCCATTTATTTTTAAGGTTATTTTTGATATGTAGTTGTTTATTGCCATTTTATTTTTTAAAGCTGTATTCCTTTTTTTGCTATATTCTTTTCCCACTTTGATCTGTTTACAACAGGCCCCTTAACATTTCCTGCAGCATTGGTTTGGTTGTAATAAATTTTTTGAGGATTTTTTGTCTTGGAAACTTTTTATTTTTTCTTTAATTTTAAATGGTAGCCTTGCTGGATAAAGTGGTCTTGGTTGTAGGTTCTTGTTCTGCATTACTTTGAATATTTCTTGAAATTCTCTTCTGGCCTCAAGTGTTTCTGTTGAGAAGTCTGATGTCATCCTAAGGGGGCTCCTTTGTAGGTGATAGCATTTTTTCCTCTAGCAGCTTTTAATATTTTCTCTTTATCGCTTAGCTTTGGTGCTTTAATTATGATGTGTCTTGGTTTAGGTTTCTTTGGGGTTTTTTTAAATAGAGTTCTCTGTGCTTCTTGAACTTGTGAGAGTTTCTCCTGCATTAATTTAGGAAAGTTTTCAGCTATGATTTGATTGAACAAAGTCTCTATCCCTTGTTCTTTCTCTTCTTCTTCAGGAACCCTTATGATGCAAATGTTATTTCTCTTCATGTTTTCACAGAGCTCTGTAAGAGTTTCCTCAGACTTTTTGAGTCTCTTTTCTTTTTTCTTCTCTGCTTTCATGCCTTCATTCCACTTGTCCTCCAACTCACTGATTTGGTCCTCAGCTCCATCCATCCTGTTTTTAATTCCTTCCATTGTAGTCTTCATTTCTGATATTGTATTTGCCATCTCTGACTGATTATTATTTTTTTAATATCCTTTTTTATACTTGCTATTTCTTTATTTTGGTGTTCATAATGACCATCCATTGTTGTTCTAAGATCCCTAAGTATCCTTACAATCATTATTTTGAACTTTGCATCCAGAAGTTTGTTTATTTCCATATTACTCAGTTCATTTCCTGGAGGTTTCTCTTGCGGTATCATTTGGATTGCACTTCTCTGTCTTCTCATTATGTCTATGTGTTTGGGTGTTTTGTTTGTAGAGCTGGTTGAGTCTATGTTTGGTGCTGTCTACCTCCAGTTTTCAATTGTGTTATTTCTGGGTCTTCTTGGGTGGGCATCAGCTATTATTTGTAATCCACTTTCGAATTTATGCTGCTTTGAAGTCTTGATTTGTTTGTTTCCTTAACAGGTGATAGTCTTGTTTACTAATCTCAGCAGGGGGCTTATTTGAAACTGTATCCAGGAATGCGGTGGGTGTAATCTGAGGCTCTGAAGACTTCTTCTGTCAATTTGTCTCTAGGGGCAGGGTGTTTTCTCAGCTTTAGTAGGGTGAGATGTATTTCAGATCTCCATGGAGACCTGAGTTACTATCCTTCTTCCCCACTTCTTGTTTTCAGCTGTGTCTTGTTGCACTAATTGGAGCTGGAGAGATATCTGTGGATCTGTGACCCAGAAGCACTTTTTCTTTTGTTTTGTGTAAGAATCAGCCCCTCCTCCAGCTATGGCCACTTCCAGCACTGGATGAGTCAGGTTCTCATGTTGTCCCCTACATTCTTCTACCCCTCACCATCTCTCTCTCTCTTTCCCCTTTCTTTTTGGAAGACAAGCCTGCCCTTTCAACACACCTCTTTCCCTGGTCACCAGGCAAGTGGCTGTGAGCAGTATTTTCTGCTCTTTTCTTTGGAGTGAGAACCCTTCTGGGCTCTCAGCCTCACCCTTTCTTGTTCTTGTAAGCAGGGGAGATTCAGATGCTCCCTATCAGGTTTGTTGTGGCTTCTTCTTTGCTCCTTGGTTTTTGAGAGCTGTTCTTGTATTCCAGAGTTGGTTTTTCATGATGATTGTTCCTAAATTAGTTTTTAATTCAGTTCGGTGGTGTGAGCTAGGAGTCTGTGCATTTGACTAGTCCGCTGCCATCTTCAGGTCTTGCAATAAATATTTTTAATTGAGATATGTAACTTGTTCTCTTAGATATAATGTTAATGTGCACTTAATAGACTACAGTATAGTATAAACATAACTTTTAGATGCACTGGGAAACCAAACATATATGATTATATTCATTATGATAGTCACTTTATTGTAGTGGTCTAAAACCCAACATCTCTGAGGTATGCCTATATATTGGGCACTGTCCTAGGCACTGGGTATACCTAAATAAAGAAAATGCAGTAAAACTTGGGAAGTCTTTACAATTGCTCTTCCCACACAAACACAGAAAACCTCTCTTCATTTTGCCAACACTAGAAACCACTATCCTATCAAACAACCTCTCTATACCTGTGGAGACATTATCAGGGCAAGGTGAAGGTAGCGTCTTTGCCCTGGGTCTCTTCAGATATCTCTTTCCTGAAGCCACAACAGAGTAATCTCTAGTCCAAGACTGACTCTTAGAGCACAGACAGATAGAAGAGAGCCACAGGGTCTCTTCCTAAATTACCATGATACAAACTAGCATCTCTAAACAGGGAAATTCAAGTTTTCTCTAAGTGGCTTCAGTTTTACTAAGTTAAGAGTACTTGTGGCTCTAAGACTGATGAGAAAATGCAAACAACCACAGCTTCAACTGATCTGTTTTAAAAAGAGAGTCAGGGTCATAAGAAAAACAAGAAGTTACTTGTC
Organism: Saccopteryx leptura; assembly: GCF_036850995.1. Classification (NCBI taxonomy): domain Eukaryota; kingdom Metazoa; phylum Chordata; class Mammalia; order Chiroptera; family Emballonuridae; genus Saccopteryx; species Saccopteryx leptura. The sequence continues at coordinate 200,786,891 of NC_089504.1, forward strand.
TAAATTCCAGGAAATGACTATTTCCTGGCAACTGTCTCTCTTTTTTCAAAAGCTAAAGATGGATTTGTTCTTTTAATGTCTGGGGCAAAACTGCCTACCGCACCATGTGGTGGAACAGAGGAAGGGACAGAAGAGATTCCCAGGTGGTGAAAATAGCCAATAAATTTTGAACAGCAGTCCTCTATTCTATTTTTTATCTGATTGTTCATAGAAGTCATAGTGTGTGTGAATTGTGTGTATGTGTGTGTGCATGCAGAGAAAACAATTGAAACAAGCTTTTACAGAGTCTTCATTCCTTTAAACATCTCACAGTCTAATCAGAGAAATAGACAAGTAAATGGCAGTAATCACAAAATGTCGTATCATGCTTCACATAAGAAGTGTCGTGTAGGCAATGAGGCATGGAAAACACCATGTGAAGGCAGAGAAGGCTTCACAGAAGAGGTGATGACCAATTGACTCCTAAAGGACAAGTAGAAATTTTCAGATAACTTAAGGGGTCAAGGCCATTTCTGTTCTGCTTAGGTAAGTGGTTCTTAAGCTTTAGCATGATTAAAGTCATGAAGAGTTTATTAAATCACAGATTGCTGGGCCTCACTGCAGAATTTCTGACTAAACAAGTCTGAAGTGGGCCCATAAATTTGAAGGATGCTGTTCATAAGTGCTGCTGATGCCAAGAACTGGGAGCTTAGGTGCAGGGTGAGATAAGATATGTTGGGAAACAGGCAGGGCCTGTATCCTAAGGCACCCTAGGGCCCCTGCTGAGACTGTTCTTTATCTGGTCAGTAAGAAACCATAGACAGGTTTTAAGCTACAAATTTCAATAATCATATTTGTGTTGTAAGAGGGCAATTCTGGTGGATATGTAGAAGAAAAAGGTAGTTATAATCTTGATTCTAGTAAGCCACTTGAGAAATAATGAATTAAAACAAAAGCCCTGGGGAATGATGGAGATGTTGAGGATGAATCCAAGGTTGCTTATATCAAAATGAGAACAAAACTTGGTCTCCTGAGCTATCCTTTCAATGGGGGCAAATAAGTCAATAGTCTCTTTTGCCTTCAGAAATTTATAGTTGTTCTCATCCCTTATTAAAATATGCATGATAAGTCTTTTTGGAAAGGACACACAGATTTTAGTATCACTTACTTAACAGCTATAGTTTTCTCATTTGTTTTTCCCAAGAAAAAGGGAAGCATTTTTATTTGGTAAAGGGTTGCCCTCTGTGTCTTCCACATGAATCTCTGTTATGTGCAAAGCCCTCAGGTAAGTGGGCCTGGAAAAATAAGGGGTAGGGTTGGAGGGGTGAGGGCTGTGTGTTCATAGTTTGGGCTAAAGCAGACCAGAGAAGGCTAAAGTATCACAGACAGTGATGTAGAGAAGAAAAGAGTGGTAGAAATTCCAACAGTTGATGCACCTTTGAGGAATAAAATAAGGATGTCTAGGAAGCCTGAAAAATATTCAATAGGTGGTTGAATTTCCTATAGAATATGCTAGATGAAAGAAATATAAAATATTAGCAGTAACAAGAGCTAATATTTATTTATGGTTACTGTCTTAGCCTGGGTTCCCCCAGAAACAGAACCTGAGACAAAGGCTAACATGCTGGTTGATCTAGGAATGGGACCTTAAGGAGCAGGGGTGCAGAAGTGGGGAGTTGCTTGGGAGTGAGGAAAACCAATCCCAGGCTAGAGGATAAAAAGACCACTGTCCACTCCATCCTATGGGATCTAATTTACAAAACACTCCTCAGAACCACCTTCTCCTAGTGATCAAGGGCTGATCTAGTGAATATTAAATATCTTGCACTACTGAGTTGCACACACTAGAGTGTACTTTGCAGGTGTCAGAGAAGCCATAGAGAGGTTAGGAGAATGTTAGCAAGCTTTTAGGTGGCACCTGCACCATGTGTCAGCATCAGAGGTGAAGCGGAGAACATATGTGATGGTATGTGACATGTCTGGTACACTTCTGATGTGTCAGGTCCTGAGCTGAGGGCTTTGCATGCATTCTTTTATTTAACTCATACAACAATGCTTTAAAGCAGACTTTATATCCCCACACTATGGAAGAGAAAAATGAAAATTAGAGGCCCAAGATGAGACAGCTGGGAAGTGAGAGGGTTAGAACACAAATCAACTTCTTTCTGGCTTCAAAGCCCAATCTTACACACAATATTAAGCTGTAAGAAACATATTAAACTAGAGGGTAAGTTGTAAAGTCAGTTGAGGAAGCCCTATCAACAGATTTTAAGATACTTGTTAATTTTTTTTCTATCCTAGAAATCTAACTTTAGGAAATAATAAGAAATATGCACAAATTGATATTTATCCCAGTCTTATTTATAATGGATAAGGTGCTTGGTAGTTAATAGATGATGATGATGATGATAGATGATAGATGATAGATAGATAGATAGATAGATAGATAGATAGATAGATAGATAATAGATAGATAATAGATAGATAGATAGATGATAAATGATAGATAAATATATAAATAGATAGATGATAGATAGATAGATAGATAGATAGATGATAGATAGATAGATAGATAGATAGATAGATAGATAGATAATAGATATAGATAGATGTAGAAGCACATATAAAGGAGAATCATGCAGTTATTTAAAATGATAAATATAAAAAACAATAACATATAGAAATACTTATGATGAGTTTAAGATAAAATATATATAGCCTTCAGAACACATAGTATGAGCTTAACATCATATAACAACCAAATATAAATACATAGAAAAAAAGACAAAATAAAAGACAAGAATGTTAAAGTGGCAAGAAACTACCTTTAAATTTAATTTTTTTCTTTATACTTCTCAGTGTTTTCTAACTTTTTGACAAAAACAAGTATTACTTTTATGATGAATGACATTTTGTTAGTTTAACACGCAGTGAGTGAAGTGACTGTTATTTACTGGGGCTCTGCACTAATACCCTAGATCACCTTCCACTACCAAGCTGGTTAGACAGCTCTGTTCTGAGCCCATAACAGCAGCTGCTGTCACTGCTGTCACTGAGAAAGGTTTCTCTATGGCTAAGAGAAGGCTTATGTCCTCACAAAGTCTCTTTCAAAACACTGTGCTTGGAACTGAGAGCTGTGTCTCTACTCCTAAGCTCCAGAAACATCTCTGCAACCACAAGCTGGCCATCAATGCAGCCTTACCACCACTCTCTGTGTCCACAGCAAGGCTAACATCCCTGGATTGCTTGTGTTTGAGAATAACTTAACTGGGGATAGCCTTCATTCTGTCCTGCATGAGGCCAGAACTTCCAAGATACTTGCATTTCCTAAAGTCCCTGGTACCTAGAGAAGATGAAAATGTGGGAGAGAGAAAGGGCATGGATTTATACCTTCTCAACATTTACTAAGTCTTCTAGTGGTGGCTCTGCTACTGCCCAATTTTCTTCATTTCCAATGAAGAGATTTTTATATCAATAAGATCTCTTACTTCTGAGACTGTCCCTTTTTCTGTGCTGTTTTGAGGAGTGGAGGGGCCCCCTGCTACCTCTCTCCTGTAATTGATGTGCAGCCATTTCCATCATTATTTTTTTTAATTAATTTTTTTTAGAGAGGAGATGGAGAGACAGAGGGAGGGAGAGAGAGAGGAGAGACAGAGAGAGAGAAGGGGGGAGGAGCTGGAAGCATCAACTCCCATATGTGCCTTGACCAGGCAAGCCCAGGGTTTCAAACCGGAGACCTCAGCATTTCCAGGTCGATGCTTTATCCACTGTGCCACCACAGGTCAGGCTCCATTTCCATCATTATTTTATTTTTTGAGTCTATTCTCTCTATTTTCCTTCCAGGAATAACTCCTGGAGTTCCAAAACTGAAAGAGTACTATACTATTCCAGAATGATCATGGCCCAGTGCCTCACATTAACATTTTAAAGGGCACATGGTTTCCTTTTGTCCTTTAATAAAACAGTCAGAGCTATTTCAGGAAAAACAGAATTACATGGCAAGGTATCCAGTGGAAGAAACAAGGCTGTATATTCTAGCTATAACCTGAAGAATATTTGCTGATCTATCTCACTCCACATTATCAGACATCAAAAGATAGTTTGATAAGAGAATCATTTGGAAAAAATATTTAAAGCAATGGTTTGCTATTTCAGTGACTGTACAGCATATTTTAAACAACATTCTTGTGTATCTAAAAAATTCACACATTACAAGGTTCACCTTCCCAAAGGAGATGTGAGACCAAACTACCCAGCACTTTATACAATGTATAAATGTTTCACAATCAACTTTTCAAGGGTGTAAAGAGCCCTGGCTTGTAGCATCTGCCAATTTCTATGGTGTAAATACTCTTACTAGACCTATTTCAAGTTACCAATAGGTTTAAAATTGGCCTATAAAATCCTTGAAACTTAACAATCAGCTCTCATAAGCTAATTTGATTCAGCTTCATTGTACAATTGACCAGGCATGTGACAAGATCCCACCATCAGATGCACCAGTGTGAAACAAGCTTTGAATAGAGAGGAGAGGTATATGAGGATGCAAGCTCAACATGGACTCTATCTTTTTGGAAAGTGGCAGAGGAAGTGTCTTCTTTGGAGCACAGAAGACACAATGATTCTAGTGTTTAGTCCTAGCACCCGCATGTCTGTTCCACAGCAATGGAAGTAGGAGCATTGTTCTTGAATTCAGGGACTCCTACCTGTGTAGAGGTTCTGTGAACATTTTTACATTCTTAATAAATCACTGTGGTGCATTGACTGAATTAGAATGGACTCTCTGATTTGCAAATAAGAGCCCTAACTGATCTGTTTGACAAAGAGATAGATACTTGTAAGCAGAATTAAGTACTGCTTCCATGAAATCTATCTTTAGAGTTTGATTTTTCCCTTAGGGATGAGTTCAGGTTTTATTCAATTTCCTATGCTCCCCACTGATAGCTGTGGTAGAGAGAAACCACCACAAACTCAGACTACTCTGCAGCTCAAGATATAAGAAGGGTACAGCTTCTATTAAAAGTCCAACAAGCCTGACCAGGCGGTGTCGCAGTGGGTAAAGCATCGGACTGGGATGCAGAAGACCCAGGTTTGAGACTCTGAGGTCACCAGTTTGAGCACGGGCTCATCTGTTTTGAGCAGGAGCTCACCAGCTTGAGCCTAAGGTTGCTGGCTCAAGCAAGGGGTTACTCGGTCTGCTAAAGGCCCGCGGTTAAGGCACATATGAGAAAGCAATCAATGAACAACTAAGGTGTCATAATGCGCAACAACAACAACAAAAAAAAATTAATGATTGCTGCTTCTCATCTCTTCGTTCCTGTCTGTCTGTCCCTGTCTATCCCTCTCTCTGACTCTCTCTGTAAAAGAAAAAAAAATTTCAACAAAAACTTGAGAGAGTGAGGAGTAATTCACTCCACTTCAGCCATGCCAATTCTCAAACTTACCCCCCCCCAATGTAAAAACCTCTGAAGGGCAACACAGACACAATACAGATTATCATATATATTTTAATAATCTCTAACAAATAATAATTCCTCAAATTTAAGAGATTGTTACTTTGTGGACCACCTGCCTCCAAGATACCTAAACTCTTGGTAAAAATTTTTCTACTTGGCCAGATCTCCTGACTCAGTCACTGGGGGCAGAGACCAGGCACATATACTTTCAACATGCACTTGAAACATTTGAGAAATAAACATATTTGGTGACCAAAAACCACAGAAAAAAGAACCTCCTAAAAATACATTAAAAGGTTTAACAGAAAATGCTAGATATATAACACAAATTACTACTTGGATCATTACTAACACCGACATCTCTTTGTAAATTACATATTCATTAATTCCTTTTACATAAGTCCCTTAACAAATAATTCTGATGTCTGTGCTTTTGCTTTGTGTATAAACACCTATTCAACAGGACACTATAGATGCAGAAGGTATGCATGTGTTATCAGGCCTATACTCATTATCTTTTCAAAAGCAGTGTCTCAGTGTTGCAGCACCCAGCAGAGGCATCCACTCTCTAGGGTTCTGAAAGTCAAGCTCTCTTCCCCCAAGCTCCTTATCTTTTCTCTCCGAACAGCAAGAAGAGTATGGCTTCTTTTCACATGGAAATAAATGGAATATAGACAGTTTCTCTTCCATTCACAGCTCCCTCTCATCCCTCTGCCATCTGGACATTGGCTGCCTGGGTCTCTGTATCTCCATGTTGTGCTATCTTGAGAGACTCTGTCCAGAACAGAGAGCCATAAATCCAGTCTACCTCCAAAGCCACACGGAAGAGTAAAACAAACTCAGATAAAAGACCATGTCTATGCTGATGACTGAGGAGTTTCATCCCCATCAGCAAATGTGAGACAAACTGATGCCTTTATAAGAACATTTTCTATGGATTTCATGTCCCAACTTGCCCCCACTGTCCCTCAAGTTGGCTTTTTTCAAGTATTTCTGACATTTATTCATTGGAATAAATGGATTGTTTAATCTTTCTGAATTTTCCTTTCAGTGACTAACCAAGGGGGAAAAAATACATAATTTCAAGCCCTCAAATAACTTATTGCAACTGCAAAAAATAAAATAAGAAATAAACAAGCTCTATTCTTTAATTAAGCAACATGTTTACCATTTACTATGTCTTATATGCCTACCTGCAAACTCTCTGCCCTCAAATCTCATAGACAGGGTTTCTCAACATTGGAAATACTGGCACTTTGGGAAGGATAATTCTTTGTTGTGGGAGCTGTCCTTTCCATTGTACAATTTTGGTGAGACCCAGAGCCTATACTCACTGGGTGCAAGTAGTGCGTCCCACTGCAGTGGTATCAACCAAAAATATTTCCAAACATTACCAAATGTCCATTAGGGGACAAAATTTCCCCTGGTAAAGAACGACTGGGGTAGATAGAAATGTAAATAAATACCTAAAATGAAATGAGAAGGTGGTAGAAGGTGAAAACATGTCACGTGCTACAGAAAGAAAAACCCACTTCCCCAGGGAAACTAAGGAAAACAGAGGAGATAAATAGTGAGCTAGATTTAAAGATTTTGTTGACAGAATAACTACCTATTTTGAATTCAAATTGGCCTTCTTGCACAACTACTATTTTTTGGTCTAAAGTCTCATTTGATTTATTGAAGTTAATAAGTGCAAAAATGAGTCATCTATACAAGTATTTCCCAGTTCACATAATACTTTTAGACTGGCACTCTGGACTGTGACCTTAAAGGAGAGAAGATTAAGACAAGATTACTGATGGAGTCTTAGACACTGTCAAAGAAGAGAAGGGAAAGAAAGAGATCAGATCCTGGGAGAAAACTTGAGAAAGTGTAAATGAATGGTGTATCACTAAACACAAGTATCCAAGTTTACATAAAAAACAAAAGTCTGGATAAGAACTGTAATAGTCTGATATACTGTTCCACTGTGATATGAAACAGAAGTGGGCTATAGCTATGAAGTGTTTTGTATTCAATACTTACCCAGAAACCCAATGCATGTAATCACTGATGTTGGCTAGTGAATGCCTTGGTTCTCATTTCAGGTTTTAACTGTTTGTTACTCTCCAGGTTAAGAAAAGCTCAAACTAAAACAGCAGGTGCTCATATGCTCACTACTACAGGCCATTTGTGCCAGGCAGCCACATACCAGGCTGTCCCATGCATGCAGATTTGTGTGGGTCTACAGGAGCCCATTTAATGTCATTGACTTTTTTCTATTTTATTTAAAAATTAAATTTAATGGGGTGACATTGATCAATAAGATTACATAGGTTTCAGCTCGGTTGGTTAGAGCACCATCACAAAGCACAGAAGTTATTGGTTCAATCCCAGACCAGGGCACATACAGAAATAGTTCTATACTCTTCTCTCTCTCTTCTCTCCTCCATATCTCTCTCACTAAAATCAATAAATAAAAAAATAAAATAAAAAGTATATAGGTTTTAGGTAAACATTTCTGTAGCATTTGAATGGTTGATTGCACTGTGTGCCCATCACCCAAAGTCAAATCATGTTCCATCACCATATATTGGTCCCTTTTTACTTCCGTCCCTTTGGTAACCACTTTAATCTTATCTATGTCCATGAGTCTCAGTTTTATATCCCATCTATGTGTGAAATCTCAGCTTTTTCTGATTTACTTATTTTACTCAGTATAATGTTCTTAAAGTTCATCCACGTTGTTATAAATGGCAATACACCATTATTTCTTATGGCTGAGTAGTACTCCATTGTATATATGTACCATATCTTCTTTATCCAATCCACTATCAAGGGACACTTTTGTTTTATCCCACTTCTTGGCCACTATGAATAGGGCTGTGATAAACAAGATACTACAAAAAAAAGAAATTTTAGGCAAATATCCCTGGTGAACATAAATCCTAAAATCATCAATAAAATATTAGCAAACCAGATCTAGCAATACATTAAATAGGTTATGTATACAACTTAATCAAGTGGGATTTATTTTGGAATACAACATTGGTACAACATTCACAATCAACAAATAAGATACACCACATGACCATATAAGTAAATGCAGAAAAAGCATTTGATAAAATTCCAGCCCTCCAAAAAACTCTTAGCAAAGTGGGAATAGAGGAAACATATCTCAACATAAAAAAGACCATATCTTACAAACTCATAGTCAACATCATACTCAGTGTGCATTAACTACAAGCATTTCCTTTAAGGTCAAGAACAAGACAGGAATGTCTGCTATCACCACTCCTATTCAACATAGTACTGAAAGTTCTAGACATGATTATAAAAGAAGAAAAAATAAAAGGTATTCAAATTTAAAAGGAAGAAGTAAAGCTGTTATTGTTAGCAAATGGCATGCTACTTTATATAAAGAAGCCTAAATATTACACCAAAAAACCTATTAGAATCAATAAATGAATTCAGTAATATATACAATATATATCCAGAAATTAGTAGCATTTTTATACACCAATAATAAATTATCAAAAGAGAAAAATAAGATAACAAGTCCATTCACAATTGCATAAAAAATAAAATACCTAAAAATAAAGTAAATCAAGGATGTAAAATACCTGCACTGAAAAAATTATGACACTAAAAACATTGAAAAGGATACAAATAAGTGTAAGCATATATCATGTTCATGGGTAGGAAGAATTAACATCATTAAAATGTCCAAAGCAATCTATAGATTCATCACAATTCCTATTAGGACACCAATGGTATATTTCACAGAAATGAAAATTGTACATCTTTATCCAAACATTTATAAAAGACACCAGTAGTTTCCATGTCTTGGCTACCATGAATACTGCTACAATAAACATAGAGATGCATATACTTTTGCAAATATATTTCTTAAACACTTTTAGATAGCTACCAAAAGGATGGTTTCTGAGTCATATGGTAACTTTATTAATTATTTTTGAGGAACCTCTATACTGTTTTTCTTAGTCACCATACCAGTTTACATTCCTATGAGAAGTAAATAACTGTCTTTTTTCTTTACAGCCTTTCCAATGCTTATTTAAATGTTAATAATTGCCATTTACACAGATGTGTTGTATCTCCTTGTGATTTTGATTTGAATTTCCCTAATAGCTAGCAAAGTTAAGCATCTTTTCATGTATCTGTTGGTCATTTGTATGTCTTTTTGGAAGAAGTATCTGTTCAGATTCTCTGCCCATTTTTAATTATATTGTTTTTTGTTGTTGTTCAAAATTGATCTCAGACTAAATGTAAGTGCTAAAACAATAAAATTTGTTTTTAATTTTTTTATTAAGTGAGAAGTGGGGAGTCAGAGAGACAGACTCCAGCATGCAGCCTGACTGGAATCGACCCAGCAAGCCCACTACCAGGTGATGCTCTGAGCATCTAGGCCGCTGCTTCATTGCTCAGCAACTAAGCTACTTTTAGCACCTGAAGCAAGGCCATGGAGCCATCCACAGCACCCAGGGCCAAATTACTCTAAACGAGCCACAGCTGCAGGAGGAGAAAAGCCAGAGAGACAGAAAGAGAAAGAGAAGGGGGAGAGCTATAAAAGCAAACAGACTCTTTTCCTGTGTGCCATGAAGAATCATACCCAGGACATCTGCACACTGCCCAGTGCTCTACCACTGAGGCAACAGGCCAGGGCAATAAAGTTTTTATAAAACATAAGTAAATAAATGCAATTTTTTATTAAGAGATGTCTTAGATATGACACAAATAATAAAAGAAAATAAATAAATAAAAATTGATCAAAATTAAAAACTTTTACACTTCATTTTTACACACCAATAATGAACTATCAAACAGGGAAACTAAAAAAACAATCATATTTATAATAGCATAGAAAAATACCTAGAAATAAATCTAAACAAGATTGCAAAAGGCCTGTACTTGAAAAATTATAAGATACTGAAAAAGAAATTGGAGGAAATAGAAATAAGTAAAAATATATACCACTTTATAAATAGGAATAATTAACATGATTAAATTGTCTATACTCCCCAAAGACAGATTCAATACAATTTTATTAAAAAAAAGAATGACATATTTTACACAACTAGAACAAATTTAACACAAATTTATAGGGAATCACTAAAGACTCCAAATAGCCTCAGCTACCTTGAGAAAGAACAAAGTTGAAGGTATAAAACTACCTGATATCAAACTGTATTACAAGGCTATAGTGATCAAAACAGCATAGTATAACATAAAAACAGACATATAGATCAATGAAACAGCATACAGAGTCCAGAAATAAACCTACTTCTGTCTTTATGGTCAATTAATATTTGAGAAAGGTGGTTAGGACACCCAATGAGTTAAAGACCTTATATTCAATAAATGGTTTTAAGAAAACTGGACAGATACATGCAAAAGAAAGAATCTAGGCTACCTCCTTACACTATACACAAGAAAAGAACAAAATGAATTAAAGTTTTAAATGTAAAACTCAAAGCCATAAATTCCTAGAAGGAAACATAGGCAGTACAATCTCAGACATTTGTTTTAGAATTATTATTTATATGAAATATTTTTCACTGCTCAGTGCAGTGAGGTCACTGCTTTTGTCAAGAAGTGAATTCACTGCTCTTGTCTAAGGAGAGCCTCTGGGTATTGGACCCAGAGAGTAACCTCAATTTCTGACAATAGAGCCCAACAGCACTTGGACCCTAGTAAGTAGACAGCCACATTGAAAATCAGTCCCCACACAGCTAACTTTGCTAGAGAGATAGGCAGAGTTGAGATGTTCTCTTGCTGTATGTCAGCATCTGCAGGCTGCAGCCTCAAAAGAGACAGAGGTGATAATATGTTTCACTGAGGCCACTGATGAGTCTGAGCTCAGGCCAGACATCTGTGGCCCTTTTCAGAGCAGAACCCACAAGTAACACAAGGAGACCCGTGGTGGTTCTGTGTGTGTGTGTGTGTGTGTGTGTGTGTGTGTGTGTGTGTGTGTGTGAGTGTGTAAGGCAGGGGTCTCAAACTCAACTCAGCATGTGGGCCGCAGAGCAAGATCACAGCCGTTAGGCGGGCCGCACTAGGTCTACAAAAGGCAATTGTTACGCAACACTTTTCTCACTGCAGTTGAAAACAAAAAAAAATCAGTACAACAAGCAAAATCGTACATGCAGTTTACTCAGTGTCACAAAACGACCAGAAACTGTAGTTCACATCACAACTGCTGTTAACTAAGCTAATATCCAGCTAGGATGCTAGAGAAATGAAAAATACAAGTAGGCCCCTAGGCTTACTTAATTTTATCCAAAATATTTTGAACTTTGTGGATTAGTCTGCGGGCTGCACAAAATTGTTCGGCGGGCCGCATGCGGCCCGCAGGCCACGAGTTTGAGAACCCTGGTGTAAGGGGTTCATGGAGTGGGTCTACCATGATCAGAAGGTGGTCATGTTCACATTCCGGGTCATGGCTGGCTGGCCTCACTTGGAGTGGAGTGTGGGTGGCACCCTCTGCTGAAAGTTCATCTGGAGCCCTGGAGGAGAATCTCAACTCCCCTGGATGGAGGTCTGTAAAGACATAGGCCTGGGCCTGATCCAGGATCAGAAGGTCCAGTAGACAGAAACACCAGTGACTAGAACAGGGAAGAACTTGAGGTCTCCAGGCCACCTGCTGCTCATTGCAGAGCTCAATCCACAACATGGAATAGTCGAAAGTGGGCCAGGCTCCAAGTGAGTGAGCCTGGCCCTGAGGTTCTGGGATCCAAGACCTCTGTATGGCCAGAGAGGGACTTCTTGCTAGAAGCCACCCAGGCTCCCACTGTAGCACATTATTTCAGACATGATTTTGGGAACTCTATGCCCAAGTTAAAGGAACTGGACAGTAGGACTTGGAGTACAAGGAGGCAGATTCCACAGATGTAAAAGTGGGGAAGGTGGGGTGGTATGGGTGTTGGATATGTACATGAACTTATGGGGAGGAGTCAGTGCCAAACACACAAGGAGCTCCCCCAGAGGCTGGCCAGAAGCAAAGACCAGCCTCAGACAACCCTTCTGCTAGACTGTGGGCCAGTAGGACATCCTGTCTTGAGTCCTGGGCTGTGGCTTTTGTGGAAGTCTCTGGCAGTGCTCTGTCTTTGGGGGGCACATAAGAATGCAGGCATGTGGGTGTTCTTTTCTCCTCTCACAGCTCCAGCACCAGCCCTGGAGGCAGGGTTGGCTGCTCCCACCTCTATACCAAAGGAGCTAGACATAGGAGCAGGCCCCTATTGGCTTAGATGGAAGAAACAAAGAGAATACAAGGGAAAGGAGCCAGCTGGGGTAACCAACTCAGCCAGTGATCTATATCCCATAGTGACAATACAAAACAAGAATAGCCAGATAAGTATGTAACTATGGCCAGTGATCTGGAAACCCATTCCCCCTTGTTTACCCCACTGCTTTTCCTCCCCTTCTCCTTGAGTCCTGGGAAACCTTAAACAAAGAAATCACATACCCATTGCTTAGATACTATAAAGGTATATAACCTGTAAGAAAGTCAACTTTGGGGAGCCTGTGTTTTGGAGCTACATGCTCATATGCTCTGCTGGCTTTAATAAATCCTACTTCCTTCATCAAGTTATCTGGGCATTTTTGTCCTCTTTTGATTTCTGCATAATCTGGTGCATTGACCGGGAACCAAGGAGAAAAGATGCCCACAATTGGCGCCTTCAGGCACCCCATTGGGGAGCCCCCAAGCTGCCCTGCAGATGCACCTGATGGGCATGCACCATGGATTTCCCCATGTGGATGCCTCTATAGGATGGAGGAGGAGATCCTCTTCGCCAGTCCCAGCAGGGTCCAGACAACAAAGGACCGAGGAAAAAGGGTGCATCAGAGCCATGGTAAGAAAAACCAGGCAAGGGAAACTAGCTGGGGTCTCAGCCCACTGGGCAGAAGGGAGGCCTTATCACCCTCTGGAGACTCACTAATCACCCTCCATAGGTTAGAAGTAGCGACTCTGCACTCTTCACAGGTGTGGGGAGTGGTCCCCACAGGATTGGTGACTTGTTACTCTCCACAGGTTGTGAAGACCAGGCTCCATGAGGTTAGGAGTAGTGACTTGTCACCCTCACTGGTGAATGGGAGGTTGTGTGGAAGAGAGTGCGTGTGGAGTGAAGAAAACGAAGAGGGTTCCAACTCTCTCCCACAGGGCTGAAGCGAGTTTGGGGTCCCGAACCGTGGTTCCGCAGTGTATCTCATATGGCATAGAGACAAAATTGCATGCTGATGGTTTATATCAGCCTGTGATAGGCCAAGAGGGCCTGCCATTCTCATGAGGAGAGCAGCCAGTGACAGATTGAAGCAAGTGGTGTCCCCTCCAAGTTTCCCCTTCCCTTCCCCCATTTCTTCTTGTGGCATGACTGTTGTCTGTCATGGGAGGTTCACAGGGAAAACCCACTCCTTTAGCCATGATAGACAAGAATTTTCAGAAAGGTTTCTCAGGAGATTACAGGGTTACTATGCCCCCAGGAAAATTGAGGACCTGGTGTGAGTTAGAATGGCTGGCCTCTGGGATAGGGAAGCCATCAGAAGAAAGCTTAGATAAGTCTGTTGTACAGAAGGTGTGGCAGGTAGTCACTAGAGATCCAGGTCACCCCAACCAGTTTTCCTACATAAACACTTGGTCTACAGGTCAGGCTTCTACAGTATTAGTAGCTAAGGCAGGGAAGCATTCCAACAGACCCAGTACCACTGCAGCAGACAAAGCCAGAAATTTTAACCCCTAGTGAACCAGAAGAAGCAGAAACATTGGCTCCTCCACCTTACATGCCAGTGAGGCTCTACCCGTTCATACCTAACTCTCTGTCCACTATAGAGACCTGAGTGGGAACAGCATGGAATTAAGAAAATAGGCTTAAAAAAATAAAGGATGGGGTCAGGAGGACTCTGCAATGCTGTTAGCAAGAACCGAGTAGCTCCATGACTGCTTCTTGCTTTATTTATAGGGAAAAGTGGGCCATTAACAAATCAATGAGATCTCTGATCATATTTCCAAGGCAATCCAAGAATTTTACCAAGTGCAGAAAACCCCCATCATACATAACATCTTAACTTTACACCAAACAAAGGATAGAAGAAACTTGCCTCCAGTCTTTCTGAGGGACATGGAGGGTAGGATGAATATAAACAGTCCAGCACTACAGCTTAACAGCCTTTTGCAACTTCACAGAACAAGTGAGGTGGGGGGTTGGGCAGACTGTCAGCTTATTGCCAGTTCCCCATACTTCTGTTCATCAAAAATCTAAATTGCAAAACTCTGTTGGCTTTTCAGTTCCCAACAGCCTTCTGTCAGAAAACCAGAGACCAATGATTATCGGCCAGTACAGGATTTGAGGATCATAAATGAGGCAGAAGTTACTCTGCACTGACACTACCAAATCCTTATACACTCCTAAGCCTTCTCCCTGCTCAAGTCTCATGGCTCACCTGCTTGGACTTAAAAGATGCCTTTAGTATAAGACTGGCTCCTGAAAGCCGGGAGCTCTTTGCCCTCCAATGGGAGGGCCCAGCTATAGGGACAAAGGCACAGTACACCTGGACTAGACTCCCACAAGGGTTCAAGAACTTCCCCCCCACCATCTTTGGGGAGGCCCTTGCTCAGGATCTCCAGAGGTTTCCTGCACAGTTTATCGAGTGTGTCCTCCTTCAGTACATGGATGATTCATTGCTAGGTCATGAGACTCTCCAAGGATGTAGTCGAGGAACAAACACGCTTCTACGTCATCTAGAGAAGAAGAAGGCCTAGATCTGCCAAAGGCAAGTAAAATACTTGGGATTCATTCTCCATCAGGGGGAGAGGAGGCTAGGAGTAGAATGGAAACAGGTCATTCTACCCAGTCCTCACCATGAGGAACATCCCAGTCCTCACCACAAGGAAACAAGTTAGAGAGGTCCTGGGTGCAGTAGGATTCTGTCATTTGTGGATCCCCAACTTTGCAGTACAGGCCAAACCCCTATATGAAGTCACAAACGGGGGAGAAAAAGAGTCCATGGACTGGGGCAGAGGTCCCCAAACTTTTTACACAGGGGGTCAGTTCACTGTCCCTCAGACTGTTGGAGGGCCGGACTATAAAAAAAACTATGAACAAATCCCTATGCACACTGCACATATTTTATTTTAAAGTAAAAAAACAAAATGGGAACAAATACAATATTTAAAATAAAAAACAAGTAAATTTAAATCAAGAAACTGACCAGTATTTCAATGGGAACTATGGGCCTGCTTTTGGCTAATGAGATGGTCAATGTGCTCCTTTCATTGACCACCAATGAAAGAGGTGCCCCCTCTGGAAGTGCAGCGGGGGCCGGATAAATGGCCTCAGGGGGCCACATGTGGCCTGCGGGCCGTAGTTTGGGGACCCCTGGACTGGGGGCTAGAACAGGACTGTGACTTTTAGACTCTTAAAAAGGAATTACAAGTTGCCCCAGTGCTAGGTCTTCCAAACCTAGCAAAATCTTTTGTGCTGTATGTCTCAGAGAGGAGCAAGACAGCAGTGGGTATATTAACCCAGAATTTTGGGTCATGGCCTTGACCAGTAGCCTAGCTCTCCAAGCAACTGGAAGTGGTTGCAAATGGCTGGCCACCCTGCTTAAAAGCCCTGGCAGCCACTGCCATGCTGGTACAAAAGGCAGACAAACTAATTTTAGGACAAGACTTATAGTTGCAGGTGCCACATGCTGTAGTGACCCTGACGAATGTCATAAAACATCAGCGGCTCACTAATGCCTGCCCCACTAAGTACTAGAGTTTTTATTATGTGAAAACCCAAGACTAGTAATAGAGGTGTGTACCACTTTAAATCCAGCAACACAGCTCCCAGTGAATGAGGGAAAGACGCAGCACATTTGCTTAGAAGTGCTTGATGCAGTATACTCCAGCTGGCTGGACTTGCTAGATTAACCCATAAAAGATCCAGATTAGGAGCTGTATATAGATAGAAGCAGCTCTGTCAACTCACCATGGGAAAGGCAAGCAGCATATGTATGGATTTCTGCTTTACCTTTCTTACTCTGCAAGTCCATAGAGCCAGAAAGAGGGCTCTTAACAGCTGGGGCAAGGACCTACCTCAAATATCCAGGAGAAATTCTTCAGCTGCTGGAAGCAGTCTAGAAGCCAAAACAGCAGTAATCTACTGCCAAGGACACCAGAAGGCAGGATAGGTAGAAGTCCATCCCATCCTGACTGAAAAGGCCAGAGAAATAACAAGAGCATTGTTCAGAGAAGTAATTCCAAGGTTTGGACTGCCACTTCAGATAGGCTTCGACAACAGCCTGGCTTTTGTGGCTACAGTAGTACAAGAAACAGCTCAAGCATTAGACATCACCTGGAAGCTTTATGCAGCACACAGACCTCAGAGCTCAGGAAAGGTGGAATGCATGAATAGGACTCTGAAGTTAGGGCTTAGCAAATTATGTCAGGAAACAGGTCTTAAACAGGTACAAGAATTGCCTCTAAAATTTTTAAGGTTGAGTGCACCCCCCCTCAAGAACACCAGGTATTTACCTTATGAAGTATTATAGAATAGGCCTCCCCCAATATTATGTAGCTTGCCAGGGACTCCCTGAGAATGAGGAGAAACAGAACTACATAGACAATTAAAAGCTTTAGGCGCCCTGGCCGGTTGGCTCAGCAGTAGAGCATCGGCCTGGAGTGCAGGAGTCCTGGGTTTGATTCCCAGCCAGGGCACACAGGAGAGGCACCCATTTGCTTCTCCACCCTTCCCCCTCTCTGTCTCTCTCTTCCTCTTTTGCAGCAAGGCTCCATTGGAGCAAAGATGGCCCCGGGCACTGGGAATGGCTCTGTAGCCTCTGCCTCAGGCGCTAGAATGGCTCTGGATGCAACAGAGCGACGCCCCAGAGGGACAGAGCATCGCCCCCTCGTGGGCATGCTGGGTGGATCCCGGTTGGGTGCATGCGGGAGTCTGTCTGACTGCCTCCCTGTTTCCAGCTTCGGAAAAATGAAAAATGAAAAAAAAAAAAAAAGCTTTAGGCAAGGTAGCCAGTATTCTATCCAAGTGGGTGCTAGACAGGGCTCTGATCAGTTTGTTTGCCCCTGCCCATTCTTTTCCCCAGGAGACTAGATGTGTGTCAAATATTAGAATCCAGCTCCCCTCTGACCCAGGTGGAAGGGACCCTACACCATGATCCTGATTACTATCACTGCCACCAAAGTAGAAGGCATGCCCACCTGGATTCACCATAGCCACCTGAAGCCTGTGGCCCCAGTGGAGACACTTTCGTGGACATCAGAGACTGACCCTGCCAACCCTTGTAAGTTGACCCTGAGAAGGACAACACACCCTGCTCCAGCCACAAACTGGGAGCTGGCTGGTTAATGTATGACTGAAGCCTGAGGAATCTCACCATGAGGATCCTTATAATTGGGCTCTCAGGAGAGAGGGTAATTAGGGAAGAGGTCTGTGAACTGTGTATCCATGTCACCAAGAAAGGCCAAAAGATCTCCACCATCTTGCTTTTCTATAGCCTCTATGAGCATAAGGGAACTCAGAAAGGGACCTGTACCTATAATCAGACTCAATATTCAGTGTGTGACCCAGGGGATGACCAGCCCTATGTCTGTTATGATCCTAAAAATTCTCCTACTACAATATTTAAAGTAAAGTAGCACCAGGAGGATAGGAGAAATGGGTAGAAGGACCAACAATAGCCCAGAGCAAAGTAAAAGGAAACCTCAGTAGCCTTTTTGGGGGGTAGTTTTCAGCCTTTGATAGGTTTAAAATTCTAATAGGAGCAGTCTTATTACTCCTAGGAATTTGCTTAATAGGTTCATATTTGTTGCCACTACTAAACAGCATAAGGAACATGATAGAGGCCACAGAACAGCAATGAACAATGGCCCATTTATACTTTACCCACCACTATCAGGCCTTCCCCTTAGGATCAGATAAAGAATGTGAGAATCCAGTATAAAAGAAATTCTGAACTCTCAAAGGGGGAGTGTGGAAGGAGGGGCAGGCCCCCTCTTGGCTTAAAAGGAAGGAGCAAAAAGAACACAAGGGAAAGGAGCCAGCTGGGGTAACTGACTCAGCCAGTGATAAATTATTTATATCCAATAGTTACAATACAAAACAAGAACAGCAGGATCTGTATGTAACTATGGCCAGTGATCTGGAAACCTGCTCCCCCTTGCTTACCCCATCAAAGTTTTCCCTCCCTTCTACTTGAGTCCTGAGAAACCTTAAACAAAGAAATAACATGCTCATTACTTAGATATTGTAAAGGTATATATAACCTGTAAGAAAGTCAACTTTGGGGATCCTGTGTTTTGGAGCTACAAACCTCACATGCTCTGCTGGCTTTAATAAATCCTACTTCCTTCATCAAGTTGTCTGGGCATTTTTGTCTTCCTTTGATTCCTGCAAAAAAAAATCATATCTTATAAGAAATGTTTATCAGAAATAAGGATGTTTACTTAATAACTCCAAGTTTACTTAATGGCATGCCATCCTCAATATGCTCTGAAGCATCTGGTTAATGCTTCAGAAAAGTAACTATTGGTTTATCATTGGAAGATTTTTCTTATAAAACTACCTATTGGATATATATTTGGTATTTAAGGAGTTATTATTAGGTACCCTTGAGATGAGAAGTCTTGATTGCTATATATACCTTTCAGATTTTCATTGAGAAATTCCATTAAGACTTTATATGCTTGATTAGGGTGAATAAATAAGTTACAAATTAGATTAATAGTGAAAATATTTTTAAAATAGATTTTAGTTTTTAGAACCATTATAGACTTACAGAAAAATTGAAAAAATAGTACAGAAATTTTCCATATATCTCCCATTCCCTTGGCCTTCCAATTTGGTGGCCTTTTCTTCTCTTATTCTCCTCCTCCTTCTCCTCCCTCTCCTCCCTGTCTGCCCCCATTCTCCTCCCCCTTTTCCTCCTTCCCTTTCCCCTTCTTTCTTCTTCTTTTTTTTTGACATTGCATAGGCTAGAATTCTATTATTATTTTGAATACCAATGAGAATGGATATCCTTCCTCAGCTTAAGAGAAACCAGTAAGTGTCCCACCATTAAGTATAATGTTAATGCTAGGTTTTCTATAGATACTCTTTATCATGTTGAGGACCTTTTTCTCTATTTTTTTTTCTTTTTCCTCTGAGTTTTTATCATAAAATGTGATTGAATATTGTTAGTTTTTTTCTGCATCATGGCATGTTCTTTTATATATTGATGAATATTACTGCTAATATTTTGGTAAGGGATCTTTTATCATTAATAATGAGAGTTATGGTCTTTTTGTAATGTCTTTGTCTTGTTTTGTATCAGAGTAACACTATCTTCATGAAACTAATTGAGAAGTATTTCCTCTTATTCTATTTTCTGGAAAAAATTGTAGAGTTAGTGTTAATTTCTTAAGTAATTGGTAGAATTCTCCAGTAAAAACTTTGGAGTTGCTGATATATTTGAATAAAGTTTTTTTTTAATAATTGTAAATTAAATTTTGTTAATAATTATAGAGCTATTTGAATAATGTTTTATATAGGGTAGGTTATATTGCTTTTTTTGTCTATTGAGAAAGTAAATTCTTGCTTCAAAGTTGTCAAATGAATGTGTATAGAGGTGTTGGCAGCATTTCTTTATTATCCTTTTCATATCTTCATGGTCTATAGTGATATTTTTATTTAGTTTTTAATATTGGTAATTTACACTTTTTTCTATTTGTCATTTTTGCTAAAGGCTTGCTAATTTTATTAATCTCTTCAAAATGTCAGCTCTTTGTTTTATTTATTCTTCTTTACTTCTTTTATTTTTAAAATGACAAGTGATTTCTATTCTCATGTTTAATTTGTTTTTTTTCTTTTCTTTTTGTTCTTCTTGGTTCTTGTCATGGGGGCGCAAGTGTTTATTAGAGTTGTTTCTTCTTTTGCAACATGTATAACTAGATATAAATTTTACTTTTGGCACTGCTACTACTATACCCCACAAATTTTTATGTTTTATGCTCATTTTCATTCAATTCATAAAGTTATTATTTCCCCTAAACTTCCTCTTTGACACCTACATTATTTAGAAGTGTGTTTTTAGTTTCCAAATATTTGGAAGATTGCTTTGTTATCTTTAAATGATTGATTTCTAGTTTGATTGTACCATGGCAAAACACACACACACACACACACACACTCTATATATTGCAATTTTTTTAATTTACTGAGGTTTGTTTTATGTTCAATCATATGGTATATATTAGTATTAATATATATATGATGAGCACTTGAAAAAAATGCATGTGCTGTTGTTGCTGTGTGAAGTATTTCTTAAATGTCAATTAAATCTATTACTTTAGCCTGACTGGGGCAGTGGCACAGTGACTGGGGCAGTGGCACAGTGGATAGAGCATCGGCCTGGGACACTGAAGACCCAGGTTCAAAACCCTGAGTTTTTCAGCTTGAGCATAAGATAACTGGCTTGAGTGTCGGGATCATAGACATGACACCATGGTTGCTGGCTTGAGCCCAAAGGTTGCTGATTTGAAGCTCAAAGTCACTGGTTTGAGCCCAAGGTCACTGGCTTAAGCAATGGATCACTGGCTCAGCTAGAGGCCCCTTTAGGTACATATAAGAAAACAATGAAAAACTAAAGTGCTGCAACCATGAGTTGATGCTTCTCATCTCTCTCCTTTCCTGTCATGGTCTCTCTGTCTCTCATTAAAAAAGAAAAGAAAATATAATCTGTTTAGAGGCCCTATTTCCTCCATTTTGTGGAAGAGAAAATTATATAAAGCTAGACGGGATCCAAGGCTGAAGACCAGGAGTGATCAAGCATGACTATAGTTTATAACCAAAAGTGAGTCTTAGCTACAGGAGAAATGTTTTCATACATTTACCTGTTGACTCCCAGCTTCCCTTCACATCTGAGGAAGGCAGAGCCACCTTCACAGCCTGTGGTCCCCCTCCTGAGCAGGCTTGGACTCAGTCCTCCCATCTCATTGACTGGGACTCTCAAAGGGATTCTAGCCTTGTCGTGTTTAATTCTAGAACCTTCTTGCATAACCACAGCTAGAGCCAGGGAGTCTGGGGCTGTGAGCTCATGTGGTTAATGAGGAAAAGATTGAGGTCTGATGCTTGGATAAACCTGTGACTTATATGTGAAAGCTCCAGACCTTCCATCCCCGGGCAGACCTGGCTTCATGACTGGTCATTGGGTACTTTGGTCACAGGATGGTGGCTCAGTGCAAACCTCACAACTAGGAAAACAGCTTGAACCACATGCTCTGTTGATGATGTGCCAGTGGAGGAAGAGTCTCATACTGCACGAACTTTCCAGCAGTTCACAGTTTTCTTTTACATAGACTAAATGGACCCTAAGGGCTGAGTGAGTGACAAACCCACTGCCTGCAAACCCCTAAACTTAACAACAAATGCTGGTTGGTTGGCACATTACCTTAGAACAGCGATTTTAAACCAGTGTCACAAGAATTTTTAAAACATGCAATACCTAGTGCAGGAGTCCCAAGTTTGATTCCCAGCCAGGGTACACAGGAGAAGCACCCATCTGCTCTCCACCCCTCCCCCTATCCTTCCTCTCTGTCTCTCTCTTCCCCTCCCGCAGCCAAGGTTCCATTGGAGCAAAGTTGGCCCGGGCACTGGTGATGGCTCTATGGCCTCTACCTCAGGTGCTAGAATGGCTCTGGTTGCAACAGAGCAATGCCCCAGATGGGCAGAGCATCGCCTCCTGGTGGGCATGCCGGGTGGATCCCGGTTGGGCACATGTGGGAGTCTGTCTCACTGCCTCCCCATTTCCAGCTTCAGAAAAATACAAAAAAAACAAAACAAAACATGCAATACCTAACTATTTAGTCAGGGACACTGACTTCTTTTCCCTCAGATTATCAAATAAAACAACAACAGCCAATTTAACAATAGCTGTTTGGTGTAAATGAATCAAAATTATACCTCTATTGTTTTGGGTCAGATTGGCAAAAAATATATTTTGGGGGGTGCCAAAGAATTTAATAATCAGTTTATGTGTGCCATGAGACAAAAAGGTTAAAAACCACTGCCCTACAATTAGAAAAACCAGGTTTTGACCTGCTTGGCAGAGGCCTATTACTTCTGTGACTTCTGTTGTTGCTAAGGTCACTGCTGTTTTGGTAGAACCACCTGAGCAAGGTTGTTTATTGCATTTGAAAAAAGAGACCTGGGAGAGATAATCATATGAACAAACATGCATTTTCAAATATATTTTGATATAATTATATTTGGTGTGAATGCCTATACTCAGTATTTAATGTTATTTTCAAAAGTTGACCTTTCTGAATTCATTTTAAGGGTCCAACTTCTGGAACTTCAGCTAGAGGCCATCTGTAGACATGAACTGTCCACAGAAGTCCCTGTTTCACTGGTGTATGGCTCATAAGCACAGGGATAGGATAAAGTCATTTTGTTTTTAAGTGGGGTTCTTTTATGGTCATTTATCTAAATTTTATTACTTATTTGACCTTGTATGTTTTACAAAAATTCATTTAAACTGTGAAACCTCATTTATTGGAAGAGAAAACACTTATTTTAGCCCATAGATTCTGCCATAGATCACCCTGAAACTATGAAACAGGCCTTTTGATGACAAAGCCCTGTGCAGATGCAGAAAGGCACACTATGTGGCTAGGGGCTAATAATAAGTAATGAGTTCCTTACATCCAGGTCTATTCTAATTTAAGAAAGAAAAATCACATTTGGTAACACAATCATAGAGGATATCTGTGTTTCCAGGCATAGACAAAATTGGAAAGAATGGTGAAAATTAAAGAAAAATTTAAAATATTTTATACTACATACTGTGTTCTAAGAGGAAAAAAATAAAATCAGGTTGAGGTAAATTAGCTTAATTCTGTTATCTAGATTGTGTTCACTGGTAGACTCTTTCTTTCATTTGTTGACTAATTGAATATAAACTCCATTAAATGGCATTGGATTAATTTTTCATTTGAATGAAAGGATCTCAGTTTCCTACCAGAACTTGCCTGCTGAGAATACCTAGCACACCACTCAACAGGCTCACAATTTGCAATGGAAAACCCAGGCAGGGATGGCAAATCTCATGTGACAGATGTGTGCACATGACACATGCACATTCTTTCTCACACATAATAAGTTAAATTTTATAATATTTACATTATAAAATGAGTTAATCATTAAGCCCTTGCAATTATCTTACTCTGACTAACAAACCCTCAGAACAGGAAAGTCTAATTTCAGAGTTTCCTTTTCTCCTCCTAACAAGTGGCTTAGAATATGCTAAGGAAATAAATGGTCTAAGCAAAGATTATTAGATTTAAAACGTCTACAGATTTTTGGCAGAAAAAAATTAAAAAACATTTTATGACATAAAAGCTGAAAAGTTAGAAATTTGGGGGAAGAATATTGGAACAAGTGAAGTTTTAGTATAAACAGTAATAAATTTGATATTTTTTTTACAGAGACAAAGAGAGAGTCAGAGAGAGGGACAGACAGACAGGAACAGAGACAAATGAGAAGCATCAATCATCAGTTTTTCATTGCAACACCTTAGTTGTTCATTGATTGCTTTCTCATATGTGCCTTGACTGTGGGCCTTCAGCAAACCAATTAAGCCCTTGCTCAAGCCAGTGACCTTGGGTCCAAGCTGGTGAGCTTTGCTCAAACCAGATGAGCCCACGCTCAAGCTGGCAACTTCAGGGTCTCAAACCTGGGTCCTCTGCATCCCAGTTCAATGCTCTATCCAATGCACCACTGCCTGGACAGGCAGTAAATTTGAATTTTAATCTGCAATCAAACCCTTATAGATTATAAAATTACTTGCCACCTTATGCTATTTAATTTAATTTTTAAATTTTCTGTAAGATACATGTTATAGCAAAAATGAATAAATAAATGTGGTTTCTTTATTCTCCCATGAAAATTAAATACATGTCTTTAAACGTGTGTCTTTTCTTTAAAAAACATCTGTTGAGAAGGACGGCAAGATGGGAATGGAGTAGGCGGATGTACCAACTTTCACCACGCAGAACCAAAGTGGATTACAACTTAATTTTAAGAACCATTATCTGGAAAAACCAACTTTGGACTAAACGAAGAGGATTCTTTAACCAAGGAACACTGAAGAAGCCACACTGAGACTGGTAGAATAAGCAAAAATGTGGAGAGGGCTGCCAAGCTCCCGGGAATGAATGGCAGCCTGGAGGGACTTGCATGGTGGGAAGTGAGTTTAGCAGAGAGGGGAGGGTCCTAAATCCCAGGAACAAAGCCCCAGCCTGCAGCCCCAGAGCCTAGAAGAGGTGTACAGACAGTATTTAGCTGCAAAACAAGCCAAGATACTGTTTGTGAGAGAGAGAGAGATTTCTCAGACAACAGGATTTTCTTAAAGGAACCACACAAAAAACCTCTTTCACAGCCACTCACCCAGGACTCTGGGATACTGGGAGAGTTGAGAGGACCAAAGTAGCAGGAAGAGAGAGTAATCTAGGAGGCACAGGGAGAAACACTTTGAGGAACAGCCACCCTAATGCCTGGGCTGAGTCACTTCCCAATCTAAAGTGAATATTTCCCCTGGAACCAGCAATACCAGCAAAGGGAAGCAGGTCCCCAGCTAAACAGGAGCTCTCCCGTGGCACTCAGAGCAGAGTTGCATAGAAGCAGAGAGCCATCAAGAATGCAGTATTGAGTGCTTTGGTCTGAGCTGCATTGCCCCCATCCACACTGCTGAGGGCTCGCCGAAGGCAGGCGGCAGCAGTGGGATATGGAAGTGCAATACCATTGGTGGGGGAAGAAGCCAGGTGGCCACAACTGGGGCCCAGCATGAGTTCTGTCCCAACCAGCAGGGATGGAAGGGGAACACAAAATCAGTCAGACCTGGCTGTGGGCCAGGTGAGCAAAAACAGTTCCACTTGCAGTCCCACCCCACAGGGGCAAGGCAAAAGCAGATAAACCGTGAAGACCCAGAGCCAAGGTTTGCAGCCCAAGTGCAGAGCACAGCCTCACCCGTAGAGGAGAGGCAGAAAACCACAATGACTGCTGCAGCAAGCCGGCACCAGCAATGCCCATTCCCGAATGCCCGAGGTGGCAGCAGAGGGGGTGGTGGGCCACCAGACAGACCACACTTAGGGAACACAGAGGCCACACCTATTGGACTCCTGTGTCCATATCCTTCTTATACACAGACAAAATGGGAAGGCAGAGAAATGAATCAAAAGAAATCCCCAGAAAAGGACTTGAATGAGTTAGATATAACCAAATTACCAGATGAAGAGTTTAAAATAATGATTGTGGAGTGACGTCACAGAAATGGCACCGTGAGCAGCGCGTCTGACAGATCTCCCCAAAATCTCAACAAATTTATCAACTAGAAACAGAAAAATTTATCCTCGGAGCATTCCGGAGTTACACACACACACTGAAAGCAAAAGGACTGTTGCCGAGGAGGGAGTACACCTGTGGTGAGTCAACCCACATGTGCAGCTGCCCGCCCACACTCAGGGACGGCAGCCTGGGCACTGGCGGCCGCCCCAGCATACCCTGAGAAACTGCACGCGCGCCCCCCCATGCCGAGTCCGACCACTGGCGTGACGAGAAACCGTGCGGGCGCCCGGTGCCACGGTCCAGAAAGTCCCCGTCCACTGGTGTGCTGAGAAACCGCGTGCACACCCCAAGCCACGGTCCGGGAGGGGCGCCAAGGCTGTCTTTCCTAGTCAGGAGATTCTCTCCGTGGGCGGGGCACCTCACCCAGCCATTCAAGCTAACAATCAAGCATTGGGGGGAGGGGCACGCAGGCAGCCTAAAATACTTTCTGGAGCACAGCTGCGGATCCAATCACTGAAATTAGCTTAACCCACGAAATCTACGTACCCACGGGGCTCTAATTGATAAGATCTCTCCCAGTTCAGCGATCCAAGACAAGAGGCGTGATATTTTTCAGTGCCTTTCGCTAAAGGGGCGGGGGCAACTTCTGATTGACAGAGCCTACATATTCAGGGATATACCTAACAAGAGGGACTTGGCAGATATTAAGATCCATAAAGCAAACAGCGACTAGTGCTTCTTCTTCCCAGACAAAACAGGCTACCAAGTGTGGAAAGCCTGGGTTGAGTGGTCCAACTGAATGATAGGCGCTGAACAGTCACCTTGACAACAATTGACTCCCAGCCCCACCTGATTACGCTGGAGGCTCTGACTGCCAGAGCCTTACCCAGAGCCTTGCGCTGAGTGAGGATAGAGTGGGGATTTCCCAGCTCTTTGAGCCTCTTACTCCCAAGACAGAAGCAGTGGCAGCCTCATAGCTGGATCACCAGGCTGCTAATTCAGGAAGGGGAGACTAGGAAAGAGACTCCAGGAAAGCAAACTCTCTCATTGTTGGACTCTGCAAACGCCAACAAGCCTTGACTACCAGCGAGACTAAAGCCAATTATATGACATTGCCATAGAATCCCATCAACTGCAAATTCCTACCTAAGAGTGACACAGGGGCAGAACCTGGGGTACAGAGTCACCGACCAGGAAGAGGGAGAGAAAAGAAAAAAGGAAGAAGTTAACCTCTCAAAATCAAGAAAAATCCACAGACTTTATAACTTGTTCCACTAATTCTTTGTTGTTGTTGTTTCTTTCTTCTATCTTATTGCCTTTATTATTATTTCTATTTCTTCCACCTCGGTCCTTTTACTCTCTGCCCATCTTATGCTACCCTTTTCTTGAACTACACTACCCATGAGTGTTACATTTTATTTCTTTTCTTCATCCTAACTCTCCTTTAGGGTTACACTCCAAAACCCTTAACTCTCACTCTCTCCCCTTTTGTTTTTTTTTCCTTTCCTTTTCTTCTTCCTTCGTTTCTCTCTTACGCTTATTTTTTCCTTTCTATTCATTTCTTCTTTTCTCCTTTTACTTTTCCTCCCATTTAAGCCTCAATCACAAACAAATTATTTAATTGGGACTCAAGTTTTTGTGGGGTTTTTTTGTTGTTTTTGTTCTTTTTTTTCTTCTGCTTTTGTTCTTGGTTTTCCTTTATTTGTTTGTTTTTGTGGCATTTTGGGCAC
Source organism: Saccopteryx leptura (assembly GCF_036850995.1). NCBI lineage: Eukaryota > Metazoa > Chordata > Mammalia > Chiroptera > Emballonuridae > Saccopteryx > Saccopteryx leptura. The sequence goes on from NC_089504.1 coordinate 200,814,374, forward strand.
TTTTTACATTGCTTTTTAACTCACTAGCATTCCGCCCAACCCAAAGTCTCCATTGTATTTAGTCTTCGCTCCACTTAATACAACAGATTTTTACTTATTATTTTTATTTTTATTTTTTTCTTCTTTAATTATTGTTTTTACTCTCCCTTTTTCTGTTTCCCTCTCATCCCTCTCATTATATCTCTTAGTCGACCATCACTTACAAGCAAATCATTTTATGCTTGTCTAAGATTTTCTCCCTTTTTTTGTGTGTATTTAGTAGGTCCCTACTCCCTTTTTAGCCCCCTGAACTCTTCACCCCAAATCAGGCCCTCCATTATAGGCAGTTTTTGTTCCATTTAGCATAATATAATTCACAGGTCATCACGATATTTCCCTAAGGAGGTGAGGGGAGGGGAAGAGAAGAAAGAAAAAAGGGGGAAATAATAAATTATTACTTTTTTTGTGGAGTGTTTTCCTTTTTTCTTTTATTTTTTTTTCCTTTTCCTTTTTATTTTTTATTAATTCTAATTAACACTATCATCAAGACCACCTTCAGATGCCAATAAGAAAAAGGAAATCAAACATTATGGATACAAAAGACAGAGAGGTAACACAAATAGATGTGGAAAAATCTATGGAGAAAAGATTTAACATATTGGAAGCCTTGGAACCAAATGACAGAGAATTTAAAATAGAAATCTTAAAAATACTCAGAGATATACAAGAAAACACAGAAAGGCAATTTAAGGAAATCAGAAAACAACTCAATGATCACAAAGAATATATTACCAAGGAAATTGAAACTATAAAAACAAATCAAACAGAAACGAAAAACTCAATTCAAGAGCTGAAAAACGAGGTAACAAGCTTAGCTAATAGAACAGCCCAGATAGAAGACAGGATCAGTGAAATAGAAGACAAGCAACTTGAGGCACAACAGAGATAAGAAGAAAGAGAATCAAAAATAATAAAAAACGAGAAAGCCCTACAGGAATTGTCTGACTCCATCAGAAAGAATAACATAAGAATAATAGGTATATCAGAGCGAGAAGAGAAAGAAAATGGAATGGAGAATATACTCAAACAAATAATAGATGAGAACTTCCCAAGCCTGTGGAAAGAATTAAAGCCTCAAATTCAAGAAGCAAACAGAACACCGAGTTTTCTTAACCACAACAAACCCACTCCAAGGCACATCATAATGAAGATGACACAAACCAATGACAAAGAAAAAATTCTCAAGGCAGCCAGGGAAAAGAAGAATACAACATAAAGGAAGGCCTATTAGATTATCATCAGATTTCTCAGCAGAAACTCTACAAGCTAGAAGAGAGTGGGCCCCAATATTTAAAGCCCTGAAAGAGAGGAACTTTCAGCCAAGAATACTATACCCATCAAAGCTATCCTTCAAGTACGAAGGAGATATAAAAATATTCACAAATACAGAAAAGATGAGAGAATTTATCATCAGAAAGCCCCCACTCCAGGAAATACTAAAGGGAGTTTTCCAACCAGATTCAAAGAACAAAAGAAAACATAACCACAAGTAACAGCTCCACCAAGAAAACAATAAAACCAAACTTAAACTGTGACAACAAAAGAAAAAAAAGGGGAGAAAGGATGAAGATTAACAGTAGCAAAGGACGATGAAGCGAAGAAATACTCAGAAGAAAGGGTACTACAATGAATATGGTAGGTACCCTTTTCTTTACTTAATGGTAACCACCCTTGAAAAAACCACCACAAAAACACTTGACTTAAAAAAGGTAGCAACAGAGAAAAGAAGTATGGAATACAAACAAACAAAAACAAACGATAGAAAAACAAAAGAGAAGAATCAAACAAGATACAGAACTAACAGAAAGCAATTTATAAAATGGCAATAGGGAACCCACAAGTTTCAATAATTACAGTAAATGTAAATGGATTAAATTTACCAATAAAAAGACACAGAGTAGCAGAATGGATTAAAAAAGAAAATCCAACTATATGCTGCCTACAAAAAACTCATCTAAGCAACAAGGATAAAAACAAATTCAAAGTGAAAGGCTGGAAAACAATACTCCAAGCAAACAACACCCAAAAAAAAGCAGGTGTAGCAATACTCATATCTAATAATGCTGACTACAAGACAGAAAAAGTACTCAGAGACAAAAATGGTCATTTCATAATGATTAAGGGGACGCTGAATCAAGAAGACATAACAATCCTTAATATATATGCACCAAACCAAGGAGCACCAAAATATATAAGACAGCTACTTATTGACCTTAAAACAAAAACTGACAAAAATACAATCATACTTGGAGACCTCAATACACCGCTGATGGCTCTAGATCGGTCATTCAAACAGAGAATCAATAAAGATATAGTGGCCTTAAATGAAATACTAGAACAACTGGATATGATAGACATCTACAGGACAATTCATCCCAAAGCGACAGAGTATACATTTTTCTCTAATGTACATGGAACATTCCCAAGAATTGACCATATGTTGGGCCACAAAGACAATATCAGCAAATTTAAAAAAATTGAAATTGTGCCAAGCATATTCTCTGATCATAAAGCCTTGAAACTAGAATTCAACTGCAAAAAAGAGGGGGAAAAACCCACAAAAATGTGGAAACTAAACAACATACTTCTAAAAAATGAATGGGTCAAAGAAGAAATAAGCGCAGAGATCAAAAGATATATACAGACAAATGAAAATGAAAATACGACATATCAGAATCTCTGGGATGCAGCAAAAGCAGTAATAAGAGGAAAGTTCATATCACTTCAGGCCTATATGAACAAACAAGAGAGAGCCGAAGTAAACCACTTAACTTCACACCTTAAGGAACTGGAAAAAGAAGAACAAAGACAACCCAAAACCAGCTGAAGAAAGGAGATAATAAAAATCAGAGCAGAAATAAACGAAATAGAGAACAGAAAAACTATAGAAAAAATCAATAAAACAAGGAGCTGGTTCTTTGAAAAGATCAACAAAATCGACAAACCCTTGGCAAGACTCACCAAGGAAAAAAGACACAGGACTCAAATAAATAAAATCCAAAATGAAAGAGGAGAGATCACCACAGACATCATAGATATACAAAGAATTATTGTAGAATACTATGAAAAACTTTATGCCTCCAAATACAACAATTTAGAAGAAATGGATAAATTCCTAGAACAATACAACCTCCCTAAACTGAGTCATGAAGAAGCAGAAAGCCTAAACAGACCAATCAGCAGGGAGGAAATAGAAAAAAATTTAAAAACCTCCCCAAAAATAAAAGTCCAGGCCCAGACGGTTATACTAGTGAATTCTATCAAACATTCAAAGAAGACTTGGTTCCTATTCTACTCAAAGTCTTCCAAAAAATTGAAGAAGAAGCAATACTTCCAAACACATTTTATGAGGCCAACATAACCCTCATACCAAAACCTGGCAAGAATGGCACAAAAATGAAAACTACAGACCAATATCTCTGATGAATACAGATGCTAAAATACTAAACAAAATACTGGCAAATCGAATACAACAACATATTAAAAAAATAATACATCATGATCAAGTGGGATTCGTCCCAGAATCTCAAGGATGGTTTAACATACGTAAAACAGTAACGTAATACACCATATCAACAAAACAAAGAACAAAAACCACATGATTTTATCAATAGATGCAGAAAAGGCTTTCGATAAAATACAACACAATTTTATGTTTAAGACTCTCAACAAAATGGGTATAGAAGGAAAATATCTCAACATAATAAAGGCCATATATGATAAACCATCAGCCAACATCATATTAAATGGCGTAAAACTGAGGACTTTCAACCTTAAATCAGGAACACGACAGGGGTGTCCACTCTCTCCGCTCTTATTTAACGTGGTGCTAGAAGTTCTGGCCAGAGCAATCAGACAAGACAAAGAAATAAAAGGCATCCATATCGGAAAAGAAGAAGTAAAGGTATCTCTTTTTGCAGATGATATGATCCTATACATCGAAAACCCAAAGGACTCCACAAAAAGATTACTAGAAACAATAAGCCAATACAGTAAGGTCGCAGGATACAAAATTAACATACAGAAGTCCATAGCCTTTCTATATGCCAACAATGAAATATTAGAAAACGAACTCAAAAAAATAATCCCCTTCACGATTGCAACAAAAAAAATAAAATACCTAGGAATAAACATAACAAAGAATGTAAAGGACCTATATAAAGAAAACTACAAGGCATTGCTAAGAGAAATAGAAAAAGACACAATGAGATGGAAAAATATTCCTTGTTCTTGGATAGGAAGAATAAATATAATCAAAATGACCATATTACCCAAAGTAATATATAAATTTAATGCAATTCCCATCAAAATTCCTATGACATTTTTTAAAGAAATGGAACAAAAAATCATCAGATTTATATGGAACTATAAAAAACCCCGAATAGCCAAAGCAATCCTAAGGAAAAAGAATGAAGCAGGGGGCATTACAATACCTGACTTTAAACTATATTATAGGGCCATAATAATCAAAACTGCATGGTATTGGCAGAAAAATAGACACTCAGACCAATGGAACAGAATAGAAAGCCCAGAAATAAAACCACATATATATATGGTCAAATAATCTTTGATAAAGGGGCCAACAACACAAAATGGAGAAAAGAAAGCCTCTTCAACAAATGGTGTTGGGAAAACTGGAAAGCCACATGCAAAAGAATGAAACTCGACTACAGCCTGTCCCCGTGTACTAAAATTAATTCAAAATGGGTCAAAGACCTAAATATAAGATCTGAAACAATAAAGTACATAGAAGAAGACATAGGTACTAAACTCATGGATCTGGGTTTTAAAGAACATTTTATGAACTTGACTCCAATGGCAAGAGAAGTGAAGGCAAAGATAAATGAATGGGACTACATCAGAATAAAAAGTTTTTGCTCAGCAAGAGAAACTGATATCAAAATAAACAGACAGCCAACTAAATGGGAACTGATATTTTCAAACGACAGCTCAGATAAGGGCCTAATATCCAAAATTTACAAAGAACTCATAAAACTCAACAACAAACAAACAAACAATCCAATAAAAAAATGGGAAGAGGACATGAACAGACACGTCTCTCAGGAAGAAATACAAATGGCCAACAGATATATGAAAAGATGCTCAGCTTCATTAGTTATTAGAGAAATGCAAATCAAAACTACAATGAGATACCACCTCACCCCTGTTAGATTAGCTATTATCAACAAGACAGGTAATAACAAATTTTGGAGAGGCTGTGGAGAAAAAGGAACCCTCATACACTGTTGGTGGGAATGTAAAGTAGTACAACCACTATGGAGGAAAGTATGGTGGTTCCTCAAAAAACTGCAAATAGAACTACCTTATGACCCAGCAATCCCTCTATTGGGTATATACCCCAAAACCTCAGAATCATTGATACATAAAGACACATGTAGCCCCATGTTCATAGCAGCACTGTTCACAGTGGCCAAGACATGGAAACAACCAAAAAGCCCTTCAATAGAAGACTGGATAAAGAAGATGTGGCACATATACACTATGGAATACTACTCAGCCATAGGAAATGATGACATTAGAACATTTATAGCAAAATGGTGGGATCTTGATAACATTATACGGAGTGAAATAAGTAAATCAGAAAAAAACAAGAACTACATGATTCCATACATTGGTGGAACATAAAAACGAGACTAAGAGACATGGACAAGAGTGTGGTGGTTACCTGGGGTGGGGGGAGGGAGGACACAGGAGGGAGGGAGGGGGAGATTTAGGGGGAGGGGGAGGGGCACAGAGAAAAATAGATAGAGGGTGACGGAGGACAATCTGACTCTGGGCGAGTGGTATGCAACATAATTTAATGACAAGATAACCTAGACATGTTTTCTTTGAATATATGTACCCTGAATTATTAATGTCATCCCATTAACATTAATAAAAATTTATAAAAAAAAATAATGATTGTTAGGAGGCTCAAAAATCTCCGAAAAGCAATAGATAAACATAATGAACACTTAAATAAAGAGATAGCAAATATATAAAAAGACATTGAAATAACAAAAAAAGAATCAGAAATGACAAATACAATATCAGAAATGAAGACCACAATGGAAGGAATTAAAAAGAGGATGAATGAAGTTCAGGATCAAATCAGCAAGGTAGAGGACAAAATAAACAAAGGCATGAAAGCAAAGCAGCAAAATGAAAAGAGACTTAAAAGGCTGAAGAAACTCTAAGAGAGGTCTGTGACAACATGAAGAGAAATAACAGCCACATCATAGGGGTTTCTGAATAAAAAGAAAAAGAAGAAAAAAAAAGGAATAGAGACCTTGTTCAATCAAATTATAGCTGAAAATTTTCCTAAATTAATGCAGGAAAAGTCACACAAGTTCAAAAAGCACAGAGAATTCCATTAAAGAGAAAACCAAAGAAATCTACACCAAGATACATCATAATTTAAATACCAAAGCTAAGATAAAAAGAAAATACTAAAAGCTGCTAGAGAAGAAACAACTATCACCTGCAAAATAACCCCCATAAGGATGAAATCAAACTTCTCCACAGAAAAACTTGAGGCCATAAGAAAATGGCAAGAAATATTCAAAGTAATGCAGAACAAGAGACTCCAACAAAGACTACTTTATCCAGCAAGGTTATCATTTAAAATTGAAGGAGAAATAAAAAACTTCCCAGACAAAAAAAAAACTCAAGGAATTCATCACAACCAAACCAACGCTGCAAAAAATGTTAAGGGGCCTGTTGTAAACAGATCAAAAAAGGAAAAGAATATAGTAAAAGAGGAATATAGCTTTAAAGAATAAAACAGCAATACACAACTACATATCAATAATAACCTTAAATTTAAATAGATTAAATGATCTAATCAAGAGACATAGGGCAGCTGCATGGATAAAAAAACAGGACCCATACATATGTTGTCTAAGAAGACACACCTCAAAACAAAAGATGCATATAGACTGAAGGTAAAAGAATGGAAAAAAATATTTCATGCAAATAGAATGAAAAAAAAAGCTGGGGTAGCAATACTAATATCAGAAAAAAATGGACTTTAAAAGAAAGGCTATAGTAAGAGATAAAGAAGGTCACTACATAATGATAAAGGAAACAATCCAACAGGAAGATATACCTATTAAAATATCTATGCACCTAATATAAAAGCATGTAAATATATAAAGCCAACTTTGATAGATATAAAGGGCAAGATCAACATCAATACTAAAATAGTAGGGGATTTCAATTCCCCACTAACATCACTAAATAGGTCCTCAAGAAAGAACATTAACAAAGAAAAGGAGACTTAAAGTTTACACTAGATAAACTGAATTTCACAGATAACTTTAGAACCTTTCATCCTAAAGCAACGGAAATACATACTTCTCAAGTGCTCATGTTACATTATCTAGAATAGACCACATGTTAGGACACAAAAGCAGTCTCAATAAATTTAAGAAGATTGAAATCATATCAACCTTTCTCTGTGATTACAATGGCATGAAACTAGAAATCAACAACAACAGAAAAACTGAAAAATACTCAAACACTTGGAAACCAAATAGCATATTATTAAATAATGAATGGGTTAATAATGAGATCAAAGAAGAAATAAAAAATTCCTAGAAACAAATGATAATGAGCATACAACAACTCAAAATTTATAGGACACAGCAAAAGCAGTCCTGAGAGGGAAGTTCATAGCACTACAGGCATACCTGAAAAAGCTAAAAAAAAAACCCTCAAATAAACAACTTAACTTAGCATCTAAAAGAACTAGGAAAAAACAGCAAGTACAGCCCAGAAGTAGTAGAAGAAAAAAAATAATAAAAATCAGAGTGGAAATAAATGACATAAAGGCTAAAGAAACAATATTGAGGATCAATGAAACCAAGAGCTGGTTCTTTGAAAAAATAAGCAAGATTGATTAACCTTTAACCAAACTCACCAAGAAAAAAAAAGAGAGGACACAAATATATAAAATTAGAAATGAGAATGGAGAAATAACAACTGACACAACAGAAATACAAAAGATTGTAAGAAAATACTATGAACTGTATGCCAAAAAATTAGACAACCTAGATGAAATGAACAAATTCATTGAAACATACAATCTTCCAAAAATCAATCTGGAAGAATCAGAAAACCCAAACAGACTGATTATAATAAATGATATCAAAACAGTTATCAAAAAGCTCCCAACAAACAAAAGAACTAACTTCTATCCTTCTCAAGCTATTTCAAAACATTCAAAAAGAAGGAAGACTTCCAAGCTCCTTTTATGAGGTGAGCATAATTCTGATTCCAAAACCAGGCAAAGACAACACAAAGAAAGAAAATTACAGGCCAATATCCCTGATGAATTTAGACGCTAAAATCCTCAACAAAATATTAGCAAACTGGATCCAGCAATATATGAATAAAATCATACACCATGATCAAGTGGGATTTATTCTGGGGAGGCAAAGTTGATATAATATTCACAAATCAATCAATGTGATTCATCACATAAACAAAAGGAAGGAAAAAAACCACATGATAATTTCAATAGATACAGAAAAAGCATTTGATAAAATTCAGCATCCATTCATGATCAAAACTCTCACTCAGCAAAGTAGGAATACAGGAAACATACCTCAACATGATAAAAGTCATCTATGAAAAACCCACAGCCAACATCATACTCAATGGGAAAAAATTAAAAACAATTCCCTTAAGATCAGGAACAAGGCACAGGTGCCCTCTTTCACCATTCTTATTCAACATAGTCCTGGAAGTCCTAGCCACAGCAATCAGACAAGAAGAAGAAATAAAAGGCATTCAAGTTGGAAAAGAAGAAGTAAAACTATCATTATTTGCAGATGATATAATATTGTATAAAAAAACCCTAAAGTCTCAGTCAAAAAACTAATGGAACTGATAAATGACTTCAGCAAGGAGGCAGGATATAAAATTAATATTCAGAAATCAGAGGCATTTTTATATACCAACAATGAACTGTCAGAAAGAAAAATTGAGGAAACAATCCCCTTCACTATTGCAACAAAAAAAAAATAAAGTACCTGGGAGTAAATTTAACCAAGGAGATTAAAGACTTGAACTCTGAAAATTATAAAGCATTGATTAAAGAAATCAAGGGAGATAAAAACAAGTAGAAGCATATACCGTGTTTATGGCTATGAAGAATAAACTTCATTAAAATGTCTATATTACCCAAAGCAATTTATAAATTCAATGAAATACCAATTAAAATACCAATGACATACTTCAAAGATATAGAACACATATTCCAAAATTTTATATGGAACCAAAAAAGAACACCAATAACCTCAGCAATCTTGAAAAGAAATAATAAAGTGGGAGGTATCACACTTCCTGATATCAATTTATACTACAAGGCCATTGTACTTAAAACAGCTTGGTACTGGCATAAGAACAGTCATATAGATCAATGGAACAAAACAGAGAACCCAGAAATAAACTCACACCTTTATGAACAATTGATATTTGACAAAGGTGGTAAGAGCATATAATGGGATAAAGATAGCCTCTTCAATAAATGGTGTTGGGAGAATTGGACAGGTAACTGCAAAAAAAAATGAAACTAGGCCACCAATTTACACCATTCACAAAAATAAACTCAAAATGGATAAAGGACTTAAATGTAAGCTGTGAAACCATAAACATCTTAGAAGAAAACATAGGCAGTAGCTCTCCGACATCTCTTGCAGCAATATATTTGCTGATTTATCTCCATGGGCAAGTGAAATAAAAGACAGGATAAACAAATGGGACTATATCAAACTAAAAGGCTTTTACACAACTAAAGACAATAAGAACAGAATAAAAAGACAAACTAAACAATGGGAAAATATATTCGACAATACATCTGATAAGGGGTTAATAACCAAAATTTATAAAGAACTTGTAAAACTCAACATCAGGAAGATAAACAATCCAATCAAAAAAAATGGGCAAAAGAAATGAATAGACACTTCTCCAAAGAGGACATACAGATGGCCAATAGGCATATGAAAAAAATGCTCAACATCACTAATCACTAGAGAAATGCAAATTAAAACCACAATGAGATACCACCTTACACCAGTCAGAATGGCGCTCATTAACAAAACAATACAGAATAAGTGCTGGCGAGGATGTGGAGAAAAGGGAACCTTCCTGCACTGCTGGTGGGATTGCAGACTGGTGCAGCCACTGTGGAAGACAGTATGGATATTCCTCAAAAAATTAAAAATGAAACTGCCTTTTGACCTAGTCATCCCACTTTTAGGAATATATCCCAAGAACACCATATCACTGATTCAAAAGGAGAAATGCACCCCCATGTTTATGGCAGCATTGTTCACAATAGTGAAGATCTGGAAACAGCCCAAGTGTCTGTTAGTGGACAAGTGGATTAAAAAGCAATGGAACATATATACAATGGAATACTATGGGGCCATGAAAAAGAAAAAAATCTTACCTTTTGTGACAACATGGATGGACCAGGAGACTATTATGTTAAGTGAAATAAGCCAGGAAGAAAAAGAAAACTATCATATGACCTCACTCATTTGAGGAATCCAATAAACTATGTGAACTGAGGAACAAAATTGAGACAGAGGAAAAATCAAAGGGACCAGAGGAAAAGAGGACAGAGGGAAAGGGGATGATAGGATGGGATAAACCTGAAAGGAAGAGGGGAAGGTGCTATGGGGAGGGGGTAAAGGGAGATGTGGAGGGAAAATGGGATAGGGGGGATGCATTCAGCATGACACTAGAATCTATGTAAACAACATAAATTAAAATAATAAAAAAATATGTGACAAAAAATATCTGAGTTAGACATGTAATTATCTAAGGCTCTTTTGCATGCAAAGTCCTTCTGGATCCCCCTCCCCCACTCAAACAATTTAAAAAGTTTCAACTCTACAACTGCTTGTTGGGATCTCTTGTAGTCCCAATCCTGTTCTTTATTTTGCTTCTGGATAAATCATTCAAATCAGTATTTCTGGGTATCATATACAGCAACTTGGTAGAGTTGAAAAATTCGGTCAGGCAGGATAATACATCAGTTGAAACTCTTTTACTCATTATCCTAACCCTGATCTATGGGGAATCCTGGCCTTCTTACCAGAAGGTTGACTGGCAATTTCTTCTCTAAACCCAAATTTCCCCTCTGCATCCCCTTGAAACCCATGTCCTTTGTCCCATACCTGGTTTGTTTTGAACTGCTGGGTCTTCAGGGTTTTTCTAGCCCAGACCTTCACTTCAATTAGTTTCTGGACTTAGTCTAGTTTCTCAGAAGTCTTTGCTGCTTTTTTATTTCAATCTTTACAAATAAGATCTTGGGAGTCATGTCAGATGTTAAGATAGGGAGAAGAGAGAATATTCCACTTTAGGCTCACAGGTACTCACAGTTGCAGCCCTCCTCATACCTCCTCTCCAGAAGAAGAGGAGGGGAAGGTTTAGTAGGTGGGTAGGAATTTTTCTGGGAAAAGTAAAGAGATTATGAAAGCTAGTGAGGCTTTTTCCAGTTAACTCTTTGGAGACTTTTTGGAAAAGGGTCATGGGAGATTGTAATTACATGGGGCGTGTGGGATTGAGTCTCTGATTAGTGACAAATAGGAAGAAGCCAATAACAGGCTCCTTAGGTCATGGGCTCCAGAAATAAGGAGAGCCTCCTAGTCTCCAACTTAACGCCCCCCCCCCCCCCATTCCTTGAGCCTGGAGGAGGGGCAAAGATCTTGGAAAAAGCCTGGCCCTGGATCTTCCTGCAGGTTTGATTTTTTAGGATCCTTAGTCATTATACACAGTGCTAGAGAGAAAGAAACCCTAAGTAGCATAGGGGAGAAAAGGTTTTCCTTGACCCTCCTGGGGTTACTGGCTGGGTCTGAAAGTTAAACCAACAAAGACAGATTAACAGGAGAAAAGCATACAGATTTATTTAATATGTTTTATGGGACATAGGAGTTTCATAAGGAAATGAAGACCCAATGAAACAGTTAGACCTTAGTCTTTTTATGCTAGGTTTGATGAAGAGTGCACAATCATGGAGAAATATGATAGTTGAGGAGTGCCAGGTATAAGTGCAGTAAACTGGGGGAAACTTATCAAGATCTGTTTGTTAGGATTTTTCTCTATGTCCCTTTGTTTTCAGAGGTTAAGACACTCCTTTCTTCTGGGTGTAAGAACGGTACCTCTCATGTGAGGGTTTTATGGCTTCTTTCAGAGGTAATGAGAGGGAGATATCAGGGTGATAATCATCCTGCTTCCACCATTTTCTCAAACTCCTTCAGCTTTAAATATTCAACCTGCCAAAGGGTAGTATGTTCTGAATCTCATCAGCAGTAATGACTCCCACTGCCTGATGATCTACGGAATTATCAATTCTGTCCCTAAATTCCCTTGGCTTTTCCTATCTGTCAATGGTGTAATCCTCCAAATGAAGTTTTGTCAGGCATTCACTATCTCTCATTGTCCCAAACCACTGTCACCACTTAGACACCTATGCCTTGCCTACGAATGTCAAACAAGTCTGTTGGTGAGCTATTCTGGCATACCACCTAGCCTGTGAGTTCAAAATTCTATTAGGACCATTTCTGTCTCTTTTGTCAGAGGAAAAATTTGCCAGGGAAAGTTGAATTTTAGCATGCTGTCCCTAAAGCCAGTCTCACCTATCTCCAAACTCGTTTAGCCTTTGACCTCCCGAGGATAGTTTATTTTGGACTTCTGCTTTCACTCAATATAGGAACTCACTTTCATTCCCACAAGGGCTGTTGGAAAACACTCTGTCAGCAGACCCAAAGTTCTCAGCAGATGAGGTCCTGGAAGGCTGTAGGGTGGGGCCCACCACTTCATTCCGGCTGTTTTCTGAGCCATTGCCACAGTCTCTCCTGGGAGGAACCCCTTCTAATCTTCCATCTGCAAAACACTTGACCTCATGTTGGTGGGGCTCCCTTTTTCACCCCTGAAACTGTCAGGGCACAGCAGCAGGTCATCTGGGGGCATTCAGTCATGACAACTCCTCACGCAGTTTTCATCTCACAGGGTAGGCAAATCAATTTTATGGTAAGCTCAATAGCATTTATGCTTCAGTTCCTTCAGATGTATGTGTAACTGCAGAGGCACAAGAGATAGAATAGATACTGCATTTTAACTTGCAAGTTGCCAAAAGATATATGAGAAAAGTGTTTGCAGACTCTTGAACTCTTCAACCACATCACAGGCATATAAATGATGGAAGGGAACAGAGACAAGCGGGAGACAGGGAAGTGAATTTTTGGAAAAGCATTAGTGGTTCACTGAGAGTTTGACCCCAGCAAAGGGGTAAGGATTATTCCCACCTCAAAGCCTTGTAGTGGACCTCAGGAGGGCAAGATGGAGTCTCACATTTGGGTCACAAAAGTCTGAGATCAACTCTTGCCTGACAAGGATCCTCAGCATTTAGGGGTGGACTAGCCAGAAAACAGCTTTGGTCATGAGCAAAGGAAGGGTGTGGGGTTGGGACCAGATATCACTCAAAGACTGTCAGGCTAAGAACAAGAGTTTCCTGTATGACAAATGTAGGTCACAACATAGGGTTGTTATAAAGTACCCAATCCACAATTTTGTGGGTGTTCGTAGAGGCACATAGTCCAAATAAGTTTTTGAAAAGTTTTATTAAAGGAGAAAATGTATTAAATAAGCCGTCTGCATATGGCTGACACAGGGCAACAGACCCAAATTGTGCAGACCCCAGAAACAGTTTAGGGGCTGTTTATATACTCCTAATTATACATGGGAGGGGAAAAAACCTGACATCACAGCATAAGTTTATACCTTTTGTTTAGAAATACATATATTAACCACATGCTTTCAGGGGGGGAGGGGTAGTTTCCATAGGGACAAATGCCTGCAAATAATTCATGAGTATAAGAAAATATTTTAATTTAATCTTTTTCTTCCTGTACCTGGCTAGCTATTCACCCTTCCCTCATAGGTATAGGAGGTCAGAGAATCCAAGTCTCCTTGCTCTTCTGCATTTACAACACAGTGCCATCAGCCATCTTGCTTTTATGCTAATTACACGAGTGCAGAGATTATTTATAAAATGTCTCTATACTTCTAGCCCAAATCAATAAAATGTTCTTTAAACTTCCTAAAATATTAATATTAATTCTGTAGCTTTTAGCACCTTACAACAGGGTCATCTTTTGTCCTGTCCCAGAGATCCACTAAGGGGCAAAATGAGCTGGCTAGATTCCTAAGTCAGGTACCAGAGGAATTAAGTTGAATACACCCATGGGAAGATAGTTGCAAGTTGGATGATCCATGTTTTCTCTTGGAGGGAGGGGTAACAGAACTCTCCAAAATGCCCACAAGAGGAAGCAATGACTTTGGACACCTGCCAGACTCAGAAAGCCTGTAACCAGCAGATGTCAGAAGCAATCACTTCAGAACTTTCTTGTGACCTTCAAACCCTGAAGAGATCAGAAACCACAGCAGGCTAAACAAGAGGCAGAAATCAGCAAAACAGAAACAGGAGGGAAGATAAAACACAGCCTCTTTCCCAAACTGAGGCTTTCCATCTGCAGCCGGCCCAGAAAGTCACATTCTCCTGTCTGTCCATGGTTCCTGTCTGCAGTTGGCCCTGGTCGGCCACATACTCATGAGGGACAGTTTGCCTTTAAATCACAGTTGAAGTTCTGCATTTTATCCTGTCCTAGACATGTTAAAAACTGAATCTGAGCCTGGGTTTGTGATTTAAAATGGACAGAGAAATCATATAAGACCTGCCTGACATTTTTTTTTTTTAGTGAAGGAGAGGGAGGTACAGACAGTGATAAACAGGAAATGAGAGAGATGAAAAGCATTAACTTGTAGTTGCAGCCCTTTAGTTGTAGTTGTTCATTGATTGCTTTCTCATATGTGCCTTGACTGGGGGGGCTCCAGCTGAGCCAGTGATCCCTTGTGCAAGCCAGTAAACTTGGATCATGACAGTGAGCTTGGGCCAATGACTTTGGGCTCCAGCCAGCAGCCAGGGGGTCATGTCTATGATCCCATGCTCAAGTTGGCAACCCCTTTCTCTCTCTCTCCTGGGCTCAAGCTGGCAACCTTGGGATTTTGGACCTGAGTCCTTAGCATCTCAGGTCAACTATCTACTGCACCACTGCCTGGTCAGGCTGCCTGACTGTTTATGTAAGGGCAAAGTACTGTTGACCGAGGGTGCACCACTAAGACTCTAGACCCAAGTATGTGGGTAAAACAGAAGAAAAAGTTTATTACACTCGTGAGCGGGCTCAAGGCAAGGAGATAGCCAAGAGCCCCGAACAACTTCAGCAAGCAAGTTTTATACATTATTTCAGGGAGGGGAGGAGACACCCAGGAATTCAGGAGTCATGAGAAAGGGAAGTTGCAACAGCTCGCAGGGTGATTGCCCCAGGTGCTTGCGGAAGAGCAATCACCTATGATTATATCGGGGCAAGGCGGGCTAGTTCCTGTTCTGCAAGTCAAGATTAGCCAAGCAAAGGTCAGATGAAATTTTCTATTTTTACTGTTACATTTCCCCCTTTCTTCTGCATATCTCTAATCCTAGAGATCTGAGTCTTGGTTTAACTTCTCATAATGCTGTCTCATAATCATGAGTTTTACTGCTCCTATCTGCCCCTGCAGGAAGGTGGTGAGTCTATTCAGGAAGGGGCTTGCTAGGCCTCGGGGGCCCTTTGGTCAGCCTGTACTTTGTTAGGTCCTAATGGGCTGCCTCCGGCGATACCTATCTGGAGCCTAATTTTAAACGTCAATCCAGCATCAGATTCTGACACATACATTCTTAAGCCCCACTGCCTGCCTTTTAGCCATGCATTATCCTGCCTTCTTCCATGGTGGGTAAAGGTAATATTCAGTGGGTTACAGGTGAAATTTGTACATGGCCCACTACCAGTCCAGGTCCCTGGCCTCCGTGTAGAGAAGCCAGAGGCCTCATTCCCAGAGCAGCAGGAGTCCTGAATTCCTGCCCCCTCCTGGGCTACTCACGTTACCCTGATCCAATCCCAGGAGGATGTGGGCCTCCAGTAAGTTGTCCCGGTAGTCTCACAACCCCAAGCCTTACAGTAGAAGACTTCCAGTCCCCCGCATCTCCAAGCCGTGTCCCTATCACGACCGTCCTGGAGGCAGACATAAAAGTCAGATGCTCTGAGTTCTGCGCGGAGCTGTGGGTGGGAGCACCCATAGCCCCAGCCCCCTATCCCACCAGTCGGGCAGGCACATGTCCCAGAATTACAAGGAAGGGGTCTAGCAGGGTCCGTGGTCGGGATGTCCCAAGTCTCCAGCCCTGCCGCAAGCTGACAGAGGTCTGGATACAGGGACGACCACCAAGTCCAGGGGGGGATGGTCATTGGAAGTCACTTCCCATACTATATCACTGGTCCCCGATATCACCTGCCATGTCTGCCGGGTCGGTTGGTGGGGATTTGTTGTGGCGGCGGACACGCAGCTTGAGGGGATTATCTGTTTTCTCCACTGTCCACTGGTCATCAGGAGCAGGAGCAGGCTTGAGGTGTGAAGTATGGATCCAAGCGGCGATGCCATCGACCTTTACAGCGGTGGGTGTGATGAGGAGGACCTGGTAGGGTCCCTTCCAGCGGGGTTCGAGTGTCCGGTGTTGGTGTCTCCGGATGTAGACGAAGTCCCCAACCTGGTAGCGATGCGGGGTCCTGTCTCCTGCCGGCTGGTAAAGGTCAGACAACTGCTTCCATAGGCAATGTTGCACTCTGGCCAGGGCCTGTATCCTAACAGACAAGGGGGTATTCGGGATATTTATGTCAGAGGGGGATAAATCCCGAATAGGCGGAGGGGTTCCAAAAAGTATTTCAAAGGGAGTTAGGTTAGTTTTAGCGGAAGGGGTAGTCCGAGCCCAGAAAAGAGCGTATGGTAGGAGCATTACCCAATCTCTATGGCCAGTCTCTTTTGTTTCTTTTTTTTTTTTTTTTTTTCTTATAATAAATTTTTATTAATGGTAATGGGATGACATTAATAAATCAGGGTACATATATTCAAAGAAAACATGTTTAGGTTATTTTGTCATTAAATTATGTTGCAAACCCCTCGCCCAAAGTCAGACTGTCCTCCGCCACCCTCTATCTAGTTCTCTGTGCCCCTCCCCCTCCCCCCAACTCTCTCCCTCCCTCCCTCCCCTGTCCTCCCTCCCCCCACCCTTGGTAACCACCACACTCTTGTCCATGTCTCTTAGTCTCATTTTTATGTTCCATCAATGTATGGAACCATGTAGTTCTTGTTTTTTTCTGATTTACTTATTTCACTCCTTATAATGTTATCAAGATCCCACCATTTTGCTGTAAATGATCTGATGTCATCATTTCTTATGGCTGAGTAGTATTCCATAGTGTATATGTGCCACATCTTCTTTATCCAGTCTTCTATTGAAGGGCTTTTTGGTTGTTTCCATGTCTTGGCCACTGTGAATAGTGCTGCAATGAACATGGGGCTACATGTGTCTTCACGTATCAATGTTTCTGAGGTTTTGGGGTATATAACCAGTAGAGGGATTGCTGGATCATAAGGTAGTTCTATTTGCAGTTTTTTGAGGAACCACCATACTTTCCTCCATAATGGTTGTACTACTTTACATTCCCACCAACAGTGAATGAGGGTTCCTTTTTCTCCACAGCCTCTCCAAAATTTGCTATTACCCGTCTTGTTGATAATAGCTAATCTAACAGGAGTGAGGTGGTATCTCATTGTAGTTTTGATTTGCATTTCTCTAATAACTAATGAAGCTGAGCATCTTTTCATATATCTGTTGGCCATTTGTATCTCTTCCTGGGAGAAGTGTCTGTTCATGTCCTCTTCCCATTTTTTTATTGGATTGTTTGTTTGTTTGTTGTTGAGTTTTATGAGTTCTTTGTAAATTTTGGATATTAGGCCCTTATCTGAGCTGTCGTTTGAAAATATCAGTTCCCATTTAGTTGGCTGTCTGTTTATTTTGATATCAGTTTCTCTTGCTGAGCAGAAACTTTTTATTCTGATGTAGTCCCATTCATTTATCTTTGCCTTCACTTCTCTTGCCATTGGAGTCAAGTTCATAAAATGTTCTTTAAAACCCAGGTCCATGATTTTAGTACCTATGTCTTCTTCTATGTGCTTTATTGTTTCAGGTCTTATATTTAGGTCTTGGATCCATTTTGAATTAATTTTAGTACACGGGGACAGGCTGTAGTCGAGTTTCATTCTTTTGCATGTGGCTTTCCAGTTTTCCCAACACCATTTGTTGAAGAGGCTTTCTTTTCTCCATTGTGTGTTGTTGGCCCCTTTATCAAAGATTATTTGACCATATATATGTGGTTTTATTTCTGGGCTTTCTATTCTGTTCCATTGGTCTGAGTGTCTATTTTTCTGCCAATACCATGCTGTTTTGATTATCGTGGCCCTATAATATAGTTTAAAGTCAGGTATTGTAATGCCCCCAGCTTCATTCTTTTTCCTTAGGATTGTTTTCGCTATTCGGGGTTTTTTATAGTTCCATATAAATCTGATGATTTTTTGTTCCATTTCTTTAAAAAATCTCATAGGGATTTTGATGGGAATTGCATTAAATTTGTATATTGCTTTGGGTAATATGGCCATTTTGATTATATTTATTCTTCCTATCCAAGAACAAGGAATATTTTTCCATCTCATTGTATCTTTTTCGATTTCTCTTAACAATGCTTTGTAATTTTCATTATATAGGTCCTTGATGTTCTTTGTTATGTTTATTCCTAGGTATTTTATTTTTTTTGTTGCAATCGTGAAGGGGATTATTTTTTTGAGTTCGTTTTCTAATATTTCATTGTTGGCATATAGAAAGGCTATGGACTTCTGTATGTTAATTTTGTATCCTGCGACCTTACTGTATTGGTTTATTGTTTCTAATAATCTTTTTGTGGAGTCCTTCGGGTTTTCGATGTATAGGATCATATCATCAGCAAAAAGTGATACCTTTACTTCTTCTTTTCCGATATGGATGCCTTTTATTTCTTTGTCTTGTCTGATTGCTCTGGCCAGAACTTCTAGCACCACGTTAAATAAGAGTGGAGAGAGTGGACAACCCTGTCTTGTTCCTGATTTAAGGTAGAAAGTCCTCAGTTTTATGCCATTTAATAGGATGTTGGCTGATGGTTTATCATATATGGCCTTTATCATGTTGAGATATTTTCCTTCTATACCCATTTTGTTGAGAGTCTTAAACATAAAATTGTGTTGTATTTTATCAAAAGCCTTTTCTGCATCTATTGATAAGATCATGTGGTTTTTGTTCTTTGTTTTGTTGATATGATGTATTACATTAACCGTTTTGCGTATGTTGAACCATCCTTGAGATTCTGGGATGAATCCCACTTGATCATGATGTATTATTTTTTTAATATGTTGTTGTATTCGGTTTGCCAGTATTTTGTTTAGTATTTTAGCATCTGTATTCATTAGAGATATTGGTCTGTAGTTTTCTTTTTTTGTGCCATCCTTGCCAGGTTTTGGTATGAGGGTTATGTTGGCCTCATAAAATGTGTTTGGAAGTATTGCTTCTTCTTCAATTTTTTGGAAGACTTTGAGTAGAATAGGAACCAAGTCTTCTTTGAATGTTTGATAGAATTCACTAGTATAACCGTCTGGGCCTGGACTTTTATTTTTGGGGAGGTTTTTAATAGTTTTTTCTATTTCCTCCCTGCTGATTGTTCTGTTTAGGCTTTCTGCTTCTTCATGACTCAGTCTAGGAAGGTTGTATTGTTCTAGGAATTTATCCATTTCTTCTAGATTGTTGTATTTGGTGGCATATAATTTTTCATAGTATTCTACAATAATTCTTTGTATATCTATGATGTCTGTGGTGATCTCTCCTCTTTCATTTTGGATTTTGTTTATTTGAGTCCTGTGCCTTTTTTCCTTGGTGAGTCTTGCCAAGGGTTTGTCGATTTTGTTGATCTTTTCAAAGAACCAGCTCCTTGTTTTATTGATTTTTTCTATAGTTTTTCTGTTCTCTATTTCGTTTATTTCTGCTCTGATTTTTATTATCTCCTTTCTTCAGCTGGTTTTGGGTTGTCTTTGTTCTTCTTTTTCCAGTTCCTTAAGGTGTGAAGTTAAGTGGTTTACTTCGGCTCTCTCTTGTTTGTTCATATAGGCCTGAAGTGATATGAACTTTCCTCTTATTACTGCTTTTGCTGCATCCCAGAGATTCTGATATGTCGTATTTTCATTTTCATTTGTCTGTATATATCTTTTGATCTCTGCGCTTATTTCTTCTTTGACCCATTCATTTTTTAGAAGTATGTTGTTTAGTTTCCACATTTTTGTGGGTTTTTCCCCCTCTTTTTTGCAGTTGAATTCTAGTTTCAAGGCTTTATGATCAGAAAATATGCTTGGTACAATTTCAATTTTTCTAAATTTGCTGATATTGTCTTTGTGGCCCAACATATGGTCAATTCTTGAGAATGTTCCATGTACACTAGAGAAAAATGTATACTCTGTCGCTTTGGGATGAAGTGTCCTGTAGATGTCTATCATATCCAGGTGTTCTAGTATTTCGTTTAAGGCCACTATGTCTTTGTTGATTCTCTGTTTGGATGACCAATCTAGAGCTGTCAGCGGTGTATTGAGGTCTCCAAGTATGATTGTATTTTTGTTAGTTTTTGTTTTAAGGTCAATAAGTAGCTGTCTTATATATTTTGGTGCTCCTTGGTTTGGTGCATATATATTAAGGATTGTTATGTCTTCTTGATTCAACTTCCCCTTAATCATTATGAAATGACCATTTTTGTCTCTGAGTACTTTTTCTGTCTTGTAGTCAGCATTATTAGATATGAGTATTGCTACACCTGCTTTTTTTTGGGTGTTGTTTGCTTGGAGTATTGTTTTCCAGCCTTTCACTTTGAATTTGTTTTTATCCTTGTTGCTTAGATGTGTTTCTTGTAGGCAGCATATAGTTGGATTTTCTTTTTTAATCCATTCTGCTACTCTGTGTCTTTTTATTGGTAAGTTTAATCCATTTACATTTAGTGTAATTATTGACACTTGTGGGTTCCCTACTGCCATTTTATAAATTGCTTTCTGTTAGTTTTGTATCTAGTTTGATTCTTCTCTTCTGTTTTTCTATCATTTGTTTTTGTTTGTTTGTGTTCCATACTTCTTTCCTCTGTTGCTACCTTTTTTAAGTCAAGTGTTTTTGTGGTGGTTTTTTCAAGGGTGGTTACCATTAAGTAATGAAAAGGGTACCTACCATATTCATTGTAGTACCCTATCTTATAAGTATTTCTGCACTTCATCGTCCTTTGCTACTGTTAATCTCCATCCTCTCCCCCCTTTTTTTCCTTTGTTGTCACAGTTTAAGTTTGGTTTTATTGTGTTCTTGGTGGAGCTGTTACTTGTGGTGTTGTTTTCTTTTGTTCTTTGAATCTGGTTGGAAAACCCCCTTTAGTATTTCCTGGAGTGGGGGCTTTCTGTTGATAAATTCTCTCATTTTTTCTGTATTTGTGAATGTTTTTATATCTCCTTCATACTTGAAGGATAGCTTTGATGGGTATAGTATTCTTGGCTGAAAGTTCCTCTCTTTCAGGGCTTTAAATATTGGGGCCCACTCTCTTCTAGCTTGTAGAGTTTCTGCTGAGAAATCTGATGATAATCTAATAGGCCTTCCTTTATATGTTGTACTCTTCTTTTCCCTGGCTGCCTTGAGAATTTTTTCTTTGTCATTGGTTTGTGTCATCTTTATTATGATGTGCCTTTGAGTGGGTTTGTTGGGGTTAAGAAAACTGGGTGTTCTGTTTGCTTCTTGAATTTGAGGCTTTAGTTCTTTCCACAGGCTTGGGAAGTTCTCGTCTATTATTTGTTTGAGTATATTCTCCATTCCATTTTCTTTTTCTTCTCCCTCTGATATACCTATTATTCTTATGTTATTCTTTCTGATGGAGTCAGACAATTCCTGTAGGGCTTTCTCGTTTTTTATTATTTTTGAGTCTCTTTCTTCTTCTCTCTGTTGTGCCTCAAGTTGTTTGTCTTCTATTTCACTAATCCTATCTTTAATCTGGGCTGTTCTGTTAGCTAAGCTTGTTACCTTGTTTTTCAGCTCGTGAATTGAGTTTTTCATTTCTGTTTGATTTGTTTTTATAGTTTCAATTTCCTTGGTAATATATTCTTTGTGTTCATTGAGTTGTTTTCTGATCTCCCTACATTGCCTTTCTGTGTTTTCTTGTATATCTCTGAGTATTTTTAAGATTTCTATTTTAAATTCTCTGTCATTTATCTCCAAGGCTTCCAATATGTTAAGTGTTTTCTCCATAGATTTTTCCACATCTATTTGTGTTACCTCTCTTTCTTTTGTATCCATAATATTCGATTTCCTCTTTCTTATCGGCATCTGAGGGTGGTCTTGTTGATAGCACTAATTAGAATTAATAAAGAGTAAAAAGTAAAAAAAAAAAAAAAAAAAGGTAAAACACCCCACAATAAAAAACAGTAATAATTTATTATTTCCCCCTTTTTTCTTTCTTCTCTTTCCCTCCTCTCCCCTCCTCAGGGAAATATCGTGCTTATAATGGAGGGCCTGATTTGGGGTGAAGAGTTCAAGGGGCAAAAAAAGGGAGTAGAAACCTACTAAATGCAAAAAAAAAAAAAAAAAGGAAGAAAATCTTAGACAAGCATAAGATGATTTGCTTGTAAGTGATGGTCAACTAAGAGATATAATGAGAGGGATAAGAGGGAACCATAAAAAAGGACCAAAAAAGAATAATAAAGAAGAAAAAAATAAAAATAATAAGTAAAATTCTGTTGTATTAAGTGGAGCAAAGACTGAATACAATGGAGACCTTGGGTTGGGAGGACCCAAAATGCTACAAAAATAAACAAACAAGAAAAAAAATAAAAACAAAAGCAAAAAAGAAAAATAAAGCCAAAAAATGCCTTGAGTCCCAAATTAACTAATTTTTTCGTGATTGAGGATTAAATGGGAGGAAAGTAAAATGAGAAAAGAAAAAACGAATAGAAAGGAAAAAATAAGAAAAAGAGAAAAACGAAGGAAGAAATAAAATAGGAAGAGAAAAAAAAACAAAATAAAGCAAGACAAAAAAAAACAAAAGAGGAGAGAGTGAGAGTTAAGTGTTTTGGAGTATAACCTTAAAGGAGGGTGAGGATGAAGAAGAGAAATAAAATGTAACACTCATGGGTAGTGTAGTTCAAGAAAAGGGAAGCATAAGATGGGCAGAGAATAGAAGGACCGAGGTGGAGGAAATAAAGGCAATAAGATAGAAGAAACAAACAACAACAACAAAAAAAGAATTAGTGGAACAAGTTGTAAAGTCTGTGGATTTTTCTTGATTTTGAGAGGTTAACTTCTTCCTTTTTTCTTTTCTCTCCCTCTTCCTGGTCGGTGACTCTGTACCCCAGGCTCTGCCCCTGTGTCACACTTAGGTAGGGATTTGCAGTTGATGGGATTCTATGGCAATGTCATATAATTGGCTTTAGTCTTGCTGGTAGTCAAGGCTTGTTGGCGTTTCCAGGGTCCAACAATGAGAGAGTTTGCTTTCCTGGATTCTCTCTCCTAGTCCCCCCTTTCTGAATTAGCAGCCTGGTGATCCAGCTATAAGGCTGCAACTGCTTCTGCCTGGGGAGTAAGAGGCTCAAAGAGCTGGGAAATCCCCACTCTATCCCCACTCAGTGCAAAGCTTTGGGAAAGGCTCTGGCAGTCAGGGCCTCCAGTGTAATCAGGCGGGGGTGGGAGTCAATTGTTGTCAAGGTGACTGTTCAGCGCCTATCATTCAGTTGGACCTCTCAACCCAGGCTTTCCACACTTTGTAGCCTGTTTTTGCTGGGAAGAAGAGGCACTAGTCTCTGCTTGCGACTAGTGTAGTATAGATCTTATTATCTGCCAAGTCCTTCTTGTTAGCGTTTATCCCTGAATATGGAGGCTCTATCAATCAGAAGTTGCCCCCGCCCCTTTAGCGAGAGGCACTAAAAAATATCACGCCTCTTGTCTTGGATCGCTGAACTGAGAGAGATCTTATCAATTAGAACCGAGGGTGCGCAGATTTCATGGGTTAAGCTAATTTCAGTGATTGGGTCGCAGCTGTGCTCCCGAAGGTATTTTAGGCTGCCTGCGCGCGCCCCTCCCCCAACGCTTGATTGTTAGCTTGAATGGCTGGGTGAGGTGCCCCGCCCACGGAGAGAATCTCCCAAGCCTCTCCCGCTCGCCCTGCCGCTGGCGGCTGGATCACACCAGGCGCAGGATAATGGGGACCCCTGGGTGTGCGGGCCAGTAGGGCGCTCTGGACGCGTGGAATGCCCAGGGCACGCGCGCGAATGGGGTGCTCCGGGCACCGGTGGCTGGCGACTCTCACTCGTAGTGCGCGGGCCACTGGGAACGTAAGCGGTGCTCACTCTGCAACCTGACCGGGCGCGCGCCCCGCGGCTCGCGGCGGCTCGGCTCGCGGCGGCTCGCGGCTCCCGAGTGTGGGCTAACTCACCACAGGCGCACTTCCTCGCGGCTTGAATGAACGTCCCTGCGGTAGCTTCCTCCACACCCTCGTCTCTCAGATTCAAGTGATAACAGTCCTTTTGCTATCAGTTTGTGTGGAATTCCGGAATGCTCCGAGGATAGATTTTTCTGTTTCTAGTTGATAAATTTGTTGTGATTTAGGGGAGAGCTGTCGGACGCGCTGCTCACGGCGCCATTTCCATGACGTCACTCCCAGTCTCTATGACTAATTTAGTTAAGGTCTCTTTAATTGTTCTATTCATTCTCTCTACCTGTCCTGAACTTTGGGGTCTATAAGCACAATGTAGTTTCCAATTAATTCCCAATATTTTGGCTACCCCCTGGCTTACCTGGGCCACAAACGCCAGTCCGTTATCAGACCCTATTACCTTTGGAAGGCCAAATCTAGAAAGATTTCTTCCATAATCTTCTTAATTACCACCGCCGCCATCTCATGTTTGGTAGGGAAGGATTCTACCCATCCTGAAAAGGTGTCTACAAAAACTAAGAGATACCTTAGTCCATACTTGGCAGGTTTTACCTCAGTGAAGTCTACTTCCCAATATTGGCCTGGTCTGGTGCCTCGGAGACAGGTTCCTCTGGTTCCTTTGGCTGGGTAGGCATTTACCATCTGGCAGGCCTTACAAGCTTTGACTACTTCCTTTGCCATTTGCCTCTTCTCAGGGGTGGTCAATGTTTTATCATCCTGAAGCAGTTGTACCAGTTTGTTAGTCCCAAGGTGGGTGAGATGGTGGGCCATCTGGAGGAACGTCCGAGCATCCTCAGGTTCCTTTAAGTGGGTCAGGGTGGGGGATGGCTCTGCTTCTATACTGAGGATGTTGAAGCCAGTCCTCATGGCTACCGCTCAAGCCTCCTCATCCGCCTTCCTGTTGCCTTTGGCTACTGGGTCTTGCCCTTTCTGGTGCCCAGGGCAATGGACAATGGCCAGCTCCCGTGGGAGCATGACAGCATCTAAGAGGGCTAGGATTTCTTGTTTGTGCTTAATGTCTTTACCTGCTGATGTGAGCAGGCCTCTTTCTTTGTAAATTGCCCCATGCACATGTGCAGTGGCAAATGCATACCTGCTGTCCGTGTAGACGGTGGCCCGTTTACCACTAGCCAGTTCTAAGGCCTTTGTTAAAGCTATTAGTTCTGCCTTTTGGGCTGAGGTTCCTGGGGCAAGTCTCTCTGACCAGATTACTTTTTCCTTGTCTACCACCGCAGCCCCAGCTCTGCGTTCTCCTTCATACAGAAAACTGCTTCCATCAGTGTACCAAATTAAGTCAGATTGTGGCCATGGTGTGTCCCGTAAGTCTTTCCGGATCCCAGCCTCCTCAGCTAGGATATCCCTGCACTGATGGTGGACAGTTTCCCCCTCTTTCCTGGGTAGCAGGGGGGCTGGGTTCAAAACAGTTGGAGAGCCAAAGGTGATCCTGTCTTTATCTAACAGGAGGCTTTGGTAATGAGTAATGAGGGCATTGGTTAGCCAGCAGTCTGGAGGTTGTCTGATTATGCTTTCCAGGGCATGGGGGGTGACAACAGTCAATTTCTGGCCCAGAGTCAGTTTGTCGGCATCTTTGACCAGAAGGGCCACAGCGGCGATCACCCGTAGGCATCCTGGCCACCCTTTTGCGACTGCGTCCAACCTCTTAGAGAGATAAGCCACCGGCCATTTCCAGGGTCCCAGAGACTGAGTCAATACTCCTTTAGCTATCCCTTCCTTCTCGTCTACATAGAGAGTGAATGGCTTCTCTATGTTGGGGAGTGCTAAGGCCGGGGCTGACAACAGTGCCCTCTTGATTTGGTCAAAGGCCTTTTGCTGTTCATCTCCCCAGGTATACTCAGTTCCATCCTTTAACAAGGGATACAGAGGGGCGGCTAGTGCGGCAAAGCTGGGTATCCATAGTCTGCAAAAACCTGCTATGCCCAAGAACTCCCTGAGGCCCTTCCAATTTTTCAAAGGCGGGATTTGAGTAACAGTCTTTTTCCTGGCCTCAGTTAGCCATCTCTTACCGTCTCGGAGAGAGTAGCCCAGGAAGGTGACTTCGGGTTGGCAGATCTGGGCCTTTTTGGCGGATGCCCGGTATCCCAGTTTGGCCAATTCGACAAGCAGTTTCTCAGTTCCCTGTTTGCACTGCTCTATGGTGGCGGCTGCAAGTAACAGATCATCAACATACTGCAACAGAGTTACCTCAGGGGTGGAGGCTCGGTAGGCACTCAAGTCCTGGTGCAGCGCTTCGTCAAAGATGGTGGGAGAGTTCTTGAAGCCCTGGGGTAGCCGTGTCCAGGTG
This sequence comes from Saccopteryx leptura, assembly GCF_036850995.1. NCBI lineage: Eukaryota > Metazoa > Chordata > Mammalia > Chiroptera > Emballonuridae > Saccopteryx > Saccopteryx leptura. The sequence goes on from NC_089504.1 coordinate 200,841,176, forward strand.
AGCTGTCCGCTGAGTCCGTTCTCAGGGTCAGTCCATTCAAAAGCAAACAGGGGTTGGCTGTCCTCATGCAGGCACAAGCAGAAGAAGGCATCTTTCAGGTCCAGTACTGTATACCACTTCCTGTCAGGACTGAGGGTACTGAGGAGGTTGTAAGGGTTCGGGACCGTTGGATGTATGTCCATTACCCGACTGTTAACCTCTCTCAAATCCTGGACTGGTCTATAGTCCCCTGTTCCTGGTTTCTTCACTGGTAGCAGGGGGATGTTCCACCCTGATTGACAAGACCTCAGGATCCCTTGTCCTAGCAGCCTCTGGATGTGAGGTCTAATGCCTTCCTGGGCCTCTTTACTCATGTAGTATTGTTTGACCCTTATGGGGGTGGCGGAGGGCTTTAAGTATACTACCACCGGAGGCCTTTGTACTGCCAATCCTGGCCCTGCCATTTCTGCCCAGGCCTCTGGGAAGCTCTGAAGCCACCTGTCTTCTGTTGAATGGGGTCCGGGGGCAGGGTTTTCATACAGTTTATAGTCATCTTCAGCAGACAAGGTCAGCATGGTCACAACAGACTGACTGACAAGAGGGTTACTGAATCTTACTTCTGGTCCCTGAGGTTTGAAATCAATACTCGCCCCCAACTTGGTAAGCAAATCCCTCCCCAGCAGCGGGGCAGGGCATTCTGGTATGACCAGAAAGGAGTGCTGTACTTTTCCCCTCCCCGGGTCCATTGTCCTTTTAGTTGTCCATGACCTATGCTGGCATCCATTTGCCCCCTGGACCAAGGATTTTTTGTTTGAGAGGAGACCCAGCGGGCTCTGCAAGGCAGAGTAAACTGCTCCTGTATCCACCTCAAAGTCGATTGGTGTCCCCTCCACATTGAATGTTACCCTCAGTTCGGGGAGGGGGTCCGAACCCCGACACTCCTAACCTTCCAGGGCAAGGAGGTCTGCAGTCTTCTTCTTTTTCTTGGGACAATCTCTAGCCCAATGTCCTTCCTCTTTACAGTAAGCACATTGATTGGGTCCCAGCTTCTGGCGCAGGCCCAGGGTGCTATTCTTTCCTTTCCTATCCTGCTTTCCCACTACGGTAGTCAAGATTTTAGTCAACTCTTTATTCCTTCGTTTATCTCTTTGACTCTCTCTTTCTTCACGTTCTTTTTCTAATCTTTGCTCCTTTTCCTCTGCTGTCTCTCTTTTATAGAACACTTTCTCAGCCTCCTTGACTAAATCTCTCAGAGCCATGTCCTGTAACCCATCCATCCTCTGGAGTTTCCTCCGAATATCAGTAGCTGACTGTCCTATAAAAGCCATAGCCAGTGCCCCTCTCTGTTCTTCAGACTCAGGGTCGAAAGGGGTGTACCTCCCATAGGCTTCTATTAGTCTCTCTAGGAATCTGGATGGGGATTTCTCTGGCCCTTGAATTACTTCTCTTACCTTAGCCAAATTAGTGGGGTGTCTTGCCACCGCTCGGAGACCCATCATCAGAGTCTGGCGATAGAGTAAGAGTCGCTGCCTACCTTCAGGCGTATTAGGGTCCCAGTTAGGCCGCCTCAGGGGAAAAGCCTCATCTATAAGGTTGGGGAGTTGAGTAGGATGACCATCAGGTCCAGGAACCAATTTCCTGGCCTTGAGGAGAATTTGGTCTCTTTCTTCTGAGGTGAAGAGGATACCTAAAAGCTGCTGGCAGTCATCCCAAGTGGGCTGATGGGAAAACATAAGAGACTCGAGAAGGTCAGTAAGTTTGACAGGGTCCTCTGAGAAAGGCGGATTATTGTTTTTCAAATTGTATAGATCTGAGGAGGAGAAGGGCCAATACTGAAGCGCCGGCATGTTCCCCCCTTGGCCGTCAGGGACAGGGGGTCCGAAAGGTCGAAGGGGCAGGGTGACGGCCACGTCATCTGGGGTTTGTGCTCTCCAGCTCCGGGTACCTTGGGCTGGACCCTCCACTGATGGTCCCCATTTGTCCTGGTGTGGGGCCCCAAGCTGGGGACCAGCAGCGCTGGCAGGGACATCCCTGGGATAGGGAGGCGGGAGTCCCGAATCAAAAAGAATAAGGTCAGTTTGAGATTCAGGGAGAACAGAGGAGGGAAGGGGAGGATACAGGGATGAAGCAGGCGCCGTTGGCTCCGGAGGTTTGAGTGGAAGCATAGAGCAGATGTCTGGATGAGTTAGAGCAGGTCTGGGAGGGCCCAGAGTGATGGAGAGGGTTATTGGAAGGGAGGGTGTAGGGGGAGGAAGGAAAGGTCGGACCCAAGGAGGAGGGTCATCGGCCAGGTCCTCCCAAACCCAAACATAAGGCTGTTGATCCAGATGGCCATGAGGTCCTGGATTGAAGACAACTGCTTTAACCGCCTTTATGGTGTCCTTGTGAAAGGTTCCAGTGGTCGGCCAACCTACTCCGAAGGTGGGCCACTCAGAGGCACAGAAAGTCTGCCACTTGCGCTTCTTAACAAGAAGAGACAGATTATGGGCTCGGGCATCAACCTCAGACCAATGAGACAAAGTCAGGGAGAGTGGGGTGGAAGTTTTCTGTCCCATTTCAAACCCAAAAAGACAATAACACACAAATAAGACAATAACCAGGACAATCACAAAGACGAATAGACTAAGCCGGCTGCGCCATGAACGGCAAAATGAAACTAAAAATAAATCTAGCGGTCCGGACCAACGAGCTTGGTTGGAAACTGGCAACAAATCTACAGATTCTGTCTGAGACAGCAGATGGACTTCCAAGCGTCCTTGGTCATCCTCACACTCCAGGGCATCCCCCGGAGTCATGGCCTGCGACCCCCTGACACGTCTGTCGGTCACAGCCAGGAGGGACTCACGTCCCTGCCTGACAGCCACCACCAGTTTCACTCACCAAGCATCAGGCGTGCGTCTCGTGGTCTGCGAGGAAGCGGGATCTCAGTGGAACCTCCAAATGTTGACCAAGGGCACACTACTAAGACTCTAGACCCAAGTATGTGGGTAAAACAGAAGAAAAAGTTTATTACACTCGCGAGTGGGCTCAAGGCAAGGAGATAGCCAAGAGCCCCGAACAACTTCAGCAAGCAAGTTTTATACATTATTTCAGGGAGGGGAGGAGACACCCAGGAATTCAGGAGTCATGAGAAAGGGAAGTTGCAACGGCTCTCAGGGTGATTGCCCCAGGTGCTTGCGGAAGAGCAATCACCTATGATTACATTGGGGCAAGGCGGGCTAGTTCCTGTTCTGCAAGCCAAGATTAGCCAAGCAAAGGTTAGATGGAATTTTCTATTTTTACTGTTACAGTATAACTAATATCACCAGGCAAATTTATATAGACAGAGGTAGGCAAAATTAAGTTGCTGTATAACAACATTCCAGAAGTTCCAATTTCTTCAGTTTTTCATAACATAGGTTATGACTTACTTCATATAATCAGCATAGAGTTACACCTCACACTGGGGATACAAAGGTGAAATATCCAAGGTGGTGACCCAGGAAATCAAACAAGTGCAAATCACAACACAAAAATTGAAGTTAAAAAAAATTAAAAAGAAGAGGCAAATGAGGGAGACAGGCTGTAAACTGATCAAGTCATTGCAACCCTCCCCCACATTTCTTGCTTGATTGAGTTGCTAAAGGCAATCTATATTTCCTTACTCTTACCCATTGTTCGAGGAATTGTTAGTTAAGATGTTAAGCATAACTTTGTAGACTTCCTTGCTAAACTTCCTGGTAACACTCAAGCAGCAAATGGCTCTTTCTCTGCATTATAAAATAAAGCTGTTTGAGGGTGTCTGGGCTTTTGTTAGGTCATCGGCCTCCAGAAGACCTTAGATCCCATCCTTTTTCTCTGTTTCTTTTTTTTCTTTTTTCTTTTTTCTTTTTTTCTGAAGTGAAAAGCAAAGAGGCAGAGACAGACTCCCACATGCACCCAACAGGGATCCACCCAGCAAGTCCACTAGGGGATGATGCTCTGCCCATCTGGGGCATTTCTCCATTGCAACTGGAACCACTTTATTACCTGAGTTGGAGGCCATGGAGCCATCCTCATTGCCCAGGCCAACTTTGCTCCAATGGAGCCTTGGCTGCAGGAGGGGTAGATAGAGATAGAGAGGAGAGGGGGGAAGGGTGGAGAAGCAAACGGATGCTTCTCCTGTGTGCCCTGGCCGGGAATTGAACCTGGGACTTCCACACGCAGGTCAATGCTCTACCATTGAGCCAACAAATCAGGGAGTGTGTTTATTTCTTCATCCCTCACTGTTCTCACTCATGACTGGATTTGGTTCATGACAGGTAAGAAATTGTGGAGAGTTGATTAGATAAAGGACAAGAGGCTGGGGCTCCTAGGGAAGTTGACTAGAAAATGTAGGGTGGACAATGGTTTTTAGCCAGATTTGTTATGCTTTCTCCAATGCTAGGTGCCCTTTGCAGTGACTAAACTAGTTCTCTTCCTGGTATGGGAAAGGGGGTTAACTTTACAAATGGAAATAAATGTGTCACCTTTACAAAGAGAAATTTATGTCCTGCTTTTAGGCAAAGAGGGAAAGGACAAAGTTTTCTATGTCTGCTGTTTTTCAATGGCCTTTATCTTAAAATATTCAATGTAACCCTTATGCCAAAGTGGCATGCATGGAATGACGTATTTGGATCACTAAAGTTTTTACAACCCTTAAAGATGAAGAAAAGGAAGGCAAGAATTGTCCTGGGTTACAAGGTTATAAAGCAGAAACCAGATTATAAGCAGATCTTCCTGACTTCAAAACCAATGGTATGTGTACCATGTAAATAGAATCTGTTAAATAAACTTTTTATTTCAGAACAGTTTTAGAGTCACAGAAAAACCACAAAAATAATGTAGAAACCTGGATACTCTGCACCCCGGTTTCCCTGTTATAAAAGTCTTATGTTAGTAGGTACATTTCTTACAAATAATGGCTTGATATTGATACATTATTATTAAAATCCATATTTTATTCAGATTTCCTTAGTTTTCATCTAATGTCTTTTTCCAGTTTTAAGATCTCATCCACAACACCACATCACATTTAGTTGTGCTGTCTCCCCTGGATCCTCCTGCTGTGATAGTTTCTCAGACTTTTCTTGTTTTTGATGAGCTTGACAGTTTTGAGAAGAACTGGTCAGTTATTTTGTAGAATGTCACTCAGTTTGGATTTGTCTGGTGTTTTTGTCATGATTGGACTGAGTTATATGTTTTTGGGGAGGGAAATCCAGCAGAGGAAAAGTGCCAATGTCATCACATCATATCAAGACTACATACCATCAACATGATGGATGTATCACTGCTGATGTTTGTCAGGTCTCTCTGATGCAAATAAATACATTTTTTAACTGCCTTCTTCTCCTGCTTCTTATTTCATTCTCATGTTTCTATGTAGCAGGAATCTCCAAGCCAGTGGTATTAGAATAATTCCATTGTTTTGATGTGCTATGTAGTAAGTGCCTGTCATTCTGCCTTTTAGATGAGGAATATGTTCTTGTATCTGTCCCTTTGGGTGAGTTCTGGGCCTGTGGGTGAGTTTTTGTGCTTGGGTGTGCATGCCCATCTGTAGGAAAGGGACTAAGTAGCTTTTGGCAGTTCCTTAATTGTACCTAAGGATTGTGCTGACCCAAAACATTGTGTCTAAGAGGGCTGCAGACCAAGTAGCAAGAGAGGGTCCTTCATCAGTGACCAGGCTAGGGCCTTGAGGGGAGATGAGAAGTTTAGGAAAAACTCCCTGAGCCTCAGTTTTCTTGGGGATAAGATAATAAGATGGAGGAATTGAATTCCTTGAGTTACCAGGTCCCTTCTCACTCTAAACCAGGGATCTGGGGCCTGCAGGTAGAAGAATAAAGCAGGCTCTTTTCCTGTATCAACTTGGTTCCTTGAGGAGTTCATCACAAGCTATGGCATTAAAAAGAGTCCTGATTGCTAGTCCCTAGAGGCACTTCTTTGGCTGGAGTCTCGACTTAATGAAGATGTAAACATTTCCGGTGGGAGCTGATCCCAGCTTGCCACTCTCCCACGCTGCCTTATCACAGACTGCCCAGCTTCTCCCATGTTCTCCACCTCTATCTGCTCTTGTAACATCCAGCTGTGGCAAGAGAGACAGACAGTTTATTGGTCATGCTCCAGAAGCATTTTTAAAAACCAGGTTGGGAATGCACCTGGTACATAATCCTCTTTTTGACCAAAGCTGACCCCATTGTGGCATTTGTTCTGGTCAGAGTAAAAATTTTTCCTTCTTGCTTTGTCAACCTGAGAAAAATGACAGTTCATTTTTTCTTCTGTATGTGTCTATGGTTATTTGTCACAAAATAAAACTGGTAAAATGTTTGCCTGCTGGTCCCTTTTGTTCTTCAAAGTTTCTTTAATTAAATTCTATATATTAACTCAATCATGGTAAATATTTACTTTTGCCTGTTGCAGTATTTTCTTTCTTCTTCCTCTCCTCCTCCTCCTCCTCCTTCTTCTTCTTCTTCTTCTTCTTCTTCTTCTTCTTCTTCTTCTTTTCTCTTCTTTTTCAAGTGAAAAGAGGGGAGATAGAAAAACAGACTCTTGCATGCACCCCAACAGGGATCTACCTGGAAACTCTCATCTGGGACCAATGCTCTGCCTATCTGGGGCCATGCTTGCAACTGGGCTATTTTTAGCACCTGAGAAGAAGGCTCCACTGAGCCATTCTTGACACCCAAGGCCGATGCCCTTGAACCAATTCAGCCATTGCTGCAGGAGGGGAAGAGAGAGAGAAGGGGGAGAGGGAAGGGTGCAAAAGCAGGTGCTCTCTTTTCCTGTGTGCCCTGACCAAAAAACAAATGCAGGACATCTATATGTCAGACAGACACTCTACCAGTGAGCAAACTGGCCAGGGCCAATATTTCCTTTTTTTGACAAAAGTACCCTACCTCTGTTCTATGTAACAATTCACTTTTGCAAGTTAGCAGCTTGCCCATTTTTTAATAGGCACTGGGTATGCTGGTTTGGTGTTGTTTTTTGTTTGTTTGGTTTTTTTGTTTGTTTTTGGTTGTTGTTTTTTTGCCTCTGGGTGGTAAAGGACAAATCTAAAAAAGTATCATCATTATTCAATTTGTATTGCAGTCATTTCCCTCCTTGTGACTGAAGAGTTAAGGTTATTCCTCTATCTATTTCTTTGTTTTTCTGTAGCCCTGTTTAAGAAAAAAAGTATTTTATGTGTTGTCAATTCCCCTGGGTTCACTTACATCAGTTTTGGCTGAGCTGATGTTGAAAACATTTTCAGAGGGTTAAATAATTTATTTGAAATCTAGTGGAGAAAGGCACTTTAAAACAAATTAAATCAAGTGAGTGTATTTTAAAGAAAAGATGTTGCTGGTAGCCATGATATAAGGCTTAAAAAGGAGGGAGAGATCTTCATTGCAGAAGCAAAAGTAAATGTTCTTTAAGTGTTACCTTCACACATAGTACTTCCTGAATCTTGTGTGAGAGTATCAATCTAGATGTCACTATGTCTGCATGAGTAAAAAAATGGCTTCAAATTATTGGCATAAATAAATTTTTCTAAGCTTTGATACTATCTTATGGCATGTTTGCAGTTTATTAGGATTGTGAACAGCTTCATTGGTTTTTTAAATAATTAAAAACCATTCACCTGTGTCACCTGAGGTGGCACAGTGGATAAAGTATCGGCCTGGAATGCAGGTAACCCTGAGCCCCAACTTCTGAAGGGCCTGGAAAACCCAAAATTTACACTTTCTTCTAATGACACCAAGTTTGGTTTCATATGTGCAATTTTACCATTAATAGTGCATAATATTTTTTATTTATTTAGAAATATGGTTAACATGTATTTTTATTTTCCCTGTCTCTCTCTCTCTCTTTTTGAAGGGCCCAATATTTCTGTGCCTGGGGTCTCAACTGAACATTATATGCTGCTGAGTTTAGAACCTCAGGCTTATCTGGTCAAGGAACATATGAGAAGCAACTACTATGAGTTGATGCTTCCCACTCCTTCCTACTTCTCTTTCTCTCTCTCTCTACAGCCAATAAATAAATTCTTTAAAAAATTTCATACCCAATTTGCACAGATTCTCTGGGATTTTTAAAAACTATCCTGAAGTTTCTCTAATTCGTTTTTATTCTAGACTCATCATATCTTACTCTACCCTAATAATGTTCAGAACTGAGTCTATTATTTTTAACAAAATTTTCCACTTTCTAGAAACTTTTTCAGCAGCTTATCCTCAATCAAAGTTTTTCAAGAAATATTATTGTTGATTTGCCAGAAAAAAAACCCTGAGGCCCTGAATGAATAATTTGTCCCCTGTGCACACAGAAGTAGAGCTAGAAATAAAAATCAGGAGGCTTGCTGGAGTTGTAGTGAGCACTTAGCCTCCACTGAGCATCCGCCAGGCCTTCATAGGCACCACTGGAGCTGGGAAACTAGAGCAACCAGCTCTGCTTCTCCTTCTGATGTCATAGCTTTTACACATATTATTTATTTGAAAATAGTCCCAAAGACAAAACTGGTTGAAAGGCAACTAAGTTTACTGTATTTCATAACTTGGGAGCCTGTGAAAGTGTAACAGATGTGTGCAAGGTGGGGGCTGGTCTGTGGTGTCCTTTCCTCTCTGTGTTTCCCACACAACATGTAGTGGCCTCAGCTTGACCTCTCCTCCCTGTGACCAACTATGGCCAAATCCGTCTTGCAACCTGGACTCTACGGTGTCAGTGATTGATAAAGAACTGCTTACTCTATCTTGATAGAATAGCCCTCTACCCACCATGTGAGGAGCCTGTAAAAAATGCAGATTCCTGATGCCACTCTGGATGTTCTGAATTAAATCTCCCTGAGGTGGGGCCTGGAAATTTATATATTCACAAGTCTGATGCACAGCTTGGTTTGAGGACCAGTGTCCCAAGAGATATTGCATTTGGATGTCAGAGGGACAGAGCTGAGAAGGTATTCACCAGCTGTTCCAGAAGGAGCCAAGAAGGGAGATGTTTGTGGGACATGTATGTAGCAAGGACAAATTTCAATGTGTATATGATTGCCAGTCATATGTATGTATGATTGTAAATTAAACTTTTTTATAACAATAATGTATCTAAATGCTAAAAATATGTCAAAACATACATTTGGGTATAAAATAAAAAGTTAACTGTCCCACCCTGCCCCAGGAACTTGTCTGTTCTGTAAGGACAAAAGTTCTCATTCCTGATTACAAACTATAGAAATCTGAAAAATATACAGATGCTTGTTTCCCTCCCCAGAGCTACCAAACCACAGTGCCTAGGAACCAAGCAGCTCTATGTCACAAACACTGTACTGTATATAGGTGATTCATGTGCAGCTAGATCTGAGATGCAATGGCTCATCTGCTCCTTTAATTTGTTACATTTTTATAAAGTTATCAGGTACTTGGATTTTGCTGAGAGTCTTTACTTTCATTCTAAGATTCTTTAAAATTCTGGGCTCTCATTTTGGTCTCTAAGGAAAATCCATACACATCTGGGCAAGAACCTACTTGCTCCACAACTGTTTTTTGTGCAATGTTGGATCTTTTTGGCTCTAGAGGCAGCATTGTGCAGGAAATATTTATGAAGTGTGGTTGTGAAATCATGTAATAGTAGCAACATTAACATAACTCAGTAGAAAATAAAAAAACTTACCTATAAACCCACCATCCACCCCTATAAATCAAACTACTTTCATTTTTCAACCATGACTTTTCTATCTGCTTAAGCGTGATGCACAAACAATGGAAAAGTTATACTACTCTCTAATGTCAGTTTGCATCTCACTTGAATTTAGACCAAAATAATGAAAGAGTTGGGCTTTTCAGATGCTTAAGCAATTGCCCTAAATTATTTGGCTTTGAACTTCCTAAAGAAATAAGATTATTTTTTAAATCTCCTCCACCAGAAGCTAAATGTGACAGTGTTTTATTCTCAACCCAGCTACTTAAAATGCCCAAAGAATATATTTTAAAGTTCTTTCCAAGTATGCTTTCCAAAAGTTTCAAATCCATCTTTTTTTTGCTCTTCTATCAGAAGCTGCTAAGCATCTAAACAAGGATAACATTTGAGGCTTGGCCTTAGAGTCTGCAGCTCTGAATTTGGAGGGTTTTTTTAAGCACTTACTTTTGAATCTAAATATTTCTTCAATTGACCTGTCTATAGGTCCTAAAAGATGAAAGTGACAATAAATATTTTTAAAGCCAGAATTTAATTTCTTTCCTTTATTGTTTGAAAGACTTAGTGTCCCTCATAATTGGAGTTTGTGTAGTGTGTGTGTTTTATTATCCTTAGTTATACAGCCAAGTAACTTTATAAAATGCACAAGCTTTCTCAGCAATATGAGCCTCCGTGACTTCCCTTAGGTTCTTTTTGCACTGTTTCATTGTTTACCATCTGCTTCATGATTTGGAATGCTTCTGTCTCCTCCCAATCTAATAAAACTCTAGTTTAAGCAGCAGCTTCAGGGATGAGCTGGGCAAGGCTGGTTGGGGTCTCTTGAACTAGAGGTACAAAAACAGATGTTTAAACTTAGTTAAAAGTAAACCTTTTGGACCCCTAGGCCCATGAAAGAGCATTTTGGAAATTGGAGTTGACATTTTATGAAATGAATTTTGTCTGATTCATATGAAATTCCAGTGTTTCTTACCCTTGGAAAATCAAATATGATTAAGAATTTATAAGAATGTTCTTGACACAGAATCTAAAAACAATAGATGAATTTAATTGGATACTGGTCTTATAAACTTACAGGGTACATTTTTTTGGCTTCTTTCCCAATGAGAAGTGGGATTTTTATTCTGAAGTTGCCTGGGGCATTTAATTAAAATGTTTTTAGCTATCAATGACTTGGATGACTTTTGTCACTGACTTGGATAACTTTAGGCACCTTTCTTGCTAGTAACAAGAAAACTATTGTTACCTTCTGAATACTGCTCCTCATTAAAAGCAGATGCAACTTGTCCCATGATGCCTGAACTGGCACCCATCTCTCCAACAACCCTTTTTTGTCTTGTGGGTCAGTGCTGTGACTCTACCATGCCTGCTTTTGTGATGGTCTAGGTGCTATCAGAATACATGTTTGTTGTATCCCCCATTCTAGTGTGAGAAGAGTGGTAATCACGCCTAGACATAGTTTAGTCTGACATTGTAGATAACTGGCACAAACCTCGGTTCATGATACCATTTGTGATCTTGGCAAGCTCATCTCAAGGTGGGGTCATTCTCCAGGGTAACTGAAACCCACCACATAATGCCCACTACTTTATTCCCATCAGAAACTCATTGTCTTTCTCAGCTGTGTACTAGCTCTCCACCCACCAGAACAGGGGAGACATGTAGTTGTGCACAGCATACTGTGACATACTCAGCATGCCTCTGCTATATTTTGACTACAAATTGTTATAAGCATTTGATCATAAATGTTTATTGTTACACAGTAATTAGTTGGTCAGAAGATATACACTATATGGTCTAATAACTCAATAAAAAGTATTTTCCAGAAATTCTTAACTTAAATGATAGTTTTTGTAGTAGATATAACCCAAAAATTAAGAGAAAAAAGATACTGGAGCCTTGGCTAGGTTGCTCAGTGGATAGAGTATTGTCGCAGCATGCCAAGGTTGTGGGTTTAATCCCTGCTCAGGGCACATACAAGAAACATCCAATTAGACTATTAGCATGCCCATCTACCCATTTGGAGTCATCAAGGAAACCTCTGGAGGTAAGCAGAGCAGATCTGCTATCTGCTCGGTCTGTAATCTGTCTGTGGCTAACCGTCTGTGCTATTGTGACTGAGGGTCGGACACGACCAAACTCACCCAATAGGCTCTCCAGGGCCAAGACATTGGTGGAGAGTTATCTGAAAGAGGGATCTGTGTGCTCGTGGGAGGACAGTTGCTGGGACAGCTTCCCAGGACATGTTTGGAGTTGCTTCCATATGTCTGCCGTCTGTCTGTTTTGCCGCTTCTGTTTATTTTTACAGGATATCCTAAGAGACATCTCCTGGTTTGGTCCCTCTTCAGATTCTCCTTGCAGCATTCTTTTCTGGATAGAGGACTTTTATTTTCAAGGGTCCCTCTCTGATTTTACTCCTGCTGAGATCTCGTTCTTCACTTTTGTTTTGTTATTCTGTCTCTGTGTTGAAAACCCCTGAGTGATGTGTGAATAAAGAGCTCAGGCACCTGAGCCTGAGTTTCCAGTTTGTGGCTCTCCATGGGGACCCCTTCCTTTTCTGTCTGAAAGTTCTTTGTTCTTTGGTTTTCCAGGATATGATCCAACAGGAGATATTGTAGAGAACTGGAACAAACCTCGGTTAATGATCCCTTTTATGATCTTGGGAAGTTCATTTGTACTCATATTGTTTGTAACAATGGGGGAAGGGCAAAGTAAGAGTCAAACTCCTCTTGAGTGTATGCTTAAGAATTTCAAAATTGGATTTTCTGATGATTATGGTGTAAAACTAAACAAGGGGAGACTTCAAACTCTTTGTGAACTAGAACGGCCATCCTTTGGGGTAAAGTCACCAAAGCAGGGCTCATTAGATCCTAGAGGTGCCAGAGCTGTATGGAATGTAATAGCTAAGCCTCCAGGTCACCAAGACCAGTTCCCATCTATAGATCAGTGGAGGGCTTTAGTAGAGAATCCCCCTCCCTGGCTGACAGGCTGTGCTGTCAGAGACAGTCATCATGTTTTGCTAGCAACAGCTCCAAAATCAGACAAGAAGGTCTCTTTTTTACAAGCTGTTCAGGAAGGTTCAGAATTGCCCCCTCTATATCTTCCTCTTCCATCAGCTCCATCTGCCATAGAGAAGCCTCAGGCTCTAACAGGACTGTTAGAATTTGTGCTGTACACACACTGCCCTACCTGGGATGAGTGCCAGCAACTTTTAGTTACTTTGTTTACTACTGAAGAGAGAGAAAGAATAAAGTCAGAGGCTTGAAAAGCTGTCATGCTGGGGAGAAATGGCTCTGAAGAGAACAATCGAGACCACCTTGATAAGGTGTTTCCCATTGTTCAGCCTAAATGGGACCCTAACATTATTGTGCAATGGGAAGCTTTGAACACTTTTCACCAGTTTCTGTTAGCTGAGATCAGGAAAGCTGCTAAGAAACCCATGAATTTGTCTAAGGTGTCAGAGTTTATCCAGGGCCCCCAGGAAACTCCCTCAGCTTTCTTAGAGACACTGCAAGAAGCTTACAAGGACTACACACCTCTAGACCCTGAAGCACCAGAGAATGCTAGGGCAGTTAACTTAGCTTTCATGTCACAGTCCACTCCAGATATCAGGAGGAAGCTACAAAAATTAGAAGGCTTCCAGGAATAGTGATTTCCCAATTGTTAGAAATAGCTCAGAAAGTTTTTAATAACAGAGACACCCTTGAGGAGAAACAGACTAAGAAAATACCATAGGTAGTTGTAACTGTTTTAGAACACCGGAATAAGAAGAAAAGAAATCCTAAGTTAAGCAGAAATCAGTGCACTTATTGTAAAGAAGAAGGACATTGGAAAAAAGACTGTCCAAAGCTGAAAGGAAAGTCACAGCAGACCCCAAGAATCCTTAATTTAAAAAAGGACTAACAGGGCCAGGACTCCATACCTGTTAGCCTTTAAAAGCAGGAGGCTACACGGTATATTTCCTCACTAGCACTAGAGCTTCTCACTCTGTTCTCACTGCCCTCTTCAGACTGCTCTCAGGGAAGCAAGTACTCATATTAAAAGACTGTTGGAAGCTGGTATTCTTGATCCTTGTCAATTCCAATGGAATATTTCTCTACTGCCTGTCCAGAAGCCAAGCACCAAAGACTATCATCCAGTCCAGTTTCCTCCCAGTTAAAGGAGGAAAATAAATGGGTTGAGACAATACACCCAACTGTGCTTAACCTCTACACTCTCTTGAGCCTGTTGTCGCCAGACTGGAAACTTTACACAGTCTTAGATTTGAAAGGTGCTTTCTTCAGTATTCCCCTGGCCCCTGTAAGTCAGCCCATCTTTGCCTTTGAGTAAAATGACCCAGAGGCATCTCAGTACAACTAACTTGGACCTGATTACCACAGAACTTCAAGAATTCACCGATCCTCTTTGATGAGGCATTACATCAGGACCTGCTCACCTTCCACCAGGAACATCCGGAATGCATGCTGCTGCAGTACATAGATGGTTTGCTTCTAGCTGCGGAAACAAAGGTAAGCTGCTGCACAGCCACAGAGGGACTTTTACAAAAACACTGCAGACTCTGGGGTACCGAGTGACAGCTAAGAAGGCACAACTCTGCACCTCTAAGGTGACCTATTTAGGCTACCACACTGAGGTTGGAAAGCATACTCTCTCCTCCAGTTGTATAGAGGCAGTCCTTCAAATTCCAACTCCCTCTAACAAGAGATAAGTTCCAGAATTTCTTGGGGCAGTGGATATTGTAGGTAGTAGATCCCTAGGTATGCAGAGATAGCCAAGCCTTTATACTCCTGTACAGCAAGAACCCAAGAGTTAATTTGGACAGATAAGGAACAAAAAGCAACTAAGCTATTCTTATCACTTGAGGCCAGGGAGTCATCCATCCTCAGAACCAGGGCCAACTCCTTCAAACCAATTAAGCCATGGCTTCAGGAGGAGAAGAGAGAGAGAGAAGGGGAAGTAGGAGTGGAGAAGCAGATGGTCGCTTCTCCTGTGTGAGCTGATCGGATCCAACCCGGGACTTCAACATGCTGGGCAGATGCTCTACCACTAAGCCAACTGGCCAGAGACGAGAGAAAATAGTTCTGGTTGGCAGTTTGTGCCTCTGAGGGTACAAGAGAAATACCATATTTCCCCATGTATAAGATGCACCACTTTTCAAAATATTTGGGGTCTAAAAACTGAGTACATCTTATACTGTGGTTGTAGATTTTTTACTTGCATTTTCCACTTTTTTGTGATTGTTGTCTTTTTTTCAAATTTTGGGCCCCCAAATTAAGGTGTGTCTTATATATTGGAGCATCTTATACATGAGGAAATATGGTATATCCACTTTTCTTAACACATTTTTCATTGCTGTAGCTTTTCCAGATCCACTCATTTCATGGATGCTATTGAACGCCTCAAGTGAGTGCTCCCAGATATGCCCTTACTGGCTCTAATCACTTTCCCATTTGGAATACAGGTTCTTCCCATGGGCATTGATATATCTGATTTAATGTTGCCTTTTAATTCCCATAATGATTTCCATAGGGCCATGCCCTCTTTGGATATCTTCTTAATAATCCATTTTCCATTGACTTTCTGCCTGACCATATGGTGAAGCAATTGGCCACCTGCCAAGAGTCAGAATACACCTGACTTTGGGGCTCTGATAGTTTTTCAATTTCTCCATCACTGCAAGGAAAACATAAACAACCCAGCCCAGTGGTCTGGTTTGTTCTCACCTTCTTCAATTAGAGTTTTCCCATCAGTTGGTCTCAGTGTACAGTCTTCCAAATAGAATGCCACCTTAGAATTGCCATCTGTGCCTGACCTGTTGAGGTACAGTGGATAAAACATTGACCTGGAGCACTGAGATTGCTAGTTCAAAACTCCAGGCTTGCTAGGTGTTGGGTAAACAAGTGTTTTTTAGATTTGCTTGTTTGTGTTGGGGCAGTGCCATGTGTGTATAGTCTATGGAAGACTGCTGGTGCTTGCTCTCAAGGCAGCAAATTGCAAATTGTGGATTACCTGCCTCCATGGGGAAGGGTGATTGTTTGCTTTTGTTTGCTGGAGGAGGGTTTTTTCTGCCTGGCCAGTTTTAGCTAAGGAGTGCGGTTTTGTTTGTGGGGGCCTGGGAGTCCAGATGAGTCCAGAGATAGAGAAGGAAGCAGTCTTTTCCAGCTGTTTGTTCATCCGCCATTTCGAGACTTTAATAAATGGAATGACCCACCATCTTCTGGCTCCACTGTTCTTTTGCCATCTGCCCAAATCAAATGTGAACCTGCATGGCTACAATGGTGGTGGCCACTGGCCTTACACCAGGTCAAGGCACATATGAGAAGCAACTACTATGAGTTGATGGTTCCTGCCTTTGTCTCTCTCTCTCTAAAATCAATAAATAAGTTAAAAAACAAAGAACTGCCATTTATGAACCAAGCAGTTTTTTTCAGTTCTAGAGTAGTTCAAAGACACTACCCATATGCCAGTAGGCTCTGGCAGCTCTTAAGATGGAAGATAGAGAAAATGAGGCTACCTGTCCATGAACATGATGAAAACTTTCTTATATTCTTCAAGTAGCATGTTCTTAAATAAACTGTTTTCATTTTATCACAGAGCTCTTCTGGAGACTGGCATTCTTATTGGAGTGTTTCTCTGATGTCACCCAAGATATTATGTGCATTTCAGTTTTCAGATTACTTCATGCCCTTCAGTCATAACGGCAGTTTCAATTAATGCCAAGTTATATCAAGCCAATCATTTTATCTCAAATAGCATGTACCATACTGCTGGACTTTATAGTTTTTGGCCCCAAATTATAGTGGGCAGCATTCACAGGATGTTTCCATAAGTTCCAGTTCGTGTTAAGTATGAGTTGCAGTGTCCCAGTAGAGCCCAAACTCTACGTCAATCAGGCATCCCTGATTCGACTTTCCCGCATAGTGGCACACTCCTGCTTATCAGCAGGGCTGGCAGCCTCTTCAAGACTACCCTTGAGGCAGCTATGAGGATTTTACTTATCAGCGCCCACACCAACTGCCACCAGAGAAAAGACATGACCGACATATAAGTTAGTTACAAGAATCACACAGGCAGTTTATTACTCACAAATTCTTTTGGCATGCCTGGGTACAGCTTAAAGGGGCTCCATCAGCATGCTCCTCTTGGCTGTCTTTGGTCACAGTGGTGTGGAGACAGTTCACATTCACATTGGAGTCTGGGTGACTACTGCAGCAGGGGGGGGGGCCCTCAGCTTCAGTAGCTTTTTTGGCCAATGCCTTCTAACAGGTGTCAATCTACAGTATTATCACCTCAAACCACCTTCTAACAGGTGTCAATTCATGGGATTGTCATCTCAAAACACCTTTTTGGGAGTTCCTCAAAGGGAGCCCTTTTTATGTTAATCTACTGAAATGTTACTTCAAGCCACTTTAAAATGTTCTTAGGGAAGCTTTTTGTTTATGTTAACTTACAGAGTTATGACATCAAGCCACTTCTTATCTGTGTATAACTTCACATGCACATTAACTGAGCCCTGCGTGGAAGTCAGAGTCTGTTTATTATATTTGTGCACACTATATTAATTCATACCCAGGTGGCATAACTTTAATTCCCTTAATTGATTTTAATAATTATATCTTAATTACTTTTATATATCTTCCATGTTTTTCTATATTTTTCTATATTTAATTACTATAACATTATATTACTATAACATGCAGATACTTACAAAATCATCTCTGAGTGTGTAGCATAAGTGCCCATTTTGATTGAGCTATAGCTTTTTGCTGTTGTTAAGACTCCCATTTAAATATATCTTTCTTGCCTGACCTGTGGTGGTGCAGTGGATAAAGCGTCGACCTGGAATGCTGAGGTTGCCGGTTCAAAACCCTGGCCTTGCCCGATCAAGGCACATATGGGAGTTGAAGCTTCCTGTTCCTCCCCTTTTCTCTCTCTCTCTTTCTCTCCCCTCTAAAATAAATAAATACATAAATAAAAATAATTTAAATATATCTTTCTCTCAGGTAGTTTAACTATAGGAGCTAGCAATAATCCCAGGTGTGGACTACTTGTCCTTTAATTCTAACAACCCAACAGATGCCATGCTGCTCACTTAGTTCCCAGTGTAGTAATGACAAGTGTTTATTTTCAGTTCTCTTTAGAAGTTACTCATGAGAATTTCATGTTTGGGTGGGCTTTGAGATCTTTGCTGAACTGGACTTGTTGACTGGCCTTTGTTAGTCATGTGTTACCACTGCATTTAAGTCATCCTGGCTTGTTCCTCAGTTTCTGATATTATCATGGTATCATCAGTGTAGTGCAAACCAAATTATGCAGTAATTGGTGAGTTCAAAATAACTCTGTGACAATGCAGTAAATATAAATTGGGATCCTTCTGAAATGAAGGAGAACTGTGGTTGGCTCTATTCTGAGACTGTGAACAAGAGAAAAAGTGCCAGATCAATCACTGAGTACCGATCTCCTCAGGGTTGTGTTTTTTATTTCTTTTACAGAGACAGAGAGAGAGTCAGAGAGAAGAATAGATTGGGACAGACAGACAGGAACAAAGAGAGATGAGAAGCATCAATCATTAGTTTTTTGTTGCAACACCTTAGTAGTTCATTGATTGCTTTCTCATATGTGCCTTGACCGTGGGCCTTCAGCAGACTAAGTAACTCCTTGCTTGAGCACCTTGGGTCCAAGCTGGAGAGCTTTGCTCAAACCAGATGAGCCCATGCTCAAGCTGGCGACCTAGGGGTCTTGGACCTGGGTCCTCCACATCCCAGTTCGATGCTCTATCCACTGCACCACCGACTGGTCAGGTGGGGTTGTATTTTTTTAATACTGAAACCATAGCATATCAAGGACTGCTAATATAAATATTATAAGTGGTACTATTTTATGTAAACTTTGATATCTGCTGTTATTATCCACGAGCCATCCACTTTCTAATGATTACAAGTAAAAATAACCAGGGATTGTATTTTATTTTGTTTTTAATTATTTTGCATTTAAAAAAAATCTATCCAGTAAGCCAATACTTAGGGAGTTGGGTCTTTCATATCAAAATGTTATTGGTAACCTTTGTCTCCAGGGATTGATGGTAGTACAGCTGCTGTCTCTCCTTCATTTTGACAGGTGAGACAAATAGAGTGCAGAAAGGTTGTAGAGCTTGTCTAAGGTCACACACAATAAGAGAATGCAAAAGCCTGTCATTCTATTTAAAATCAGGCCTATTTGACTTCAAGGTCTTGCCTTTAACCTTTAGGAACACTCCCTCTTATGAACAGATACTGAATCTTAAATACTAGAGCTTCTCTCCCACTGGGCATTTCTTATATTATTCCACCCATAACATTCCTTCTTTCCCTTTGAGATTAGGCAGTCTTCTTTTTTTTTTTTTTTTTTTTTTTTTTTCTGAAACTGGAAACGGGGAGAGACAGTCAGACAGACTCCCGCATGCGCCCGACTGGGATCCACCCGGCACGCCCACCAGGGGGCGATGCTCTGCCCACCAGGGGGCGATGCTCTGCCCCTCTGGGGCGTCACTCTGTTGCGACCAGAGCCACTCTAGCGCCTGGGGCAGAGGCCAAGGAGCCATCCCCAGCGCCCGGGCCATCTTTGCTCCAATGGAGCCTCGACTGCAGGAAGGGAAGAGAGAGACAGAGAGGAAGGAGAGGGGGAGGGGTGGAGAAGCAGATGGGCGCTTCTCCTATGTGCCCTGGCCGGGAATCGAACCTGGGACTTCTGCACGCCAGGCCGATGCTCTACCACTGAGCCAACTGGCCAGGGCCAAGGCAGTCTTCTTAATCTTGCTCAACTTCAGATGTGTATTGAGGGTCCAGGATATACTCTGGGCTCCTCTTTGGGTTTTTGTGTGTTTCCATTCAAGGACTTCTGCTGGACAAGAGGTGGCAGTTCAAATAAATAGTGATTCTTTTTTGTTGTTGTTGTTATCTGAGGTGTTCTCATTTTCCTCAATTTCCTCAATTAATTTTCTTTCTTTCTTTCTTTGACAGAGACAGATAGAGAGTCAGAGAGAGGGACAGATAAGGACAGACAGACAAGAAGGAAGAAGAGATGAGAAGCATCAATTCTTTCTTGTAGCTCCTTAGTTGCTCATTGATTGCTTTTTCATATGTGCCTTGACTGGGGGGCTACAGCAGAGTGAGTGACCTCTTACTAAAGCCAGTGATCTTGGGCTCAAGCCAGCGACCTTGGACTTCAAGACAGCAACTTTTGGGCTCAAGCCAGTGACCATGCAGTCATGTTTATGATCCCATGCTCAAGCCAACAACTGCTCACTCAAGTTGGTGAGCCCAAGCTCAAGCCAGAAGAGCCCATGCTCAAACTGGTGACCTTGAGGTTTCAAATTTGGGTCCTCTGCCTCTCAGTTCAATGCTCTACCCACTGTACCACTGCCTAGTCAGGCAGATCAGTGATTCTTAAACTTGGTTGTACATTGGAATCACCTGGGAAGCTTTAAAAAATATTAATGGCCAAGTTCCACCTTTAAGAGCATGATTTAATTGGTTGATTTCTGTCTTAGTCAGTATAGGCCTCTATAACAGAATACCATAGGCTGTTATATAAGGAGGTCCAAGATCAAAGTGTCAGCAATTCAAAGTTGAGAATCCAGAGGGATTTCTCAGTTGCAGAGGTTCCTTCTGAGGAAGGAGGGGTCTCAGCCCCAGCTGGGTTTTCAGCCTAGAACAACAATGCTGGAAAGAGGAGCCCACATAACATCTGGCTGTGAAAATTAGTAGTGATCCCATCTGTCCAGGTGAGATGGAATACTCAGAGGGCCTGAACACAAACTCTGGTTCACATGCACTCCACTTGAGCTCCAGTGGAGGGCAAGTGAAGGTGAGAGCTTGATTTCTGGTTTATATATGGCCACCTTCTTGCTGTGTCCTCATATGGAAGAAGGTGTGAGAGTTCTCTCAGGTCTTGTTTTTATAAAGGCACTAATTTTATTTATGAGGACTCCATCACCATGACCTTAACACCTCTGCAAATCCCCACCTACAAATACCACCACATTGGGAGAGTCCTGGTCAAGATGGTGCAACAGGTAGATACTCTACTTAGCTCCTCCCATGACCACACAAAAACCACAACTAAATTATAAAACAATCAACCTGTAGAACCATCTGAAAACTAGCTGAACTAGAAGTCCTATAACTAAGAATACAAAGAATAAACCTCATTGAGACTGGTAGGAGGGACAAAGACAAAAAATGAACTGGCCCTACACTCATGTGTGGTGGTCGAGAATCCAGAGGGATTTGTCAGATGCAGGGGTCCCTCCTGAGGAATGAGGGGTCTCAGCCCCAACTTGGTTCCCAGCCTGGAACAACAGTGCTGGGAAGGGGAGCCCACATAACATCTGGCTGTGAAAATCAGTAGTGACCCCATCTGTCCAGGTGAGATGGAATACTCAGAGGGCCTAGACATCAACTTCAGTTCACATGCACTCTCCTTGAGCTCCAGTGGAGGGCCAGAAGGCCAGGGGTCAGGGGGTTGTCAGAGACATACAGAGAGAAACTGAGTTGTGTCACTTCAGGATGTGGTCTGAAAGGATGGCATCATTGTTTCTGTGCTTAGCCTGCTCCCACATGGCCAAACCTCATTCTGCACTAGCTTAGTAAACTACACTAGATCCACCCTGGTCAACTCTATTAGCTCAATCCTGATGACTCCTTGAGACCCTGCCCCACTACAAAGGTTCCCAGCTGGCCTTGGTGTACCCTAAGACTTTGCTGAGTGACCTCATGTTCAGCACTGACACCAAATGTAAATCTGTATTAACCTAGTAAACACTACCCTTCCCACCCTGGCCACTCCCTGGGACCCTGCCTCATCCAACTCGTGTAGCACCCAAAGTTCTTTTAGTGGCTGCTAAGTGAAATAAGTCAGACAGAAAAAGGCAAATACCATATGATTTTACTTATATGTGGAACCTAAAGAACAAAATAAATGAGTGAACAAGACAGACTCATAGATATAGAGAATAAACTGAGGATTGCCGGATGGGAGATGGGGGAGGGGCTGAATGATAAAAGTGAAGGAATTGAGAAGCACAGCTTGATAGTTACAAGATAATCACAAAGAAAGTACAGCATAGGAAATATAGTCAATAATATTATAATAAATATGTATAGTGCCAGGCAGGTACTAAAGTTATTGGGGGAATCACTTTGTAAATTATATAATTGTCTAATCACTACACTGTAAACCTGAAACAAATATATACAAATACCATCACATTGAGGATTATGTTTCAACATACAAATTTCGGGGACATACAAACATTCAGCCTCCAGCATTTGTAGTGAGTTGAATGGTGGCTCCCCAAAAAGTATGTTCACTTTCCAGAATTTGTGAATGTGACCTTATTTGGAAATAAGGTCTCTGCAGATGTAATTAAATTAAAGATCTTGGAAAGAGATCACCTGGATTATCACAGTAGGCCCTAAATCCAATGACAAGTGACCCTTTATAAGAGACACCCAGAGGAGAGCCACGTAGGGAAGAGGAGATAGGTGGGGGTGCATTTCTCATTTTGGAGCAGTTCTATGGTGTTCTTGGGGTATATTCCTAAAAGTGGGATAGCTGGGTCAAAAGGCAGTTCGGTTTTCAATTTTTTGAGGAATCTCCATACTGTTTTCCACAAAGGCTGCACCAGTCTGCATTCCCACCAGCAGTGCAGGAGGGTTCCCTTTTCTTGACATCCTCGCCAGCACATATTCTGTGTTGTTTTGTTGATGAGCACCATTCTAACTGGCTTGAGATGATATCTCATTGTGGTTTTAACTTGCATTTCTCTAATGATTAGTGATGTTGAGCATTTTTTCATATACCTGTTGGCCATCTCTATGTCCTCTATGGAGAAGTGTCTATTCATTTCTTTTTCCCATTTTTTGATTGGATTGTTTGTCTTCCTAGTGTTGAGTTTTACAAGTTCTTTATAGATTTTGGTTATTAACCCCTTATCAGACGTATTGTCAAATATGTTATCCCATTGTGTAGTTTGTTTTTATTCTGTTCTTATTGTCTTGAGCTGTGCAAAAGATTTTTAGTTTGATATAGTCCCATTTGTTTATCCTATCTTTTATTTCACTTCCCGGTGGAGATAAATCAGCAAATATATTGCTCCGAGAGATGTCGAAGAGCTTACTGCCTATGTTTTCTTCTAAGATGCTTATGGTTTCATGGCTAACATTTAAGTGTTTTATCCATTTTGAGTTTATTTTCATGAATGGTGTAAGCTGGTGGTCTAGTTTCATTTTTTTGCAGGTAGCTGTCCAATTTTTCCAACACCATTTGATAAAGAGGCTATCTTTACTTCATTGTATTTCCTTACCTCCTTTGTCAAATATCAGTTGTCCATAAAGCTGTGGGTTTATTTCTGGGTTCTCTGTTCTGTTCCATTGATCTATATGCCTGTTCTTATGCCAGTACCAGGCTGTTTTGAGTACAATGGCCTTGTAGTATAACTTGATATCAGGAAGTGGGATACCTCCCACTTTATTCTTAATTTTTAAGATTGCTGAGGCTATTCGTGTTCTTCTTTGGTTCCATATATATTTTTGGAATATGTGATCTATATCTTTAAAGTATGTCATTGGTATTTTAATAGGTATTGCATTGAATTTATAGATTGCTTTCGGTAATATAGACATTTTAATGATGTTTATTCTTCCTAACCATGAGCACGATATATGCTTCTGCTTGTTTGTATCTTTCTTGATTTCTTTTATCAATGCTTTATAATTTTCCGAGTACAAGTCTTTAGTCTCCTTGGATAAATTTACTCCTAGGTACTTTAATTTTTTTGGTTGTAATAGTGAAGGAGATTGTTTCCTTAATTTCTCTTTCTGACTGTTCATTGTTGGCATATAAAAATGCCCCTGATTTCTGAGTATTAATTTTATATCCTGCCACTTTGCTGAATTCATTT
Organism: Saccopteryx leptura; assembly: GCF_036850995.1. Lineage (NCBI taxonomy): Eukaryota > Metazoa > Chordata > Mammalia > Chiroptera > Emballonuridae > Saccopteryx > Saccopteryx leptura. The sequence continues at coordinate 200,864,751 of NC_089504.1, forward strand.
ATCAGGTCCAGTAGTTTTTTGACTGAGACTTTAGGGTTTTCTATATACAATATCATATCATCTGCAAATAATGATAGTTTTACTTCTTCTTTTCCAACTTGAATGCCTTTTATTTCTTCTTCTTGTCTGATTGCTGTGGCTAGGACTTCCAGGACTATGTTGAATAAGGGTAGTGAAAGGGGGCACTCCTGCTTTGTTCCTGATCTTAAGGATATTGCTTTTAAATTTTACCCATTGAGTATGATGTTGGCTGTGGGTTTGTCATAGATGGCTTTTATCATGTTGAGGTATGTTCCCTGTATTCCCACTTTGCTGAGAGTATTGATCATAAATGGGTGCTGGATTTTATCAAATGCTTTTTCTGCATCTATTGAAATAATCATGTGGTTTTTCTCCTTCTATTTGTTTATGTGATGAATCACATTGATTGATTTACAAATATTTTACCAGCCTTGCCTCCCCAGAATAAATCCCACTTGATCATGGTGTATGATTTTTTCCATATATTGTTGGATCTGGTTTGCTAATATTTTGTTGAGGATTTTAGCATCTATATTCATCAGAGATATTGGCCTATAATTTTCTTACTTTGTGTTGTCTTTGCCTGATTTTGGAATCAGAATCATGCTCGCCTCATGAAAGGAGCTTGGAAGTCTTTCTTCCTCTTAAATTTTTTGAAATTTTTTGAGAAGGATAGGAGTTAGCTCTTCTTTGAATATTTGGTAGAATTCAGTTGTGAAGCCATGAGGCTCTGGACTTCTCCTCATTGGGAGTTTTTTGATAACTGTTTCAATCTCATTTGGTGTAATCAGTCTGTTTAGGTTTTCTCATTCTTCCAGATTGATTTTTGGAAGATTGTATGTTTCAAGGAATTTGTCCATTTCATCTAGATTGTCTAGTTTTTTGGTATACAGATCTTTACAGTATTTTCTTATAATATTTTGTATTTCTGTTGTGTCAGTTGTTATTTTTCCACTCTCACTTCTAATTTTATTTATTAGAGTCCTCTCTCTCTCTTTTTTATTTTTTTTTTATTTTTATTTTTTGGTGAGTCTAGTTAAAGGCTCATAGATCTTGTTTACCTTTCAGAGAACCAGCTCCTAGTTTCATTGATCCTCTGTATTATTTTTTTTAGCCTCTATGTCATTTATTTCTGCTCTGATGTTTATTATTTCCTTCCTTCTACTACATTTGGGCTTTACTTGCTGTTCTTTTTTTAGTTCTTTTAGATGCAGGGTTAAGTTTTTTATTTGTGCTTTTTCTAGTTTCTTAAGGTGTGCCTGTAGTGTTATGAACTTCCCTTTCAATACTGCTTTTGCTGTGTCCCATAAATTTTGAGTTGTGGTATGCTCATTGTCATTCGTTTCTAGAAATTTTTTTATTTCTTCTTTGATCTCATTCTTAATCCATTCGTTATTTAACAACCTGCTATTTAGTTTCCATGTTTTTAGAATTTTCAAGATTTTCTGTTGTGATTGATTTCTAGTTTCATACCATTGTGATCAGAGAAAGTGCTTGATATGATTTCAATCTTCTAAAATTTGTTGAGACCACTTTTGTGCCCTAACATGTGGTCTATCCTGGAGAATGTACCATAAACACTTGAAAAGAATGTATATTCTGCTGCTTTAGGGTAAAAGGTTCTGAAGATATCTATTAAATCGAGTTGATCTAGTCAGTGAGTCCTTTAAGTCTGCTCTTTCTTTGTTAATTTTCTTTCTTGAGGATCTATCTAGTGATGTTAGTGGGGTACTGAAATCCCCTGCTATTATAGTATTGCTGTTGATCTCACCCTTTAAATCCATCAAAGTCTGCTTTATATATTTAGGTGCCCCTATATTAGGTGCATAGATATTTATAATAGTTATATCTTTCTGTTGGATTACTCCCTTTATCATTATGTAGTGGCCTTCTTTATCTCTTACTATATCTTTTGTTTTAAAGTCCATTTTGTCTGATATGAGTATTGCTACCCCAGCTTTGTTTTCATTTCCATTTGCATGAAATGTTTTTTTTCATCCTTTTACCTTAAATCTATGTGCATCTTTTGTTTTAAGGTGTGTCTCTTGTAGACAGCATATGTACGGGTCCTGTTTTCTTATCCATGCAGCTACCCTATGTCTTTTGATTGGATCATTTAATCCATTTATATTTAAAGTTACTATTGATATGTAGTTGTTTATTGCCATTTTATTCTTTAAAGCTGTATTCCTTTTTTGGTATATTCTTTTCCCACTTTGATCTATTTACAACAGGCCCCTTAACATTTTCTGCAGTATTGGTTTTGTTGTAATGAATTCCTTGGTTGTTTTTTGTCTGGAAATCTTTTTATTTATCCTTCGATTTTAAATGATAGCCTTGCTGGATAAAGTAATCTTGGTTGTAGGTTCTTGTTCTGCATTACTTTGAATATCTCTTGCCATTTCCTTCTGGCCTCAAGTGTTTCTGTTGAGAAGTCTGACGACATCTTTATGGGGGCTCCTTTGTAAGTGATGGCTTTTTTTCTCTTGCAGCTTTTAACATTTTCTCTTTATCACTTAGCTTTGCTATTTTAATTATGATGTGTCTTGGTGTAGGTTTCTTTGGGTTTTTCTTTAATGGAGTTCTCTGTGGTTCTTGAACTTATGAGAGTTTCTCCTGCATTAATTTAGGGAAGTTTTCAGCTATGATATGATTGAACAAAGTCTCTATCCCTTGTTCTTTCTCTTCTTCAGGAACTCCTATGATGCAGATGTTATTTCTCTTCATGTTATCACAGAGCTCTCTAAGAGTTTCCTCAGACTTTTTGAGTCTTTTTTCTTTTTTCTGCTTTGTTTTCTTGCCTTCATTGAAGTTGTCCTCCAACTCACTGATTCGATCTTCAGTTCTATCCATTCTGTTTTTAATTCCTTCCATTGTGTTCTTTATTTCTGATATTGTATTTGTCATCTCCGACTGACTCTTTTTTAATATTTCAATATCCTTTTTTATACTTGCTATTTTTTTATTTAGGTGTTCATAATGACCATACATTGTTGTTCTAAGATCCCTGAGCATCGATACTGTCATTATTTTGAACTCCACATCCAGAAGTTTGATTATTTCCATATCACTCAGCTCATCTCCTGAAGGTTTCTCTTGTGGTTTCATTTGCATTGCACTTCTTTTTCTTCTCATTGTCTGTTTTTGGGTGTTTTCTTTGTAGAGCTAGTTGAGTCTAGGCTTGGTGTTGTCTGCCTCCAGTTTTCAATTGTGTTATTTCTAGGTCTTCTTGGGTTGGTATCAACTATTATTTGTAATCCACTTTCAGATTTGGGCCGCTTTGAAGTCTTGATTTGTCTGTTTTCTTAACAGGTGATAGTCTTGTTTACTGATCTCAGCAGGGGGCTTCCTTAAAACTGTATCCAGGAATGTGATGGGTATAATCTGAGACTCTGAAGGCCTCTTCCACCAACTAATTTCTCTGGGGGCAGGGTGGTTTCTCAGCTTCAGTAGGGGGAGTTGTATCTCAGATCTCCATGGAGACCTGAGTTACTGCCCCTCCTCCTCACTTCTTGTTTTCAGCTGTGTCTTGTTGCACTGATTGGAGCTGGAGAGATGTCTGGAGATCTGTGATCCGGAAGTATTTCAGTGCTGTTTTGTGGAAGGATCAGTCCCTCCCCCAGCTATGGCTGCCTCCAGCACAGAAGAGTCAGCTTTTAGGTCATCTCCTGTCTTCTTTTGCCCCTCACAGTCTGTCCCTCTCTCTCCTTTCCACTTGGGAAATAAGCCAGTTCTTTCAACACTCCTCGCTCTCTGATTGCCAGGCAAGTTTCTGTGTGCAGTATTTTCTGCTCTTTTCCCTGGAGTGAGATCCCCTCTGAGCTCTCATCCTCACCCCCCCTTTGTTCCTGTTAGCAGGGGAGATTCAGGCGCTCCCTATCAGGTGTGTTGTAGCTTCTTCTTTGCTCCTTGGTTTTTGAGAGCTGTTCTTGTACTCCAGATTTGGTTTTTCATGCTGATTTTTCCTAAATTGATTTGTATTCCAGTTTGGTGGTGAGAGCTGGGCATCTGTGTGTCTGCCTACTCTGCTGCCATTTTCAGGTCCCCAACACTGAAAATAATTTTATGGTATGTAAATTATCTCCATAAGCTTGTTTATTTATTATCTAATTTAACCTTGTTCATGCCAGAGCACATGTTAAATTTATCATCTTTAGTTTAACCTCTGAAGAGCTCGGGCACCAACCCCCTGAGTTTGTGAGGTCAAGAAGGCAACATCTACTGGAGTAAACTGAGGTCCAGAAAGTTATGCTCACTGTGTATTCAGGGTCCTCCAGGGCCTTTCTCCTGGAAAAGTTTGGAACACTGCTTTCCTCACTTTTCAGTGCTGTGCTGGGACATGTACAAAGGGTTTATTATTATCATCCATAGGAAAATCATATAACCATATGACTACTATAGACTCTAAGTAGGCACTCGGTTTTTACTTCTAGTGCAAGTCAGAATAGACTGGCTTATGCTGCAGTAACAAATGACATTCACACCAAAAAGCGATATGCAATACAAATGACATCAAAATCTCAGTGTAAGGAAACACACTTCCACTGCATGACTTTGATGGTTGATCACCAACCATTGATGGGAGCTCTGCTTCATGTCCTCCTCACTCAAAGACTTAGGCTGACAAAGCCTACACCATCTATGATGTTGAGAGTACTAGCACAGGAGGAAGGGATGATGGTTTTTTAGTGTTTCTACCCAGAAGTCACAAGCATCATTTCCACTCATGTCTAATGGGCAAGTCACATGATATCACCTAACTTCAAAGGAGCTGGGAAATAGTGAAAACAGGAAGAGGGTGGGTAGTAGGTAATGCCTACCATACCCACCTTCACCAGAAGAGCAGCAGAGTGGTAAGGACTCACAGGCTTCCCTCAGGTGGGTAAACACCTTCTCATTCTGCCTGCACTGAGAAGTTTCCGTCTGGATGTAACACTGTTAGGGCTAAACCCGGGAGAGTTTTATGCCATTTGAGGTGGTTGGTCACCCTCACTAGGTTCTGCCTAGGGTTGTACATCCTGTCGATGGAGGATGAAAGGATCTCTCTGCCCATAATTCCCCATTTAAGAAAGTCTACCCCAAACTCTTTTTGGCCTTTTAATTAAAAATTGAGGTTACTCCAGAGGCTGCCCAAAGAGTTCTCAGGGGTCCCCATCTCTGAGAGAGAACCAGAGTACTTCTCCCCACTGGAATGGCCTGGAAACTTCTCTTCCTCATTAACAGCCATCACAGCTTTAGCTTTCACCACCTTCATGTGGCTTTGGTTGGGTAGAGCCCCTCTTTCAGTCCAGGGCATCCTGATGAGAGAGGCCACGCTGTGAATGGAAGGACTCCTTGAACCACCACCCAAAGGGATAGCCACTCATTTTGGAGTAAATCTGCATCCATAAAAGGGAAAATACCCTGACCAGGGTGGCCCAATGGATAGAGTGTTAGACTCGACCCCAATGCAGAGGGCTCAGTTTGAAACCCCACGGTTGCTGGCTTGAGCACAGGCAAATCAGTCATAAGTGCAGGTCGTTAGCTTGAGCATGGGATCATAGACATGACACCATGGTCATTTGCTTGAGCCCAAAGGTCGCTGGCTTGAGCCCAAGTTCACTGGCCTGAACAAGGGGTCACTCACTCTGCTGTAGCACCCCCAACAAAGCACATATGAGAAAGCAATCAATGAACAACTAAGGTGCTGCAATGCAGAACTGATGCTTCTCATCTTTCTCCCTTCCTGTCTATTCCTATCTGTCCTTCTCTCTGTCTGTCACATAAATAAGTAAATAAATAAATAAATAAATAAATAAATAAATAAATAAGATGTCTTTCCAAATTCTTTAATAACAATGCTACCAGATATCACATCATGTTCCAGGTGATTACATATGCTATTTTTACATAAAGGTTTGTTTTTTTTAAATCCCAGTATATCCCTGGCCGGTTGGCTCAGCAGTAGAGTGTTGGCCTGGCATGCAGGGGACCCGGGTTTGATTCCCGGCCAGGGCACATAGGAGAAGTGCCCATTTGCTTCTCCACCCCCACCCCCTCCTTCCTCTCTGTCTCTCTCTTCCCCTCCCGCAGCCAAGGCTCCATTGGAGCAAAGATGGCCCGGGCACTGGGGATGGCTTCTTGGCCTCTACCCCAGGTGCTAGAGTGGCTCTGGTTGTGGCAGAGCGACCCCCCCGGAGGGGCAGAGCATCGCCCCCTGGTGGGCAGAGCGTCGCCTCTGGTGGGCGTGCCGGGTGGATCCCGGTCGGGCGCATGCGGGAGTCTGTCTGACTGTCTCTCCCCGTTTCCAGCTTCAGAAAAATACAATAAATAAATAAATAAATAAATAAATCCCAGTATAGCAAACAAGAAAAATCTGATTGGAGAGGTTTCTTGTCTGAGTTCACAGAGTAGGAAGTAGCAGGGCAAGGGTTTGATTTAAGACTGCCTCTTAATCCCAGACTCTAATGTGTGCTGTGCTCCTTCCACACCATGCAATGAGTTCATTTCATTCTGAGGGGCTGTCTGCTGCTGATGGAGCTGGAGCCTCCAGTTCTCTCCTGCACACAGGGCCCTTAATGTGTTTGTGTGGTCATGCGTTTTATAAAATTTGAAAAAATCATATATGTTTGTATCCTTTTTGTAAAAAAGGCTTCCAAAATTATACCCTCTTCAGGCCCCAGATAACCTGGACTGACTCCAGATTGCATCAGAATATGTCCTCTATGCTCTTCATCAATTCCTTGTCATGCTTCAGATGACAAAATGGTATGACTTGTCTCAAGAAAATCTTCCTTGTCTCCTCGTGTACACTTTCCCTCGCTGTACATTTTCAGGACACCATGTACCTCTCATTCATAACACCAAAGTTCCAATTTTAACATAATTACATGATTAGAGTTCATCTCCAGCATGGGACGGTCCACTCCATGCAGGCAGGACCCATGTCTACTTCTGCTTGTCACTGTACCCTCATGCATAACAGAGTGTCTGGGACATGGTCAGAGCTCAATTAATGTAGCATAAAATAATGTCAGAATATTGTGCATACTGCATACACAAACATTTATTTTAATTAAGTTTATTTTGAAGAATTTGTTGATTACTTAGAAATAAATGGAGATAACTTGAAATTTAGCAAAATTTAGGTTGAGCATTACTGCTCTAGGTTCATATCTAGATATTATTTATATCTAGGTTAATAATATAGATTAACACGTATATACTCTAGTGGGATCACCATATCTACCTAGGAAATGAAGCCTCAGTTCTCCAAGAATCTGAAGATATCTCATTTTAGTACTTGCCCTAGCTTTAGAATTCCCTGAAAGACAGATAAGAGAAAGCCCAGTAATTACATAAGGAAGGGGTATATGCTTCTGTTCTTACTTCCTCCCCCTCTTGAAAGTAAACTGAAAGTAAACTTGGTGGTAGAAATGGGAGAATGTTCCTGGTGGTTGTTGCCAAACTCATTCACTGGGCTTTGAAGCCAGAACTGTCTGATGCTAGAGCCTATGCTAAGTTAGGCTTTCAAAGGCCTTTCAAAGGCAATTGCATTTAGAAGAATTTAGCAGAACTCAGAGGTAACCTGCTCTTGGGGAGCAAAAAGACATTAGCAATGAAACCTACATGTGGATGGATGTTGACTCCAAAATTTATTAATTGAGTGCCCATGCACAAATTTCTTTTGATTTTTTTTTTTTTACAGAGGCAGAGATAGACAGGGACAGACAGACAGGAACAGAGAGAGATGAGAAGCATCAATCATCAGTTTCTCGTTGTGCGTTGTGACTTCTTAGTTGTTCATTGATTGTTTTCTCACATGTGCCTTGACCGTGGGCCTTCAGCAGACCGAGTAACCCCCTGCTGGAGCCAGCGACCTTGGGTCCAAGCTGGTGAGCTCTTTGCTCAAGCCAGATGAGCCCGCGCTCAAGCTGGTGACCTCGGGGTCTCGAACGTGGGTCCTTCCGCATCCCAGTCCGACGCTCTATCCACTGCGCCACCACCTGGTCAGGCCACAAATTTCTTAATATTTCTGTCCCTCGTGTCAATGTAAGAAACATTCAACCTCTAGAGAATTTTTATAAGGGTTTATTTGAGCCAAATTGACACATATACTGGGGAGCAAGACTTCAAGTGCTCTTGAGAATAGCAGGTGTGCAATTTATTTTATGCATTTGAAATTAAGGAGGGAACCTGTGAAGAGCACATGAAGGTAGAAGACCATAAGGCAGGGATTAGATAACATGGTAGTTAAGGGTCCACTTTAAAAGGAGGGATCTGAAAGGAGCATTCCAACAGTGTGTTAACCCAGATGCACAAAAACAATGGACAGGGACTTTTAAAGGCAAAGATATACCTTGTAGTAAAGAAATGTTGGAATCCATGGGAGTCTCAATAGACCAGAGTAACAGGCTTTTTTCTTTTTATTTATTTATTTATTCACTTTTTGAGAGAGAGGAGAGAGAGAAGGGGAAGGAGCAGGAAGCATCAACTCCCATATGTGCCCTGACCAGGCAAGCCTGGGGTTTCGAACCGGCAACCTCAGCATTCCAGGTCGACACTTCATCCACTGTGCCACCACAGGTCAGGCCCAGAGTAACAGGCTTTATTAAAAGGAAGAAAGGAACCCTGCCAGGCACTTCTCTGGGGAAGAAGGACACCAGTTACAGACTAGGGGTGAATTTTATAGGGCTTTGGAGAGCCTGAGGAGGTATTGAGTCAAAAGTTCTTGTATGTTCCCTTTTATGGTTTTACGACTTCAGCTTTCTTGAATGCTCCTTCTTGGGTGATTGATAAGCTTTCTGGAATTCTTCTGCCTCAGGTGCTATTGTCCAGTAAGTAACAGTGAGGTCAGGCAGCCAGGTGGGACAACCAAAGGGCAGTTGGAATTTCTGGTAAATTTATATATCTATCATTTCTCAATTCTGTGGTATGATAAAAAAGGAAAAGAGGTGGGGTGAAGGAGAGGGTATGGGGTTCAGGAAGGAGGTTTGTCTCAGACCGGCCATCTTCTGGAGCTACTTCCTGCTGTTATCCCTATTGGGGCCTCCTTCATGAACCCTCCTCCCCAGGGTAGTTGGAGTAGGGATTGTAAAAGCATTTGATTGTAGGAAATTCTGGAGATTTCTCTCATTCGAGCTGCAGAAACTTGAGAAAGAAAGAGGCAAGCATTAAAATTAGGCACAAAATTAGGATTGGTCCTATAATTGGTGCTAGCATTGAGAACAAGGCGTTGTTCCACCATTGTTCAGAGTAGAGGTGTATTTATAGGGTTCCAGATTTTTCTGTTTTGCGAGGGCAGGTTTCAGGGTTGGTGTGTAGGGTTAGGTAGATTTTTTCCAATTTTCTAATTGGTGAAGGTCTGCATGTGGTTCTATAAGAAACTAGTGAACAAACATAAGAAGCAGAGTTCAAAAGTTAGAAAAATAAATAGAAGAGAGTGTGTGGACCAATGAAAGGCAATAGTCAAGACACCCAATTTGTGTGAAACCACTGATTCCATGTTTATGAATTCGCTGGGCCTCAGAAAGAGAAAGAGAGAGTAGGAATAAGACAGGAAAGTGGCCAGTTCCCCTGCCCCTAGAACTATTTTTATAGAAAATTTTAAAGCAACAAGGAGAGGAATTACCTGTATAGCTCGTTTGGTCCTTAAATTGATGGGCAGTGTACTAGGAACTGGAAGAGGCTCATGGGGTAGGATTAGGTTGATATTTGCGGTGAGATAGGTTAGTTACAAGTTTCTGTCTAATTAGTAGGGAGACACATATAGGTGTTATGCCATTTTTCTACTTTAGCAGCAGTGGGAGTTGTCAGGATCACAGTGTGTGGACCTGTCCACATGAAAGTCAGTCTTTGGGTGATGTAACACTGGAAGCACCTTTTGGACAGTCTTTGACAGTCAGTTTACTGAGTGACCTGTAAATCCTGCAAGTACTTTGGGAAAAGGTGGTTACATTTCTACACTTTGCAGTTAGAGTTTAAGTCCTAGTGACCACTGCTTCTAGCTGGAATTAGCAGCAGCTCTCAGCCTACAGTAGGCATGGGGCATTGAGACAAGAGGAATAAAGGAGCTATTATACATGAAATAAAGTAACAAAATCAAACTCTCAATACCCACAGTAGAGATTTTTGAGGGATAAATATGATAATACTCAAATATTCAGGCAAGGCATAGTAGATGGCCCTTGTGTTTACAAGAAATGAGATTGGTTTATTTGCTACTTGGAAGAAATACCTTAGGCTCATGAACGATGTCCTTGGGCCTTCAGTGGCAATTTCCAGCATGCTGGGCAAGGTAATGTCATAGGTGGCTGGAGCAGGGCTAGAAGAGACTGGACCCTCCCTCCATGGAGCAAGGGGGCAGCTTACTTTATTGTGTCCCTCTTTCCACAGCACAGACGTGTCAACTGGTGGGGCCGGGAAGCCTGGCAGGCTTCAGCTCAATGACCTTTCTTTCCACTCTGGAGCAGGGCCCTGGTGGAATTTTATAAAGCCCTATAGGGTGCTGGAGATTTTAAGAGCATATGCCAAAAGTTGGTATTTCCTGACCTCTTTTGGGCCTTATTTGCCTTTTCTGTTACTTCTTTGGCCATTATAGACCTTAAAAGCCAAGCTCAGAAGATCTCACTGACCGGGTTGACTAAGAAAACAAAATTGGGCATCCAGTGTCTAAAGAAGTCTGTTAGACTGAGGAAAGAAAGGATTTGATTTGCAGTGGTAGGTGGTTGGAGACTGTGGAGGGTCTGAGTTCAATCTAGAGTGAGACCTCAAGTGGTGGGGGTTAAGGTGATGCCCAGATAGACTACAGACTAAGAGTGAAGTTGAGCCTTAGCAGAGAAGATGTGATATCCCTTCACAGTGAGGAAGTTAAAAAGGGTGGAGGTGTGTCTCTTTGAGGCAGCCAGGGAGGGGTTGCAGAGGAGTAGGTCATCTACATGTTGTAAGAGGGTACTAGTTTTGAGATTGCATGCTGACAAATCCTGAGCTAGTGCCTGCCCAAACAGGTGTGGGCTGTTTCTGAACCCCTGGGGTAAGACAGTCCATGTAAGTTGCTGGGTTGCATTGGTGTTCGGGTAAAGGCAAACAGAAAGTAAAAGTCAGGGTGTAGAGGAATGGCAAAGAAGGCATTCTTAAGGTCTAGGACCGTGAAGTGAGTGGTGTTTGAGGGAATGTGTGATGATAACCTGTAGAGATTAGGGACTACTTGATGGAGGGGAATTACTGCCTTATTGATTAGGTGTAAGGTTTGTATGAGGCGATAAGCCCCTAAAGGTTTTTGAGCAGGAGGATGGGGGTATTGCAGGGAGAATCCATGGGGATGAGTAAGCCTGGTTTAAGAGGTGGGTAATTATTGGTTTAAGGTCTTAGAAACAGACACAGTTACATGTTAAACAAAGACTTCAGATACACATTATGAATTAAGAAATTTAAATGAGCATGCTTTACTTGTTTCAATTAAAATTATACTAGAGATATTTTCTAACAAACAAAGAGACAAAACAGATTACTCACTCACACTGCTCAATAGACAACTCTGCTTTTTTAAGCTTTTCAAGATGGCAGGGAGTTGCCAGCATAGAGAGGAGGAAGACAGAAAGCAGACAGATGGACAGTGTGAGCAGCTGGATGTAAAAGAAAGAGGGTCAGAATCTGCAGGAGGAGGAGGAGGAGATTAAAGTACTGGTGGCGGTGCCATGTGGTCAGAGGAGTCAAAAAGATTTAGAGCTCTGAAAAGAGAGGAGAGGACGAGGGATAGTGGAAGGCACAGTCAATCTCTGAGGAGGGGGAAGGATGGGTCAAAGAAGAAAAAGAGACAGAGCTGCCAGTCTGTAAGGAGGGAGGAGGGGTTTAAGAACACAGTGAAGAAGGGAGGGGCCCCTGGCCAGCAGAGGAGGAGAAAGAGAGAATGGTATTTGCAGGTGAATGAGAAACAGGATTTAGTAAAGAGAGGAGAGGGGGCTCTTGGAGAGAAGAGGCTCAAGTAGAAGAGATTTGCAGAGGGACCAGAGAGGGGTCCCAAGACAGGGGTGCCCCCGGGATTCAGACAGGAGGGGAAGAGAGTTGGGAGTCTGTGGAGAAAGAAAGATTAGGAGCAGAGGTTTTAGGTGAGGTTTCTTTGGCCAAAAATAGCCTGCATGTAGAACAAGCAGCACAGAAATTAAGGACAGGAGCAAAAGTAAAAGGAAGCCTGCATGTAATGAATTTCTGAAACCTTCCCAGTCTGATAGTAAAGATTATCTAGGTTTCTCAGGATATTGTAATCGAATGTTCCATTTTCAGGCCAATGGGAGTCATTATCTAATTTGTATTGGGGCCATGCCGTGCTACAGAAGAAAATGAGGTTTTTTGGCTAAAAGTCAGAGAGGCCCAGTTTAGTGAGATATTTTATGAGATATCCTAAAGGGGTCTGGTCAGAAGGTTTAGACTCTGAAGAGCCCATAGTGGAGACAAGTGAGCAATAGGGGGCATCCCCACCTTTTGTCACTGTCCCAAGAGGAGAAAATCTCCATGTGGAGGAGTCATCCCTAATAGAGGTCGTCACCACTTGTCAGGGAGCTCTGAGGACAAGAAGTCCAAAAGAGTGGAGAGGTTTGGCTAGGCACCTAGTCTTCCATGCAGTCTACTGAGACTGAAAGTCAAACCCCTCAAAATGTGAGGCATGTCAGAGAAAACTGTCTGACCAGGGAAAACTTTGTGGAAAAGAGAAGCTAACCGGGGAAGGGGAAGGGAAAAACTCCTTACCTTCTGGTCCAGCAGGGGTTTGGGACAGGGTTAGACTGCCGGCCAATTAACCTACAATTACTCTTCCAAACAGAATCAGTGAGTAAGCCCGGGATGAGCTGCCACTGCCCATTGCTTCCCTGGTTGTAAGTTTGGACAGCAAAGAGGGATCGTCCAGGCAGTCAGTACCCTGTCCCGGGTTTCAGCACCAAATGTTGTAGTCCATGAGAGTCCGAAAAGACCAGAGACCAGAGTAACAGGCTTTATTGAAAAGAAGAAAAGAACCCTGCCAGGCACTTCTCCAGGGAGAAGGGCACCAGTACAAGCTGGGGGGATGGATTTTATAGGGTAAAGGGAGAGTCTTAGCTCCAGGGTTGCTTCCCTAGTGGCTTATGTCCCTTGTCCGGGGTCATGGAGACATTGCATCCACAATGGTGGCACCTCTATCTGAAGAAGGGGAAGTGAACTCTGGCCTCCAAGCTCTGGCCATGGGAGATACAGGAGGCCACTCGGCTTTGGCCAATAAAGCCAAGGAAGAGAGGGAAGGAGTCTGGGCGGAGGCCGAGAGTGAGGGGTCTGGGACCAAGGAGGTACAGGGAGAAACCCCCAGCACTGAGGGGGAGGAGCATGCTCAAGGAGAAGCCGAGGATTGGTGCGTGCCCTGCAGCGATGAGGAGGTGGAGCTCCCTGCCCATGGGCAGGCCTGGATGCCACCCCTCTCTGAGATCCAGTGGCTTTATGAACTGCTGGCTGCCCATGATACGCTGGAGCTTCAGGCTGAGATCCTGCCCTGCTGGCCACTCACGCCTGAGGCCCAGAGTGAAGAGGAGCAGTCTGAGGAGGAGCCCAAGACCAAAGAGTAGAAAGAGGAGAAACCATGCATGCCCACAGAATTTGACTTTGATGATGAGCCAATGACACCAAAGGATTCCTTGATTTATCGGAGACACACCCCAGGAAGATCATCAGCTCTGAGCCAGAAACAGGAAGCCTGCCTGGACAAAGTCTTCTTGGACATGAAGCGACACAAGAAGCTGGAGGAGCAGATCCTTCCTACCAGCAGGGACCTGTTCAGCCTAAACTTCGAGGAGCTCAGCCCCACCAGTCCCCCGCTCTGCTCCCTGGCAGCAGAAGTACTGACTGCTGCTCCCTTCAGGCGCAGCATGTGGACCTGCCGGGGCCCAGCTCTCCTCCCTGACCCAGGTGCTGGAAAACCTGGAAAAAGGAGAGACACTCCAAACTGCCAACACAGCCCCTTGCCAGAAGGGTGGGGCATATGTGCGTGTGTTTGTGTTTTCTGTTGAACACCTGCCTAAAATAAAAAATACAAAGTTATCTTCTCTTAGAGGAGGGGCTGCAGCCAGAACCCAAACAGCTGTGGAGAGGCAGAGTTTTCCTCACCCCTGCTGGCAAGTTAGAGCCTTAAGGAGCGGAGGTGAACTCAGTCAACACCTGCCTTAGGTCACTGAATCTTTCCAGTTCTCTTTCACATGAGGGCACCTGGCTGGAAAGTGGGGATTCCCGAGTGTTAAGTGAGCTGCAGTACCTTCAGCAGCAGCAAAGGCTGCCAGAGGAGAAACAGAGAACCCTTGCAAAGGCCTTTTAAATGCCCAAGCCTCACCCCTGAGCCTGCCCTGCCCTGTGCTTCCCAGCAGTGATCCCTTGGGTTAGTTTGTGTGTTTTCTCATTCAAGGGGAGTCCATGCAGTCAGCCCCGTTTCTGCATATGAGTCCGCATGTGAGTATTGTACTGGTCCCCAAAACTCGAATCAATTGGAGGGTCTTGTGTCCCTCTCTAGTCCTGTCCTGCCTTCTAAGGCCTTTCTGAAGCAGAGTGGGGAGAAGGTGGGTGTTGATAGATACATGAATTTACCAGAAATTCCAACTGCCCTCTTGATGTTTTGCTTATCTGTCAGACCTCACCATTACTCACTGGACTATCGCCCTTGAGGCAGAGAAATTCCAAGAAGCTGGTCAGCTGCCCCAAGGAGGAGTATTCTGGACATGTCAGGACTTTTGACTGAACACCCACTGGCTCGAGATTCTCCTTTGCCCTATAAAATTTGTCCCCCTACCTTGTACTGGTGCCCTTCTTTTGGAGAAGTGCCCCAGCAGGTCTTTCTCCTCTAATAAAGCCTCCACGCCTGACCAGGCGGTGGCACAGTGGATAGAGCATTGGACTGGGATGCAGAGGACCCAGGTTTGAGACCCCGAGGTTGCCGGTTTGAGCGTGAGCTCATCTGGTTTGAGCAAAATTCCACCAGCTTGAGCCCAAGGTCACTGGCTCCAGCAAGGGGTTACTCGGTCTGCTGAAGCCTCGTGGTCAAGGCACATATGAGAAAGCAATCAATGGACAACTAAGGTGTTGCATGCAATGAAACTAATGATTGATGATGCTTCTCATCTCTCTGTCCCTGTCTATCCCTCTCTCTGACTCACTCTCTGTCTCTGTAAAAAATAAAAAAAAAAATTTAAAAAATAAAAAAAAAAGCCTCCACAACTGGTGTTCGAGTGCTGTCTCATTCTTACAAAAAGATATACACCTGGGGGATTATTACCCATCAAGACCTGCCCAGTTAGGAATTTAGGATCAGATCACAATATGAGGCTACTTTCCATAGACACTACTCAGCCATCCCTCCACTTCCCTACCCTTAACCCCTCCACACTGTTTTCTTATCTGTAAAATGGGAAGGATAACAGTAATCACCTCATTATGTAGGTGTGGGGACAAAGCAAGACAATGTATGTGAAAGAGCTTAGCACTATTGCTAATTGCATCATACAAAAAGCAGTCAAAATGAATGATTATTGTAAAGCCAGTAGCCACAGCCAGCACCACAGCCACCTGGCCCATGCTGGTTCTCATTAGATTCAAACAGACAGTAATGAAACAATGGAGCCAAGTACCAGTGGGCCATTAGCTTTAAACCTAGCTTGCACCTGGCGGGCAAGAAATACACACAGTGGGAAAACACTTCCCTTTCCATTCAAGGCTCCCAAAGCCACTGATTTATTTGAGTTTCCTAGAATCAAAGTTTCTAGCTCACAAGCCTTATTCACCTCTGTTCCCATCTCCTTCTCTCTGCACAGACTCTGCACAAATTGGCTTCTTCTCTAGCATTTTGTCATCTTGGCTGCTTCTCCTGGCCTCCTCCACATGGCCTTTATCTGCTCTCCTTTCTCTGCTCTCTCCTCTAATGCTAATCACAGGAACCGAGAGAGTAAGCTCCTGGTCTGCCCCATTTTATAGTGGAGAAATCAAAACCTTTAATCCAATATACAAATAAGAAAGTCTCTGATACAAAGTCACCTATCTGAGGCATAATGGGATTTCTCATGAGAGTGCACCACCCCACATCATGCAATCAGTCAAGGGTGTGGGGAAAAGCTTAGTCTTAAAACTAAGTCTTAGACTATAACCACCCTGCCTGTTTACATCCTGTCTCCCACACCCAATGCAGACTACAAGTGAGCAAACATATATCATATTTAAAAACTTATTTGACCAACACTTATTATGATTATAATCAATGGTATGATCAACTGTATAATATTGTTGATATAATATTGATAATATTGTTGATATGCTGACAGTGCCAAAGGAGATTTGAAGTAATACAGTGTGTCCATAAAGTCATGGTGCACTTTTGACCAGTCACAGAAAAGAAACAAAAGATGATAGAAATGTGAAATCTGCACCAAATAAAAGGAAAACCCTCCCAGTTTCTGTAGGATGATGTGGCAGCGTGTGCACATATGCAAATGATGATGAAACACCGTGTATACTGCGGAGGAGCCCATGGCCATGCCAGTTGAGATCTGAATGAAAAGTTCAGTGTGTTCTGTGGCTCGCTAAATTCAAATCCGTGACCAAAGTGCAACATGAATATCGGCATGTTTATAACGAAGCGCCACCACATAGGAATAACATTACTTGGTGAGATAAGCAGTTGAAGGAAACCGGCAGTTTGGTGGAGAAACCCCATTCTGGTAGGCCATCAGTCAGTGACGAGTCTGGAGAGGCTATACGGGATAGCTACCTAAGGAGCCCTAAAAAATCTGTGCATGAGCCTATATCAAACTTCACTGAATACATATGAAACTGGGAGAGTTTTCCTTTTATTTGGTGCAGATTTCAAATTTCTATCATCTTTTGTTGATTTCCTCTGACCAGACAAAAGTGCACCATGACTTTACAGACACACTGTGTATTTAAAAGGCATAGAAGAGTCTTTTGCCCACAGTAGATACAATGACATACTATTCAAAAGAGAAAAATAACTCTTTACCCACAAAAAAATGGCAAATAAGTGAATATAAATAAAGGTATTTAAACTTAGATGGGATGGTGATATTTATCATCAGATGTTTGCAGAGTAGGGACTTTATAAAAAGCTGGGGTAGCAATACTTACATTAGACAAAATAGACTTTAAAACAAAGGCTATCGTAAGGGATAAAGAAGGTCACTACATAATGATAAAGAGAGCAATCCAACAAAAAGATATAACTGTTATAAATATCTATGCACCTAATATAGGAGCACCTAAATATATAAAGCAGATTTTAATGGACATAAAAAGAGAGATCAATATTAATACTATTATATTAGGGGATTTTAATACCTCACTAACATTACTGGATAGATCTTCAAGAAAAAAAATTAACAAAAAACCAGCAGACTTAAAGGACACACTAGATCAAATGGATTTAATAGATATCTTCAGAACCTTTCACCCTAAGGCAGGAAAATATACATTCCTTTCAAGTGTGCATAGTACATTCTCTAGGATAGATGACATGCAAGGACAAAAAATAACTCTGAACAAATTTAAGAAGGTTGAAATCATATCAAGCCTCTTTTCAGATCACAGTGGCATAAAATTAGAAATCAACCACAAAGAAAAACTGAAAAACACTCAAACACTTGAAAACTAAATAGCATGTTATTAAATAACGAATGGGTTAACAATTAGATCAAGGAAGAAATCAAAAAAATTTTTTAAACAAATGAAAATGAACATAAAACAACTCAAATTTTATGGGACAGAGGAAAAGCAGTCCTGAGAGGGAAATTCATAACACTACAGGCATACCTTAAGAAGCTAGAAAAAGCTCAAATATACAACTTAACCCTGCATCTAAATGAACTAGAAAAAGAACAGCAAGTAAAACCCACAGGAAGCAGAAGGAAAGAAATAATAAATCTAGAGCAGAAATAAATGACATAGAGGCTAAAAAAACAATACAGAAGATCAATAAAACCAAGAGCTGGTTCATTGAAAATGTAAACAATGTAAATTAACCTTTAACCGGATTCACCAAGAAAAAAAAAAAGAGAGGACTCAAATAAAATTAGAAATGAGAGAGAAGTAACAACTGACACAGCAGAAATAGAAGACATTGTAAGAAAATACTATGAAAAACTGTATGCCATAAAATTAGACAACCTTGGAGAAATAGACAAATTCCTCAAAACATATAATCTTTCAAAAATTTATATAGAAGAATCAGAAAACCTTAACAGATCGATTTCATCAAATGAGGTTGAAACAGTTATCAAAAAACTGCCAACAGGCCCGACCTGTGGTGGCACAGTGGATAAAGCGTCGACCTAGAAATGCTGAGGTTGCTGGTTCGAAACCCTGGGCTTGCCTGGTCAAGGCACATATGGGAGTTGATGCTTCCTGCTCCTCCCCCTTCTCTCTCTCTCTGTCTCTCTCTCTCCTCTCTCTCTCTCTCTCTATCCTTTCTAAAATGAATAAATAAAATAAAAATAAAAAAAATTAAAAAAAACTGCCAACAAATAAAAGCCCTGGGCCAGATGGCTGCACAGGTGAATTTTCCAAATATTCAAAGAAGAACTAACACCTATTCTTCTCAAGCTATTTCAAAATATTCAAGAGGAGAGAAGACTTCCAAAGTCCTTTTATGAGGCGAGCATAATACTGATTCCAAAATTAGGCAAAGACACTACAAAGAAAGAAAAATATAAACCAATATTCCTGATAAACTTAGACACTAAAATCTCAACAAAATAATAGCAAACTGGATCCAGCAATTTATGGAAAAAATTATACATTATGATCAGGTGGGATTTATTCTAGGGAGACAAGGCTGGTACAATATCTGCAAATCAATCAATGTGATTTAACATATAAACAAAAGGATAAAAATCACATTATAATATCAATAGATGCAGGAAAAGCATTTGCTAAAATCCAGCACCTATTTATGATCAAAACTCACAGCAAAGGGGAGATACAGGGATCATACCTCAACATGATAAAGGCCATCTATGACAAACCCAAAGCCAACATCATAATTAATGGGCAAAAATTAAAAGCAATCCCCTTAAGATCAGGAACAAGGCAGGGGTGTCCCCTTTCACCACTCTTATTCAACATAGTCCTGGAAGTTCTAGCCACAGCAATCAGACAAGAAGAAGATATAAAAGGAATCCAAATTGAAAAAGAAGAAGTAAAACTATCATTATTTGCTGATGATATGATACTGTACTTAGAAAACCCTAAAATCTCAGTCAAAAAAGTACTGGACCTGATAAATGAATTCAGCAAGGTGACAAAATATAAAATCACTATTCAGAAATCAGTGGCATTTTTATACACAATCAATGGACTGTCAGAAAAAGAAATTAAAAAACAATCCCCTTTAATATTGCAACAACAAAAATAAATAAATAAAGTATCTAGGAGTAAATTTAACCAAAGAGGTTAAAGACTTGTACTCAGAAAACTATAAAACATTGATAAAGGATATCAAGGAAGATACAAACAAGTGGAAACCTATACTGTGTTCATGAATAGAAAGAATAAACATCATTAAAGTGTCTATATTACCCAAAGCAATCTGTGAATTCAATGCACTTTCTATTAAAATATCAACTACATATTTCAAAGATATAAAACAAATATTCCAAAAATTTTTATGGAAATAAAACAGAACATGAATAGCCTCAGAAATCCTAAAAATAAATAAATAAATAAATAAGTAAATACAGTGGGGGTTATCACACTTCCTGATATCAAGTTATACTACAAGGCCATTGTACTCAAAACAGCCTGGTACTGGCATAAGAACAGGCATACAGATCAATGGAACAGAACAGAGAACCCAGAAGAAATAAACCCACACCTTTATGCACAATTGATATTTGACAAAGATGGAAAGAGCATACAATGGAGTAAAGACAGTCTCTTTAACAAATGGTGTTGAAAAAATTGAACAGGTAC
The DNA here is from genome assembly GCF_036850995.1 of Saccopteryx leptura. Taxonomy (NCBI): domain Eukaryota; kingdom Metazoa; phylum Chordata; class Mammalia; order Chiroptera; family Emballonuridae; genus Saccopteryx; species Saccopteryx leptura. Next base: position 200,884,728 of record NC_089504.1, read on the forward strand.
TTGCAAAAAAATAAAACTGGATCACCAACTTACACCATTCACAAAAGTAAACTCAAAATGGATAAAAGACTTAAATGTAAGTCGTGAAACCATAAACATCTTGGAAGAAAACATAAGCAGTAAACTCTTCGATATCTCTTGTAGCAATATTTTTGCTCATTTATCTCCACAGGCAAGTGAAATAAAGGACAAGATGAACAAATGGGACTATATCAATCTAAAAAGCTTTTGCAAAACAAAAGACACCATGAGCAAAATATAAAGACAACCCACACAATGGGAGATTATATTCGCCAGTACCTCTAATAAGGGATTAATAACCAAAATTTATAAAATAAAAAAACCTTGTAAAACTCAACACCAGGAAGATAAACAATCCAATCAAAAAATGGGCAAAAGAAATGAATAGACACTTCTCCAAAGAGGACATACAGATGGCCAATAGGCATATGTAAAAATGTTCAACATCACTAATCATTAGAGAAATGCAAAATAAAACCACTATGAGATACCACCTCACACCTGTCAGAATGACGCCCATTAACAAAACAACACATAAGTGCTGGAGAGGGTGCGGAGAAAAGGAAACCCTCCTGCACTGCTTGTGGGAATGTAGACTGGTGCAGCACTGTGAAAAACAGCATGGAGATTCCTCAAAGAATTAAAAATGGAACTGCCTTTTGACCCAGCTATTCCACTTTTAGGAGTAAATCCTAAAAATAACAAATCACTGATTCAAAAGAAGAAATGCACCCCCATGTTTATGGCAGTATTGTTTACAATAGCCAAGATCTGGAAACAGCCCCAGTGTTCATCAGTGGACGAGTGGACTAAAAACGCTGTGATACATATACGCAATAAAATACTACAGAGCCACGATGAAAGAAATCTTACCTTTCATGAAAACATGGTGGACCTGGAAACTATCATCCTAAGTGAAATAAGCCAGGCAGAGAAAGAAAAATATCATATGACCTCACTCATTTGAGGAATCCAACAAACAATGTGAACTAAGCAATGGAACAGAGGCAGAGGCAGGACCAAAGGGACTATAGGAAAAGTGGTAAGAACAGGGTTAGGAATTTTTTTGGCTGAGAGAGCCATGAACGCCACATATTTTAAAATGTAACTCTGTGAGAGCCATACAATATGTTTAACACTAACGACAAGTAAATGTGTGCATTTTATGTAACACCAACACTTTTAAAGTACAATAAGTCTCTGAATTCTCTATAAAAACGTTGTTATGCTGATGCTAACCAATGAAGAATAAAGTACTTCTTACCATTAATGCGACTTCTGGTGCTGCATGGTTTTGCTGATGGCTTTGTAGTCTAGTTGATACATGGTGAGGTTAAGCTTCATGCAAGCATTGAGACTTCCATCTGTTAAACGTGATCATAGGTTGGTCTTAACGTTCTTTAGATGTGAGAAAGACTACTCACATGCATACATAGAGCCAAACATTGTCAGTACAGCAACACTCACATGATGGATGCAATGTGTGACAGGAAGCATGTTCCAAGTTTTGACAATCAGCTCGTCCGCGTGTTGAAGTTTTTTCATTTCTCCCCACTTGTGTTTGATCGCCAACTCTGCTTGCTGTTGTGCAAATTTCCAAATCTTTATTCAATGACTTGAACTTATTCAGCCACATGTCTGAGGCCTTCAGGTCAGCAGCTTGTAGCTCAAAATCTCTGATGGAAACACCGGGGATGTAACTCATGTCGGCACTGTCCACTGCACACTTGTGTGGATGGGTAATGAACTTAAAAAGACGAGTGCACTCATGAAATTTTCCAAAGCATGCTTTAAATGACTGCAGGAGATTAGATGTGAAGCCTGCTAGCTGCTGGATCAAGATGTTGAACAGGGTCCCTTGTTGTGCATGCATCTTTAAACTCTCCCAGTTTTTCAAAGTGTAGTAAACGACCTGCTTCAATGTGAGCACTGAAGAGTTTCAACTTGTTTTTAAAATGCAAACACTGCTTGTTGAAGGGATAAGACTGTATTTCCAATGCCTTGCATTTTCACATTGAGCTGGTTCAGATGTTCAGTCATGTCCACAAGATAGTAGAACTTCAGGAGCCACTCAGTGTTAGCTAACTCAGGATGCTTGACATTTTTCATTTCAAGAAAAGTCCGAATTTTGCTCAGACAAGCCACGAAATAGCTGAGCACCTTCCTCTTGACAACCAACGCACATTGCTGTGCAGAAGCAGAACAGGATAATTATTTCCAGAATAATTATTCATCCAGCAGTGTTTTAAACTCGTGATTATTTAAAGCTTGGGCAACAATAAAGTTGACCACCCAAAAGATTCGCGACATCACCTCACCAAGCTGCTCACCACACATCTGAGCACATAGCGCCTCCTGATGTAGGATGCAGTGAAAACTTAGGATGGTTCTCTTTTCATGTTCATAAAGAAGCACTGCGAACCCTCTGTCTTTCCCCACCATGCACGGAGCAGCATCAGTACACACCAAAATAAGTTTATCTATCAATAGATTTTTTTTCTTTAGTGAACTCAGTGAAAGAGTTGAATAAATCCTCCCCTCTTGTTGTCTCTTTCATAGGCAAAACAGCAATACTTTCCTCACATAGTGTGTCACCAACAGCATACCTTGCAATCATGTTGAACTGGGATAAATGGCTTATGTCTGTTTACTCATTCAAAGCGAAAGACAAGAATGGTGCTGCATTTATGTCCTTCACTTGTGTTGCCTCAATTTGATTTGCCATCATGATGGTAAAATTGTGAACAGTTCTTGACAACAGAGGCATGTTTTTTATTCATTTGATGATCTTGTCTTTATATCAAAAGTCATCAAAAAGCTCATTGGCAATATCAAGCATGAATGTTTTGATATACTCCCCATCTGTGAATGGCTTTCCATTTCTCACAATTGCTAAAGCACCAGGAAAGCTAGCTGAATTCCAGTCATCTTGTTGGGTCCAAACATGGAGTTGCTGCTGACTAGCTGGCACTCTGCACAGTAGCTCTTCACATGCTTTCTTTCTACTGTCCCCTGCTGGATATTTTGATGCAAATGTAATATGGCATGTGTCAAAGTGCCACTTTATATTTGACCATTTCATTGATGCAATTTTATCATTGCATATTAGACACACTGCAGAACCTGCTCTCTCCACAAAAGCAAATTTTGCTCTCCATTCCTGCTGAAAATATACTTCTTTTTTTTCTTTTAGTCATCTTCTTCATCAAAAGGGTTTCTTCAATTAGCTAGCTGACTACTTGATTAAAAGGAGGGAAGTTTACTTCCTGATCTCACAACAACCCATGTACATTACACATTATCCAGTAAAAATTTGGTGTTGTTTCAGAAGACGGCTGTGATTTGCTCCAGCCATCTGCAACCATGAACATGAGTGGTAGGAAATAAATGGATTGTAATACATGAGAATGTTATATATATATGTGTGTATATATATATATATATATATATATATATATATATATATATATATTTTTTTTTTTTTTTTTTATTTATTTTTTTTTTTTTAACAGAGGCAGAGATAGACAGGGACAGACAGACAGGAACGGAGAGAGATGAGAAGCATCAATCATCAGTTTCTCGTTGCGCGTTGTGACTTTTTAGTTGTTCATTGATTGCTTTCTCACATGTGCCTTGACCGTGGGCCTTCAGCAGATTGAGTAACCCCCTGCTGGAGCCAGCAACCTTGGGTCCAAGCTGGTGAGCTCTTTGCTCAAGCCAAATGAGCCCGCACTCAAGCTGGCGACCTCGGGGCCTCAAACCTGGGTCCTTCCGCATCCCAGTCCGACGCTCTATCCACTGCGCCACCACCTGGTCAGGCGAGAATGTTTTATATTTTTAAATATTATTATTTTTTTTATTAAAGGTTTGTCTGCAGGCCAGATGCAGCTCATCAAAAGAGCCACATCTGGCTCATGAGACATAGTTTTCTAATCCCTGGGTCAGAGGAAAAATAGAAGAGAAGATGGGATCAGAGAAGGGAAAGAGATTAATGAAATTATATATACATAACACAGCATTATAGAGAACAGGAGAGCAAATCCTGGAGGAAAGGGGGGAAGGTATAGGGGAGACAGGACATGGGGGAGAGCCGAGGGGAATAAGGGGTTGGGGGGAGATATATTCAGTGGGACACTTGAATCTATGTAAACACAAATTAAAATCATAAATATAAAAAAGAAGAGAAAAAGAAAGATGTTGGAGAGGTCTGTCATTCTGTTTGGCCACCCAGCAACTAAGCCCCTTGCCTGTTTCAAGATCTTTCCCCTTCTTTTATCTTCTTTGGAGGCACATTTCTCCTCTCATTACTTATAATAAGGGAAACTCAAGAGTTAACATTTTAGCTTAAGTAATGGTGGCCTTGGTTATGGTAAGTGAGGTTAATAATTAACTCAAGCAAAAGCTTTGTTCCAGAAACAAATCTTTTTACCTTGTACCTTGAACAGACCTATGGGAACTTACCGAGATCTGTGAGTGACCCACCTGTGTGTGATTCATCTGTGAGTGCTCCACTGTTGTGCCTCAGGAGGCTGTAGTACAGTGGTACCTTAAGATAGAAGCAGACCAACATAAGAATTTTAAGATATGAGCTGCGACTCAGTCCATATTTTTGTTTGGGATCTGAGCAAAATTTCGAGTTTTGAGTCGTGATTCAGAAGCTGCTGCTAGTTGGTGTGTTGGTGCATGGGTCCAGTATCGGCAGCACAACACCAGCATCTCATTCTTTCTCATGTGTTACCCGCAGAATCAAGTCAAATCTCATGCGCTGTACTCATTCTTGCATCATTTTTGCATTTTTTAATAACTTGTTTTGTGTGCTTTCATGGGGCCAAAGAAAGTGAGTGTAAAGAACAGTGGTGAGAAGAAGAAGAGAATGATGTTGATAGAAATATAGCAAGAAATAATAGAAAAACATGAGCGTGATGTACCAGTGATTGAACTGGCAAGGCTGTACAACCACAATACATCTACAATTTGTACCATCGTTAAACAAAAGGATGCCATCAAAAGTGCAAATCTAGTGAAAAGAAACTACAATTCTGTTCCAATTAAGGACAAATATCCATGAAGAAATGGAGAAGCTTCTGCTGGTGTGGGTGAAAGAGAAAGAGCTGGCAGGAGATACAGTGACGAAGACTGTAATATGAGAAAAGGCACGTATTATTTACGGCGACTTGAAGAAGAAAGAACCATCAACCTCAAAAGAGGCAGCAGAAGATATGTTTAAGGCAAGTTATGGATAGTTTGAAAATTTCAAGAAGAGATCTGGCATCCACTCAGTGGTGAGGCATGGTGAAGCTGTGAGTGCTGACATTAAGGCAGCTGAGGAGTACATCGCATGTTTTGCTGTGCTTATCGCAAAAGAAGGCTACATCCCCCAACAAATGTTCAACTGTAATGAAACAGGGTTGTTTTGAAAAAAAAATACCCTGGAGGACTTTCATCACTGCAGAGGAGAAGAATCTGCCAGGCCATAAACCCATGAAGTACCGTCTGACCCTTGCATTGTGTGCAAATGATAGCAGTGACTGTAAAATAAAGCCACTGCTAGTGTATCATTCCAAAAATCCTTGAGCCTTTAAGACTCACAAGATTCATAAAGAAAAACTGCAGGTTATGTGGTGTGCCAATGCTGGGACATGGGTTATGTGGCAGTTTTTTATTGAATGGGTATATCTCATCTTTAGCCCTACAGTGAAGAAATATTTTCAAGAAAAAAACTCCCAATGAAAGCATTACTAATCCTTGAAAATGCTCCAGCCCACCCATCTGGTCTTGAAGATGACATTCTCGATGAGTTCAAATTTGTGAAAGTCCTCTATCTCCCACCCAACACGACTTCAATCTTGCAACCTATGGATCAGCAGGTCATTTCCAACTTTAGAAAGCTTTACACAAAGCACTTGTTCCGCCGCTGCTTTGAGGTGACTGAGAATACAGATCTAACCCTTCGAGAGTTTTGGAAAGATCACTACAACATCGTGATATGTTTATGCATTATTGACTTGGCATAGCAAGAGGTTACAAGAAGAACCTTGAACTTGGCATGGAAAAACCTTGAACTATGGCCTGATGTTGTTGCAGACAGGGACTTTGAAGGATTCACACCAGAGACCAAGACCAAGGTAGAAGCATTGGAGGAGATTGTGTCCCTCAGAAAGTTGATGGGTCTGGCGGTAGATGAGGGTGACATAAACAAGCTCGTCAAAGAACATGAGAAGGAACTCTCAACTGAGGAGTTGAAGGAGCTACAGATGATGCAACATATGAAGCTTCTGCAAGAGATTAGTAGTGAGGAGGAGGTAGAGTCGGAGGAAGTGATTTCTACAAGTGAAATTAAAGATAGGCTGGCAATGTGGGAGAAGCTTTCAAGTTTCATTGAAAAGAAACACCCAGAAAAAGTTTCAACTGGTCGTACTTCAGCACTTTTTAATGACACTTGTTTGTCACATTTCTGTAACATTTTAAAAGGCAGGCAAAAGCAAACCTTTTTGGATAGATTTTTATTCAAAAGTCCTGCAAGTGAAAGTGCTGAAAGTGCAGCCAAAAAGGCAAAAACAGGTGATTAAATGAAAAATACGTAATGTTAAGCTTAGGTTAAGTTTAAAGTTAAGAAAGTGCATTTTTTTACAATTAATATTTTGTGGTTTCATTTTAAGTAAAGAAAGTGCAGATTTAGTTTTGTTTAAAGTAAAGAAAATGCAGTTTTAGTTTACATTTAGTGTTAAGAAAGTGCAATTTTAGTTTACATGTCTACAGTGCCTGCATCCCTTCCTCCCTCCCTCCTCCTCTGCCATTCATCTCTATTAGCTGCACTCGTCTGTCTCCAAGGTAAGAATACAATACTAACTAACACTTTTTAATTTTATTTCATATATTTTGTTATACATTAGTAAAGTATACATGTGTTTTTCTTAATTAAAAATGTCTTTTTATAATTTAGGATGGTTTGGGGATGTTTCACAAGGTTGAAATGGATTAAGTCTATTTTAGTTATTTTAAATGGGAGAAATTTGTTTGATATATAATTTGACTGATTTAAGAGCTTGGTTACAGAACTAATTAAACTCATACCTCAAGGTACCACTGTACCCTTTTATACCCCAGGAGATCTGTGAACAACCCAAAGGACGGAACTCTCACTGACTATGATCCAACTAACTTTGACTATGATCTGATTAACTCTCTCTTGAAATTCCAAATTTCTTACCTACCCTTTTCTTCCCCATATAGAAAGGTTGGCTGGGGAAAGGGAGTTGAGATGACTTCAGAATGCAATCCAAGATTTCTAGCCAACAGAATAAAGTGTCCATAAAGACTCAAACTCGGTCTCTGAATTGGTGACAGGCAGCACGAACTCTTTCATATTTTTCTGGTTTCACTTAGACTCATTACTTAAGTTGGAAATGCTACTCCCTTTCTTGGCTTCCAAGCTGGGAGAATGGACTATGACCTGAGCCCAGCCTCCTGCATCTACCTGGTGCCTTGCATTGGAAGCAAGAGAAATGAAGGGGCTGGGCCCACAAGGTGAAGTCTTGTGAGGTCTGCTGCCCAGATGCAGGCTGAGGTCCCTACTCAGCCTCTCTGTGGCATAATTTGTTGTTGTTCCAAACAATAACCACCCATATTTGGCTATCTGGGCCTCCTGGAGAATCTGTGAGCCATCAGTCCTTGTGTGTGTGTGTGTGTGTGTGTGTGTGTGTGTGTGTGTGTGTGTGTGTGTGTGTGTGTGACATAGAGACAGACAGAGAGAGGAACAGACAGACTGGAAAGAAGAGAGATGAGAAGCATCAATTTTTTGTTGCGGCACCTCAGTTTCTCAGTGATTGCTTTCTCATATGTGCCTTGACCAGGGGGCTACAGCAGACCGAGTGACCCCTTGCTCAAGCCAGTAACCTTGGGCTCAAGCTGGTGAGCCTTCCTCGAACCAGATGAACCCGTGCTCAAGCTGGCGACCTCAGGGTTTTGAACCTGGGTCCTCCATGTCCCAGTTTGATGCTCTATCTACTGTGCAACCACCTAGTCAGGGCCATCAGTTATCTTTTAAACCAGTGCCTCTTACACTGTAAGGTACATACAAATGATGAGGAGGATGTGTTAAAATGTAAATTTTATTTATTTATTTATTTATTTTACATTTTTATTTATTTATTTATTTTAGTGAGAGGAAGGCAGAGAAAGGCAGGAACATTGGTCTGTTTCTGTATGTGCCTGACCGGGGATCGAACCAGCAACCTCTGTGCTTCAGGACAATGCTGTAACTTACTAAGTTATCAGGCCTAGGATGATATTTAATTTTTTAAATTAAGGTGACTTTAAATTGTGTTGAGCAATATTTTATTGTCCTGTAGCAGCCCTCAAGTCAACTGGAGACACAGGGATGTGTCATAAAACTAGATTTGGAAATCACTGTCTGCAGTAGTTACAGGTTTGGGTGCATGATTACAATAAAGGTGTAAGGCAGTGGTTCTCAAACTATTTGAAGTCGGGGCACATTTAAAATCCTACAAATAATTGTAGGTGCAATATATACAAATTTCTGAGAAATATGTTATAATAATTAAGTAAAATATTAAAGAAAAAATATATAAAGTCCAAATGTGCTTTTATGATAAGTAAATGAAATAAATAAGACAAAATTATATTTATTCTGACATTAAAAAACATTTTTGTGTTACATTTTTTGAGTTATGCTTTTTAGAATTCATAAAAAAAAGAGGTTAAAAAATTAAAAAATGACAAAAAAGTTATCTTTTTATATAGATAGATACATTCTTAGTAAGATTTAGTAAATTTGGCAGGTCCTGGCGAGAATATTTTTTTTCATTCTGTGTTTATGAGAAACATGAGGCTGATGTGTCTTAGTGATTTCTTAAATGTTTGGGCATATATTTGAAAGGCAAAGTCTCATTTCCTTGTCAATACATTGAAGAATTTCACACTTTTTACTCTTAATTGTGTTGAGTGTAGAAAACACCCACCATACATATTATCTTAACTTTACACCAAACAAAGGCTAGAAGAAACTTACCTCCAGTCTTTCTGGGGAACATGGGGGGTAGTGTAAACAATCTAGCACCACAGATTAACAGCCTTTTGCAACCTAATCAGGCAAGTGAGGTGGGTAGTTGGGCAGACTGTCAGCTTACAGCCAATTCCCCATACCTCTGTCCCTCAAAAATCTAAACTCCAAAAATTCTGTTGGTTTTTTGGTTCCCAACAGACACATATTTCTCTGGAATACCATAGGGCACACCTGGAAATCTTCTAGGGCACACCAGTGCACCCTGGCATACACTTTGAGAACCACTGGTGTAAGGGGTGTGAAAGACAAAAATGGTAAGTTCCTGGCTAAATTTAATTTCCTGGAATTCCTTCCTCAGACACCCCCTGTCTCTTTAAGTAGATGAAGCAAGCAGATAAAGTTTAGCTAAGTAAAGACAGAAGCAGAGTAGTCCTCCAAAAACATAGTAACATTTGTCAACAGCAAAAGGCTAAATATTAGCATCTAAGTCATCTTGACTTGCCATAACAAAATTCCCGAGCCTGGATGGTTTAATCAACATTTATTCTCGCAGTTCTGGAGGATAGGAGAAAATCAGGTACTGTACTGGCAGATTCCACTCTTGGTGAAGGCCCTCTCCTGGCCAGCAGATGGCTGCCTTCTCACTATCTCCTCACATGATAGAGAAGGAGCTCAGCTGTTTCATTCTCTTCTGATACAAACACTAATCACATTTTCAGGGTCCCACCATCCTGACTTCAGTTTAACCTAATCATCTCCCAAGGGCCTTGAATTGGTTTTGTGTCTTGAATAGGTTTTTTCCACCCAACACTGGTATTTCCCAGTGGGCTGGAGTACTACAGTTATTGTTTATTTTGTTTATTTATTTATTTACTCTTTGGCAAAAAGCACAAGTTGAGAAAAGTTATATTACTTGCTTAAATGCCTATAGCTAGGAAAGAGCAGAGCTGGAGTTGGAACTCTGGGAGCCAAAGTTCCCTTGTGTAAGGGACATGCTAGCCTGGCTCCCCACAAACCCATGTGAACATGAACCCAGGCTCTCCATGGATAGTAGGTTGGCTCTCTAAAGACAAGCAAACAATCGTGCTGCAAAATGAGGTAAAAACCAGTGTACAAGGAGGGTTACCAAACAACAGTCTAGCAGAGGTTCTGGCACATTTCCACACATTGAAATCACCTGGGATTTTAAAAAATACTGAGGTGTGTGTCCTACTCTATTGATTAAATTGGTCTTGGATAACGTTCCAGATATCCCAATTAAAAGACAAAACAAAACAACAAAATGCCCTGGCCAGATAGCTTAATTGGATAGAGCATCTTTCCAAGAACATAAGTTGCCAGTTCAATTCCCCAGTCCCAGCACATACAGGAACAGGATGATGTTCCTGTCCATCTGACCGTCTCTCCTTCCCTCCCTTTCTCTCACTAAATTCAACAAGTAACTTTTTTAAAGTGTTATAAAGTACTGCACCCCAGATTCTGAAAGGCACTTGCTGGTCAAATAAATTTGTAAATATGATATATATGTTTGCTTGCTTATAGTTTGCATTGTGTGTGGGGGACAGGCTATAAGCTGGCAGGGTCATTATATCCTAGGGCTTAGTTTTAAGACTAAGCTTTTCCCCCACACCCTTGAATGATTGCATGATGTGGGGTGGTGCACTCTCATGAGAAATCCCATATTGCCTCAGATAAGAGACTTTGTATCAGAGACTTCCTTGTTTGTATATTGGATTAAAGGTTTTTATTTCTACACTATAAAATGGGGCAGACCAGGAGCTTGCTCTCTTGGTACCTGAAATTAGCATTAGAGAAAAGGGTAGAGAAAGGAGAGCAGGGAAAGGCCACGTGGAGAAGGCAGGAGAAGCAGCCAAGATGGCAGAATGCTGAAGAAAAGTCAATTTGTGCAGAGTTTGTGCAGAGAGGAGATGGGGAACAGAGGTCAATGAGACTGGTGAGGTTAGAAACTTTTGATTCTAGAAAACTCAGATAAGTCAGTGGCTTTGGGAGCCCTGAATAAAAAGGGAAGTGTTTTCCCACTGTGTGTATTTCTTGACTGCTGGGTGCAAACAAGGATTAAAGCTAATGGCCGACCAGTTTTTGGCTCCATTGTTTCATTATTGTCTTTCCAAATCTAATGCAAACTGTAGCATCCACCGGGTACGAGAACAAATGTTGGAGACTTTCAGGAGTTAAGATGTTACTTTATTGGCCAGTTTAACCTGCGCAGGGGCGAACTCCCGAGATGTCCGGAGACACCTTGCCCACAAGGAGCTGCAAATGGGAGCCGCGCCTGGAGCTTACAGCCAGGCCCTTATATATCCTAAGTGAGCAAGCATAGACAGAAGCAGATGTGGCAGTTTAGCTATTGGCTAGGGAGGTCACATGCAGCATAGCAACAGGGGCCGGCATAGCAACAGGGGCCAGTTTTAGCTTAGTGGTGAATTTCAAACCTAAACTTCTGATAAGGGTCTCTGACCTTCTTTGTTCCCAGCCTCACAGGAGCCATATCAGCACTTACTGTTCCTGCAATAGTTACACTCTTTGGCAGCTCCAGTACTCCCTGAATCTAACATTCCCCCATCTCTTTTGGGCATAAATCAAACCCTTGATTCTTCATCATTGGGGAGAATGGTATAAGGCTGGGGCTCATGAGAATTTTCTACTTTAGCTGTAGCTATAAGCTAATTGGGTCTTATACACTGGCTAGTGATTAGCCTACTACGCCTCTCACAATGGTCAGCGATGAGCTCAGGGGGAGAGGGGTATTTATAGGCGAAACCTACAAGGTTACAATGTTTTCAGCACATTTGTACAATATCTTTGCAAAAGTACACAAGCACACACTGTTTTAAGATAATAAACTATTGATACTTTCCTGCAATATCGGCAGGGCTGATACACAAGGAACGTGTCCTGCCTTGTATTTTTTTTTTTTTGTACTAACTTCTTACAACTTGCACAAACCTTTTGCAACTTATACAAACCTTCAACTTTTATGCACTTTCTTATTCAGAAATAACTGGCCTTTATAACAACTTGCTTTTCCCTTTTCTTTTCAAAAGTACCTCTATACTTTATACTTTTTATTATTAAAACTATACAATTCTTTTTTAGTCAAAACTCTTGATTTAAAAATCTTTAACCTTTAGTAACAATTAAGTTGACTTTCTTTTTATCCTAGTTTCCCTTTTCCTAAAGCCTGATTAAAAGAGTCCTTAGTTAGTTCCTCTAGGCATTAGCCATGCGTGGACCAGTTAACTTCTGGTTTGTGGCTGAAGCAGGGCATGCTGTCCTTCTCAGGGTCAGCTTACAAGGGTTGGCAGGGTCAGTCTTCGCTGTCCACAAAGGTGTCTCTGCTGGGACTGCAAGCTTCAGCCAGCTGCGGTGGACCCAGGGGGGTATACCTTCTACCTTGGCAATAGTGGGGGTGCTCAGGATCATAGTGTGTGGACCCGTCTACGTGGGAGTCAGTCCTTGGGTGGTGTACTTCTAGAAGTAAGTGCCTCTTGGACAGTCTTTGAACAGTTTGCAGAGTAACCTGTAAAACCTTCTTATGTCCTACTTTCTACAGCACAGACGTATCCCTTGATGGGGCCGGGAAGCCTGGCAGGCTTTCAGTTCAATGACCTTTCTTTCTACTCTGGAGCAGGGCCTGCAAGGACTTGAGGAAATTATGATTAGAAATCTCTAGTTCCCCTCTGGTCAATCGAGGTACAAGGGGCACAGGTTGCCCAAATAAGATTTCATAAGGGGTCTATTTATTGAGATAGGGGGTACATCTGGTTCTAAAAAGGGCGAAAGGGAGGAGCTCAACCTAGTTTTCGCCGGTCTCCCCTCTTAGCTTAATTATAGTTTCCTTCAGAATCCTGTTCATTCTTTCTACCTGTGCTGAACTTTGGGGCCTATAAATGCAATGCAATTTCTAATTAATACCTAACTTAGTGGCTAATTCTTGAGATATCCTGGATATGAACGCAGGTCCATTGTCTGATCCTAGGGCTAGGGGAATGCCATGTCTAGGTATGATTTCCCTTAATAAGACTTTGCAGACTGTGGAAGCAGCCTCTCCTCACATGGGGAATGCTTCCACCTATCCTGAGGTGTCTAATAATACTAGTAGATACTTATAACCTGACTTCCCAGGGGTCATATCTGTGAAATCTATTTCCTACAGTTCTCCCGGAGCTTTCCCCCAATACCTCATAAAGGGGGGTAGCTTCTTATTCTGTGCGTTTACTCTGGCACAGATGCTGCACCTCGAGACAATGGAGTGGACAATATCTCTGATGTTGGGCCCTACATAATACTTCCTACTATTTCTCTTACTATTCCCTGGGGTAAATAGAGCCGGGAGTCTGGAAGCTCTATCTTTCCCTGCTGATTTTTCTTCCCTTTCAACTGCATCCCTTCCTGCTCTTCTTCTGGGGAATATCTAGGATCCGGAGGTAGCGTTGGCTTAGGCAGCAATGGCAGAAGGCTTTCTTGTGGCCTAGTGGCTGCCCCTCTCTGGTGTCCTTTGCAGTGGATGATTGCAACTTTGGTAGGTAGCCAAATGGCGTTTAGGAGGGCAAGAATTTCATTGCGATTTTTAATGTCTTTCCCCCTGCTGTCTGTAAGGCTCAGGTTAGTCCTATTAGCTCTGCCCTTTGTGCAGATGTTCCTGCGGGCAGTGCTTTCTGCCACAGGACCTTATTTTCCATGGCCACTGCTGCCCTTGCATGTCGCTGTCCATCCTTAATAGAACTGCTCCCGTCTGTAAAGAGGGTCAGGTCTGCCTTCCCATATGCTTGATCCCTAATTCCGGGCGGAAGCCAGTCACTGTGTCAAGGATTTGTTTGCAACTGTGGACCAAAGTGGAGTCACTGGGTTCAGGGCAGCAGTTTTGAGGAACTGAACAGATGGAGGGTTCAGCAGCTGAGCCTGATACTGCACTAGCTGCACATTAGATAGCCACCAGTCAGGAGGTGCTCGCAGCACTTGCTCTACGTAGTGCTCCTCAATGACTTTGATGTCCTGCCCTAAAGTTAATTTACTAGCCTCCTTGACTAGTATGGAGGTGGCAGCAAGTGCCCTCAGACATGTTGGCCATCCCGAGGCTACAGGATCAAGTCTCTTGGACTGATAGGCAACAGGCCTCTTCTACGGAACCAAGTTCCTGGCTCTGTACCCCTAAGGCTACGCCTCCCTTTTCTGCTATAAATAGCTGAAAGGGCCAAAGCTGGGGCAACTGCCAGGACCTCTTTCAGTGCTTGGAACGCTTGCTTCTTCTTATCTGTCCATGTGAACTGCTCTTCCTTACCCCTGGTCAGTTCGTGCAGGGGTTCAGCTAGTTCTGCAAAGCCTAATATCCACAATTGGCAGTATCCTACTGCACCTTGGAATTCTCGTACCTGTCTCTTGTTAGTAGGCTCAGGGATCTGCAAGACCATCTGAATTCACTGGCTGGATAATGTCCTTTGCCCTCCCTGTAAGTTATAACCCAAATAACTTACAGTTTGCGTCACAATCTGGGCCTTCTTGGCGAAGACTCGATACTCCATTCGCCCGAGATCTTGTAGCAGGTCCAAGGTAGCTTCCTTACACTCTCCTTCATCCTTGGCAGCTATGAGGATGTCATCCACATACTGGAGTAGTACGATTGACAGATGGGAGAAGCGGAAAGCCTGCAGATCTTTGCTGAGGGCTTCATTAAAAATGGTGGGGGAATTCTTAAACCCTTGTGGTAGTCTGGTCCAAGTGAACTGCCCCACCAGTCTATTATCTGGGTCATTCTATTCAAAGGCAAAGATCCCTTGGCTCTGAGGTGCCAGGGGAATACAAAAGAAGGCATCCTTCAAATCTAGGACAGAATAATAGGTATGGGTTGGGGCAATGAGCTCAGTAAGGTATACGGGTTGGGCACCGTGGGATAAATAGTCTCTACCTGTGCATTCACCTCCCGCAAGTCCTGGACCGGACGATAGTCTTGGCTCCCCGGTTTCTGGACAGGAAGCAGCGGGGTGTTCCAGGCTGATTGGCACCTTCGAAGGATGCCTGCCTCCAGCAGGCATTGCAAGTGCCGGGTGATTCCCTGTTTAGCTCGGGCTGGGACCGGGTACTGCCTGATCTTAACCAGTCTAGCAGTGCTAAGCAGTTGCACCAGGACAGGCGGTTGGTGAGCAGCCAAACCTGGGGGGTTGGTTTCCGCCCAAACCTCAAGTACCCAGGCACACAGGGCATCTGGAACCCCTTCCTTGGCCTCCTTACCTTCTAGGACGGTGGCAAGTAAGTGTTCTTCAGGCAGTGGGACAGTTACTTCCATGCTGACCTCTGCCTCTTTGTTCCCCATAGGGCTTTCCTCCTGTCGGAAGGTTATGGTGGCCTGAAGTTTCTGCAATAAGTCCCTTCCAAGCAGTGGGTAAGGGCAGTCTGGAATGACTAGGAAAGAATGGGTGATGGTGCCTCGACCTAAGTCAGTAATTCTTGTGGTGGCCTATGGGTAGGCTTCTGCTTTGTCCGTTGCCCCTCTTAGTAGTTGTCTTCTGCATCTGGCCCTGTGGTTTCTTTAGGACTGAGTAGGTGGCTCCCATGTCGACTAGGAAGTCTATTAGTTTTCCTTCGACTGTTAAGGTGACCATGGGCTCCTGGGAGCTGGCAGGAATGGAGCCCTGGCCCCGTCAGTCTAAGGTTTGGAGCAAGACCTCTGGGCCCTGTCTTGGCCCTTGGCTGTTGGTCTTTAACCTTGGACACTGTCTTTTCTAGTGCCTTTTCTCTTTACAATAGGCACATTGATCTTTTGCTATTCGCCGTCCCTGGCCCTTTTGCTGTCCCCCTTTCCCTTTGGGAGGAGGTTTCTGGGCAGTGGCAGCAATCAGAATTTTGGCAACTTCCTTCGCCCTGCCAACCTCCGGATCATCCCTATTGATATACATCTTCTGGGATAACTCTAATAGCTTGCTTCTATTCTCTCCCTCGAACCCCTCAATCTTCTGAAGCTTTTTCCTAATATCTGAAGCAGCCTGAGTCACAAAGGCTATATTTACTAGTCTCCTGTTCTCTTCTGCTCAGGATCTAGAGGGGTATATACTCTATAAGCCCCTATGAGTCTCTCTAGAAAGGCTGCTGGGGATTCCTCTCTTCCCTGGATGACTTCACTTACTTTACTAAAGTTGGTTGACTTTCTAGCTGCTGCCTTGAGCCCTCTCAACAGAGCCCGGCGATACTGGAGGAGCACGTCCCTTCCCCCAGCGGTATTAGGGTCCCAGGTAGGAGGTTGAGACGGGAGAACGTCTTCTATTTCCCTTCTTCCCTCCTAAGTTTCCCTTTCTTCTCCTAATACTGCCTTAGCTGCTGACAATCATCCCATGTGGGCTGATGGGTCCTAAAAATGGTCTCAAGGAGAGATATTAGTCCCTGAGGTTTCTCAGAAAATGGGGGATTCTGATGTTTCCAATTGTATAAATCACTAGTGGAAAAAGTCACATAGATGAGGCGAGGAGGTGCCCGTGGGCCAGCATCTGGTGCCAGCGGTGCCTCCCGGAGAAGGAGGCAAAATGGCTGCCCTCCCGGAGGAGGAGACAAAATGGCTGTATCTACCCACACATCCATATACAGGTATTGGTCTGGGTGGGGAGCCCTATAGACCGTGGCTCTGACAGCAAACAAAATTGGAAGGTCAAAAGTGCCCTCTGTGGGCCGTCCTACATTAAATGCAGGCTATTCCAGCTGGCTCAAGGTCGGGAGGAAACCTGGACTTGGCTGCGGACCTCCGTACCCCTGAGCCCTCTTCTGGAAATCAGAAAAATTCTTCAACAGGCACTCGAGCAGGGATCCTGACACAGACTCCTGTTGTCCCATCCTAGATGAATCAGGAATAATGAGAAAGGGTAGGATACAGGCAACACACACTATTAACACAAGGAACACACTTATCTCTCTCACACTCAACTCAGTCATTTGAGCTCAGACAAAACGCAGCGCAGCGCAAAACGGATTCCTAATGTGACCGGTCACTCCTAAAGTTAACAAATCCAAATATCCAAATTTCAGAGAGCGGCGTCCCGCTTCTGAAAGCCCTGGGTGGATTACCAGCAGTGTCCTACCTACCACCTCAGGATTGTGTGCTCCGGAGCCCAAAATCAAACTAAATGAGGATCCTCCGTGAATACTTACTCAGCTCGAGCTGTCCTTCTGGTCTCCAACCCAAAACTCCGCCAAGGGAGAATCCCGGGACGAGCCCCCAAAATGTAGCATCCACCGGGTACGAGAACAAATGTTGGAGACTTTCAGGAGTTAAGATGTTACTTTATTGGCCAGTTTAACCTGCGCAGGGGCGAACTCCCGAGATGTCCGGAGACACCTTGCCCACAAGGAGCTGCAAATGGGAGCCGCGCCTGGAGCTTACAGCCAGGCCCTTATATATCCTAAGTGAGCAAGCATAGACAGAAGCAGATGTGGCAGTTTAGCTATTGGCTAGGGAGGTCACATGCAGCATAGCAACAGGGGCCGGCATAGCAACAGGGGCCAGTTTTAGCTTAGTGGTGAATTTCAAACCTAAACTTCTGATAAGGGTCTCTGACCTTCTTTGTTCCCAGCCTCACAGGAGCCATATCAGCACTTACTGTTCCTGCAATAGTTACACTCTTTGGCAGCTCCAGTACTCCCTGAATCTAACACAAACCTGCACTGGTCAGGTGGCTGTGATGGTGGCCATGGCTACTAGCTTTACATTTGGCATAATCTGTGGCAGGATTTGATACAGGTCAGCAAGGAGCCACCATCACCTTTGAGCAGTGGAGTAGAGGACTGACTGCTGTATGGCTCTCTATGGCTGTCCTATTGGGGGCCGTAGGATGGCTGACTTTTACAGCCATGTGTGAGGAAACTGAGAGCTCTGTGGAAGAGGCTACCTGGGACCTACAAACTGAGAAATAGAAGAAGTTGGAGCAAATGTGGGTGAAAGAGATGCTGACCCTGGAGCTGAAGCAAACACCGGAGGAGGCCAACCAGATTTGTGAGATTTGCTTAAAAAGGGAGCAGCCCCTGAAGAAGGAATCACAGGTTTGTGAGTTGCAGATTGCCCTGGACGTTGTGGAGAGCCAGCAGCGGTGAAAGACTGGGGCTAAGGCTGGAGCTGGAGCTGCAAGGCCTGCAGAGAAGAAGGCAGCAGTGGTCCGGGGCTTGAGCCTGGCAGCAGAAGCTGATGTTTTCAGTTCCTTTTGGAGGATGAGAAGAATCAGGCTGGAATTGTGATTCACAGTTTCCAGAAGGTGAGAGCCCGGCAGCAAGGAGTAACTGGTAGGTCTGTAATTTGGGGTGAATGCCATCATACTCTCTGCAGCAGAGATGAAAATGCTGACTGCCATTGCCACATGCTCCTCTTTGGGACAGTGTAAGACCTGCCAGGACAGCAGGGATGGGGGGTGGCTGAGGCCCCATGTGCTTGGACTGATTCCTGGACTATCACCAGTGAGCACAGGCTCCTTTGCTGGATGACTTATGAATTTTGGTCAATGAGAAATATCCTGATAGGGGTGGGGAGCAGCTTTGCTGGAGGCCCTCCTCCTGCCCAGGAAGCTTTTTCCATGGCTAGAAAGAAGGCTGAGGACATTTTGCACTTCGGGCTAAGTGCTCAGAGACTGGTGAAATGTACCTTTGTAATTGTTAAAACTGTATGATTTGTGCTGTTGTAATTTGTGTAATGTGCCTAATTTTTTTGTGCAGGTATACCTGTGCTTTAGATTGTGAAGCAAGCAAAAGGGGTGGAATGCTGGTCAAATAAGTTATTAAATATGATATATACGCCCTGGCCCATTGGCTCAGCGGTAGAGCGTCGGCCTAGCGTGCGGAGGACCCGGGTTCGATTCCCTGCCAGGGCACACAGGAGAAGCGCCCATTTGCTTCTCCACCCCTCCGCCGCGTTTTCCTCTCTGTCTCTCTCTTCCCTTCCCTCAGCCAAGGCTCCATTGGAGCAAAGATGGCCCGGGCGCTGGGGATGGCTCTGTGGCCTCTGCCTCAGGCGCTAGAGTGGCTCTGGTCGCAACATGGCGATGCCCAGGATGGGCAGAGCATCACCCCCTGGTGGGCAGAGCGTCGCCCCATGGTGGGCGTGCCGGGTGGATCCCAGTCGGGCACATGCGGGAGTCTGTCTGTCTCTCCCTGTTTCCAGCTTCAGAAAAAATATATATATATGTTTGCTCGCTTATAGTTTGCATTGGGTGTGGGGGACAGGCAGTAAGCTGCCAGGTCATTATAGCCTGAGGCTTATTTTTAAGACTAAGCTTTTCCCCACACCCTTGACTGATTGCATGATGTAGGGTGGTGCTCTGTTATGAGGAATCCCATTATGCCTCAGATAAGTGACTTTGTATCAGAGACTTTCTTGTTTGTATATTGGATTAAAAGTTTTGATTTTTACACTATAAAGTGGGGCAGACCAGGAGCTTTCTCTCTTGGTTCCTGAGATTAGCATTAGAGAAGAGGGCAGAGAAAGGAGAGCAGAGAAAGGCCACATAGAGGAGGCGAGGAGAAGCAGCCAAAATGGCAGAATGCTGAAGAAAAGCCAGTTTGTGCAGAGAGGAGATGGGGAACAGAGGTGAATGAGACTTGTGAGGTTAGAAATCTTTGATTCTAGGAAACTTGGATAAGTCAGTGGCTTTGGGAGTACAGAATGGAAAGAGAAGTGTTTTCCCACTGTGTGTATTTTGTGCCCGCTGGGTGCAAGCTAGGATTAAAGCTAATGGTCCACTAGTTCTTGGCTCCATTGTTTCATTACCATCTGTCCATATCTAATACAAACCTGCACTGGCCAGGTGGCTGTGATGATGACCGTGGCTACTGGCTTTACAGCACTGTACCTCACTTCATCAAGTTTACATAGAGACACCAAGTCCAGATAAACTTTGAAGAGTTTTATTAAAGGAGAAAAGTTTAAATATGCTGGCTGCATATGGCTGACATGGGGCATCTGTAGGCCCAAATAATGCAGCCCCAAAAATAGTTCAGGGGCTGCTTATATACCCTTAATCACATG
Organism: Saccopteryx leptura; assembly: GCF_036850995.1. NCBI lineage: Eukaryota > Metazoa > Chordata > Mammalia > Chiroptera > Emballonuridae > Saccopteryx > Saccopteryx leptura. The sequence continues at coordinate 200,904,788 of NC_089504.1, forward strand.
TGGGCGGGAGAGAGCATGACATTATGGCACAATCATTAACAAGATTATAACATTTGTCTAGGGCAGGGGTCCCCAAACTACAGCCAACAGGCCACATGTGGCCCCCTGAGGCCATTTATCTGGCCCCCACTGCACTTCCAGAAGGGGCACCATTTTCACTGGTGGTCAGTGAGAGGAGCACAGTTCCCATTAAAATACTGGTCAGTTTATTGATTTAAATTTACTTGTTCTTTATTTTAAATATTGTATTTGTTCTCATTTTGTTTTTTTACTTTAAATAAGATACGTGCAGTGTGCACAGGAATTTGTTCATAATTTTTTTGTAGTCTGGCCCTCCAACGGTCTGAGGGACAGTGAACTGGCCCCCTGTGTAAAAAGTTTGGGGACCCCTGGTCTAAGGGATAAACAAAAACATTAAGACTTTCAAGGTAACACAATCAAAGATATTTACAATCTTTCAGTGTCCTCTTCCCTCACTAGCCTAGAGGTGTTTTACTCTCAAGATTCTAGGAAAAGGCCTGACCTGTGGTGGCGCAGGGGATAAAAGCGTCGACCTGGAAATGCTGAGGTCGCCGGTTCAAAAACCCTGGGCTTGCCTGGTCAAGGCACATATGGGAGTTGATGCTTCCAGCTCCTCCCCCTTCTCTCTCTGTCTCTCCTCTCTCTCTCTCTGTCTCTCCCTCTCCTCTCTAAAATGAATAAATAAATTTAAAAAAATTAAAAAAATAAAATTAAAAAAAAAAAAAGATTCTAGGAAAAGGAGGAACTACAATCAATGCAAGGTGGTATGTAAATTCTGCCCCCTATTGAAAGGGAAGAAGTTTCTCAGTTAACCTTAATCCTTTTAGAGAATTTAAAACCAATGACCCTAGTCATCCTTGTAAGTCAGGAGACTTCTACATTCCTTTTCCTCCATTTTCCAAGGAAAGGACAGGAAAGCCTGACCTTTTCTTCCTAGAATATCAACAATAATTTGCAGCTTTTCAGTACCTTATGACATTCCCCACTGGCTTTATGTCCTAAGTCAAATCTTTGACTTAATTTACTAAAAAGCATAAGGCTGTAATATTAATATTAATTTATAATATGTAACAGATATTTAATAGACAGCATTAATAGAAATACAGTTCACTAAAGAAACAAGTGTTATTGATTAATTTCTTATAGCACAAACCTTTTGCAACTTATGTAAAACTAATTGGCTTTTATAACAATTTACTTTTAGTCAGAACTCTTAATTTTAAAACCTTTAACATTTAGACAGTTGACTTTCTTTTTTACTCTAGTTTTCCTTTACCCAAAGTCTGATTAAAAAGATTCCTTAGTGAGTTTCTTCATACATTCATCATACGTAAGCCAACCAGCTTCCAGTTTGTGGTTGGAGTAGGGCACACCATTTTTCTACCTTAGCAGCAGTTGGTGTTGTCAGTATCATGGTGTGTGGACCGATCCATGTAAGAGTCAGTCCTTGGGTGATGTACTGGATTTCCTGGTAATATTGAAAGTGCCTCTCAGACAGTTTTGTGAAGTTTGCTGAGTAACCTGTAAATCCAGCAAGTACTTATGAAAGGGGTGTTTACATTTTCTTTACTATTTGACTCATGCATTTTACTTGCCATGGACCTTTGGGTGCCTGTGAGCACAATGTAACTTCAAATTAGTTTCTAATTAATATTGGGTTCCTTTCTGTAAAGCCAGTAGCCACAGCCACCATCACAGCCACCTGGCCCATGCAAGTTCACATTTGATTCAAACAGTTGGTAATGAAACAACAGAACCAAGAACTGGTGGGCAATCATCTTTAATCCTAGCTTGCACCCAGCTGGCAAGAAATACACACAATGGGAAAACACTTCCCTTTCCATTCAGGGCTCCCAAAGCCACTGACTTAATCGAGTTTCCTAGAATCAAAGGTATCTACCTCACCAGCCTTATTCACCTCTGTTCCCCATCTCCTTCTCTCTGCTCTCCTACAGCATGGGCTCCTCCTTCAGCATTCCGCCATCTTGACTACTTCTCTCCTCTCCTCCATATGTCCTTTCTCTGCTCTCTGCTCTCTAATGCTAATCTCAGGAACCAAGACAGAGCAAGTTCCGGGTCTGCCCCACCTTATAGTGTAGAAATCAAAACCTTTAATCCAATATACAAACAAGGAAGTTTCGATACAAAGTCACTTATCTGAGGCATAATGGGATTCCTCATGAGAGTGCACCACCCACATCATAAGGGTGGGAAATACTTAATCTTAAAACTAAGCCTTAGGCTATAAGGATCATGCCTGCTTACAGCCTGTCCCCCCACATCCAATGCAAACTATAAGCGAGCAAATATATACATCATATTTGCAAACTTATTTGACCAACACTTTCCTACTAGCTTTGAAACTGTGGATACAAATGCAGGTCCTACATCCATTTTTTTAATGGCAAATACTAGAATGGGCAAGCTAAACCTGGAAAAAATTCTATATAGCAATTTTTTTAAACAACTGTCAATTATTTTATTAAAGTCTATTTATAATGTTTACCTGGGTGTAGACATGTCCTGCTGGGGGTGAGGACGATGGAGATGCAAAGACCCGACTCCAGGGACCAGGTTCAGTGATGCAGATCCACTTTATTCAGGAAGTAGACTACTTATATACACGGGTTCAGCCAATAGAATGTTACAGTGTGTCCTTCATAGTCAATGGCTGAAAAGATCAGAGAGCTGTGTGGTTGGCGCTGAGTCACTTCCTTATAGTGGGCAAGCTTCCTTCCTTACTATGCCCAGGAGGGTTCTGGGAGCTGGAGTGTTCTCACAGCATTGCATCAGACACAGCTGCTAGGAATGCACTCTGTGCTCCAACCACATCTCCCCCTTCTCTTTTAATTAAGGCCAATTGGACTTGACAGCTTGCTGTTGTTGTAGCTTCTGAATGCTACACATTATAAAACAGAACCCTAGTAGAACTAAAACAATTATAATTAAACAACGAGACAACCTTCTGTAATATCTGACTAGTTAGGAAATAGAACAGGGGTCTTAAACAGGGGATTTCTCCTAGGGGTCGGGATGTCATTTCCCTCCCATTGTGTTACAGAGACCTTCGAGGTTCCATTAAACACAGTTCCATTTTGATTGTAAAAAATGGATGTAGGTCTATGCATGCACCCCCTTCCCACAAGGCCCCAGCGTCCAAACACAGAATGGATGGATTGCCACGGACTGCGGACTGCATATGTTTGCTTTCTGTCTCTCAGCTTCCTATGCCAAACTCTGAGGTTGATGGTCTGCACATCAGGGCCAGAGGCAATGCAGCAGTCCCTCCAGGGAATTCCTTCTCTCAGGAGTGTTCTTAGATGTTCTTCATACAGGAACAGGCAAAGAGGCAACCCTGGGAAGGCAAGGTTAGTGGGGCGGGCCCAGCTGTTGGTAGCTAGGGGGAGGAGGGTTTGTAGGCCAAGTACTGAGCCTTGGTTGGTAATACCATTTTCAGTAAAGTCTCCCGTAGTATGATTTTGAAGGAGGACCCACCCGTCCAAGGGGACGGTGTTATTATTCAGAGTAAACTTAAGTAGCATTGGGTCACTGAGGTTACCCCATATAGTGCCATTCCACTTTTGGGATTCCCGGCCACTACTGTCACAAGGGAGACTAAGGGAGCAGTGACTGGAATATACTGCTGGAAGCTGGGCTATTAACTTCAACAGGCATAATTATGCCAGGGTAGGGAACAACCGCCCAGACATGAGGATCTCCTCATGCCTGGTAGTTCGCTGTGATAATGGCACACATGAGGAGGAACAGAGTGTCTGGACCTGGGGGCCTGCCAGGGGCCACTCTCTGGGCTTGCTCTGCTAAAACCTCCACATTCTCACAGGTAATGGGGTGCTCACACCAGCCATGAGATCTTCTTCTGGAGCACTGAGGACTTCCTCCCCTCAAGAATAGTCAGTGTGGAAAGGCCAGGGCTGTGGCTTTGGATGGGTGAAGACTGAACCACTTAGTGGGTGCCCAAGAAACCCTGTCAAGCAGGTTGGGGATCCAACTTGACGGAAAAACACAAGCATAACCTCTCCCTTGTGTTAGAAGAGGGTGTGATCCCCAGCATTGTGCCGTGGCTGGGTCCTTCTAGCATCAATTCAGAGAGAAGGGTGGGGAAGAGAGAAAGTAAAAGATACAGAAAAATAGACAAGACAGATAGACAGAAAGAAAAAAGACACATGGGGCGTATAGGCTGGCCCATGGGTCTGCAGCAAGAACACGTGTTTGAGTTAAAGCTAGGGTAGAAAATGGTGTCTGAGAGGCTAGGGTGGGGCATTGAGCCCTAGCAGGGAATGTGGAAATAGCAACTTCTGCTTTTTCCAGCGGCAGAGCTGATGGCGCAGTTAGCAATTTGGTTGGTTTCATTTCTGTGTGCTGAGCCACGATTTTGTCAAACTCGGAGGCTAAACTATTTTCCTCCTCAGTGGAGGGAGGCAAATAGGAAGGTAGGGGCTCCCCAGAGAGAGAGGCAGCCTGCAATATTTTTAGCACCGATGGAGGGTCCCCAGGAGGAGCACTGGTCAGGCAGGCATGTATGAGGCCGAGAGGGAAGGTTTGTCCTTCATGTACTTCAGCCAAACAGACGTGCTGGAAAGCGTGGGCCCAAGTATCTGGGTCCCAGAGATGTGTGTCCCAGAGCCAAGGATTGAAATCTGAGAGGATTTCCCAGTAGGTACAAAGATCCTTTTCACTAACTTTAACTCCCCTACTCTGCAATAGGGCGTGCAGTGCTCGAGCCTGTGGTGTTCGAGAGTGAGGGAGGTTTCCCATTGCAGAGGGTCACTCACCTGTTCTTTGAGTGCCAGCTGGGTCTCTGTTTGAGGTGCCAGAATGTGGACAAGTCCCACCGGGTGTGAGGACGATGGAGACACAAAGACCCAGCTCCAGGGACGAGGTTCAATTACGCAGATCCACTTTATTCAGGAAGTAAACTAGCTTATATACATAGGTTCAGCCTATAGGGTGTTACAGTGTGTCCTTCATATCCAATGGCTGAAAAGATCAGGGAGCTATATGGTTGGCGCTGAGTCACTTCCTTATAGCAGGCGAGCTCCCTTCCTGGGTATGCCCAGGAGGGTTCTGGAAGTTGGAGAAAAGTTCACAGCATTGCATCAGCCACAGCTGCTAAGAATGCACTCTGAGCTCCAAACACACCTGGGAGAGGCTTTTTCTTTGTTTTTTTTTATAATTTCTTTATTTTGTTTAGTATTCACTTGAACACAAACTAAATACTCAGATATTATGCCTTCTGTAATAGATTCTAAGTTTGGCTTTTCTAATTATCCTTTTCCTGTTGCAAAATCTTTTTCAAATTGGTTTTGAATAATCCTTTTGCAATAAGGGTCCCAAGACCCCACTGTTTTGGGGGGTTTATTTATTTATTTATTTTGTTATTTTGTTATTTTGTTATTTTTTTGTATTTTTCTGAAGCTGGAAACGGGGAGAGACAGTCAGACAGACTCTCGCATGCGCCCGACTGGGATCCACCCGGCACGCCCACCAGGGGCGAAGCTCTGCCCACCAGGGGGTGATGCTCTGTCCCTCCAGGGCGTCGCTCTGTTGCGACCAGAGCCACTCCAGTGCCTGGGTCAGAGGCCAAGGAGCCATCCCCAGCACCCGGGCCATCTTTGCTCCAATGGAGCCTCGGCTGCGGGAGGGGAAGAGAGAGACAGAGAGGAAGGAGAGGGGGAGGGGTGGAGAAGCAGATGGGCGCTTCTCCTGTGTGCCCTGGCCAGGAATCAAACCCAGGACTTCTGCACGCCAGGCCAACGCTCTACCACTGAGCCAACCGGCCAGGGCCCAAGACCCCACTGTTTTTGAGTGGCATCTATTCATTTGAATTACTATGTTCCGATTTTGAGGCAGACTGGAAAAATATAGAATTAACAATAAAATTCAAATACCTAATGTTAACAAATATTATAACAAGCGTCTTAATACATAAAATGACTAAAGCCTACTAGATTATTAAACAAAATAAAGTTCTAACCAATATAACGGGATTCAAAATAAAATTCTTACAGTTACAAATGTTCTTAACATGTTTACGTAATTTTACTAAGTCTATGTTGACACTATCACTGCTTTATATCATTTGCAAATGTAATTCAATCTTACTTTAGTCTGAGAAATGTCCCAAAGAGCAGGAGTCACATATATTCAGAAAAAGTCCACGAGGCACTGGAACTGTGGTAACGTTTCTACACTTTGCAGCTAGAGTCAAAGTCCTAATGATTAATGCTTCTAGCTAGAATAGGGAGCAGATCGCAGCCTACAATAGGCATGGGGCATTGACACAAGAGGAATAAAGGAGACACTATACATTAAACAAAGTGACAGAAAATAGGCTGTTTATACCCACAGTAGAGATCTTTGAGGGATAAATAAAACTTAAATATTCAGGCAAGGCATAGTCAATTGCCCTTGTGTTTACAAGAAATGAGATCAGTTTACCTGCTACTTGGAAGAAATACCTTAGGCTCATGAACGGTGTCATGAATGGAGCCAATGACCTTGGATACCTTTTAGCCTTCAGTGGCAAGTCCCAGCAGGCTGGGCAAGGTCAAGTCACAGGTAGCTGGGAAGGGTTGGAAGAGACTGAACCATCCCTCCATGGAGCAAGGGGGCTGCTTACCTTCTCATGTCCATTTTTACCACAGCAGAGGTATGTCTCCTGGTTGGGGCGAGAAGCCTGGCAGGCTTTAGCTTAATGACCTTTTTTTCCACCATTGAAGTAGGGCAGTGATGGAATCCTATGAAGCCCCTTTGGGGCGCTGGAGCCTCCAAGGGCATATGCCAAGAGCTGGTATTTTCCTGATCTCTTTTGGGCTCTATTTGCCTTTTCTGTTACTATACTTTCTTGGTCATTTTAGATCTTAAAAGCTATGCTCAGAAGATTTCACTGAGGGGCTTGAGGGTCCTTTTATGTTTATATAACCTTTGGAAAAAGACAAAAGCATCATTATTAGCTGGATCAAATCAAGAAAAACAAGTTTTTGGTATCTCCTTTAGGATTCCAGAGTCTCTTCCCTACTGGATAATTCAGTACATTAGCATTTGAAGGAAATTTTAAACAAAGAGCATGAAAAAGATAGATTTATAGGAGTTCCAGAATACAATTCCTTTTCTTATATTACTTAGCATTGAACAATATTGTTTCAAAATGATAATAAACTAAACATTACATAAAAAGATATTATTAACAATTATTACATATTTTCCAAATATTCAAACCAAGATTTTAACATTATACAGCCATGAAACAGCAAATAAAAAGAACTAAAAAAAGATCTTTGAAATAATATATATATTTTTAACATGGAAAGTATTTTTTTCAGATCAGTGGGGACAATAAGTCACTAGTCCTAACCCAGTGGTCAGAAAACCTATTAGTCAATATAGCCAATTATTAACAGTACAATAACTGAAATTTCTTTTGAGAGGCAAATTCTAAACCTAAACTATATAGGTAGGCACACTTCCTACCAAAGCAGTGCCCACAAATGGCACTTCGTTGGGGAGCTACACCCAAAAAGGCCCCATGTGGTCCACGAGCTGTTTTTGAGTGCCAGTTTGCCAACCAGGGTACTTAGGAAAGGGGGAAAAGGCAGATGCATCCAGCGGGCCTGTCCCTTCTTGCACAACCTGACATTTCTAAGAACTAAGCCAATCCCCCACCCCATTTAGCTTTACTTCTTCCAACATAAGCAGCAAATAAAAAATTTAAATTTTTAAAAATTTACCTTCCTAACAGTGAGTTGCTTTAGCCTATGTGAGGTTTCTAATTTCCCAAAATTCCCTTCTATAACTTCCTACACATCAGTGGAGGGTAATAAGCCATTAACCCCAATCCATGGAGGGCTCACACGACCCCTATGTACTAGGGAGGGGAAGGGGAGAGGCAGATGGAGGGCCTGTCTCTGATAATACCATCCCCTATAATCCTGTTACTTATGATTCCATTACTTATTCTGGACTGTCCTGTCTATGTTTCCTATAATCCTATTACTCATGATCCCATCACTTGCAATTCATTTCAAAAAACTGTTAACCAGCAAAGTCCATACCCATGGTTAATTTCTAAATCCTTACCTAATCCTGTTCTTTTTCCTTTTCTAAAATTATTCTAAAGCAGGGGTCCCCAAACTATGGCCCGCGGGCCGCATGCGGCCCCCGGAGGCCATTTATCCAGCCCCGCCGCACTTCCAGAAGGAGCACTTCTTTCATTGGTGATCAGTGAGAGGAGCATAGTCCCCATTGAAATACTGGTCAGTTTGTTGATTTAAATTTACTTGTTCTTTATTTTAAATATTGTATTTGTTCCATTTTGTTTTTTTACTTTAAAATAAACACTGCACATAAAGATATGTGCAGTGTTCATAGGGATTTGTTCATAGTTTTTTTTTATAGTCCGGCCCTCCAACAGTCTGAGGGACAGTGAACTGGCCCCCTGTGTAAAAAGTTTGGGGACCCCTGTTCTAAAGCAAGGTTCTAATCTTTAATGCTATTCCTACCCTGTATTTTCCAAATAGGTAAAACTGAGACTAATTTCTATTCTATCCTTTCTCTAGTCTCGTGATGGTGAACCTTTTTATAAAAACTGCCCTGTAAAGTCAGGAGCCACAATCGTGGCCATTCACATGCAGGTTCATGTTGGATTCAGACAGACAGTAATGAAACAACGGAGCCAAGAACTGGTGGTCTATTACCTTTAATCCTAGCTTGCACTTGGCAGGCAAGTTAGGAACACACAGCGGGCTCCAAAACCCACTTATTCAGTGCTCACAGAGCTACTGACTTATCTGAGCTTCCTAGAATCAAAGGTTTCTAGCTCACCAGCCTTATTCACCTCTGTTCCCCATCTCCTTCTCTCTGCACAAACTGGCTTCTCTTTCAACACTCCACCATCTTGGCTGCTTCTCCTGGCCTCTTCCACATGGCCTCTTTCTGCTCTCTTCTCTGCTCTCTCCTCTCAGGAACCGAGAGAGCAAGCTCCCGGTCTGGCCCACTTTATATTGCAGAAATCAAAACCTTTAATCCAATATATAAAATAGGAAAGTCTTTAATACAAAGTCACTTATCTGAGGCATGATGGGATTGCACCACCCCACATCAAAAAGGGTGAAAAAAGCTTAGTCCTAAAACCAAGCCCCAGGCTACAAGGATCCTGCCTGCCCACAACCCGCTCCTACACATTAATATCACCTGGGTGATGGGCTTCCACGTGGGCAGCACCATCTTTAACAAAGTGAGCATAATATATTTTATCTGCTCAACAATCTACCCCTATGCTCACTTTACTACCCACAATCCACATCACCAGCATTCCTGTGCAAAAAAATTAGGCACATTACACAAATTACAGCAACATGACAAATCATACAATTTCAACAATTACAAAGGTACACTTTGCCAAAAGCACAAAATGTCCTCGGCCTTCTTTCTAGCCATGGGAAAAACTTCCTGGGATAGGAGAAGGGCCTCCAGCAAAGCTGCCCCCTACCCCCATCAGGGTATTTCACATTGTCCAAAATCCATAAGTCCATCCAACAAAGGAGCCAGTGCCCGCTCCAGTCAATCATAGTCCAGAAATCAGTCCATGCATACTGGGCCTCAGCCTCCCACCTCATCCCTGCCATACACTGTACCAAAGAGGAGCACGTGACAATGGCAGTCAGCATTTCCATCTCTACTCCAGAGAGCATGATGGAATCCACCCTTATGTACCAAAATTGCAGACCTACCAGGCCATAGTAGGTGCTCCTTCCAGCTGGGCTTGCATCTTCTGGAGACTGTGGATTGCAACTCCAGCTCAATTCTCCTCATCCTCCAAAGAGGAACTGAAAACACCAGCTCCAGCTGCTGGGCTCGAGCCCCAGGCTGCCATCACCTTTTACTCACAGACCTTGCAGCTTTGGCCCCGGCCTCCTGCTGCTGCTGGCTTTCTACAACATCCAGGACAATCTGCAACTCACAAACCTGTGAGTCCTCTTCCAGCAGCTGCTCCATTTCCAGGCAAATCTCACAAACCTGGTCGGCCTCCTCCTCCAGCACTTCCTCCAGCTCCACGGTCAGCATCTCTTTCACCCACATTTGCTCCATCTCTTTCCACTGCTTGGTTTGCAGGTCATGAGCAGCCTCTTCCACAGAGCTATCAGTTTCCTCACGCATAGTTGTAAATGCCAGCCAGCCTACAGTCCCCAAAAGGACAGCCATGGGGAACCATAACAGCAGCCAGTCCTCTACTCCACCAGTCAAAGGTGGTGGTGGCTCCATACTCATCTGTATTGAGTCCTGCCACAGACTATGCCAAATATAAAGCCAGTAGCCATGGCCACCATCACAGCTACCTGGCCAATGCAGGTTTGCATTGGATTAGGACAGACGGTAATAAAACAATGGAGCCAAGAACTGGTGGGCCATTAGCTTTAATCCTAGCTTGCACCCAGTGGGCAAGTAAAAACACACACTGGGCTCCAAAACCCACTCGTTCAGTGCTCACAAAGCTACTAACTTATCTGAGTTTCCTAGAATCAAAGGTTTCTAGCTCACCAGTCTTATTTATCTCTGTTCCCTATCTCTTTCTCTCTGCGCAAACTCTGCACAAACTGGCTTCTCCTTCAGCACTCCACCATTTTGGCTGCTTCTCCTGGCCTCCTCCATGTGGCCTTCTCTCTGCTCTCCTCTCTGCTCTCTCCTCTACTGCTAATCTCAAGAACCGAGAGAAAGCAAGCCCTCGGTCTGCCCCACTTTATATTGTGGAAATCAAAACCTTTAATCCAATATACAAAATAGGGAAGTCTCTAATACAAAGTCACTTATCTGAGGCATGATGGGATTGCACCACCCCACATCAAAAAGCGTGGGAAAGGCTTAGTCCTAAAACCAAGCCCCAGGCTACAAGGATCCTGCTGCCCACAGCCCGCCCCCAACACACATTAATATCACCTGGGCAATAGGCTTCCACGTGGGCAGCACCATCTTTAACAAAGTGAGCACAATATATTTTATCTGCCCAACACACCCACTTTTGCAGTGCTGGTCAACCTGGTCCCTCCCTCCCACTAGTGGGCATTCCAGCTTTCATGGTAGGCAGTAGCAGAGCACCCAAATGGCACTGTGATTGGCCCACCATGAAAGCTGGAATGCCCACTAGTGGGCAGGAGGGACCAGGTTTACCAGAACTGCAAAAGTGGGAAGTTTTTATAAAAAGGTTTGCCAGCACAGCTCTAGTCCCTTCACCCTTAGTTGTCCCTGCCAATTTAGTCTAGTGCCCTTCCCCTCGTGTTCTGCACACAGCACATCCCAGCCCTGCTTTCTGCTCTTTTCTCTCCCAAACCACTTACTTGTCAGCCCTTCACCCTAGAGGATGGGGAAACACTTCAAACTGTTCACAGAGAAGGCAGGAATTAGCACACTAATAAAAAGCAAGAAAAATAAGACAATTAACTAGCACTCAGAATAAAGAGTGTTTGACTATAGAGGACAGAAGACAAGAAGTAGGAGCCAACAGAAGAGAATAATTTCTTCAGGGGAGAAGTCAGGTAGAGTGCCCTGAAGCTAGAGGTCTTGGATCCAAGAAAAGAGATTTTATATTTTGGGGGCTTGTTTTACAAATTTTCTTTTACTTTTGCCCAGAAATTTCTAATTTTGCATGCAAAACTTCAATTCAGGCCTTAGAAATAGACACAGTTACACATTAAACAAAGACTTCACATACACAAATTAAAAATCAAGAAATTTCAATGAGCACACTTTACTTGTTCCAATTAAAATTATACTTGAGATATTTTTTGACAAACAAAGAGACAAAACAGATTACTCACTCACACAGCTCAATAGACAAAGGAAGGTATTCCACTTTCAGGGGCTTCTCAGGTGTTCTCCCAGCCACGTTCCCAGAACTTCAGCTTAGGCACCAGAGACCCCCATTCACACTCCAATCACTCAGGCCTCTCAGGTGTTCTCCTAGCCATGTTTCCAGAACTTTGGCTTAGGCACCAGAGACCCCCATTCACACACACAGCTCAGGGGTTTTAGACATAAGCATTAAAACAAAGACTAAGATCTCAATAAACAAAGAGAATTCTCTGGAAGTCCAAGGCGAGATTAATCAATCCAGGTTAGCTCAGTCTCCACTGATTCAGTGCGATGCGAGACTGACTAATCCTGGATAGACCCAATCTCCACTATACCTTTCTAGAGCACAAACAAAGTCCCTACTAATAGTTCTCTAGAGAACTGGACATCTCTGAAGGCCTGAGGCAGAACTGGTGGATCTGGTTCACTCAGTTCTCACTAATGTCCCTCCAGAGTATGAGCAGATATCCCCTAGAGTCCAAGGCAGGACCTAGAAACTCTCCACCAACGTCTCAGTCTTGGAGAGCGTACAGCGAACATGCTGACCATGTCTGATCTATTTCACCGTACCTCCAAACATAAAGAAGCAAAAGCAAGGGTTCAGAGGAAAGCTAGAAAATTCAGTAAAGCAAAAAGAGTTGCTTTACCTACCTCCTCGAGTTGTCTGCTGAATAGTCCAAATTGTCGAATTTGGGAACTGGGGGTGTGTAAAGCCAGAAGCCAAGGCCAGGGCCAAGGCTACCATCAGAGCAGCCCGGCTCTGGCAGGTTCGCCCTGGATTCGGAGAGTCGGTAAAGAAACAATGGAGCCAAAAACTAGTGGGCCATAGTCTTTAATTCTAGCTTGCACCCGGCGGGCAAGTAAAAACACACACTGGGCTCCAAAACCCAATCACATTCAGTGCTCACAAAGCTACTGATTTATCCGAGTTTCCTGGAATCAAAGGTTTCTAGCTCACCAGACTTATTCTCCTCAGTTCCCCATCTCCTTCCTTATCCCAGATACAAACTCTGCACAAACTGGCATCTCACTCAGCACTCCACCATCTTGGCTGCTTCTCCTGGCCTCCTCCACGTGGCCTTTCTCTGCTCTCCTCTGCTCTCTCTTCTAATGATAATCTCCCAGGAACCAAGAGGGAAAACTCTCGTTCCGTCCCCATTTTATAGTGTAGAAATCCAAACCCTTAATCCAATATACAAAATAGGGAAGTCTCTAATACAAAGTCACTTCTCTGAGGCATGATTGGATTGTACCACCCCACATCAAAAAGGGTGGGAAAGGCTTAATCCCAAAACCAAGCCCCAGGCTACAAGGATTCTCAACACACATTAATATCACCTGGGTGATAGCCTCCTCGTGGGCAGCGTAATCTTTAACAAAGTGAGCATAATACATTTTATCTGCCCAACAGGGTGTCTACTGGAGAACAGTCCAGACCCACAGGAAGACCGAGAGCCCTGAAAAGTGTCAGGTGGCGTGCTTCTTCACAAGATTGAAGCGGGGCAGTGCAATTCAGCAAAGAGTCCATCCGATTCGGGGTGTCTCTACCCGGTGACGCAAAACACTGGATCCGGGATGAGCCCCCAAATGTTATAAAGTACTGCACCCCAGATTCTGAAAGGCACCATACCTCACTTCATCAAGTCCAAATAGAGACACCCAGTCCAGATAAATTTTGAAGAGTTTTATTAAAGGAGGAATTTTTAAATATGCCGTCTGCATATGGCTGACACAGGGCATCAGCAGGCCCAAATCATGCAGTCCCTAAAATAGTTCAAGGGGCTTCCTATATACCCTTGATCACACGCGGCTGGGGGAGAGCATGACATTATGGCACAGTCATTAACAAGATTATAACATTTGTCTAGAGCAGTGGTAGTCAACCTGGTCCCTATCGCCCATTAGTGGGCATCCCAGCTTTCATGGTGGGCAGTAGCAGAGCAACCAAAGTATAAACAAAAAGATAGATTTAACTATAGTAAGTTGTTTTATAAAGATTTATTCTGCCAAACTTAGCAAAAATCTGACATAAAGTACTTGGTAAGTAATTATTATTATATGCTTTAACTTGCTGTAACTCTGCTTTATAAATTTTATAAAGTAAAGTTACTTCCCTACTTTATAAATCACCATTACTGTGGAACTGGTGGGCAGTTAGAAAATTTTACTACTAACAGAGATACAAAAGTGGGCGGTAAGTATAAAAAGGTTGACTACCCTTGGTCTAGGGCAGTGGTCCCCAACCTTTTTTGGGCCACGGATCGGTTTAAAGTCAGAAAATATTTTCATGGACTGGCCTTTAGGGTGGGACAGATAAATGTATCACGTGACAGAGACAACCATCAAGAGTGAGTCTTAGACAAATGTAACAGAGGGAATCTGTTCACTTTTTAAAAATAAAACATCAATTAGACTTAAATATAAATAAAACAGAAATAATGTAAATTATTTATTCTTTCCCTGCGGACTGGTACCAAATGGCCCATGGACCGGTACCGGTCTGCGGCCTAGGGGTTGGGAACCACTGGTCTAGGGTAACACAGAAACATTAAGACTTTCAAGGTAACACAATCAAAGATATTTACAAATCTTTTAGGGTTCCTCTTCCCTCACTAGCCTAGAGGTATTTTACTCTCAAGATTCCAGGAAAGGGAGGAACTACAATCAATGCAAGGTGGTATGTAAATTCTGCCTCCTATTGAAAAGGAAGAAGTTTCTCAGTTAACCTTAATCCTTTCAGAGAACTTAAAACCAAATGACCCTAGTCATCCTAGTAAGTCAGGAGACTTTTACATTCCTTTTCCTCCATTTTCCAAGGAAAGGACAGGAAAGCCTGACCTTTTCTTCCTAGAATATCAACATTTATTTGCAGCTTTTTGGTGCCTTACAAAAAAAGATCCCTGGGCGATTATCTTGAAGCAAAGTTAAGGAACTACTAGTTTAATCCATCCATCCTTATAGTTTGGGGTGGGGTTAAGGGTCACACAGATCTTTAACCCAATAAAGGCTATGGTCTCTCACTCTAGATGCTACTATTTTATATACAAAATCTGGCATAGAATTTCAGGGGACTTACAGATCTTAAGAAACGAATCTGGGAAACTGTTGGTCAAATAAGTTTGTAAATATGATATATATGTTTGCTCGCTTGTGACTTATATTGGGTATGGGGGACAGGTTATAAGCAGGCCAGGTTGTTGTAGCCTGGGGTTTGGTTTTGGGACTGAGCTTTTCCCCACACCCTTGACTGATTGTATGATCTGGGTGGTGCACTCTCATGAGGAATCCAATTGTGCCTTGGATAGGTGACTTTGTGTTGGGGACTTCCTTGTTTGTATATTGGATTAAGGGATTTTGGTTTTCTACACTATAAAGTGGGACAGACCAGGAGCTGGCTCACTCAGTTCCTGCTATCACAATTGCAGGGGCTTCCCTGATCCCTTGCCCTTCATGGGAAAAGCTGGTTTTCTGCTTTTCCCTTGTCTTCTTTTGTGGTTTGCCTGTCTTGGTGAGACACCAATAAATAGGATGGCCCCCCATCCTCTGACTCCGCCATTTCTTTGTCGTCTGCCCGAATCCAATGGGAACCTGCATGTGAATGGCCACAATGGCGGCTCCTGGCCTTACAGAACCCTTTGTAGTAAGGTACCAAAAAGCTGAAAAATTAATATTGATATTCTAGGAGAAAAGGTCAGGCTTTCCTGTCCCATCCTTTGGGGAGAGGAGGGAGAAGAATGTAGAAGTTTCTGGCTTGCAAGAACAATGGGTCATTTAGTTTTAAATCTAAAATAAAGGTTAACTGAGAAACTTCTCTTTCAATGGGAGACAGGCTTTATACCACCTATAAAGCCAGTATCCATGACCACCATCACAGCTGCCTGGCCCATGCAGGTTTGCATTGGATTCGGACAGTCGGTAAAGAAACAATGGAGCCAAAAACTGATGGGCCATCATCTTTAATCCTAGCTTGCACTGGCAGGCAAGTAAAAACACACACTGGGCTCCAAAACCCACTCATTCAGTGCTCACAAAGCTACTGACTTATCCGAGTTTCCTAGAATCAAAGGTTTCTAGCTCACCAGACTTATTGACCTCTGTTTCCTATCTCCTTCCTTCTCCCTGCACAAACTCTGCACAAACTGGCTTCTCACTCAACACTCCGTCATCTTGGCTGCTTCTCCTGGCCTCCTCCACGTGGCCTTTCTCTGCTCTGCTCTCTAACGCTAATTTCAGGAATGGAGAGAGCAAGCTCCTGTTCTGCCCCCATTTTATAGTGTAGAAATCCAAACCTTTAATCCAGTATACAAAATAGGGAAGTATCTAATACAAAGTCACTTATCTGGGGCATGATGGGATTTCACCACCCCATATCAAAAAGGGTGGGAAAGGCTTAGTCCTAAAACCAAGCCCCAGGCTACAAGGATCCTGCCTGCCCACAGCCCGCCCCCAACACACACTAATATCACCTGGGTAACAGGCTTCCATGTGGGCAGTGCCATCTTTATTTTTTATTTTATTTTTTATTTTTTTTATTTATTCATTTTAGAGGGGGGGAGGAGAGAGAGAGAGAGAGAGAGAGAAGGGGGAAGAGCAGGAAGCATCAACCCCTATATGTGCCTTGACCAGGCAAGCCAGGGTTTTGAACCAGCAACCTCAGTGTTTCCAGGTTGACGCCTTATCCGCTGCGCCACCACAGGTCAGGCCCTGGGCAGTGCCATCTTTAACAAAGTGAGCATAATATATTTTATCTGCCCAACACCACCCTACATTGATTGTAGTTCCTCCCCCTTCCTGGAATCTTGAGAGTAACATACCTAGGCAAAGGAGGGGAGATGAACCCTAAACGATTTGTAAACATCTTTGATTGTGTTACCTTGAACATCTTAATGTTTCTGTGTATCCCCTTGTTGGGCAGATAAAATGTATTATGCTCACTTTGTTAAAAATAGGCGCTGCCCACGTGAGGCCGTCGCCCAGGTGATATTAATGTGTGTTGAGAATCCTTGTAGCCTGGGTCTTGGTTTTGGGATTAAGCCTTTACCACCCTTTTTTGATGTGGGGTGGTACAATCCAATCATGCCTCAGAGAAGTGACTTTGTATTAGAGACTTCCCTATTATGTATATTGGATTAAGGGTTTGGATTTCTACACTATAAAATGGGGTCGGAGCGGGAGCTTGTGCTCTTGGTTCCTGAGGTTAGCATGAGAGAGCAGAGAGAGTAGAGCCAGCAACAGAAGGAGGCCATGTGGAGGAGGCCAGGAAAAGCAGCCAAGATGGCAGAGTGCTGAGTGAGATGCCAGTTTGTGTACAGTTTGTATCTGGGATAAGGAAGGAGATGGGGAACTGAGGAGAATAAGTCTGGTGAGCTAGAAACCTTTGATTCTAGGAAACTCGGATAAGTCAGTGGCTTTGTGAGCACTGAATGTGATTGGGTTTTGGAGCCCAGTGTGTGTTTTTACTTGCCTTCCGGGTGCAAGCTAGGATTAAAGACTATGGCCCACCAGTTTGTGGCTCCATTGTTTCTTTACCGACTGTCCAAATCCAATGCGAACCTGCATGGGCTGGGCGGCTGTGATGGTGGCCCTGGCCTTGGCTTCTGGCTTTACACCCCTAAACAAATGTTGTAAGCTCTTGCCATGATGTCATGCTCTTCCCTGCCCGTGTGTGATCAAGGGTATATAAACAGCTCCCGAAATGTTTTTTGGGCACCTGATTTGGGATTGTAACTCCCCCATGTCAGCCATAAGTGGCCGGCATATTTAATAAATCTACTCTGTTGGGCAGAGAAAATATATTATACTCACTTTGTTAAAGATGGCACTGCCCACTTGGAAGCCTGTTGCCCAGGTGATAGTATTAATTGCCCTTCTTGCTTGGGATGGGCGTGATTGTATTAGTATATGTTGGGGGAGGTCTTTCCTGCCAAAAGGTTTTAAAAGGAAGAGTGATTACATTCTAGGAGGAGCAAAGACCACGTGGAGGAAAGGAGAAGCAGCCAAGATGGCAGAGTACTGAAGGAGAAGCCAGTTTGTGCAGAGTTTGTGCAGAGAGAAGGAGATGGGGAATAGAGGTGAATAAGGTTGGTGAGGTTAGAAACCTTTGATTCTAGGAAACTCGGATAAGTCAGTAGCTTTATGAGCACTGAATGCAGAGTGTGTTTTTACTTGCCCACAAGGTCTAAGCTAGGAGTAAAGCTAATGGCCCACTAGTTCTTGGCTCCAATATTTCATTACCATGGGTCCAAATCTAATGCAAACTTGCATGGGGCAGGCAGCTGTGATGGTGGCTGTGGCTACTGGCTTTACATCCTCCTTTAATAAAACTCTTCAAAATTAATCTGGACTTGGTGTCTCTACATAAACCCGCGGAATTGAGGTACAGGTACTTGACAACACCCTGGGGGGGTGGGGGCTCAAGGTCCCCAGTAAAAATCCCCAGATACACATCTTCAGCTCCAGTCACGGTGACGTAAGCTCTCTGTTCCCTCCAGAATGGCACTGGCCCTTCTTTACAGAAGCACGGGCCTAGTGTCACCAAGCCCAAGTTCCCGCAGGGCCGTGGTTTCCCCAAAGCAGCAAGGGGAGCAGTTGCTCAAGGTCCCCAGGAGCGCTTGCGCTTCCGGGAGCCAGCCCCGCCCCTGCCCAAGGCTGCCTTGCGCGCGCACCAGGCGCCTCCCGCCCAGTCCCCTCCCCTCGCCGCCTCCGCTGTCCCCTTTCCCGGCAGCCATCGCCAGCCCGCGCCGGTCCTACCTCCTCCCACCCTGTTCGCTTCCGCAGCCTCGGGCGCGCAGGGCAGCGTTCCCTGCGCGACCCCTCCTGCAGCCCGCAGAGCGGGTGGAGCACCGACTCTCAGGCGTGCGCTGTGCTAGCCCTAGCCGCCCAGTGACGATGAGCTGCGGCGCGGGAGCCGCAGAGCGCAGGTGGGCGCAGCACGGGCCTGGGGGGGGGGGGGCGCGGAGGTGGTCCCCGCAAAGTGAGGGCGGGGGCTTCGGTAGCACACGGACCGCGGGCTCTGCCCCCGTCTTTGACTGGGCAGGGTGAGGGCTACACTGTAGCCAGGCATCTCCGCTCCGGCCGCACAAAGACCTCTTCCACGCCAGCACCTGCCCTGGGTGGGGCGCAGACCATGCGGAGGTGAGGCGTCCCTGCGGCCCAGGGCCAGATGGTCGCATCTAGGTAGGGCAGGCGGCTCCGGGGTCGCGCGCAGGCCCCCGGGCGGGAGGCGATGGCGCGCAGCTGGAAGTGGGGGGGCGCGCGGATCCGGGGGCGCGGCCTACAGGCCAGGGGCGGGGGCGCGTGGCTGGGGGGCGCGGCCCACGGGCGGGAGGCGGTGGGAGGAGGTGGCGCACGTTTGGGGGGGGCGCGGTCTAAGGTTGGGGGGCGGGGTCCACGGGCGGGAGGAGGTGGCGTGAAGTTGGGGGGCGCGGCCTACAGCTTGTGGGGTGGACCCACTCCCTGGCGGCGCTGATGCCCTCTGCTGTTACTGCTTTTCAAGGGGCAGTGGCCATGGCCGCAGGTGCATGTGCCTTGTTTACATCTTGGCGGTGGCAGTGGCGGTGGCTGGCGGCTGAAGAGGGCAGAATGCAGTGCTTGCCTCCCTTGCTCTTCGCGGTGGATTGGCTCTCTTTCCGCCTCCGCAAGTGACTCCCGGCCCCAAGTCCCGGCTTCTGACGTTCTCATATGTGCCCACCTCTCCAGCTTCAGGTCCCCGGAGTCCCTGCCCTCTCTGTACCTGGAGAAGAACGTGGGACCCCAGTAGCATACTCAGTATTTTTCTGAACACCGCTGGCACTTTGGCCACTGACTTATAAATAATTTGGAGAGCGGGAATAGTTCCCTAAGGGACCCCTTTGCTTATGCGTGGGGCCCCCCACATCTGTCAGCCCCCCACCCACATGTGGCACTAACTTGATGTCTTGCCCGCAAAACTTTTTGCTTGAAGGATTTCTGCTATTGTAAAGGTAGCCAGTGCCCTTTAAAAGTGGCTTTTTACGTGAAAAAATTAAGAACTGATTTGGGGAAGCCCTAACTGTTGTGGGCTGGTCATCTTCCAGAAGTACTTGCTTTCATCTGCAAAAGATATGTGATGGGTGGTTTGTGAGATTTATTGTTTTCAGTAATCCTGTCATTGTAGTCATTGCTTGCAGGAAGTCCACCCAGAGCAGTGCAGAAACACTCAGCAAAGATTATGGTCTGCAGAGAATTTACATTTGGGACAGTCACAAACTGCAAAACAAAGTTTCTATTCAATACTTTCTATAGGAACAGCTAGAGGAAGAAGGGAATGCCAAGGTTTCAAGAGTCCATGCTAAAGTTTTTCATAAATCATTAAACATTTGGCCCAGCTTCTCATGGTGGAGGGAGGTATTTTTGGGGGGTTTTGGTTTGTTTCTTTCTTTAAAACACTGTTGCAAGCAGGAAGATAGAAAAGTCTGTCCGGTTTTATAATTGATGTTAGGAGCATCAATAAAACCACACTGGAACATGAGCTGAGGCCCCTTCCAACATCAAACATGCTTTTGAGCGGTTTCACTCAACAGCAAGACTTGTGAATGATTGTTGAAAGAACTTGGAATCAAATTGTGGCTAAAAGTCAAGTTTTTCCCTAAGGAACAATAGAAAGAGGAAGTGAATGGAAATATAGCATGTGAAATTAGCACAGCTATTTACACAAAAAGAGCTAACCAAACATTAGCTACAGGCCATTCAGAATTGCCAGCTCTCTGGAACCTGCCCTGGCCGGTTTGCTCAGTAGTAGAGCGTTGTCCTGGCGTGCGAATGTCCTAGGTTTGATTCCTGGTTAGGGCACACAGGAGAAATAACCATCTGTTTCTCCACCCCTCCCTCTCCTCTCTCTTTCTCCCACAGCCATGGCTCAGTTGGTTCAAGCACATCAGCCCAGGTGCCTCAGGTGTTAAAAACAGCTTGGTTGCGATCATGGCCCCAGATGGACAGAGCACTGGCCCAGGTCAGGGTTGCTGGGTGGATTCTGGTTGAGGTGCATGTAGGAGTTTGTCTCTCTATCCCCCTCCTCCCCCCCTCACTTGGAAAAGATGGAAAAAGAAAATGTTGACCCTCCTCTACCCTTTCCATGAAAACTTCTTAGTCCACTATCTCATCTTTTGGCCCCTTCAGGGCCAAGATGGTTGCTAATGTGTCATTTCACATTTCAGTGTGGCAGCAAAGTCCATATAATTCTGTGTCAGGCAAGGGTGAGGTGCCATTCCTCTTTTAAAAAATATATTTTTTTAAATTTTTCAGTTATTGTTGATATACAATATATTAATTTCAGGTGTACAGCCCAGTGATGAGACATTACAGAACTTACTAAATGGGCATCCTGATAATTCTCACACTCATCTGATACCTTACATAGCTGTTAATATATTGACTACATTCCCTATGCTGTAATTTACATCCCCATGACTATTCAACAACCAATTTGTACTTATTAATGAGGTACAATTCTTAGTAAACTGTAAAGCACCCTCCAAGTGTTTGCTACTGTTGCTTGTAATTTTTGCTAGCTGCACAGTATGCCACTCTTGATACGTAGCCATTCCCACATTTTTTGGCCATTTAAGCTGTTATTACAGATTTCTGAAGTATTGAGGAAAAGAGCCTTCTACCTTATGTCTAATTACATACTGTATCCCAGGGGTCGGGAACCTATGGCTTGCGAGCCAGATGTGGCTCTTTTGATGGCTGTATCTGGCTCACAGACAAAGCTTTAATAAAAATGATAACATTAAAAATATAAAACATTCTCATGTATTATATAACCCATTCATTTCCTATCGCTCATGTTCATGGTTGCGGGTGGCTGGAACCAATCACACCTGTCCTCCAGGACAACACCAAATTTTTATTGGATAATGCGTAATGTACACGGGTCGTTATATGGCTCACCCAAAATTATATATATATTTTTTTAAATATTTATTTTATTTTATTTATTCATTTTTAGAGAGGAGAGAGAGAGACAGAGAGAGGAGAGAGAGAGAGAGACAGAGAGAAAGAAGGGGGAGGAGCTAGAAGCATCAACTCCCATATGTGCCTTGACCAGACAAACCCAGGGTTTTGAACCGGCGACCTCAGCATTTCCAGGTCGACGCTTTATCCACTGCGCCACCACAGGTCAGGCCACAAAATTATATTTTAAAATATGTGGCATTCATGGCTCTCTCAGCCAAAAACGTTCCCGCCCCCTGCTATATCCGGTCATTTATTTGTCCTCCTTTCTCCCCCCCACCCAGTGCAAACTGTATACCAAACAATGGGAATGTAGAATCTTTGGCTGCACTCGTGCGTGCGCGTGCACACACACACACACACACACACACACACACACACACACAGCAGAGCAGTACAATAAAACCATTAATCCAGTTGTATACCAAATGTTGGCTCAGGGAGGGGAATCAAGAAGGGCTGAGTGGTGGGATTCCCCGCTCCAGTGCAGCCCCAGCCCAGGTGAGCTCTTCTTGCCCACCCTGAGCACTTAGGATTTCTTTTTCTTCTCTCTGTCTCTGCCTCCTCTCCTCCTAGTCCTCTCACTGCTGAGAATGCTCCTGCTGCCTCCCTCTTCCCTGCCAGCCCAGTTCCAACCCTTTCCCTTACTGGCCCCATTTCCCTTTGGAGTACATTATGCAGAGTCATTAACAGTTACAAAAAGGAAGAAGGGAGTAAGCCCTAAAAACTGCATGCCTCTCACCAATTCCTGCCACCTCACCCCTGCCGTTTAGGCTTTATCGCAGTGCAGTCACCTTTGTCACCTTTTCCCATTGTCTCCCAGGGGCATTCTCTGTTTGGCCTGCAAAGCCAGAGTCCTACTTTTCCCAAGATGCTGAAAACTGTTTGTGTGTGTGTGTGTGTACGTATGTATACACAGTCATACAGAAAACACAGACAAGTGTACAACCTAATGAATTATCACAAAGTAAACACATCTCTCTAATAACCACCCAAGTCGAGAAATAAAACATGGCACCCCAGAAATGCCCCTCATATTCCTTTTACTGTCATGTTCCTCCTCCCCAAAGCAACCAGAAATTAGTTTTGCCTGCTTATAAACTTTATCAAAGTAGAATCACACAGTGTATATACCCTTTGTGTGTGAGAGTGATACACATGGTGTGTGTAGCTGTTCTTTTGTTCCCGCTAAGTAACTATCACATTTGGTTCATCTGTTCTGTTCTTGATGAGCATGGTAGTTTCCAGCTTTTGCCTTTTACAAATAATGAAGCAGTGAGTCATTTAGCCTTTTCATACCCATAGAGCTACCAGTTTTACCTAGTGTGACTGCAAAAAGGGAGGAAGAGGGGGAGGTGAAGGAGCCAGCCTGGAGAGCCCACCCTGTGGCTTTCCCACTTTTGCCAGAGCTAAATACCTTCAGAAGCATCAGAAGTGTGCTCATTCAGGGACCCGGACACAGAAGAAAAAAGCCATGGAGGGGGGATTTTGTCATGGGCAAGTTGGTGGAAGTGGTGATGTTTGGGATGTTTAGTAAAGAAACTGGGTGATGATGAGAAACCAACCTGGCTAGGAATGTGCCCCCTACGGGGATCGATAGCTGGCAGCTCAAGGTACCTAACCTCTTTCCTACCTGCTCCTGCCTACCACCTTCCCCTTCTTAAGACCCTGATCCACCCCAGGCCCTGGTCCCATACAGCTTGGCACTGAGGAAGTCCTGTCTTGGGCAATATGGAGGTGACTCTATTGTTGGCTTCCAGAGTTCGATTCTGAATGAAGGCTGTTTCCCTGAAGTATGCTTTAAAATTACCTAACTTCCTGAGAGGGATTTTTCATCTAGTCTACAGCTTCTTGGGTAGGGTAGACTGTTTATGTGGCCTGGGAGAGTGAGGTTTTCTTTAGGGAAATGCTTGGGCCTTTTGGACGCAACACAGGTAATGTCTGAACCTGCAGATTGCCAGTACATCGCAGAGGGGCAGGCACCACTTCCACCAACTTGCCCATGACAAAATCCCCCCTCCATGGCTTTTTTCTTCTGTGTCCGGGTCCCTGAATGAGCACATGTGTGATGTTGGAGACAGATTCTGGGGCCCTGCACAACAATTGACATTCTCTGCTCCCACGTTTCAGTTAATCTTAGAGACTTCAGTTATTCCCACAGACTGAGTGGTTGCCGTCAGTTTGGTTACACAGTTAGGGTTTCTCCACTTCCCTGTCCCTTCTCATCTCCTGCCACTCTCCCCCCGACCATACTAGCTGTTCTTGGATCTTGATCAACTTCTTCCTGCCTCAGATAGAATCCACCCCTGTCTCCCTGCCACCCACCCAGTTCTTCATCCCTGGTCCATTCTTG
The DNA here is from genome assembly GCF_036850995.1 of Saccopteryx leptura. NCBI lineage: Eukaryota > Metazoa > Chordata > Mammalia > Chiroptera > Emballonuridae > Saccopteryx > Saccopteryx leptura. The sequence continues at coordinate 200,928,999 of NC_089504.1, forward strand.
CTTATCCTCTTTGGTTCAGTTTAAATGTGACTTCCCCCAGAGCCCTCCCCAATACCTCAATCTTAGAAAAGCTCTCTTGTCTTTTCTCAAAGCACTCCCTGTTTCTGATGCAGGAGGAGTTTCCCCATCGGGCTGCTGGTTAATCTGCTGGTTTCTCTCTCTTTCTCTCTTTCTTTTTTCCTTTTGTCAGTCAAATAAGTTTGTAAATATGATATATATGTTTGCTTGCTTATAGTTTGCACTGGGTGTGGGAGACAGGCTCTAAGCCAGCAAAGTCATTATAGCCTAAGGCTTAGTTTTAAGACTAAGCCTTTTACGCCCTTTTAATACTAAGATCTTAACACTAAGCTTTTCCCCACGCCCTTGACTGATTGCATGATGTGGGGTGGTACACTCTCATGAGGAATCCCATTTATGCCTCAGATAAGTGGCTTTGTATCAGAGACTTCCTTATTTGTATATTGGATTAAAGGTTTTAATTTCTACACTATAAAATAAGGGAGACGGGGATGGGGGGGGGGCTCTCTCTGGGGTTCCTGCCATCAGCATTGCAGAGGAGAAGCAGCCAAGATGGCAGAGTGCTGAAGGAGAAGCCAGTTTGTGCAGTTTGTGCACAGAGAAGGAGATGGGGAACAGAGGTGAATAAGGCTGATGAGGTAGAAACCTTTGATTCTAGGAAACTCGGATAAGTCAGTGGCTTTGGGAGCCCTGACTGGAAAGGGAAGTGTTTTCCCACTGTGTGTATTTCTTGCCCGCTGGGTGCAGGCTAGGATTAAAGCTAATGGCCCACCAGTTCTTGGCTCTATTGTTTCATTACCGTCTGTCCGAATCCAATGCAAACCCACATGGGCCAAGTGGCTGTGATAGTGGCCGTGGCTACTGGCCTTACACCTTTCTTTCTATTTTCCCATTTATTGAGAGAAAGAGAGAAAGGATAAGTGAGAGAGGGGGTAAATGAGAGAGAGAGAAGCATGAACTCATTGTTCCACCTAGTTGTTCCATTGTGTTGTGTACTCACTGATTGCTTCTTGTATGTGCCCTGACCAGGGATCAAACCCATGACCTCATTGTGCCCAGGCAACACTTTATCTGCTGAGCCACCTGGCCAGGGCCTCACTGCTGTTTTCTTGAAGGCACAGACCCAGTTGCTTTGTTCACTGGTGCCTGGCACACAATCCATGCAGTTTGTTAAATGAACAAATTGATACATAAGCCAGGGCGCTGAGACAAGATGTGGTCTCTGCTTATGAATTGCTATGTATTTATTGAGTATTTATTCACTTGACCTCTCCTGTAGTCCCATCTCCCCCTCTGTAAAGTGATTAATTAGACTTGGAGGATCTTGTAGGTTACTTTTGGTTTCAACTTTTTCTTAACAGTTAGAGTATCCTGTTTGGGGTATGGTTGCACTCTGAAAATGCAAGCTAGCCTTAGCATCTGTATGGCCAGGGCCCACCATTGTGGCCATTCACATGCAGGTTCACATTGGATTCGGACAGTCGGTAATGAAACAACGGAGCCAAGAACTGGTGGGTCATAAGCATTAATCCTAGCTTGCACCCGGCAGGCAAGTAAAAACACACAGTGGGCTCCAAAACCCACTCATTCAGTGCTCATAAAGCTACTGACTTATCCAAGTTTCCTAGAATCAAAGGTTTCTAGCTCACCAGCATTATTCACCTCTGTTCTCCATCTCCTTCTCTCTGTACAAATACTGCACAAACTGGCTTTTCCCTTAGCACTCCACCATCTTGGCTGCTTCTCTTCTTCTCCACGTGGCCTTTATCTGCTCTCCTTTCTCTGCTTTCTCCTCTAATGCTAATCTCAGGAACTGAGAGAGAGCAAGCTCCCGGTCTGCCCCACTTTATAGTGTAGAAATCAAAACCTTTAATCCAATATACAAATAAAGAAGTCTTTGATACAAAGTCACTTATCTGAGGCATAATGGGATTCCTCATGAGAGTGTACCACCCCACCATGCAATCAGTCAAGGGTGTGGGGAAAAGCTTAATCTTAAAACTAAGCCTCAGGCCATAACCACCCTGCCTGTTTACAGCCTGTCCCCCACACCCAATGCAAACTATAAGCGAACAAACATATATCATATTAAAAACTTATTTGACCAACACCCACCAAGGGCAAGGGATTGGGGAGACCCCTGCAATAGTGATAGCAGGAACCTAGAGAGAGCAAGCTCCCATCTGCCCCACTTTATAGTATAGCAATCAAAACCTTTAATCCAATATACAAACAAGGAAGTTTCTGATACAAAGTCACTTATCTGAGGCATAATGGGATTCCTCATGAGAGTGCACCACCCCACATCATGCAATCAGTCAAGGGTGTGGGGAAAATCTTAGTCTTAAAACTAAGCCTCAGGCTATAACTATCCAGCCTGCTTACAGCCTGTACCCCCCCCCCCACACACACACACAATGCAAACTATAAGCAACCAAACATATATATCCATTTATAAACTATTTGACCAACAGCATCCTAGTTTATCTGGCCTTGCAGTTAAGTTACATTGTAACCTGTGTTCTTAGTGTAAGAGCTCAGTTCTTCCCAGTTCATCACAGCCTATTCTGAGATAATACTGTCAACTTAAAAAAAAAAAACAACTTCCCAAACCTGTAAAAATTTTTATGCGTTTTTTTGAGCCAAACTGACTTTTGCCCGAAAGCAGAGTCTCAAGCAGATTGAGAAAGTGCTCCAGAAAATGGCGATTTCGCCACTTATTTTATACATCAGAGTCAAAGGGGAAGATGGAAGGGGTTGGGGAGGCAGAAGAAAGCAAAGCAGGGAAATCTCTGGGATTGGATAAAAAGTAAAAATTAATATACTTCTTTTACACAGGGAGACACAAGATAGGAAGTTAATTAACATGATAATAACAATGAAGGGGTTTGTTGGTTCCTGCTCTGGTGGAATGCCTGCCCTGAGGGGGCAGAAAAAGATTACCTCCATACCTCAAAGGCATGTGATCAGGTACACTATTTTAGATGCAAAAGGCAACTGACAGGCTTCAAAGCAAACATTGACCTTAGTTCAGATAGAGAATAACTCCCTAGGACATTTCTACCCACTATAAACCCCTTTTAGTTAAAAAGTTTCAATTTCATACCATCCTGTGTGGTTACTTTGGGTCCCTGAGTCTGTAAGGACACCGTGTAGGCTTTCTCTGAGCTTGTCAGGGTCAGCGTGTGGTGCCTCTTCCATCCACAATACTGTATAGCTTAAATTTGTTTTTATTTTGCTTTTCTTGCATCACATTCGTTTATTTACTGATTTGCCTCCATTAGTGTGCCTCTTGGGGGGACAGATTCATGAGTCTGTTACTTTTATATCCCCTTATGTAAAGCCAGTAACCAGGGCCACCATCACAGCCGCCCGGCCCATGCAGGTTCACGTTGGATTTGGACAGACGGTAATGAAACAACAGAGCCACGAACTAGTGTACCATTAGCTTTAATCCTAGCTTGCACCCGGCAGGCAAGTAAAAACACACACTGGGCTCCAAAACCCACTCATTCAGCTCTCACAAAGCTACTGACTTATCCGAGTTTCTTAGAAGCAAAGGTTTCTAGCTCACCAGACTTATTCACCTCTGTTCCCCGTCTCCTTCCTTCTCCCTGCACAAACTGGCTCCTCCTTCAGCACTCCACCATCTTGGCTGCCTCTTCTGGCCTCCTCCACGTGGCCTTACTGTGCTCTCCAACCTGCTCTGTCCTCTAATGCTAATCTCAGGAACCGAGAAAGAGCAAGCTCCCGGTCTGCCCCACTTTATAGTGTAGAAAGCAAAACCATTAATCTAATATACAAACAAGAAAGTCTCTGATGCAAAGTCACCCATCTGAGGTATAATGGGATTCCACCACCCTACATCAAAAAGGGCGGGAAAGGCTTAGTCCTAAAACCAAGCCCCAGGTTACAAAGATCCTGTCTACCCACAGCCTATCCCCAACACACATTAATATCACCTGGGTGACGGGCTTCCATGTGGGCAGCGCCATCTTTAACAAAGTGAGCATAATATATTTTATCTGCCCAACACCTTCCACCTAGAATAGCACATGTTATATGGTAAATAGGTGTTTGTTAATTTGAGTTGATAGAAGACATCTGTATTGTAGAGTATTACTTTCGTTAACATTATGCTCTGGGAAGTATAGCTACTTGTGATTATACAAATTAACTCTAGTTTGTGACTAATTTAAACTCTTTCACTTTGTAAAGCCAGTAGCCGGGTAACCATCACAGCCGCCTGGCCAATGCAGGTTCGCATTAGATTCAGACAGACGATAATGAAACAGTGGAGCCAAGAACTGGTGGGCCATTAGCTTTAATCCTAACTTGCACCTGGTGGGCAAGACATACACTTAGTGGGAAAACACTTCCCTTTCCATTCAGGGCTCCCAAAGCCACTGACTTACCGAGTTTCCTAGAATCAAAGGTTTCTAGCTTACCAGCCTTATTCACCACTGTTCCCCATCTCCTTCTCTCTGCACGAACTCTGCACAAACTGGCTTCTCTTTCAGCATTCTGCCATCTTGGCTGCTTCTCCTGGCCTCCTCCACATGGCCTTTCTCTGCTCTCCTTTCTCTGCTCTCCTCTGTAATGCTAATCTCAGGAACCAAGAGAGCAAGCTCCTGGTCTGCCCCACTTTATAGTATAGAAACCAAAACCTTTAATCCAATATACCAGGGGTCAGGAAACTTTTTGGCTGAGAGAGCCATGAACGCTGCATATTTTAAAATATAATTTTGTGAGAGCCATACAACGACCCATGTACATTACGCATTATCCAATAAAAATTTGGTGTTGTCCCAGAGGACAGCTGTGATTGTCTCCAGCCACCCGCAACCATGAACATGAACAGTAGGAAATGATTGGATTGTAATACATGAAAATGTTTTATGTTTTTATTGTTATTACTATTTTTTTTTTGTATTTTTCTGAAGCTGGAAACGGGGAGAGACAGTCAGACAGACTCCCGCATGCGCCCGACCGGGATCCACCCGGCACGCCCACCAGGGGCGACGCTCTGCCGTGACCAGAGCCACTCTAGTGCCTGGGGCAGAGGCCAAGGAGCCATCCCCAGCGCCCGGGCCATCTTTGCTCCAATGGAGCCTTGGCTGCGGGAGGGGAAGAGAGAGACAGAGAGGAAGGAAGGGGCGGGGGTAGAGAAGCAAATGGGCGCTTCTCCTATGTGCCCTGGCTGGGAATCGAACCCGGGTCCCCCGCACGCCAGGCAGATGCTCTACCACTGAGCCAACCGGCCAGGACTATTACTATTTTTTATTTAAGATTTGTCTGTGAGCCAGATGCAGCCATCAAAAGAGCCACATCTGGCTCGCGAGCCATAGCTTCCTGACTCCTGCAATATATAAACAAGGAAGTCTCTGATACAAAGTCACTTATGGGCCTATGGGATTCCTCATGACCACCCTACATCAAAAAGGGTGGGAAAAGCTTAGTCTTAAGACTAAGCCCAAGGCTACAAATATCCTGCCTGCTTACAGCCTGTCCCCCACACCCAATGCAAACTATAAGCAAGCAAACATATATATCGTATTTATAAACTTATTTGACCGATATTCCACCCCTTTTGCTTGCTTACAGTCTAAAGCACAGGTATTCTTGCACAAGGAAATTAGGCACATTACACATTACAACAACATGACAAATCATACAATTTCAACAATTACAAAGGTACATTTCACCAGTCTCTGAGCACTTTGCTAAAAGCACAAATGTCCTTGGCCTTCTTTCTAGCCGTTTGAAAGGCTTCCCGGGGCAGGGAAGTGCTTCCAGCAAAGCTGCCCCCCACCCCCAAAGGTATTTCACATTGTCCAAAATCCGTAAGTCCATCCAACAAAGGAGCCAGTGCCCACTCCAGTCGGTCATAGTCCAGGAATCAGGCTACGCACATGGGGCCTCAGCCACCCCCCTTATACTGTCCCAAGGAGAAGCATGTGGCACTGGCAGTCAGCATTTCCATCTCTGCTCCGGAGAGCATGATGGCAGCCACCCCTGTGTCCCAAAATCGCACACCTACCAGGGGCATAGCAGGTACTCCTTATTGCTGGGCTCTCATCTTCCGGAGAGACTGCAGGCAGCATCTTCAGTCTTCTCATCCTCAGTAGAGGAACTGGAAATGCCAGCTCCCACCGCTGGGCTCGAACCCCAGGCTGCCTCTGCCTTCTGCTCAGGAGGCCTTGCAGCCTCAGCCCTGGCCTCCTGCTGCTGCTGACTCTCCACAACGTCCAGGGCATGCTGCAACTCAAGAACCTGCAATTTCTTCTCTAGTGGCTGCTCCATTTCCAGGTGAATCTTGCAAACCTGGTTGGCTGCTTCCTCCAGCTCCAGGGTCAGCATCTGTTTCTCCCACATTTGCTCCAGCTCCTTCCACTGCTCGGTTTGCAGGTCCCGGGCAGCCTCTTCCACAGAGCTCTTGGTTTCCTCACGCATGGCTGTAAAAGTCAGGCAGCCTACGGTCCTCAAAAGGACAGCCATGGGTAACCATAACAGCAGCCAGTTCTCTACTTCACCGCTCAAAGGTGGTGGTGGCTCCATACCGATCTGTATCGAATCCTGCCACAGACTACGCCAAATGTAAAGCCAGTAGCCGCAGCCACCATCACAGCTGCCTGGCCCATGCAGGTTCGCATTAGATTTGGACACACGGTAATGAAACAATGGAGCCAAGAAGTGGTGGGCCATCATTTTTAATCCTAGCTTGCACCCAGTGGGCAAGTAAAAACACACACTGGGCTCCAAAACCCACTCATTCAGTGCTCACAAAGCTACTGACTTATCCTGAGTTTCCTAGAATCAAAGGTTTTCCCTCACCAGACTTATTCACCTCTGTTCCCTATCTCCTTTTCTCTGCCGGCTTGAGTCCTGAGCTACTACCGGGCTCAGATCCCAGGCTGCTGGCACCTTCCTCTCTGCAGACCTTGCAGCTCCAGCTCCAGCCTCAGCCCCGGCCACCCGCTGCTGGTTGGCTCTCCACAATGTCCAGGGCATGCTGCAACTCACGAACCTGTGATTCCTCCTCCAGCAGCTGCTGTATCTCCAAGCGAATCTCGTGAACCAGGTCGGCCGCCTCCGGTGTTTACTTCAGCTCCAGAGTTGGCATCTCTTTCTCCGTTTGCTCCAGCTCCTTCCACTGCTCAGTTTGCAGGTCTCGGGTAGCCTCCTCCACAGAGCTCTCGGTTTCCTCACGCATGGCTGTAAAAATCAGCCAGTGTACAGTCCCCAAAAGGACAGTCATGGGGAACCATAACAGCAGCCAGTCCTCTACTCCACCGCTCAAAAGTGGTGGTGGCTCCATACCGAATTCCAAATCCTGCCACAGACTACACCAAATGTGAAGCCAGTAGCCAGGGCCACCATCACAGCAGTCTGAGCCATGCAGGTTTGCATTGGATTCGGACAGTCAGTAATGAAACAACAGAGCCAAAACCTGATGGGCCATCACCTTTAATCCTAGCTTGCACCTGGCAGGCAAGTAAAAACACACACTGGGCTCCAAAACCCACTCATTCAGTGCTCACAAAGCTACTGACTTATCCAAGTTTTCTAGAATCAAAGGTTTCTAGCGCACCAGCCTTATTCACCTCTGTTCCCCATCTCCTTCTTTCTGCACAAACTGGCTTCTCCCTATGCAATCCACCATCTTGGCTGTTTCTCCTCTCCTCCACGTGGCCTCTCTCTGCTCTCCTCTTTCTCTGCTCTCCCTGCTAACACTAATCTCAGGAACTGAGAGAGAGCAAGCTCCCAGTCTGCTCCACTTTATAGTATTGAAATCAAAACCTTTAATCTAATATACAAACAAGGAAGTCTCTGATACAGAGTCACTTATCTGAGTCATAATGGGATTCCTCATGAGAGTGCACCACCCCACATCATGCAATTCGTCAAGCGTGTGGGGAAAAGCTTAGTCTTAAAACTAAGCCTTAGGCTATAACCACCTTGCCTGCTTACAGCCTGTCCCCCACACCCAATGGAAACTTAAGCGAGCAAACATGTATGTCATTATTTACAAGCTTATTTGACCAACACACTTTAACCAATTTACTTCTTTTTTCTGTAACAGGGAGAGAGGGATAGATAGGTACAGACAGACTGAAAGGGAGACAGATGAGAAGCATCAATTCTTCTTTGCAGCTTCTTAGTGGTTCATTGATTGCTTTCTCATATGTGCCTTGACCAGGGGGCTACAGCAGAGCGAGTGACCCCTTGCTCAAGCCAGCGACCTTGGGCTTCAAGCCTGTGACCCCACGTTCAAGCTGGTGAACCCATGATGGCGGATAAGCCCACACTCAAGCTGATGACCTTGGGGTTTCGAGCCTGGGTCCTCTGTATTCCAGTCCAACACTCTATCCACTGTGCCACCGCCTGGTCAGGCACCAATTTACTTCTTTTGGCTAATTTCCTAGAAGGTGTATTGGGTATAAGAGGTAAAACAGTATTTGGTTTAATTATAGTGAAAAGTTAAAAGAGTATTTGAGGCTTATGGATTTAATTATGCTTGAAAACTTTTAGTTACTGTAATCTAACTATAGTTGATAATTACCTTCACAGGCAGTAGAAGCATTAGGAAGAGAGACTGGTTAGTGTTCTGCTCTTGTGAAATGTACCGGTAAAAGCGTGGGCATTGCAATCAGATGGACCAGGGTTCTTGGATGAGTTCCTTAAGATTTTTGGACCTTGCTTCATTATCAGTAAAATGGGGATAATAGTGGTTCACTGTCAGGCACCAGAAAGGTTGTTGTGATAAGCTAATTGATATAAGCCAAGTCCTTGGCTTAGTTTCAGGCACACAATAAATGCTCAGTAAATATGAGCTATGATCGTATTACAGTTTTATTTTTATTTTAAGCATTGTTCAAAAGTATTTAACTAGAGAATTATTTACTTTCTGAGCCAGACTTGCGTAAAATCATTCTAACACCCACCTATCCAAGCTGCACAAAATTGAGCGTAGGTGCTGAGATTGGAGAAAAGCCTTCCTCTGAATTCCAGTTGCAGCTCTCTGCTTCATCAGCTGGTGTGGGTCTGGCCCATTGATCTAACACCTCTAAGAGTTGATGTCCTCTTCTGCACAGGGGGATGGCACAGCCTGTGTTCCTCCCTGGCCAGTGCCTGGGAGAGGCTGGTACACTTGTGGGTGTGGGAATGTTCTGGAAGCACTAACATGCTCTGCCCAGGCGCGGGTCTGCTGCTCTAGGTTTCATTCCATTGCAGCCACGACTTAATTCCAACCACAGTTTGGTTGTTTTACTCATTTGTACCTATTTTGATATAATCTACATTTTTTCAACAAATACACAGTAAACACCCACATTTAATATTAGCACCTTTGAAGTCTTAAGCCTGTTCTTTTTTTTTTTTTTTTTTTTTTTTGGTATTTTTCTGAAGTTGGAAACAGGAAGGCAGACAGACTCCCGCATGCGCCTGACCGGGATCCACCCGGCATGACCACCAGGGGGCGATGCTCTGCCCATCTGGGGTGTCGCTCTGTTGCAACCAGAGGCATTCTAGCGCCTGAGGCAGAGGCCACAGAGCCATCCTCAGCACCCGTGCCAACTTTGCTCCAATGGAGCCTTGGCTGCAGGAGGGGAAGAGAGAGACAGAGAGGAAGGAGAGGGGGAGGGGTGGAGAAGCAGATGGGCGCTTCTGTGTGCCCTGGCCAGGAATTGAACCTGGGACTCCTGCACGCCAGGCCGACGCTCTACCACTGAGCCATCTGGCCAGGGCTTAAGCCTGTTTTTTAAGTCTTGTTGTAGCTCAGAGATTTTAGTGTGCTAAAGTGCAACCCCCCACCCCCACCTCCATTCTGCTGAGGGAAAAGGATAATAAGGAAAGCTGACAGGCATGAAGTTATACCTAGTACAAATGATGAAGTTCTGATCAGATGAAGGAGTTTTAAGTGCTATTAAGTGAATGCCCATGCACCTTCCCTACTGATGTCTAGTCCCTGCATTGCACTGTGAGCATTTGGAATGGGTGCTCTCGCTCTAGGCATCCATGCAATAGCAAAGGCCCTATGGCTCCTGTAGCATCTGCTTCCTCTCCCTGACTGTACAAGGGGGCAGGGGGCTGCCCTGTGGGAGGGGCCCTTCTCATTGGGTCTAAGTCCATCTTCATTTCCCTTAATTGTCAGGTGTTCTGTGAAGAGAGCTGGCCATCTACCCCACAACCTTACTAATCTTGTCTTAATCACGACTTCTGTCATCTACTTCATGGAGAAGATAAAGGTTTTATACAGAGCTTTCTGGGTTTTAGCAGAAGGTCTAATATCTCAACAGGTTATGCATGTCTGGAAATAGAGATAAGCAGCTGGAGAAAGGAGATTATGAAAATGCCAGTTAAGAGGAAAATGCCCTTTTGTCACTGAGTTCTAAGCAGAAGTGGGTTTTAAGCAGAAATATTTTGTAAAATAAGAAAGCCTAAATCTCAATCCATGTTCTCATAATTATTATTTTAAAATTATAAGTCATTGTGACTGCATTATAAAAGGTACAAATCCCGAGGGAAGAAGGGTGTAACAGTTGGCTTGTTCTTTTATGCATTTCATCAGGACCCATACTTTAGCTCCAATTTCAGGTTCATTGACACTCTGACCTTTTGAGCAGTTTAGGATTAAAAGATGAGGATTTAGGTCTGAAAATGAGAATACATGTATTTCCTAAAATCATGGAACTTGGGAAACACTGTGTACTCAAAAAGTTTACCAATACAAAATCCTGAGTCAGGGAGGCTTTCAGAATCTGGGGTTCCTGACTTACACAGGCAGAGAAAGGAGAGAGCGAGCACTTCATCTGCACCTTTTGCTGTTTTTTTCCTCAGTTTACTTTTATGAAACTGAGGAAGGAACTGGGGATTTGGGGGTGTAGTGGTGGGGAGTGAGGGAAGACACAGAGCCAGGCAAGGGCATGGACTTGGAAGTCATAATTACCTAGGGTCAAGGGCATCTTTTTCTAATTTATTAGCTGTGTGTCCTTGAGGAACTTAATTAACTTCTCTGAGTGTCAGTTTCTACATTTGTAAAATAGCCTTCATAGGCTTATTGAGATGATTAAACAAGAAAATAAAGATTTTCAACACCCATAAATGCAGGTGACACTGCTGTTGTTTTCTTCCTGCCTTTTCATTTATTCACCAAAGGTTCTGATTCACTGGCCTAGAAAAACAATTTTTCGTGGGCATCTGTATATGTCCATGGAGCACCCAGAGTTGGGGTGCGTAACCTACAAGAGCCAATGGCAGTGACCCTGGGGACTTCACGGAGAGTAGCGTGAGTGTGGAAATGTGTGATAAGCAGGGGAAACCCCACGGTCTTCCACTCTGAGGGAGCAGGCAGGGAGATGGGGAACATGTGGGGGCCTTGCATGCCATGTCAAGGAACTTAGGCTTCAGCCAAGAAGCTGTGAGAAGCCACAGGGGCTTTTAAGCAAAGCCACGATAATGATTATGCAGTGCTGGTGATCATGTGACGGTGGGCCAAGAGAGAGACTGCAGGCAGGAAATTATCAGCCAACTAGGTGAGAGACAGTGAGGGTGGGAGAGAAACAGTGCATGTCAAGGAGGGGCCAGACATGAGAGGTGTGCTGGAGGAGGTTCAGGAACCCCCAGGTCTCAGGCATCTGGATTTCAGAGAAGAGGCCTGAGAAGGAGGGGAAGATTTGGGATCTGAAGTCTGGCAGGGAGGTGAGCATTGAGGCAGTGAAGAGCAGTAAGAGGAGGGTGCACAGTGTGATTCTGGGTCGTGTTAGTCCTGAAGAGATGGAGCACGTGGAGAAAGGAGAGGCCTCTGAGACAGGGAAGATGGATAGTGGGAGCAGACCAGGAGAGACAGCCCGGTAGCCATGGAGGAGCCTGTTACCTACTTCATCAAAAGAGAAAGAGGTCACTAATAAGCCCATTGGGTCTGCTGGGCGGGAGTCATTGGTGGCTCTAGCTAGCATGGTTTCAGTTCCATGGGAGAGCAGAAGCCCGGTGGCCTTGGGTCTGGGAGAGAGTGGGGATGTGGGGACAGTTCTTTTGGCAACTGGCTTGGAAAGGGCAGACAGGGTGCCGGCAGTGGTGAGAGTGCAGCACAGGTTAGGGGAGGGCCCTCCCAGTTAAATGGGAGCTCTCTGAGCCCTTCGTGTCTCAAGCATGCGGAGTCTGAGGGAAGAGGCCAGAGAAGCAGAGAGTAGGCTTGGGGAGAGGCTCTCAGAGGGAGCCCTACAGTGGAGGAGCTGGAGGCCAGTGCAGGATGGGCGATTAGGATTATGTTATAAGTGATGTGACTCAGGAAGGCTGATGGCCGAGCATGGACATGGCAGTGTTGTGCACCTGGGAATGTACCCAGACAGGGGTTCAGGGGCACACCAGATAGGCTCCCTCTCTTTGTGGTTTGAGGTCAACCTGTGGAGATTGAGAGGGGCAGTGAGAGGATTGAGGGGGGAGAGAATTCTTTCATCTGCAGCATTTCTGGAGAAACATACGATGGTCATTTTGAAGACTTTCATAATTATTATGTATACAATTGGTATCAGTTTCTAAAACATTTTATTTTCTTGTTTTAGTGATGGTCACAGTGCCTATTCAGAAGAGAAAGGTATGGTACTGTAGGTCAATGTTATGGAAAAACTATATGAAACATTTGCAGTTTTAGAAAATGATATTTCTTTAACTGATTTTACTTACTGGTTGCAATTGCTTTGTTACATTTGTATTTACTGACATGTAGAAATGTACTTAGTCATTAGATTAGAATGATGGGATATGACTTTTTTTAGAATTTTAAGAATATTTTCCAACAGATATTAAAAAAAAGTGAAACATAAAGAATTTGGGTCTTTGTAGCTTTTCACCAGTTGATAATAGAAAGTACATACTCTTATATCTCATTCCTTTTAAACTCTGGGTCTAATGTTCTTTTTAATGTAATAATAAATTCAGTAAGGTAAGTTTAGTGAAGTATTATCAATTGGCTTCTATGAATTTTCCATGTATTAAAAAGTGTTATCTTTAATACTTAAGTGTGATTATCAGTTTTTTACACTTAATGAAAAAAGCAACACATTCTCTCCCTGAATCTGGGTCAAATAACAACTCTTCTTATTAAAGGAATAAACTAGGCCTGCATCTGGGTTTAGTGGGAGACTGCTGATGGTCAAGTCTTTTTTGTGTGTATGCTGCTTGTTTTGAAAAGCTGTAAAATGTGTGTGGACTGCATGTCTTGCTTTGGCCCCTTGCTTTACCCCACGCTGTGTGGCTGAGAGCCATTCTGGAGGCTGGTGCCGAGTCCACTTGAAGGTGGTATCTGCGTCACTCAGCTGCAGTCTGACATGGAGACTCCTTAGCCCGTTGGCTACTGTCTTACTTTTACAAGTTTTGTATCCCTCTTGTGGTTCATTTTTTCAGTGCAGAATAATAACCTGCCCAATAAAAGTGTCGTGATTAAAATGAAGGCTTCTGTGAGGCTTGGCTGGACTCTGCAGTACATGGGGACACCATGCGGCTGTCAAGACTATGGTTAGACCTGGGAGGCTTTCCTGCGTAACAGTGCTGACCTCAACCTCCCACCTGCACTAAACACATGCCTTGCTATGCTTTTGCCCCTGTTTCTGTCTGCCTGCGCTGCCCCTCCCTTCCCTAACATTCCACCTCCAAGACTTGTTCCAGCTCATCCACATTCATGAACTTGGGCCGATGCCCTCCTCTTCAGTGATTGGTCTCAGTTTCTCCCCTGGAGCAGCAAAACACTGGCCTAATTTCATGTTGTATTGTTGTGATTTCTTGCAATGATTTGCCTGATGCACAGCTGCTCTTTGCCCTCACAACTGCATTAACCTGTCAGCTCTTTTCTGATGCATGGATGTTCTCCTAATTTCTGCAAAGGGCCCATCACCCAGTAGACACTAAGGCAGTGTTCATAAAAGTGAGGGGACAGCAGTGTCTCGCTGCCCAAGGGGTATTTGTCTACCAGTAATTAAGCCTCTGTTGTTCACCAGCCCAGTGGATGGGCGCCCCAGACTGATGAGACAGGGAACTGCCAAGCCCTGTTCCCTAGGACAGTCGGATTGCGCCTGCTGTGCAGACACGGGGTGTGATGACTGAGGAGCTGTCCCTCCCTATGGAGAAATGTTCTTGACATCTTTAATACTGGAGATAACTTCGCAGCCCCCTTCTTTTCCTTAAGCTGTGTTATCTTCATTTCTCTGCCCTCTCACATTGGCCCTACGCTCTTCACTTTGTATCTGGGTCTCTGCAGTGGCCTCTTAGTGTGAGGCTGTCTGGAGTTTGATCCATACTGAATATCCATGCCCTGCAATAGTCACCGACATCTTAGGGGCCACCCAAGGCCCACTCCAGTTTGAAGCTCTTTTCATCTGTGTCTCTGTCATTCCTGTAGGAGAATCACCAGGATTACCAATTCTTCCCCTGTCTCTCTACGTATCCTGCCAGTTTCAGAGCCTTAGCTGCAACCAATTTGTGTCATTTCACTAAATTGTTCCCAACGTTTGCCTGGGGAAGAACATTGATTCTTTGATATAGTGATGCCATCGTCTGTCCTTCAGTTACAAAATCTAAAACCAGGTGGTTTTTTTTCTTTCTGGTGTCATGTTACTTAATGGCTAGGGATGTGTTTAGGGAGCTGTTGAGCTAATCAAAGAAACGATATAGCTACTTTGGCAAAATATTCAGAGTTTAGCAAGGAACTGACCAAATGTAAATCTCCGGTTCTTGGTTTTCTCTTTTCCCTCTACTGAAAGAGGCTTACAGTTTTTCCTCTGAGAATATGGCATCATTTGCATTAGTTTGACAAGGCTGTGGGTCTAAAGAGGTGATTCAATTCATAGTAGAAGGTACTTCTATTATTATTTGCTTAGTGACTTTTACAAGAAAGAACATAACTTTTTTTATTCTTGTATTTTCACTTTTAAAAAATATTTACATTAAACATTTATTTCTTTCTCAAAATTTAGATTCCTCTACTTCCAACCTAGATATTTCAAAGGACTCTAAATCAGGTAAGGGATATGATTAATATTGGTAAATGCTTAAGTGAAATTTTTACTAAATAACCAATTGATAGCAAGATAAATTATATTTGATTTTCTGATTCATTTCAAACAATTTGAGTGAAAGTTAGGGACTTCCATCTTTTTACATGAAAAAGTTGAATAAATTTTTAAGCTATATGATTACCTGTTCTGGTTAAATCTGTTACTTTAAGTTTTGGTAATAAAGCTGTACTTAGTGAAATTGAACATTTTTCTGATGAGGCAATTTTTTTTTTTTTAATTTTTTAATTTTTTAAAATTATTTTATTGACTTGAGAAAGAAAGAGAGAAAGGAGGGAGAAGCAACTCATAGCAGTATGTGCCTTGACCCAGCAAGCCCGGGGTTTTAAACCAGTCACCTTAACATTCCAGGTTGATGCTTTATTCACTGTGCCACTACAGGTCAGGTAATTGGTGAAAGGCAGAAACCGCAGACTGAACAGAAAACGCAAGGCTCGTTTGTTCCAAACGGAAAGTTTATTTTAGAAGTGCCTGGGTGCAGGTGGGCTGAGACCAGCAATGGGTGTCAACCCTGAGCTCCAGGAGGTGGGGGTGTCTGATATAGAGGTTGCTGCAGGCATTTGCTGGCATGGGGTTGGGTACACTTGGGCATGCTCAGATTAGCATACCTTGTTTGTTGCCTTTGGTCACAGACTCCCTCCCTTTCCCAGCCCTCAGGTCCCTCTTGATGGCCTTGTCCCAAGGACGTTTCCCAGAACCTTCCCAGGGTGGGGGGAGTTGCTTAAGGGGAGGGGGAGGTTGGATGAGGGAGCTGCTTAATAAAGAGGTTGCCCTAGTAGGGGAGGTTGGGTGAGAGAAATTTGAGTTTAAAGGGGCTCTGGATTTAAAGGAACCCTGAACCCAAACCTAACAACTGGGTCATTTTTAAACTGGCCACTCTAACCTAACACAGGGTCCTCTGTGAGACCAGCTGTGTGGTGGACACTTGGCTAGGGTAGTCCTGGGAAGCTTCTGGAGGAGGTGATAAATTGGGGTTCCAGGGCAAAGGTGGGGAAGAATTGTCTTAGTTCAGGAAACTTGCAGATGTAAAGGATCTAATGTGGGAAGGTGTACAGTGCTGCTTCCAGGGACTGAGGAAGGTCAAGTGGCTGGAATGGGAGAACACAAGTTCTGCTGCCAGACTCTCCCTTGCACAAACATGGGAAGGGCTTAGTGCTTGTAATAACGGGGTGGGCCTGTGCTGGTCACAGAAGTTTAGGAGTAAGTGTGACCTGTTAGTGAAAATAGCTGCCACTTATTAAGCGCCTATTGTGTGCCAGGTCCCAGCTGGTCACTCTATAGATATCTTAGTTAGTCCTCAGGTTTGTTTGTGAGGCAGAAAAAATGGCCCTGGGAGCTTAGGGAGCAGAGCTAGGACTAGGAGTCCTAGTACCAAAACTAGTGAGCAGGTGAACTGGAGGGGTGACCACAGAGTCACACCTCCCCTACCCCCCAGGAAGACTCCCATCTCCCAGCATCTAGAGTAGAAGGCGGCTTCACCAGGGCTAGACCAGGCGGAATTACAGTCCTGCAGGGGTGTCCCTCTTAGAAGGAGCTGACAGAATAAAGAGGGGCCCTGGGAGGGTCTGCTTGGTACTTTAAAACTGGGCAGAGTATTTGTCTATTCATCATACATGCACTCATTCCTTGAGCAGCTGTTGTGGGAAATCAAGGTGGTAAGACAGCCGCAGTCCTCTGGGGCTCAGAAGATGAAGCAGTGGTATAAATGCCACAGGGTAGATTACAAAGGAGGCATGACAGACATGGCGGGGTGGAGGGAGACTTTCAGCAAAAGTGACATTTGGGCTGGTCTTGGTGGGTACCCAGAAGCTCTGCAGGTGGGTCTGGGGAGAGGGTTTGCAGGTAGTGGGAAGGCATCCCTGCAGGCACGGACGAAGGAGTGGCCGTCATCCCAGGTATGAGTTTGGGGAACCGGGCATGATTAAGATAGGTTGGTTCTATTCCAGTGATTCTCAATCTGGGCTACATTGGAATTACTGGGGGGCCTTAAAAAAATACTGCTGTTCAGGCCTCACCCCAGACCAGTTAAATCAGATCCTCTAAGGAAGGGCAGAGTCCCAGGCATGGGTGTGTTTAGATAGCTCCCTAGGTAATTTCAGTGCAGCCAAGGTCCAGAACCGCTGGCCTGTGCTGCCTGCCAGCCCTGGATGGTGAGACCATGTCTTCTTACCTTGATTTCCCAACACTGGTCCATACACAGTGACTTCCTCCTGCTCACTGCTTACTTAGACATCTCCTCACACAGGAGCCTTCTCCTACATCACCTCACCCCCCACTCCAACCAGTCTCCACCGCCTGGGGCTTGAGCTGCCTAAGTAATAATAAGCATGTTTGTAAGTGTCACAGCATGGTCAGAGTTGAAATCCCAGCTCCAGACTTCCCCGGGAGAAGGTAATGGTGGTAGTGGTGGTGGCTGTCTTGGTCTTGAATTAATTGGCCTCAGCTTACCTCATTGGGCAGTTCTGAGAACTAACATAAACACTGTAAA
Source organism: Saccopteryx leptura (assembly GCF_036850995.1). Lineage (NCBI taxonomy): Eukaryota > Metazoa > Chordata > Mammalia > Chiroptera > Emballonuridae > Saccopteryx > Saccopteryx leptura. The sequence goes on from NC_089504.1 coordinate 200,946,573, forward strand.
GCACTGTCACAAGTATATGTAGAATATATAGATGTATATGTAAAATGAGTGAATAAATTTAAATGAGTAAGTACATGTAAATGAGTAAATGTGTATGTATAGGGCCTGGCACATAGTGAACACTCCAGAAAAGCTGCAATTAGCTGCTCTTGTCCTTTTATTTTACTTACTGATTTTTAGAGAGAATGAAGAGGGGGGGGGGAGGGGGGGGAATATCAACTCGTAGTAGTTGCTTCTCATATGTGCCTTGACCGAGCAAGCCCGGGGTTTCTAAGCAGTTACCTCTGCATTCCAGGTCGACATTTTATCCACAGTATCACTGCAGGTCAGGCAGCTGCTCTTTTTTTTTCTCTTTAAGGTGAGAGGATGGGAGATAGTGAGGCAGATTCCCTCATGCATTCTGACTGAGATCCACCTGGCAACCCCATCTAGGGATGATGCTTAAGTACCAGGCTATATTTAGCACCTGAGGCAGATGTGATTCAACTGAGCTATCCTCAGGACTCGGGGCTGTGAGAAGGAAAGTGCAGGAGTGGAGAAGCAGATAGTCGCTTCTCCTGTATGCCCTAACTGAGAATTGAACTCGGGACATCCATATGCAGGGCCCACATTCTATCCACTGTGCCACAGGTCAGGGCAGGAGCTGCTCTTATTCTTGTTCTCATTATTCTCAGATCTTTACCTTTCCCATGTATTTATTGCCAGTCCTTGGTCTGTCTGTCTCTAGTAATGCATAGCAAGAGGAGATTGGGAATAATGCTGATATTCCCTCACTGACTCCTGATCCTGAGTGAAGGGGAGACTCAGAGCCAGAGAAGTTGGGGAGAGTGCAGAAGGGATGGGTTTGGCTGGACAAAGTGTGCCTGGGCATCTCTGTGGTCATCCAGGAGAGGTCCAGGGTGCTCCTAGAGGTGAAGGTTGGACTCACAGATTTGGGATTAGGTGAAATACCCTCCTCCCAGGGCTCTCAATGGAAAGGAAGCTGAGAACGGGGAGGACAGCCTGGGGTGTTAGTCATTGGGTGTGGGAGTGGAGAGGAGTCCGGGGGCAAGTGTACAGGGTGCTCAGAAAGGCAGGAGAGCCAGGACAGGCTCCATAGGAGGACCGTGTGAGTAGGAGGGAGCCTGGGTTCTGGGGTGAGCAGGACTTTGGGCACATCAGGGAAAGGGTCCCAAAGTAGTTGTGGGAACAGAAGCCTGAGTGCAAGGAGTGGAGGTACAGAGTTGGGGTGAAAAAGGGAAGGGAGCATTCTCGAGGACCACTCTCTTCAGTAGGAGTGGGATAGCATGGACTAAGTTTGTTCTGTGCTTCTGTGAAATGGCATCTATACACCTGCGTCCTGCACTGTTGTTTCTGTGCTGTTGTGTCTTTGAACTTGTGCCTGGGGACCTTCCGATGCATAGTACAGGGGCAAGATGGGAGCAGGAGGGGAGTTCAAGGCTGGATGGGACTTGGGTGACACTCATATAAGTGATTACAGTCAGTGTGAGCGAGCTGACTCCTCTTTTATCGGTGAAAGTTCATTTTATCCATTTCCAAAGAAGAAGCCCCCTTTTAAATGAATCAGACTCGTTATGGAGTTGAGAATTGACTAAAAGAAGGAATTACTTGAATTTGTATCTGTTTTAGAATATGTATGATTAAAGTGGCTCCTCCTTTTTAATCGTTGTGTTCTTCTGGCATCTGTTTTTATTTAGAAGAAGACAGCAGTTCTGAGAGTGACTCTGGTAAGTAATACATGTATTTGTTTCTTTAAGTCAAGTGAAACATGTAAATCTTTATTTTTATTTTATAGTAATGCATGCATCACTCATTGCTTGAGGACATAATAATTTCTAGCATGGTTTTGTAAAGTTCTGAAAAAGTACTTGCATAGGAAATAATCCGGTTGGCAAGTGAAATGGCAAAACAGGATGAGCTGAGGAAGAAAGATGGGAACGGTTGCTATTGGTGAAAGGCAAACATTTTACCTGTTCTTTCATTATTAGCCTATGTTTTCTCTTGAATCTAACTTAGACTTTTTTTTTTTTTTGGCGGGTAGATAATGAGGAGCCAGAAACAGAAAAAATAAGTGAGTACATTCTTCCTCTAAATTTCATCCTATTTTGTTTAAAAGAAGAAAGAGAAGGTTAAGGTTAGCCTTTGGGCTTTTTATTTTTTTATTTTCTATTTTTTATTTTTTATGGGAGTGAGCATAGTAAACTCGAAATGTCGTATGTTGAGACGGTTATAACATGAGGACTCCCTGTGCTTCCCAAATTGCTATTTCCACAATTTTTTTATTTTTTTATTTTTCTGAAGTAAGAAGCAGGGAGACTCCTGCATGTGCCCTACAGGGATCCACCCGGCATGCCCACTAGGGGGCGATGCTCTGCCCATCTGGGCCTTTTGCTCTGATGCAACTGGAGCCATTCTAGTGCCTGAGGCAGAGGCCATAGAGCCATCCTCAGCACACAGTCCAGCCTTGCTCCAGTGGAGCCTTGGCTGCGGGAGGGGAAGAGAGAGACAGAGAGAAAGGAGAGGAGGAGGGGTAGAGAAGCAGTTGGCCGCCTCCCCTGTGTGCCCTGGCTGGGAATCGAACCCGGGACTTCCATACGCCGGGCCAACACTCTACCATTGAGCCAACTGGCCATGGTGGCTTTGGGGTTTTTAAGTTGCAAATTGTCTTCTCATGATCTTTTTCTGTGCAAAACTGAGTTAAACATCAGGCAACATCTGAGCATTTTGAAATTTTGATCTCACTCCACTTGGACTATAAGGACTGTGTTCTCTGCACTGATACTTAAGTCTCTGCCTGTGGGCTTCCACTCTCATAGTTTCCCTAAGGAGAACAGTTTGAGAGACTGCATCTGATCTGCAACATGGCCACAGGTGGTGCCAGCTTCTTCCGTGCTGGTCCCTGCTCACAGATTATCTCAGAGAAAACAATTGGCTGCGAAAAATGTTGTGCCATTTGTAGTTTAAAGTTTCTGGCTCACTGTTCTGGCTGTTTGTGAGCAACTTGGGTATGAAACCATTTTTAAAGACGTGGATTCTGAATATAAAATAGGGTTTTGCATCTCAAGTTTTGTGAGTGACTGAGCTTATATTTTAACTGGTTTTATTATACTGTAGGATTTTGTCCCAGTTCTTAGAATATGATCTTCCCATGAACACAAATAACTTCTTTGTAACACTTAAAATACATGAAGTCTCTTCACTCAGATGTCCTTCAGTATTTAATCTAATTTTCTCTGTGGTTTCCCAGCGGGGATTCTCTGAAGACAGTTGCAAGTTCCTGGCCATCACATTATGTATTGATAAGAACCTGTAATTATCTCTGTATTTCCCTTGTGGAGTAGATATCACATTCTGATACCCATAAGGGAAAGAAATGGGAACCGGCCCTCCTTCACCCAGTCTTCTTTATATGTTAATGGATTATCGCATTCTTCAAGATGTAGTCAGAAGTCCAGCCTGCACACATTGATTGGGTTAGGGTAGGGATTAACATAGAAAGTGGCATCCCGGAGTCACGTCTTTGTTGTCTTTGGCTACTAACTGGTTATGTGGCCATGGAGGCCCAGAGTCCAGAAGCAGGACCATCATGGTCAAGAAGCCAGGTCTGGGCATGGCAAGCAATCCCTTGGGAGGCATTTGAGGTCAGTGAAGCTCAGGATGAGCTTAGAATTGGGTGGCAAGCTGTGGTCAGTGCGGTCAGATAGGGCCTGTGTGGGTCAGGGAGCAGCTGCCCAGGCAGTTGGCTGGATTAGATGCCTGGATGTCTTTGGCAGTGAAAGTGCTCCGACATCTGTGGGCGAAGGATGCTCGTCCTAGGTTTGCCCAGAAGGCACTGCCTTCACCCAGGGTTATTCTTTGTAAAAGGGCCTGCCATTCTCCACACTGGCAGAGAGATGGGACAGACACTCTGCTGCTCACCTCCACTCTCAGATCAGGTAGAGAAGGAGGTGGGCCACCCCTGGGGCTTGCTCCTGTGTTGGTGGGGGGCAATGCCAGCCAGCCTGGTGTTTAGTTCTGAACCTCCTCACAGGCCTGAGCTCTGAGATCGTTCGTGTCCTATGGATTGAAGAGAAGCTGTGGCCCTATAGGTTGGGGAGAATTGCAACCATTTCTCTGCTATGGCTGGGAAGACCTGGTCAGGGACTGCATTTGCCTGCTGGTTAGGATTCTCTAAGAGTCTAACCTCTTCCACTTTCTCTGCTCCCAAGGTTAACAGCAAGACAGAAAAACGTGGGATGTGGTGGTATACAGTGTAGATGTATACCATTAAATAATCTAGAATTTAATGATTCCTTCAAGGACAGTGGCTGAGGAAACCTGATTGGCAGGTTGTGTGGTGCAGGACTTGGGTCAGTATTCCAGAACCTTTTCATCTGTTGTATTCTGAGTCCAGGATCTGAATACTTTTTAGTCTCTTGCCATTTACTTTAATGCTGATTTTTGAAATTAGTTCTCTCCCCCAGCTCTGGCCCCTGGACACCAGCTGCTCTGATAGTCTGGGAAATTGGGCAGCTAGGGCTGGAGCTCTGTCCTGGGAGCAAGTCTGTACCTTCAGGGCACTGGTGGCAGTAAAGGACCTTACATGTGTGTTGAGGTGTGCCTATGTAACCCCTGGGGTGACCTTTAAAATACAACACCTGACCCCAAATGACAAGGTGCTTATTTAGGATTCTTGAATTTTTAAATGATTTCCATAACAAAATAATAGTTACTAACAGGTAACACACCCTGAAGGCTTGCTAAGTGCCAGGCACAATCCCTACCTGTAATTGATTTTTCTAACTTTGTGGTACTATTTTAACCCCCATTTAACAGATGAGGAAAATGAGGCACAGAGAGACTTAGTGACATAACTAGAGAGCCTAAGCTCATGCACCTAGTGGCCAGTGTAGATAACAGGAAAAGTTCAGTGTTGTTCCCTTTTATAGTACATTTTTTGTATTACGGAATTCTGGTGAGCACTTAATAGGCCTCCTGAAGCTTCCTCTAGAGGGGAGAGAGCTAGGAAGCAGAAACACTTCTGTAGGGTACCAGGTGTGGGGGCCAGTGCTGAAGGAAAACAAAGGGGGAGGAGGTAGTGTGCAGGCAGGCCCTATTTCAGGGAGGCCAGCAGGAAAACCTCTTAGATAAGGCAAGACTTGAGCTGAGACCTCAAGGAAGTGAGGGAGTGAGCAACATGAATAGGAGGAGATGGGAAGTGCAAAGACCCTGAGTCGTGAATGTGCTTTGGGCCTGGTCCACATCACCTGGCCTGCCGCCATATGGCCATATGGAAGGAGTCTGTGTGCTGGGTCAGAGAGTTTTACAAATTGTGTCTCAATTCAGATTCTAGTTTATGCCTAAAATCAGATGTTAATCCCCTTCTCACTTCCTCACTAATCCTTCTCTAACTCTGTAATAGCCTGGAGGGCTGGTGCCAGCCAAACCTTATCTGGAGGGTAGTGACTCCAGCTTTGTCCCTGGGCTGCAGCACTCCAGTTGAGAAGCTGGCCTGGGGGAGGGGTAACTAATGATATTGTTCATGAGCACCTGTGCCCTAAGCCCTTCTTGTCTCCACAGATGGGGAACTGGGAGAGTCTTCCACTGAGGGAGCTTCCGCACAGGGTAAGAATGAGTCAGAGTACTTGCCCCCTTGTTTTGTCTGATTCCCAGCCCCAGCCCCCTCCCTGCCAGATGTCAGAGGAGGAAGAGAGGGTCAGGTTGTAGGACGATGGGAGCTGTGGCTGCTGTATGACATCATCAGATAAAGAATGGTGTGCCCAAATTGGGTGAGGAAACCTGAGTCACTTTTTAACTGAGCGGTTCTCAACCTGTGGGTCGCAACCCCGGTGGGGTCGCCTAAAGCCATCGGAAAATACATAATGCATATCAGGTATTTACATTCCGAATCATAACTATAGCAAAATTACAGTTATGAAGTAGCCACCAAAATTATTTTTTGGTTTGGGGTCACCGCAACATGAGGAACTGTATTGCGGGCATTAGAAAGGTTGAGAACCACTGTTCTAACTCATTTTCATGCATGAGATAGACCAACACTGGGATTCACACATATGATAACATGTCATGTGTCTTTGAATTGACTCACAGAGATGTTTCAATATAAGTTTAAAGTTCCTGTGGCTTGTGGAGCTGAAGGTATGTGTTTAAGTAGCAGGTAATTAACCCTGTGATTGACTTGTGCCAGTACCTGTGTAATGATGTCTTTTACAGATAAAGAATGGGAAGATAAAGAATTGCCCACAGATCATTTTAATTCAGGTATGAGCTTAGGTTTTCCTAAACATTCTTTTAACTGTCATTATTGCTGAGGGGCATATATATACCTTTGAATTTTATAATCTGTACATATATATATTTATTTAAAAATTTTTATTTGAAAATGCCAATCATATTCATATAAGTAAAACCTTGTCTCTCTTATTTAGAATTTATTAAAATTGAACCTCACTGTGGACACTGTAATGCTGAAAATGTAAGTATCTTTTAATTATAAAATATGGTTTTCTAATTGCTTTAAGAAAACATTTACTTATATATTATTTATTTATATATTCTATATGTACTTTTCCTCCAGAAACACAATGAACATGTGACCCCCAGACGCCTTTCCAGGGGACAGTTTTTGTAAGTAGTTGTGCATACAGGAGACTTAGAATCATCAGTCATTAATTTTTTGCATAAACGTAACCCCAGTGAGGGGAAACACAAAGCAGCATAACTAATTTTACACATTTTATATAATTACTTGAATCACTTTCTTTGATGTGATGGCTCTTCGAGATGCTGTAGTTTCCTTAATGCTCTTGAATGAAATTAAAAATATAAATAATTTTAAGATGTCCTCCTTCTAACCAAACATTAGGACTAGATATGTATGTATTTTACCTATCCAATGCAGACTGAAGCTGGACACAGAAGGAGTTTATGAGTGCTCGGAAACTGGCCTGATATTTGAAGTTAACAGAAGAGTTGACATCAAGTATTGCGTTTTGTCCTGGAGCAAATATGCAGACCTGGTTGTTAAGCCTTGGGCTGTTGGGGGACCCTTGTTTGATGTTAAATGTGACCCAACCTCTCTTACCTCCATCCAGTTTCCACATTCCCTCTGCTTGGGTCGTAAGTATTTGTTTGCTAAAATTTTACTGATTGTGTGCATGTATGCATGTGAGCAACTCCTATGACACCTGGAACACTAATTTACTTTCATATTTTAACAGGCCATGATGCGGATATGACATTCAGAGTTTTACATATCAAAAGTTCTGGGGCCTCATTAGAATGTACTGTGGATCATTCTGCAACCCACGTCAAATGGCATGTGAGCTCTCTTTCTCCCGTGGGACCTGTTATTCAGAGTGAAGAAATGTTATACCACCATGGGGCCGTAATTCTGTACAAAGTCGTTGACAATAATCCATCCTTGTTGTTTCGTGTGTACATAGCAACCAATAACGACTCCTTCATCAAGGTATAGCCAATATAAATGCATAATAAATGTTGAGTACTTACTTTGTGGTCAAACATGACACCGCATTTGGGTGTGGGTCCAGTCCTTGTTAAGTACACCCCACCTTGGGTCTGATTTGTCACTCACCTTCGGATTTACGGAGGTTATACTGTCAGTGCCTAGGTGTACCCTGAGTCCTCAGATCCGTGTAGTATGGGTGGATGTCTGCACTTAAAAAGAGCATTGGGAAGACAACAGCTGGGGAAACAGCTCTCCAAAGATGGTGTTGACCCAGGCAAGCCGGCCTGGCCTTGGAGACAGTTGCGTGAGGGCCAGCCAAGGTCTGCTGTTTTCTGTAGCATTGCTACTCCAGTGTGGTCTGGGAACCAGGGGACCAGGACCATCTGTGCCAGCTGGAAGCTTATTAAATGTTAGCTTACTTTCAGCTGCACCCCAGACCTACAGAATCAGAGCCTGCACTTACTTGGCAGGCTTCCCAGGGGATTCTTGCACACTTTCGAGTGTGAGAAGCACCTGTTCCAGGATACACTGCGGAGATGTTTGGGGACTTTGGGTCAAATGTAGGGTAGCTTGAGATGTTTCCTTGGCCTAGAGCTCCTTAGAGAAAAAAGGCCTCCCAGTTTAACTCATTTCATTCAGAACAGTGTTTTGGCTAAAAATTGACCTATGGTTTGTGGATTCAACATTCTGAGTTTTATAGCAGCAAATATTCATGAATCACCTATTGTGCTTAAGGGAAGGTGGGGCTTGGTTATTCGTAATAGTTCAGATTTCTAGAATGTAGAATAAGGCTGTGATATTTAGCTTATTTTCTGATTAGAAGAACAGAATAGTGGTAATGGAATCTCCTTTCATACTTTTAGCCATTGTCTGCACTTATAATGACTTAGGCAGGGGTCCCCAAACTTTTTACACAGGGGACCAGTTCACTGTCCCTCAGACCATTGGAGGGCCACCACATACAGTGCTCCTCTCACTGACCACCAATGAAAAAGGTGCCCCTTCTGGAAGTGTGGTGGGGGGCCGGATAAATGGCCTCAGGGGGCCGCATGTGGCCCGTGGGCCGTAGTTTGGGGAAGCCTGACTTAGAGGTTGGTGGAGGAAAAAAATAAAGTCAACAGGTAAAACAGTGACTCAAAATTAATTTTGACATGTTAAAATAATGCTTATAAAATCATAAGCATTAAAAAGAACAAAAGATTTTAAAAAGCATTAGGTATATAATGTAGTGTACTAATTGATGAGTCCTAGTTCGAGTTACACAATTTACATCAAACTACTCCCAATGTTACAGATTGTGGTATTTTCTCATCTTTAAAAATAGGTTACATTGCTTATAATTAGCAACATATATGAACGTTTAAAACCTTTAGTAGGTAAACGGCGTTTAGTTTCTTCCTTACAAGGTAAAATCTGCTTCCTATAATGTCATCAAAGATAACACGTTCAATTGGGAAACTAGTCTTCAAAATGGTATAAAAAAGTCCCATCTAAAGTATAAATAGCATAGTTTTGGAATAAGCATTCAGTTAATGAACTTTTTATTTTTAAAATTAAATTTGGTTCATTAGAAAGGTCTTCTCCAACATCACTAATCATTAGAGAAATGCAAATTAAAACCACAATGAGATATCACCTCACACCAGTCAGAATGGCACTTATCAACAAAACAACACAGAATAAGTGCTGGCGAGGATGTGGAGAAAAGGGAACCCTCCTGCACTGCTGGTGGGATTGCAGACTGGTGCAGCCACTGTGGAAAACAGTATGGAGATTCCTCAAAAAACTGAAAATCGAACTGCCTTTTGACCCAGCTATCCCACTTTTAGGAATATACCCCAAGGACACCATAGAACGGCTCCAAAAGGAGAAATGCACCCCCATGTTTGTGGCAGCATTGTTCACAATAGCGAAGATCTGGAAACAGCCCAAGTGTCTGTCAGAGGACAAGTGGATTAAAAAGCTTAGGTACATATATACTATGGAAGACTACTCAGCCATAAGAAATGATGACATCGGATCATTTACAATAACATGGATGGACCTTGATAACATTATACGGAGTGAAATAAGTAAATCAGAAAGAAAACTAAGAACTACATGAATCCATACATAGAAGGGACATAAAAATGAGACTCAGAGACATGAACAAGAATGGGATGGCAACAGGGGGGGTGGGGGGGGGGGACGGGGTGAAGAAGGAGACAGGGGTTGGGGGAGGGGAGGGGCACAAAGAAAACCAGATAGAAGGTGACAGAAGACAATTTAACTTTGGGGGAGAGGTATACAGCACAATCAAATGTCAAAATAATCTAGATGTTTTCTCTCAACATATGTACCCTGATTTATCAATGTCACTGCATTAAATTTAATAAATAAATTAAAAAAAAAAGTCTTCTCCGAGCTTGCTGGAAGTGGGGCCAGGAGGACTGTGTCCCAGCTGTGGAGGACGCTGCTGGAACAGCAGAGGACACAGCACAGTTAAGGCTGGGAGTCCCTCCTGGGGCACGGTTTATGCTTCCATTCTGCTGAGGTTGGTTGTTTTTTTCCCTCTATCTGAAAAGATTTCCTTAAACTTTGCTTTCAGCAAACCTACATTTCTGTCCTCAGTTCAACTGCTTCCCCCAGAGAAGCTGGGCCAGAAGTTACCTGAACCTCTTTGGGCCCTGAGGTTAATCCATGCAAAATCAATGTCCCCTCGTTGGACATTGTCAGGGAGACAGGTGTGAGCATGAGGATGGAAACAGAGTGCTGGCTAGACACAAACTGAGTAAACTGGAACTGAGTGGAGTCAAATAGTCGTTTCTCTTCCCGTGGTGAGCGGGCGTGTGATCAGTACTGATGTAGCATACTAGTGCGAACTTCAAATTCTCAGGTCCTTCAGAAGCAAACTGTGGTGTCCCACAGGCTGCATGTGTTACTTTCGGCTGCAGAGCTTTTGCAGAAAGACGTTTGCAGACCTTGGAGCTTGCCGTACAGGTGGAAGGTGCCTCGGCCTCCAAAGGCATTTCTTTTTTTTTTCTTTTTCCTTTTTTTTTTTTTTTTCCAGAGACAGAGAGTTAGAGAGAGGGATAGATAGGGACAGACAGGAATGGAGAGAGATGAGAAACATCAATCATCAGTTTTTCGTTGCGACACCTTAGTAGTTCATTGATTGCTTTCTCATATGTGCCTTGACTGTGGGGCTACAGCAGACCAAGGGACCCCTTGCTCGAGCCATTGACCTTGGGTCCAAGCTGGTGAGCCTTGCTCAAACCTAATGAGCCTGCGCTCAAGCTGGTGACCTCAGGGTCTCGAACCTGGGTCCTCCGCATCCCAGTCCGACGCTCTATCCACTGCGCCACCACCTGGTCAGGCTATGGCATTTCTTTTGAGTGCTCTGGCCACCTTTCCGTAGGAGGAGGCGGAGGTTGTGGCCACACCACGCAGCTTAGTCCCTCACAGCCCTCCCCATTGTCATAGGTGCATTTCAAAACCAAATTCTATTTCCATCTTTAGGATATTTCCAAGTCTGTAAAGCACTCCTTGAAGAAATTCATGAAAATAGACAAGCCACCTGTTTGCCAGAAGTTGCTGCAGAATGGGAAGAAATATAGACTGGTCAGTGAACCAGAGGCTGATATCACCCCGGAGGTATATATATATATATATATATATATATATATGTGTGTGTGTGTGTGTGTGTGTGCGTGTGTGTGCGTGTGTGTGTGTGTGTGTGTGTGTGTGTATGTATATATATCTTAAAGATCAGCTTGGAGTAGCGGTAGGGGATGTGTTCGCTATGGTATTTTGAAGAATTTTCTTTTGTACTCATTTTTTATTTCCTATTTATAAGAAAATAGTTGTTTTGCTAGTCTTGTAGCTTATTCCATAGATACTATGGAATTTAAGGATTAGTCTGCAACCATTGCAAAAATAGACTAGCAAGTCACTTTCCCTTTTTAAAAGGTTTAAAATTTTCTTGAATGGTTTATCAAATTCTTTAGTGTTTGTGTCAAAGGAGTAAAAAACTCAAGTTTTAAGTTGCAGAGCACTAAAAGGTTATTGGGGTCCCTGGCTGGTTGGCTCAGTGGTAGAGCATTGGCCTGGGGCATGTGGAAGTTCTGGGTTCGATTTCTGGCCAGGGCACACAGGAGAAGCGCCCATCTGCTTCTCCACCCCTCCCCCTCTCCTTCTGTCTCTCTCTTCCCCTCCTGCAGCCAAGGCTCCACTGGAGCAGAGTTGGCCCGGGTGCTGAGGATGGCTCCATGGCCTCTGCCTCAGGTGCTAGAATGGCTCTGGTTGCAATGGAGCAATGGCCCAGATGGGCAGAGCATCGCTCCCTGGTGGGCATGCCGGGGAGATCCCGGTCGGGCGCAGGTGGGAGTCTGTCTCTCTGCCTCCCCACTTCTCACTTTAGAAAAATACAAAAAAAAAAAAAAAAAAAAAAGGTTAATGGGAAGCAATTGCCAACAAGGTATTTTGGGCTTTTCTTACTGGAAGGCATTTCAAAAGTAGGTATGGGAACATACTGCCCATTTAGGTTTAAACTATTCACTGTACGTGCCACAGCATTTGTAAGTGATTTCAGTTTCTCGTAAATGACTAAGTTATTTTTAAAATTTAATTTTCAGTATGTGCTCTGAATGTGTATCATAGCTTACCTAGCTTAGCCATCTTTGTGGAAATTACTTTTGTATACTTCTTCCCATTTATTTTGTAGTACATGACAAGTTGAAAGCATGTTTTAATTCTATTATATAAAATAAAGCAAGAGAGAGCTAATTTTAACAGTAAATGTAAAATGTAAAATATGGGCATTATTTTATTGTATTATCAGGGGCCTCAGACTCTCTGAAGCAATCAGGTTGATCGGTCTTCCATAACTTCCAAATGCAGACTGTCTGGTTCTGTTTAGAAGGGTCTCTCTTCATCAGTGTCATTTGAGCCTTACAGCAGTGCAGCTGTGGGAATAGCGTGCAGAGCAGGCAGGCAATCACAGCACACACTTGAGCATCAGGAGCGCCTGGCCCCTAGTCACTAATTCTGAGACACTGATTCTCAGCCGGCCAAGCAGATCAAGCCCTAGTAGATGGCACATGAAGACAGTCACAAGAAGCAAACACAATGTACATAATTTAAAAATACTTTTTTGCTAAAAAATGCTAACAGTCATCAGCAAGTCAGAGCATTTTTGCTGGTAGATGGTCCTGCCTCAGTGTTGATGGCTGATGACTGAGCAGGGTGCTGGCTGAGCAGGCTGCTGGCTGAGCAGGGTGCTGGCTGATGAGTGTTGGTGTGGCCTGTGGCAGTTTTAAAAAAATAAGACAATGAAGTTTGTCGTGTAGATAGATTCTAGTTTTCACAAAAGATTTCTGTGTAGCAGGTGATGCTATTCGATAGCATTTTACCCAAAGTAGATTTCTTTCAAAATTGGAGTCAAACCTTGCCACTGCTTTATCAACTAAGTTTATGTCATATTCTTAATCTTTTGTTGTCATTGCAACAGTCTTGACAGCACCTTCACCAGGAGTAGATTCCATATCAAGAAGCCATTTTCTTTGCTCATCCAACTCCCATTCATTAGTCTCTCCTTGCAATTGCAGCAATTTGGTCAAATCTTCAGGCCCCACTTCTAATTCCAGTTCTTTGCTATTTTCATCACATCTGCAGTTATTTCCTCCACTGATGTCTTGAAGCCCTCAGAGTCATCCATGAGGGCTGAAATCAGATTCTTCCAAACTTGATATTTTGATCTCTTCCCATGAGTCATGAATATTCCTAATGGAATCTAGAAAGGAGAATTCTTTCCAGGAGGTTTTCACTTGACTTTGCTCAGACCCATCCAAAGAGTCACCATCTATGGCATCTATAGCTTAGGAAATAGATTTCTAAAATAATAAGACTTTACTCCTTGATCTGTGGGCTGCAGAACAGATGTGGTATCAGCAGGCATGAAAACATTAATCTCATTGTGCATCTCCATCAGAACTCGTGAGTGACCAGGTGCATTGTCAATGAGCAATAAGATTTTGAAAGGAATCTTTTTTTCTGAGCAGTAGGCCTCAACAGTGGGCTTCGAATATCCAGTAAACCATGCTGTAACAGATGTTCTGACATCTGGGCTTTGTTGTTCTGTTTCTAGAGCACGGACAGAGTAGATTTAGCATAGTTTTTTGTTTTTGTATTTTTCTGAAGTTGGAAACGGGAGGCAGTCAGACAGACTCCCGCATGCGCCCGACCGGGATCCCCCCGGCATGCCCACCAGAGGGCGATGCTCCACCCATCTGGGCCATTGCTCTGTTGCAACCAGAGCCATTCTAGTGCCTGAGGCAGAGGCCATGGAGCCATCCTCAGCGCCCGGGCCAACTTTGCTCCGATGGAGCCTCGGCTGCGGGAGGGGAAGAGAGAGACAGAGAGGAAGGAGAGGGGGAGCGGTGGAGAAGCAGATGGGCGCTTCTCCTGTGTGCCCTGGCCGGGAATCGAACCTGGGACTCCTGCACGCCAGGCCGACGCTCTATCACTGAGCCAACCGACCAGGGCAGATTTAGCATAGTTTTTAAGGGCTCTGGGATTTTAGAATGGTGAATGAGCATTGGCTTCAACCTAATGCTACCAGCTGCCTCAGCCCCTTTCAAGAATATCAGCTGTCCTTTGAAACTTCGAGGCCAGTCATTGACTTCTCTCTAACCATGTCAGTGCTAGATGGCATCATCTTCCAATACAAGACTGTTTTGTCTGCATTGAGAATCTGTGAAGCTCTGGCGGGACAGCTCAGTGGGTTAGAGGATCATCCCAAAGTACAGGTTGCCGGTTTGTTCCCTGATCAGAGCACATACAGGAGCAGATCAGTGTTCCTGTCTCTGTATCTCTCCCTTAATCTCTCACTAAAATAAATTTAAAAAAAATTTTTTTTAAACGAAAAAGGATATCTGTTGTTTAGTGTTGCCACCTTCATTAATTATCTCAGCTAGATCTTCTGGATAACTTGCTGCCGCTCCTTCATCTGCACTTGCTGCGTCATCTCGCACTATTATGTTGTAGAGACCACGTCTTTCCTTAAACCTCCGCCAGCTTCAGACTTTTCTTTCTTTTTTTTTTTTTTCTGAAGCTGGAAACGGGGAAAGACAGACAGACTCCCACATGTGCCCGACCGGATTCCACCCGGCACGCCCACCAGGGGGCGATGCTCTGACCCTCCGGGGCATCGCTCTGTTGCGACCAGAGCCACTCTAGTGCTTGGGGCAGAGGCCAAGGAGCCATCCCCAGTGCCCGGGCCATCTTTGCTCCAATGGAGCCTTGGCTGCGGGAGGGGAAGAGAGAGACAGAGAGGAAGAAGAGGGGGAAGGGTGGAGAAGCAGATGGGCGCCTCTCCTGTGTGCCCTGGCCGGGAATCGAACCCAGGACTCCTGCACGCCAGGCTGACACTCCACCACTGAGCCAACCAGCCAGGGCCAGCTTCAGACTTTTCTTCTGCAGCTTCCTCACCTCTCTCAGCCTCACAGAATTGAAGAGCATTAGGACCTTGCTCTGGCTTAGGCTTTGGCTTAAGGGAATGTTGTACTGATTTGATCTTCTATCCAGAGCACAAAAACTGATCATATCAGCAAGCAATAAGGCTGTTTCTCTTTCTTATTATCCATGTGTTCACCAGAGTAGCATTTTAAATTTCCATCAAGAATTTTCCCTTTGCATTCAGAGCCTGACTAATCAGCACAAGAGACCTAGTTTTTAGCCTGTTTCAGTGTTCAACATGCCTTCCTCACTAAGCCTTATTAATTCTAGCTTTTGACTTAAAGTGAGAATGCAACACTCTTCCTTTAGCTTAAACACTAAATGGCCATTTTTGGCTTATAGTTGGCCTATTTTCAGTATGGTTGTGTCGCAGGGAACAGAGAAGCCTGAGGAGAAGGAGAAAAATGGGTGAACAGCCAGGTGGTAGAGCAGTCAGAACACATGTGTATCTGCTGAGTTTGTGATGCCCCAAAACAATTACAATGGTAGCATCAAAGATCATCATCTATTGCCAGTCACCATTACAAATATAATAATAATGAAAGAGTCTGAAATACTGCAAGAATTTCCAAAATGTGACAAAGAGATATGAAGTGAGCAAATGCTGTCAAAAAAATGGCACTGATAGGGCTTGCCACAGTCAACTTGTGAAGGGCATAATGTCTGCAAAGTGCAGTAAAACAAGGTATGCCTATCCTTTTTAAAAATACATTCCCGTCCAGGCTCACTAGGCAGCCTGGAGACATGGAGATGGAAGAGGGGAGGCAGTCTGTGTTGTGGGGCGAGGTCACAGTTTGGAGTCAGAAGGTGCGATTCACGCTGAGTTCTTCCATTTCCTAGATGTGAAGTTGGGCAAGTTAGTTTGCTTCTCTGAGATTTTTTATCCAGAAAATAGCAAAAAGGATTTAGTGGGGGAAGGTGGTGTGTTCAGTGGGAGAGTGTGGATAAAACACTCAGCGAAGTCTATAAGTGTTGAGTCTATTCCAGATTGTAGAATGATTGAAGCAGAAGATGGTGAGGAGTTTAAAAGCACTTATGGAAGGGCAACTGGTGGGTGAGCACACATTCTAGTTTGGGAACACGAAACATGAAATCAGGGAAGGGCTGAAAAGTTCAGCTTTAGGAAAATGAAGCAGAGGAGATTGGAACAAGGGGCAGCGGAGCTAGAAGCAAGAGAATAAGAAAGTGTGTGATTCAGGAGTGGGACTTCCAAGGTCAAGATGTCTGTGAGCATTCAAGCAAGCATCAACCCCTCTAATAGACATCATTGGTTGGTTGATATTTTATGTTATAATGAACAAAATGTTTCAATTAAAAAAAAAATCTGTTCTTTAAAGGAATTTGAATTTCTGGATGGTTCGCTTTTAAAACTGAAAAGTTATATTGAAGTTTACTTGGAGAGCCCAGTGGAGTTTAAACTAGTGCTGGTGGAGATGGACTCCGATGACATTGTGTGGAAAGCGACGCTGAGAGAGTGTGAGTGTCTGCATCTTAAATGGAGACTGATTCATGGGGGTGAGGGTGGAGGCGCAAGCACGTTGTCCCACCATCATCATAACTTGTAAAATCTGATGAGAGAAGGGCTGCAGCTCTGGAACAGAAGCAATGGGTGCTGGCTCCCAGGCCGCGGCGCTGGGTCCCTGGAGGTCAGCCAGTGCTCCAGTGTGAGTGCCGAGGCTTCCCGATGTGGAGGGGCTTGGCCAGTCTAGTTGGGGTTTTTTTTCTTATCCCTCTGAGGTTTAGATCTCAGGGGATTTTTTGTTTGTTTATTTGTTTGTTTTTTAGCAAGAGAGAGACAGAGAAAGAGACAGGAAGGGAGAGAGATGAGAAGAACACTTCAGTTGTTCTTTGATTTCTTTTCGTACGTGCCTTGAGCAGGGGGCTCCAGCCAAGTCAGTGACCCCTTGCTCAAGCCTGCAACCTTGGGACCATGACAGTGAGCCCACACTCAAACCAGCAACCTCAGGGTTTCTCACAGGACCTCAGTGTCCCAGGTCGATGCTCTGTCCACTGCATCACCACCAGTCAGGCAGATCTCAGATCATTTCATGTGACTTAGGGGTATTGTGACACAGTCTCTTCTGTGACCTGGATGTGGACCTGTGTTTTAGCTATTACGTGTCTCCTTGCTGACTGCCTCTTGGGTCTTCAATTAATAGCTCCCGCTTTGTGTGATTACAGCTCTGCTGTGGGACCACATTTCCCATTCAGTATTTTGGTGCTGGGAAGCCCTCTGACAACCCTCGTTAACATCCTCTCCTGCTCTGGGAGAAGTTGGCGAGGGCTGTAACCCATGGGACTCCCTCTGGAGAGGGGCATCTCAGGGGACACCTCCTCCTTAGGCAGATCTGAGTTTGACCTCCAATTCTACTTGAAGGGTGTTTTTAGAACAACAGACATGTGAGTAGTGATCACATTTTGGAGCCAAAAGGAAGGCAGAAGCAGTGGTTTGGGAGTAAGGTCATGTGGTCTTGTTTCAGCTGTAAAATTAACTAGCTCCACGTGGGGTTGTGGGCCAGTCTTCTCACCCATTTGTGACTGTAGCACCCTTATCTACAGATGGCACTGAAGTCCCTCTTGCCAGTGCCACATGTTTGTTATAGAAATGACCTTTGCATCAATTGCAGTTCGGCCTCTGATGCCCTAACTCTTGCCCAGTATCCCACGCAGTCCTGTGTTGACTACTGTGTCATTCTGAAGAGCAGTGTAAGTGACCCGTGCCAGCAGCTAGGTGGTAAAGGGATTGTAACCATTCTTTTATTTCTTTTGTCCTTCAGATTTTTATTTTGCTATACCCATGTGATAACATCAAGGATCTGTTAAGTGTTCTGTAAAGGTCTTTATCACCGGAACAACATTGGAATCCTTTTGTAGTTCTTTTCATCTGTATCCATTGGGTTACATGTGGACTCTCGTGTTTCCTATCATGTCTTTATACTCCAGAAATGAAACCTGTGGAATCCTCTGTTCTAGCTCAAGCATGAGCCTTTTCGTTAGATGTGATTGATTCTTATTCTCAATATTATACCCTTATGTTAGCCATTTTGAAATAGGCCCTCTTATTTATCCAAGATAAAATTACCTGTAAAAAGTCCAGTTGGACTCTGTGTTGAGAATTATATTGTTTTTCTTGGTATTCATTAGTTTGATCAAATAAATGAACCTGAAAAATGTTACTTTTTAATCAAAACAAATGCTATAGGGATAGCATGTAGCAAACTGAATAACAGATGTTATTCTGGACTAAGAATACCTTTCTTGGTTTTAAAGACCTCTTTCTTCATAAGGCATCTTGTTATGTATGGTTTTGTTTTTCTGTTTTGGGGGGGGGGTTTTTGGTGAAACTCCTTTACTAATATAATACTTAACCACAACGTAAGATGTTCTGGTCTCTATTGGCTTTTTTTGGCTTCAGCTACTGGTTAATTGAGATTAGTCATCACTATTAAGGCATCTTCACTAACATAGATAACTCAGATCAGGGGCTAAATTTCACATGAGGAAGGTGGTGGTGAATCTCAGTGACGTGTCCTGAAAGAACCGTAAGTACAGTGTTCTCCGAAGTACAGCATGAAAATGTGTGAGATTGTTTTGGTGGAGTACGTATAACTACATTTAAAAATTTTTAAGTGTTTATTTATTTATTTATTTACAGAGACAGAGGGAGAGTCAGAGAGAGAGATAGATAGGGACAGACAGACAGGAACAGAGGGAGATGAGAAGCATCAATCATCAGTTTTTCATTGCGACACCTTAGTTGTTCATTGATTGCTTTCTCATATGTGCCTTGACCACAGGCCTTCAGCAGACCAAGTAATTCCTTGCTCGAGCCAACAACCTTGGGTCCAAGCTGGTGAGCTTTGCTCAAACCAGATGAGCCCGCACTCAAGCTGGCGACCTTGGAGTCTTGAACCTGGGTTCTCTGCATCCCAGTCCGACACTTTATCCACTGCACCACCGCCTGGTCAGGCTTAAGTGTTTATTTTTATGGCTTCCTTCTCCATATGGCAGGTGATCCCAGTGTTTGATTCACAGTAGTTATAGATTTAAAGAAATACTGAGTAAATAACATTTTACTTGACTTATGGGCATGGCAGAAATCCTGACAGTGGTATGCAGAGGACTTGAATTGGGAAACACTTGCCCTACAAGACCTGTCAGAAGGACTACTTATTTATCTGAAAAATTCCAGCCCAGTGCATTTGCGTACCTACCAAGTTCAACCCCAAACTGATAGATGAGCTTCTGGGAGGTTGCCAAGACTAGAGCCTCACACATTTTCACAAATCGATTTCTTTCATTCTAATTTCATGCCACTTTTTCAGACTATAGAAGTGATCCCTGAAAGTATAGTCTTCATGCCACTTTTTCTAAGTAATGTCTATTGTACTTTAACAGGTGACTGGGTTCAACATGACCAGAGTCAGAAAAGCAGAACTGGTAAGTACAGTAACTAGACAGCAAGTGAGTTTCACCCACTTTGCTATTCCTTTCATCTGCTAGGATTTTTATTTTGCTGCGCAAAGGTGGTCACATTAAGGGTTTCTTAATTGCTCTGTAACTCTCTTAATCATCTGAATAACCTTAGAATCCATTTTCAATTGATTTCTACCTGAATGATGATTTAAAAAAAAAAATCCAGATTGATGCTCTGGCCAGATACATCGCTTGGCAGATCTATCCCTCAGTTAGTTAGAGCATCACCCAGAAGTGCAGAGGTTGCTGGTTCGATCACCAGGCACATACAGGACCAGATTGATGTTTCTCTTTTCCCTCTACCCTCAACCCCATCCTCTCTCTAAAGTCAATAAATAAATTTTTAAAAATCCAGATTGAAGGTGGGTCAAAAATAATAAACATAATGGAAAGTCAATTTGTTGATTTTATTTTTTTAAGGTAAGAAGCGACCACCTCAAATGAGTATTGCTCAATCTGACGACGAGGTCCCTGGTAAAAGAACGAAGCAGGTTGACACTTCAGGTTTGTTACAGTGTCATCAGCAGCTATATATTATTTCCCTGGTCCCCCGTCAACGTGAACCTGGGTTCTCAGCAGAACCACATCCCAATTGTGCGTGCTCCGTGTCCCAGCTCCTCAGCCCCGGGAGAGGGCCCTCCTGGTCTGCCCCGCCTGTTTCTCCAGTTTGATGCCACGCCCCCCCCCTTTACTCAGCAGCACTGGGGGGGAGGGGGCCCTTATAACCCTTAAGGGTAGGTATTAATATTGCTGTCCATCTTGACCTTCCCGTAGCCTTTATGTAGAGCAGGGGTCCCCAAACTTTTTACACAGGGGGCCAGTTCACTGTCCTTCAGACCGTTGGAGGGCCAGACTATAAAAAAAACTATGAACAAATCCCTATGCACATTGCACATATCTTATTTTAAAGTAAAAAAACAAAACAGGGACAAATACAATATTTAAAATAAAGAACAAGTAAATTTAAATCAACAAACTGACCAGTATTTCAATGGGAACTATGCTCCTCTCACTGACCACCAATGAAAGAGGTGCGCCTTCCGGAAGTGCGGTGGGGGCCAGATAAATGGCCTCAGGGGGCCGCAGTTTGGGAACCCCTGATGTAGAGGATGGTGAGTGTTGCTGGGATGAATGGAAGTGTAATGTCCATATGTGCATTCTTCGGCCTCATACTTCTTGGCTACTTCCGGGTGGAACCCCTCCAGCTGGGTTGTTAGAGGTAGATCTCATCTTAATTTCTTTCAATTAAGTGGCAGAGACCAAGGCTCAACAGTGGTGAAAATACAATAGAAGTTTAAAACATTTAACCCTACTCTAAGGAACCAGAAGATGGTATTTGTAGTTCAAAATGCAAGTCCAGCAAGAATTCAAAAATCGAAGTTTAAAAACCCAGACTTAAATTATATGACACAGTGCCTCAAGCACTCAAGGACCTCACATAACTGTCCAAATTAACCCTTTTGTCAAAGTACCTTTTCTTTTTACTGTTACTATAAGAAGGAATCTCTAAAAGCAGACACACTGTAAAGTGAAATAAATTCTTTACTTTCTAGAGTAGAAGGCTGTGAGGATGACATACATATGACTTTACTATGTATCACTATAGAAATGTTTTTTTTTTTTTTAAGTCAACACTAAAATAAGTGAGACTCTGGAATTATTTTTTTAAAGTCTAAATTGAGATACAGTTTTTTCCAGTTCTATTGAGTATAATTGACAGATGAAATTGTATGTATTTAAAGTGCATGGCATGATGATTTGGTATACATATACATTGTGAAATATTTGCCAACCAAGTTAATTAACCCATCCATCATCTCAGAGTTACTTTTCATTTTAGTGGGGAGAACATCTATGATCTCAGCAAATTTTAAGTGTACAATACAGTACAGTTTTATTAGCTATAGTCATCAAGTTATCCGGCTATTTAAAAATAGCTCCAATATCAAGTAACTAGAAATAGAATTAAAATCCTTAGAAGGATTAAAGATTTCCAACCTTTTTGGAAGATCTAAATAAACTAATAAAGATTTTTGTTCGTTTGTTTAGGTGTTTGTGCAACATTCTTTGAGATACCCAGTTACTAGCCTGGTAGTTTTCAAAATCGGTATGTGAGATTGCTTTTTAAAAATGTGGTCAGCATTCAACCTTCACAGAATCACTTTGAGATCTTGTTAAAATTTAGGCTTAGAATCTGATTCAGTGAGTTTAGGGATGGTCTTGAGAATGTCCGTGTATATAGGTTTTTCTGTGGTGTAGATTTTTAGTTTTAATTTAGTGGGATGACTGCAGTAGTTTTCACCGATAGAAGTTTTGAGAGCTAGGAGCAGTCGGCCATTTATCGGCAAACCACTAGGGGGGGCAGGCCATCTTCAAGAACCCATTCTTCAGTCTAGAGTTAGAGGAAACTGCAGTGGGAAAGGGTCCGAGTACACATGTTAGATTCACTAATACATCGATGTCTTTAGAGCAGAGGTGTTACAGTCCTGAAGGAGTCCTCTAATGTCTTCTCCGGTATTTGTAATGCCTCAAGGATTGTTACCCAAAACTCTGCAACCTGTGAGCTTGACTGCATCATAGCACAAAGTGATTTTCGAAAATCTAGTTGAATGGTATGACTAACATTTTTTTATGGGGCCAATGGTTTGCATTGACAGATACATGCCCTTCCAAGATTATGACACTGTTTCTTGGAGATCAACAGATACTATGAATACCATCCCATGACCTTGCTGGGGAATGTGCTTCTCTGTTAATGCCAGGAGATGGCATAATGGAGACTTCATATCTCTTGCTGACATTTAGAGAGAGACACAGATGGACAAGGGCAAAGCTTGCATTTTTCTTTTTGAGCCATATAAATTCGGTACCTAATTTTTTTATTCTAACTTAATGTGTGCTACTTTTAAATGTCTCACTCATAATTATTATTAACTATATAATATTAATGTTATTATATGAAAGCATTCCCTTTCAGATAGTCCTTAAGATATTTTGGAAAGCAGGGGTTGTTTTTGTGTTGTGTTTTGACATTTAAATATATTTTAAAGTCAGTTACAAATATAGTGCCTTTTTTTTTTTTTTTTTTTTTTTTTTTTTTTTTTTTTTTTTGTATTTTTCTGAAGCTGGAAAGAGAGGCAGTCAGACAGACTCCCACATGAGCCCAACCAGGATCCACCCGGCATGGCCACCAGGGGGCGATGCTCTGCCCCTCTGGGGCGTTGCTCTGTTGCAACCAGAGCCATTCTAGTGCCTGAGGCAGAGGCCATAGAGCCATCCCCAGCGCCCAGGCCAACTTTGCTCCAGTGAAGCCTTGGCTGTCTCTCTCTTCCCCCTTGGGAGGGGGGAAGAGAGAGACAGAGAGGAAGGAGAGGGGGAGGGGTGGAGAAGCAGATGGGTGCTTCTGTGTGCCCTGGCCAGAAATTGAACCCGGGACTCCCGCACACCAGGCCGACACTCTACCACTGAGCCAACCGGCCAGGGCTATAGTGCCGTTTTTAATGGCAAGAGAATATATTTTCATTGTAAGTAAGTTATACATGACTGAAGTGTTGAGAGGAGCTCCAGAAGTCCTCATTTGCTTTCAGATGGAACACAGACCCTGTTAACAGACGCTCAGTTGATCACCCTTGCTGGGAAGCTGGGGAAGGAGTGGATAAGAATTGCTATTGCCAACTTGGAGTTGGATATCAGCGATATTGATGCTATTCGGGAGAAGGAAGACGACATCGTAATTTCTAAGTTTAGGATGCTGAAGAGGTGGCAAGAAAAGAATCAGAGCAATGCCACAGTCCAGAATTTGTATAACTGCTTGAAAAACGTCTCAGTTGAAGTCCAAGATGTGCTGGAAGGTGAGCAGGCAATTACCTAAAGTCATTTACTTGGAATGAAGCCATGTCTTTGTGAATAGAAAGTTTCTACTGTGGAATGTGTTGTTTGTTTATTTATAAGCTGGGTTCAGGTTATTATGCAGATATGGCAGTAAGCTTGTGGGCTGCCATAACCTAAGTAAAGACGATTTGTGTGTGGAGTCAGAGGAAGCATTCAAATCCTAACTCAAGTGCTGTCTGGCTTTGAGACTGAGCAAATTCTTAACCTCACTTAAGGCTTGTCTGTTCCCATCTGTCAGATAGATGCAGAAACTTCTATGTCCTGGTCTGTTGTGAGGATAAAAAGAGGTAATGTATGTAAAGCTTCAGGCAGGTAATAAGGCTCAGTAAGGCGTAGATACGAATGTCATTATTGTATTTGAGATGTAACTGGTAGCTACAGACAGCTACCGTTGAGCCCGCTGGGCCTTGTCTGGCTCGGAAGCAGTGCTTGGGGAGTCCACTGGGTGGCACCACTGAGCCTCAAATGGCTTAGAGGGGAAGGGAAAAATCCGAGCGGGGAAGCTGAAGGGTGTTGTTTTCTAGTCTCAATCCAAAAAATCTACAGGGTTCCTTTCCTTTGTTTTTAAGCCCTTTCTTGTGGTTTTGATTTCATTATATCCAAGGTTTAACATTTATTGTTTTATATTGTCACCATCGTTAACAAATTCAGTATTACTTCTTAGAACCCTCAATAAATCAGAGAAAGGTTTTTATTTGGAATGCTGTTTGACTTTTTATTTCAAAGAGGGTATAAAAGTGTGTAAAACACCCCAAAAGTTTACATGAAAGCACAAGCTTTTGGTGATCTCTCAGGATACTTTCAGAGATGATGGGCAAGGTTCCTTAACTCCCTCTGTGCACTTTGGATGCAGAAGCCTTGAGCAAATAGAATAGCTAGTTTTTTTTGTTTTGTTTTTTAATTTTATTTTTTTAGAGAGAAGAGAGAAAGGGGAGAGGGGCAGTAGCTGGAAGCATCAACTCGTAGTAATTGCTTCTTATATGTGTCTTGACCAGGACAGCCTGGAGTTTCAAACTAGAGACCTCAACATTCCAGGTCGACACTTTATCCACCACGCCCACCACAAGTCAGCCTAGAATGTCTAGTTTCAAAATCAAATTTATCATTCTTGTTCTTAGATATGTTGAAATGACGTGAATTACTGAGGCCAGCATGTGTGAATCTGCTTATTTGCATGTGGGCGCTTTTGCCTGTTGACAACAGTGGCCATACTGCACTGTGATAACCAAATATTGGGGTCTTCCCTCAAAGGAAGGCTCAGGAAATCTATCTCAAACTTTTTTATAATGGGTTGTTGTTTGGGGTCTTTTTGCTGTGTGTTTTTATCTGCTTCTGCCTCACTGACATTAGAAATACATGAGTGTTAGTGACATATTTTACCAATAAAGGAATCATAAAAACTTATTAGCCCAATCCCCTTATTCATTAGGGGAAAAAATATCCTCTGTGAGTTAAAAATGGACAAACCCCTTAAAATTTACCAATATTTTTGCCCTCTTGGAGCCAAACTGCATGGTTGATGGCTAAACTTTATATTTTTATCAGGATGTTTTGGTATCTTGTAATCATTGTATCTTTATACATTACAGTGGCTTCTCTTAAGCTCAGGAAAGCTCAGCAATGGTCAGGAGTTCTTTTTTCTTAATAGGTGATTTTATTTCAGAGCTTCTCCTCTTTCTCCCAGCAGTGAATTCCTGAATTTATTTAATTTTCTATTGTGCCAGGTTTCTTATAGGCAATATGAAATTTGGAAGATGAATTGAAAAAAGAAGCCTCAGGAACTTTTATATGCAAAACACCATTTCAGCCGGTCACTGGATATAGACTTGATGAGACCTGGAACTTCACAGTCTGGCAGCGGCTGTCTACAGACAGCCCCTCCATAGCTCACACTATCCAGGGGCAAAGAATGTAACATTTTGGAAAACTTGAGGAAGAAAACAGCTCTATAATATCAAGATTTTTTTCTTTTTTGGCACATCCTGCTTGCACCATCCCTCTGCCCATTCCCCAACAGGTATAATTACAAAGGGTGCTTCAAATGATGCGACTCAGGGAGGTGGGATATGTTGTAATTTTCTTTTTGGAGTCTATGGACTATGAAATTCCTATCAAGTCTTTGAAACACTTTTTAGCAATTAAACAATACTGTACTTAAACTTGCACCAATTCAGTTTAGCTTTTATCACATTGACATTAATAATGAGAGGTTCTCATTCTTTTAGATTCCACAGGGACAGACCCATGTGCCTCGGGTGCAATGTATTTTTTATGTGGGGTATAATCTGTCATTACTAAGCTGTCTGGCGAGTGGTCTGTTAAACCGTTAAACCCAATCGTGTTAGCTGGTCCTAGAGTGGTTAGAAAGGAATGGAGTCCTCTCCCCATCATAGTGTTGATCAGCACGCTCGGAGGGGATCTCCTCACCTACTGGTTGTTAGAGTTGCAGCAGTTTTCATCAGCCTTCTGAAATCACTGGGCTAACACTATATTTTTTTGTTTTCACCCTGGTGTCATTTATTTTCTGAGGGGGGAAATCCACTCGGAGATAGCCTTGGCTTAGCAGGACTAAGGGAAAACTGTCATCTCTTCTTGAAGAAGACTTGCTCTAGGGAGTAATGGGTCACATTGGCTCTTGATAATTGGTGAAGTGTCGTTTTTTTGTTTTTTGGTATGTATGTATAGATAGTCACTCTCCCAAAATCATGCATGTGGTGATTAACATTTTGGATATGTTTTGTTAATTTATTTAAAGACAGTATAAATTACCATTAGTCTTCCTGTCTACATTAGCTGGAGAGTAAAATAAATCTCAATGAATTAAGCAGAGAAACACACTTTAACTATAGTTTTGCCTGTGAAGAACAGATTTACCTTATAGGGAATAACATTTTTTAATTGTCAGGGATCCTGTGGAATTCTAATCTGTGTCACTTTAATGAGTTTTTTTTAATTGTACTATATTTTAGGAAATACATGGAGTTTTAACATTCAGAAGTATAAATAAACTACTTAAAGGACTTGAATGTTTAAATGTTTATTTTTTATGTTGTTTTTCCAAGAAAAGCATAATTTTAGAGGTGCTTTGTATATAAGCTGTTTTCCTAACAATTTTCAACCTTTTTTCATGCTGTGGATGAAGGGAAGGAAAATAAGTCTGCATCTGTACAGTGCAAACGTGGCTTCTTGTGTTCTTACTTATGAGTAATTTCTTACAGCATTATATTTTTCAGTTGCTGTGACCGTAACTGGATATTGTTTTGTGTCGAGTTCCTGAGGCTGTGTGCATGTAACTGCAAATAAACTAGTACACCCCAAGGTTTGCACAGATTCAGGAGAACCCTTAACCCATCTCACTATGAGGGTGCTTTATTTTTCACTCCTGGTGATGGGAAAGGTCTATTTTTATGTTAAACCAGGTGGACTCACATTAGTTCCTTGTCTATGTGGCTCTACTGGAACTTTTCTGCACGTTTGAAGCTCATTTTATTCTTTTACTGTATTGCTTTAGGGCAGAAGTTTCCTCCCCTGCCTTGTCAAGAGGAAGCACTATTTCACTCTTGTTTCTGAAGAGGCCATTGTATTTGCCAGTTTGTGCCCATGTTCTCAGGAGGGTGGTCGTTTGCACAGTTGCCGGAAGTCTTTGAGGTGCAGCAGCGCCCTCTGGGTACCCTGGTAGTTACTGCTGGGGTTGTGTCTTCTCCAGCCGCAGCGTGAGCAGGGATAATGGCGCTGTAGCTGTTGCCGCTGAAGTGGAGGGGCTGAGGTTGGATTCAGAGTGCAGTTCTGAAGTTCTTCCTGCTCCTGACCTGGGACCGCCGGCTCTACCCTTGGGCTCTCCCGGGGCTGAGATCCAGGTGGTCACTGCATGGTGTGGTTCCTGTGGAGGCTCGTTCCTGTTGCCTGCTGTGACCTCTGGCATGAGTTTCGTATATAGAAAACGCTGTCTGTGTTGAGAGCAGTGTTTATTTTTAAGCAGGTTGAGAAATCTAAAACATGGTTTTGTTCCTTATAAAAACCTAACTGCAAGGAGGAACTTGGACAAGTTCAGGAGATGTTTAACTTTTCCTTTGCTGTAGAAGCCATTTGTGAAAGGAAATCTTACCTGGAACCTGTATTGGCCAAGCATTCAAAAGTGGTGCTGCTCTGGTGGTGAGGGCAGTTCTGGAGGCTACTGAGGGATGACTGAGGAGCCCAGCTGACACCCCCGACCCACTCCTATCAGGGACAGTGTGGGAACCAGCTGATGAGGTGATGAGGTGATTGCTAGAGTCTCTCAAACTATCATCCAGAAGATTGTTTCTAAGACGTCTGGTGAAGACATCCCAGCTCACCAGTGTGGTGTGTAGGTACATTGCTCCTGAAGGATAGCAACCCCATAATCCTAAACTGTAGATATATCAATTATTTAAATCAACAGGCTTGGCCCTGGCCGGTTGGCTCAGCGGTAGAGCGTCGGCCTGGTGTGCGGGGGACCTGGGTTCGATTCCCGGCCAGGGCACATAGGAGAAGCGCCCGTTTGCTTCTCCACCCCCCCCCCCCCTTCCTCTCTGTCTCTCTCTTCCCCTCCCGCAGCCAAGGCCCCATTGGAGCAAAGATGGCCCGGGCGCTGGGGATGGCTCCTTGGCCTCTGCCCCAGGCGCTAGAGTGGCTCTGGTCGCGGCAGAGCGACGCCCCGGAAGGGCAGAGCATCACCCCTGGTGGGCAGAGCGTTGCCCCTGGTGGGCGTGCCGGGTGGATCCCGGTCGGGCGCATGCGGGAGTCTGTCTGACTGTCTCTCCCCGTTTCCAGCTTCAGAAAAATACAAAAAAAAAAAAAAAAAATCAACAGGCTTATGAATTTTGAATGCCCCCCCAATGTAATTATGTTTAATTGTTTTGAACCAAACAAGCACGTACATTTTACAGTTTTTAATGTGGATTTGTTTTTTGTTTTGTTTTTTGAGAGAGAGTGGAAGGGAGGGGAGAGAGAGAAAGAGAGAAGCATCAACTTGCTGTTCCACTCAGTTGTGGACCCACTGATTGCTTCTCATACGTGCCCTGACTAGGGATCAAGCTGGTGACCCCAGGATCAAACTGGCAACCTTAGCACTCTGGGATGATGCTCTGTCCACTGTGCCACCAGCCAGGACCAATTTTTAACATTTTTGAAGTTGGAAATAATTTGATTCTAAAAACCATGAAAACTTTCTTCCTCAATTACAAAAAGAAATGAAAAACAAGTGGGAACTCATGAGATTTGCCTTTCTCCACCATTCTTGAGTGCCAGCGCCTGAGGACACATGCTTGAATGGCATGACGTTTCCTACCCTGAGGGTAGTGAAGGAGAGGAGATATACAAGAACTGATGGTATTTGTACACTTAAGATGAAAGTGTCCCATGACTTACTATGACCTTAATACGAGAGACCAAAGGGCATAGTGTTGGCATCTACAGGCTGGGACACTCCCAATTTTCTGACAGCCACTTTGTCACTGTCCTCACAAGGTGGTGGGTGGGGGATATCTCTCTTGAGTATCTTCTGATAAGGGCAATAACCCTATCATGATGGCTCTATGTTTATGACTTAACTAACAACCTAAAGTTCCCGTCTCCAAATGCCATCCCTTTAGGGATCAGGGCTTCAACTTACGGGTTTTAGGGGGAACCAGACATTCAGTCCATAGCAATATTTAATGCACTTTGCCTTAAACTGGGAAACCAAAATTATGCTCTCTACCACCAAATGTTTAGTTCTCAAACATGGACAATAACTGAATGGGCCAGGGTGACACATGGTCTGCAGGGCTGGCCTGAACCAAGCTGGTGTTTGTCCGTTTTTGACCCTATGTCCTCCTTCCTCCTTAGGGTATTTAAGGCCTTTTGCATGTCTTGAGTTGTCCAGCACCCACCTTTTGCTGTCTGGTTCGATCCCTCCCTAGAACTGTCCCTGTTCCCCAAAGTTCTGGGCCCTCAGAGGGAAAGCTGTCAGCTGGTTTTCATGTTAAGTTTCTGATTAAGTCATTCTCATGTTTGAGAAACACTCACTGTTTACTTTTTAAAAATAATTTATCAATCAAATGAATTTCTAATAGGCTAGAAGTGGGGATATTTTTAGGGGACCTCCATCCTACTGAGGACTTTGGTCTCCACTCTTTGTTCTTTGCTCTGTGAAAGCAAGGACTCTGCCCTTGTGCCCTGTATCTTGCCACAAACAGCCTACTATCAAGTCCCACAATAATGCCAAGCACTGTGGAGGGGCGTCCTGGTTACTCAGGTCTTGAAGCAAACAGTCTTAACAATTTAAAACAGTCTCTGTTGAGCACTGACTAGATGCCCACACTGGACTTATCATTGAATCCTCGCAAGAGCACTGGGAAACAGGGCCTACAGTTTTTCTGAATTTCACAGATAATAGTAGCAAAGAGGTTTCAACCAATTTGACCTGGTCACCAAGCCCAATAACAAGTTAAATTTTCCAGAAATCCCTCACATTTATTGTGCACATTTTACTTGCCAGGCCAGTGAGAGTGGTTTGGGTAAGTTGTTCCATTTAACCCTCACACTGGCCTTTGAGGCGAGTTCTAGTGTTATCTTTTATTCTTAAAAATGGAAATGGAAAAGTTGAAACAACGTGCTCACGTTATACAACTTATAAATTGCAGTCCCAGATGTAGAGAAAAAAAGTGGAAAACTGACCATGTAATGAAAGCTGATTAGTTGTGAAGACATTTCTTGGCTGGTCATATTTTTGAAGCATATGTCATGGTACTTTTTATAAACAATAGTAACCCTTGTATTCTTCTGCATAAACCCAATCCATAGAATGGGCCACTTGCTTGCCTCTCCTTGTTTTTTGGGGGGTGGAGTGGGGGAAAGAGGCAGGGAGAGAGACAGGAACATCGAGCTGCTCCTGTATGTGCCCAGACCAAGGAATCGAACCAGCAACCTCCACGCTCTAGGATGACGTGCCAACCAACTGAGCTATCCAGCCAGAGCTTAATTTTTATTGATTTTTAGAGAGGGGGAAGGGAAACATTTATTGTTGTAGTCAGTCATGCATTTTTTGCTTGCTTCCCATGTGTGCCCTGAGTGGGGATTGAACCCTCAACCATGTTTCGGGATGGCGCTCTTAACCGACTAAGCTAACTGGCCAGGGCCTCTCCTTTATTTGGGCGCAGATAAGAGACAAGTCACCATTCTGTGTGAGGGGTGGCAGCAACTCTACAGTCCCAGCCCCATCAAGCCATCAAGCCCTTCTTCCCACAATCAAAGCTGCTGAAACCCCAAGCCCTACATTTAAAGGCAAAGAACTCTTGTCTGAATCACCTGTGGGTCATGTAGTCCCTGAAGAAAAGGAGGTATGTGATGGGATCTAGTGTCCAATGATTTCTTTCCAGTATGGTGAGAATCTGAAAATAAGAAAGTCACATAAATGAGAACCTGGATTGGCCAAACACATTTCCTCCCAGTTCATTCACAAGGATACCAATTGGGACCTGGTGGGGAGGGTTCACATGGTGGGGGCTCTCTAGATATTTTGTTGCTTAGAGACTTTTCATATTAGAGAGAAATATGATTATCAGAGTACTAAAATGATGTGTTATTCTGTCAGGTGAATCTTAAAATTCACATGATTTAGAGCAGTGGTTCTCAACCTGTGGGTCGCAACCCCAGCGGGGTCACCTAAAGCCATCGGAAAATACATAATGCATATCAGGTATCTACATTCCAAATCATAACTGTAGCAAAATTACAGTTATGAAGTAGCCACCAAAATTATTTTTTGGTTTAAGGGTCACCGCAACGAGGAACTGTATTGTGGGGTCACGGCATTAGAAAGGTTGAGAACCACTGATTTAGAGAATTAAAAAGATGGAATTTAATATTTGGGTCATTCAGAGTACATCTGTTCAGCCAAAGCAAGGCAATTACCCATTGGTTCAGGCAGAAGTTCTATAGAATTTAAAGCTAATGGAGAATTTTTCTCATTGTAATTTAGAAACAACTTTCCCCTGAGAGCAAAAAGGGTCATGAAAATGAGAATAATTTAATTGAAAGGCCTCTGAATGACATTTTTCCAAGTTGGAGGATATAATGTATTTGTCTAATAATGCACAGCATGTTAATTGGGCTGTGGCTAACAGGGAAAAACAGGTTAATGTAGTTTAGATTCAGATGTTGAACAAAACTAAGGTAACTCACTTGAGGACCTCAGCATTAAGACATATGTAGCCCAACAAGGCGCCCTTTAGAGTATTTGATTAATTAGGAAATGAGTAAGAATATTTTTCCAATCTTTCAAGGTAATTTTGTTCAAATTTCATCAGAGTTTTGTTTTCCTACAATGTGTATCTTAATACTTAAAATATCCCACTGATACCAGAGAAATACGAGAATGACTTTAATTCAACCATTTTATTTTTAGAACATAAGGCATTTTTCTCAAATCCATTTGAAAATAAATATTTTAATAAATATAATAAATAAAAGTTTACATGCCATCATGCACACAAAATTACATAAATAAATATTTCCAAATAAATTATGCTTGAGTGTTTCAACAAACACTTCGGTATAGAAAAAACTTATAAATTCTTGCTCTTCCATTAAAAAAGAAAAATATTCAGTGAAGAAAATTTTCCTCCTTAGCAATTTGCTCATGAAAACTTTAAAATAATTTATCCATAGTAAATGTGAACTGTAAACAACATGAACACTGCTAGCTTAAGTAGGACTAGCTCAAGCCGTCACCTCCCCCACACCCTATAAAAATTTCTCTGGTTCAGATTTTTATAAAAAATGACTTCAAGGTCAGGAGAGAGCTCCGCTGTTTTAGGAGGAACTCAGGTAGCTCATCATCCTGTCGATAGTCACTGCACGAATTCTGAAAGCTTGAAGAAGGATGCAGAGCTTGACTTTCGTCTTATAAAAATCCAGGTCTCCAATGGCAGGTCTTGGTGGCACAGTCTCACTGTTGAAATTCAGTGCCTAGGAGAGCAAGTAATGAACATGACATGTATGGTGTTCCAAAATTAAAACATTCACCCATAAAAATGGGGAAAGCCAACACACATCTCAGAGCCTGCAACCCACTCCCTTACGACATCTAAACCCAACCCAGTCTACCCCCAGCCAGAGGGGCAGGCAGAACCTGAGAGGACGAATTCTCATTATCCAAGCTTATGTATCTTAATGAGCACTGAAGAGACCCTTAAAGTGGTTGAGATAATCATCAGAAGTTGCATTTTAGAAAGGAATAATTCTGTTAAGATGACATCTGCTGAGATATTCTTAAATGTTACATTAGGAAGCTACGCCCTTTTTAGAACAGGGATGTGATGGATTGCTATTGATCAAAACTCTATTGGCAACAGACCTGTTTACTCCAAAGATTGCTTTGTGTCAGATAAATAAACCTGGTAATAGACCTCCCAGTTTTAGCCCTCTGATTTGATAACTCGAAGTAAGTAACCTTATATTTTCACAATGATCAATAATTCTATTTGTTCTAGAAAGCCTAGAAGAAAGGTAGGATGGATAAAGTCCTCCCATTTTACAGAGTGAGAAACTGAGGCACAGAGGGCTTGGGCATAGTTGTCTGATTACTGATGGAATTGATTCCAGGGCCCAGACCACCCAACTCTATCTGAAAACGAAATTATTATCTATAGCTCTGTAGGTAGATAGGAACATTCTTTGATACTTGCAGCATGATGTTCAGTGCCTTTCAAATAAATAATTTGGTGAAAGGAAGGAAAGAAAAGGAGGGAGGGAAGGAGGGGGGAGGAAGGGAAGGAAAGAGGAAAGAAAGAAGGAAGGAAAGATTCCTCTTTGGGCAATGATTTCTGACACCTTATTTTTATCCTGTGCCCTGGTCACGAAGGTAGTCACCCTGCTCTTTCTTATGTGAATGTTTCTATGTTTTGTATTAGCACTGTGTGCTACGATGATTTAGAAATTATAAGGCAAGTTCTTGTCTATGAGTGACATTGTGGCTATCCCCAGATGATGTCATTCTTTTATTTCATTCACATTTTGGTTCAGAATGGGTCATACCCAGGCACTACCCTGCTTGTTGTCTCTACCAATATTTGCAGATGTGCATACTGGTCCCCCACATGGACATCTAGGAGACTTTAGAAGTGAGCAAGAAGTGTAGTGGAATCCCTTTGATGGAGGCTTAAATCCTGGCGCAGCCACTTACACAAGCTGTGTGACCCTGGACAAGTGGCTAACTCTAAGTTTTGGTTTCCTCTCTTGTACAGACCTGATATGGTTGTACAGACCGGACAATGGAAGAAAATGTATGAAAACATTTGCAGAGAGCCTGGTGCATACTACTTGGTTTAATAGATGGATGGCTGCTTTTCTAAATGTGATCTGCTCATGTTTGCTTTTGCTCTAGAGCAGTGGTTCTCAACCTTTCTAATGCTGTGACCCCGCAATACAGTTCCTCATGTTGCAGTGACCCCCAAACCAAAAAATAATTTTGGTGGCTACTTCATAACTGTAATTTTGCTACAGTTATGATTCGGAATGTAAATACCTGATATGCATTATGTATTTTCCGATGGCTTTAGGTGACCCCGCTGGGGTCGCGACGCACAGGTTGAGAACCACTGCTCTAGAGGACACCCTCGAGGCCATAGCTCCACAGAGGCTTTAGAATAGGGATTTTAGGCCTCTCCCAGTCCAGAAAGGGCTGACTGTCTCCATTAGGGGCCCTGGCTGGCTATCTCAGAATAAGAAAGGTGCTCTCACTGATAGGAGGAAGGTCTTACCTGCATCAGCTCATCAATAGCTGCCAGCATGTTTTGATTCAGAATGATTTGCCTCTTAGGATCCATCAAAAGTTTTGCATTCATGGCCTTAAACTCCTCCTGGTACATCTTCAAGTCCTCATAGATACTACTAAAGCACAGGGTCTGGGCGACATGACAAAATAGGAAAGAAACTATTGATATGAGCTAAAGATGTTTTCTTCCCCCGCCCATTGCATCTGAGGAAAGAGCTTGTGTCTCACCATCATAAAAGAGGCCTTACCGGAAACCAGGCAACTCCCATTCTAGAAGAAAAAAAATAATCAGACATCAATGGTATAAATTCATAAAATAGGCTGAAACTTTTTTTTAAAACACTTTTTTTTTTATTTTATTCATTTTTAGAAAGGAGAGAGGGAGAGAGAGAAACAGAGAGAGAGAGAGAAGGGGGAAGAGCTGAAAGCATCAACTCCCATATGTGCCTTGACCAGGCAAGCCCAGGGTTTCGAACTGGCGACCTCAGCATTTCCAGGTCGATGCTTTATCCACTGCGCCACCACAGGTCAGGCTAGACTGAAACTTTTAATTTTCCAACTTACAGTTATGAAAGAGATCTCTTTGGAACCCAGACAATTCTCATTCTAGAAAAAATATCACAGATCAAAGATAGTATTAATATAAAATTTTCTGGCTTTTCTTCTCAAACATATCTTTTTTTTATTGAGGTTAAAAAACATAACAAAATTTTCCATCTTAACTATTTTTAAGTGTCCAGTTCAGTGGTGTTAAGTATAGTCATATTCTGAAAAACCATATCTGTTCTTATCAATTTTTTTCACCTCCAACTTTGAAGTGGGACCTGTTAGAGTTTCATGACAGTAAAGACCAGAAACATGCCCATTTTTGTAAGAAGGTAAAGTTTAAAACGCAGCTTTTAACTGTATTGTGCTTTGGGAGGAGTATCGTCCATACCGTGGTTAATTCCTGTGGTAAACAGGCCTCTACTGTGCTGGTTTTATCTTTTGTGATATCTTCATGATCGATCTCTTCAGAAGTGCAGGAGTAAAATTCTAGAGTCTTGCTGACCTGTATGAAACAGAAGAAACCCACTTTATAATATTAATAAGATCCCTGGCTCCTCATTCCCTGGGGGCCAGCGGAGCCAGAGCTGGCTGCCCTTGACTTCTGTATCTTTGACCTTAAAGGAAACTCAAGCTCTTCAGAAAACAACAGGAAACAGATCATTTACCCTCTGTCCCTCCCTCCTCTCCCTTCGCTCTTAGGATGTGTTTTCCTGGGTAACATGTTTTTCCATTGTATAAACACTATAAATCATTTCAACAGGCTGTGCTAGTCAGCATCTATACCACACTATGATACTTGCTTCTGGTGAAAATGTTTTCTCTTTTGCCAAAGTGCCTGTGGTTTATGGCTATATATATATTTCAATTATAACTTCTAAAGGGGAACCGTTAAGGTCACAAATTGATGGATATGACAAACAGGCAACCCTAAGGACAAGTTGAGATTTAATTTGTGGTACACACACACAAAGATGACATCTTGTGAAAACCTTATACAGCACTGTTGAGTATAATTATAAAATTTATCCTAAGAAGTTAATGACTTTTTGATTGAAAATCTATTATAGATTGTTTTTCACTCACTAAGTCTGATGTGTGCCAGGCACTGGGTTAAGTACTAAGAATCATAACAAAGAGGAGGACTATGTTGTGCCCTTCAGAACTCCAGGTTCATCTGAGGTGACAGGCAAGTGCCCAGACTGGGAGACGTGTGTTCAGGTGAGAAGAGCTGAGCAGGGTGTGACAGTTCTGAGGAGGGAGTGGAAAGGAAGCCAAGGCTGCACCAGAGCTGGGACATTGGCCATTGCAGGGTTAGAATGCTGGCAGGCAGAGGGAGGATTTCTGGCCAAGGGCACTGCAGAGCCGGGCAGCAAGACTTGGGAGTGCAGAACATGTTTGGGACCGGGAGTAAAATTCCTGTCTGTGGCAGGCAGAATGACTCCCCCAACACACACCACCAAATGGATCTGCCAGCCCTGGAACCTGAGAATCTGTTACATTACCCGGCAGAAGGGAATTAAGTTTGCTAGTCAGCTGACCTTAAAACAGGTTATCTTGGATCATCTGGGTAAGCCCAATGTAATCACTGGGTCCTTAGTAGTGAAAGAGGGAGGCAGAAGAGTCTGGTCAGAGTGATGCAGCATGAGAAAGACTCAACTGGCCTTTGCTGGCTTTGAAGATGGGAGGGGCCACATCCCAAGGGACAGGGCAGGGACAGCCTCCAGAAGCTAGAAAAGGTAAGGAAACACAGTCTACTCCAGTCTCCAGAAAGGGACACAGCTCTGCTGATAGCCTTGATTTTAGCCCAGTGTGACCCATTTTGGATTTCTGACCTCCAGGGAGGTAAGATAATAAATTCATGTTGTTTAATTTGTTAGGGTAGCCACAGAAAACAAATACACTGTTTATTCCTGGAAGTTTTCATACAGACCTGGGAGCCGCCAGATTCAGCAGACTGTAAAAAGTTAGGTTTGGGAATGTGGGCCCATGGCTGTAGCTATTCAGATCTTTTCAAGAGAAGCTGAAAATCTAGATTCTTTTATGGAAAGTCCACTTCCATAAAATAGCGTCAAACTAAAAAATCAAAAGGCCCTGGCCAGTTGGCTCAGTGGATAGAGCGTCAGCCTGGCATATGGACGTCCCAGTTCGATCCCTGGTCAGATGATGATACCTCGTTGATTCAAGCATCAGCCCCAGCTGGGGGTTGCCAGGTGGATCCCTGTTGGGGCGCATACAGGAGTCTGTCCATCTCCATTCCTCTCACTTTAAAAAGAATCAAAAGAAAATATAAAAGACATAGGCCAAATGACAAATCCGTGTGCTGGGTGTGTGGCCTGCGAATGGCATGCACTGGCCACCTGTTTTCTGCAACGGCCAGCTATTTTTTTTGCCAAACGACACAGGAATGATATATATAAAAAAATCAAATTGAATTCTGCAATCCTTTGACCTTTTAAGTGTTCCATGTGGGAATAGAAGAGTCAGCTTTTTCATCTAAAGCACCTATTTAAACTGGAGCTCCTAAATTTTATCTACATTGAATCTTCAGGAATTGCCAGCACATTATTAAAGATAAGGAAAAAAAGCGTTCTTTCAGGAGGCCTTATGGCTCTGAGTTTAAGACACTCATAAAACAAAAAGCTAAAAATATTCAAGAAAGATTTACTAGAGAGCAGGAAAGCAAAAGGACATTTTTTAAAACATCTTAGCTCATTGCAGCAAAAGCAATCTTTTATTGGAGCACTTTTAAAAGGAAAAAAATATTTTTTTCTTTTATGAAAGGAAAATAAAACCTAAAAAAATGAGTGAAACTTTAAATAAGATTAGATAATCCTCTCCCTAGAAAATGAAAGCTGGATGGCACTGTCCCAGGCTCTCTGAACTGCATTGTGCTGACCGCACTGAGTCCTCTGTTGGATGTTGGTGAGTGGCTGAGGGCAAGTCTGATTCATCGTAGCCCCTGGAGCACGGAGGCTGCACCTAACCACGGTTTCCTGAATTGGTCAGTGTCAGAAAGTATGGGCCTGACACAGTTCCATCTCTGTTGGCAGGCTACAGGGAACACTGTAAATACTCACTGTCCTCTGTGTAGACACAGCCCAAAGGAATGCCATGATAATTTATTACCACTCTTGCTTTCTCTGGAGACAGTTTCATTGAGACTCCTTAGCTAATAGTTGGGCCATTTGTAAAGTACCCTCTTCCTCTCTTGACAGCTTCTGATAAACCTCCACAATTTCCCTGCAGTCCCTTCAGGTGACCAGGGGTTTACAAAAGCCCTTCTCTAAAGAAGCTGCAATGTGTGAACAGGCCTTTGAAAAGCTCACCTTCTGAAGCGTTTCGCTGATGGCCCTCAGCAGGTTCTGGGAGCGGCTGAGGCACTGGAACATTCCTCGGTCTGCTGTGGCTGTGGGAAGGTTCCTGGCCAAACTGAGATGGTGTAGGAGGACCAGGGTGGCCAGAAGGAGGAGGTCTGGGTGGGAATAGGGGGGGGGGGGCTGGCTGAGGTGGTCCACCTGATTTAGCATCCCTCTACCATCCATCTATTCTGGTTATCTCCACCCAACTGACTCTCTGGGCGCCAACCTCCCACCACCATATAAGAATCTTCCTTAAACATCTGAGAGATGATTTAAGTTCTTGGAAGGCAGTGCTTTGTGCTAGGGTTAGAAACCAACTCACGGCAAGGAAGTCCCAATGAACTCAGACAAAGGTGCTGGAATCAAAGCTCAGCCAGAAAATTTCTCCACTTAAATGGGAAACTGAGGCCAGGTGGTGAAGTGATTGACCCAGTGTTTTGGGAAGAGTGGGGTATCAAAGCCTCATTTTGAAATTGGCTGGGATCTGCCCTCTTGGAGCTGCAGCTGAGGGACCCAAGAAACCATCCCGGTGGGACCTCAGTTTCTCACTTGTGAAGTGGGCGTAATAATGATACTTATAGCTCAAAGGGCTGTTTCAAGATCAAAAGAGACAATGTCTGTTTTAATGCATAGAAAGCAAGCAATTAAGTCTCTCCAACCCCTTCTTTCTCCTCTACTGGAACCAGCTGATTGTTTTCAGCTTCTCTTTAGCTGTAGCAAGTTTCTGCCTCCTCTTCCCGTGCTGCCGGCCCTCCCCACTCGAGCCCGGTCTGGGCTGCCGGGCTACTCACTGTGCGGGGTACGCATGCTGAGCCTAGCGCTGCGCGGACACCGAGCCAGCAGCTGGACGCGGACCGCTGGACGCTGCAGGTGAGGGCGGTGGTTGGGAAGCGGCCCGGGGAGTCACATATTTATAATTGTCCAGAGGCGCGGCAGGACTTTCCCCGGACTCTGGTCTCTTGCTTGCTTTCTCTCTACATCAGCCTCTCGGTGACACGCGGAGAGCAGCCCGCGGGGCCTTGCGGCGCTTTCGGATTAACTCCCCGGTGCCCCACCGCAGGCGTTCGGGACGGCCCCGCCGCCTCCGGCCTGGCCCAAAGCGAAAGCGAAATTCGCGCAGGATTGCCGCTAGGGCCCCCGGGCACGGCCGACGCGACGCCCACCCCCTTGGTCCCCCACTTCCAACTCCCAGTTACCCTGCCCTCACCCCACCTCCTTGCAGCGCCCTCTTCCGACGGAGCGCCGAGTGCTGCCACCCACTCATCCAGCATATCCAGACGTACCCTGATCGTGACCTCCCACCTAGTTCTGGACTGGGTTGGACAACCGATTTATTTGTTCTTTTGTTAGTCTGTATGTTGTTCTGTCCATTCATCTGTCCTTCCATCCGTCCATCCATCCATCCATTCATCCATTCATTCATATGGTCCACAATGTGCCAAGCAGACATTGTGCCAGCCATGGGACACCCAGTGGTGAACACGACCTTTGGGGTACTTCTACACCAAATCTGATTCAATGTGTTTTGCTCACAGGCACTGTCTTAAACATGAAAAGGGACAAAACCAGACCATATAATAACTACTGTCATCGAGAATCCAGTTTCTTAGAGAGTCTAGGAGAGAATCGTGACAATTTAATTTTAAAAATATTTTATTCATTCATTTTAATTTTTTTTTTTTTTTTTTACAGAGACAGAGAGTTAGAGTGAGGGATAGACAGGGACAGACAGACAGGAATGGAGAGATGAGAAGCATCAATCATTAGTTTTTCATTGCACATTGCGACACCTTAGTTGTTCATTGATTGCTTTCTCATATGTGCCTTGACCATGGACCTTCAGCGGACCGAGTAACCCCTTGCTTGAGCCAGCGACCTTGGGTCCAAGCTGGTGAATTTTTGCTCAAACCAGAGGAGCCCACGTTCAAGCTGGTGACCTTGGGGTCTCGAACCTGGGTCTTCCGCATCCCAGTCTAACGCTCTATCCACTGTGCCACCGCCTGGTCAGGCTATTCATTCATTTTAGAGAGGAGAGAGAGAGAGAGAGAGAGAAAGAGAAAAGTCAGGGAGGAGCAAGAAGCATCAAGTCCCATATATGCCTTGACCAAGCAAGCCCAGGGTTTCGAACCAGCAACCTCAGTGTTCCAGGTTGATGCCTTATCCACTGTGCCACCACAGGCCAGGTGAATCATGAAAATTTAGTGGAAAGGATGCACAGGGTCCTGGGAGAAGATCAGAGGGATGGCGCCTCAGTAGGAGCCATCAGAGTAGAGATGGAAAGGCTTCTAGGAGCGAGGCCCTCGGCCAGAGTGTTGAGGGATGAGTAGGCATTAGACAGTGTCCAGTTGGAGGATATGCGGGTTCTCGGTAGGGGGAACAAGGATCAGAATGCTGTCATGAGGGGGCAGGGAGGTGGCTCTCTAGGGGTCCTGCTGTCAAGGTGTGAGATTGGACAGGACTACAGGGCTGTGCCAGAAGGGTAGTAGATTCCATGCTAAGGAGTGTACATTCTGCTAAGTGTGGTGAGGAGCCTTCTAGAGTTTTAGACAGGAGATATGATTTGATATGCATGATGCAAAGATTTCTTCAGCAGTAGTATAGAGGATGGATCTCTGGGGTCAGGAGTGGAGTAGAGGAAGCAATTGGGAGGGCATGCCACGGCCTCATTCAGAATGAAGAGCAAAGGGTGGGCAAGAGGGATTCTCAGGACAGGAAGGGGCCAAGGCATGGTAACTCCTCAGGTGTGAGGGCCAGAGGAGGCCTGAGAATAGTTGACTAGAGATTGTTCCAGTTTCTGCACAGGGCTTGCTGTAACAGGGCAGTGGATTTGGAGGAGACAATGTGAAGTTCCATTTTGGATGTGTTGGGTTTGAGGTTCCTGTGGGACTTTTCAGGTCATTCATTTCTACCACAAGCATTAGTCACCCTGGGTATTTATGAAAGGGAGGGATGTGTTTGGTCACCCATTTAAAGCTTCTGAAGGGTTGTACTGCACTAAGGCCCTAGGACTTCACTATGGAGCTGCCAGTGTCCAGCCTTGAGCAGATTCAACAATCTTGGATAGGGATAAGCCTTTTGGAATACAGGAGAGAAGAGTGGGCACTTCCTCTTTCTCTCCTCCAGTTCCACATTGATAGCTGGATAGATGGGATCATTGTAAGCCCTGGGATGAACACTTGGCTGGGCCAACCTCTACTGAAGATGATGAAGCCAATTGGGAAGAAGCTGTGTTGGCCCTTGGTCTGATTCAAGCTCTCTCTGTGTTGGCATCACCGCTGCCCCCCCCCCCCCATCATTTGCTTGAAGATGATAAGGCACCCACCTTAGGGACTTTTAGATGTATGCAAATAAGAGTACTAGTTGACCACTGAGGCTCCTTCCAGGGCTACTGTCTGTGAATTCCCCCATAGAGATAGAGAGCATAGGTTGTCAGAAACAATTACATCTAACAGATTGTGTGAAGCAAATTACAGGTACATAGCTATGTTGTTGCCATAGGGGTTTAGGATGGAATTAAATGTACTTAAAGTCAGAATGGAGTCAAGCCTATCACAGGATTTCTCCCTGGAAGGCCATCTCTTTTGGAAAAGTAATTTCTGGGACATAAATAAGCACAGACCCCTGCTCAGACATAGTTTCTAACCTATACTCTTTTGCAACAATTATCTGATGTGCTGCACATACCGTAGTCAAGATAAAATGAAAAACTTCTGGAATAACATTACTTTTCTACAAGAGACATTATTTGACCCGTGATCACTACTACATAGTGTCTGGCATTTGTACTGGAAGTCTTGGCCAATGCTATAAGGAAAGGAAAAGAAATGAGAGGTTTACAAATTAGAAAGAAAAAATAAAATTATCATTATTTACAGTTGATATATAGAAAAACAACAGAAACAATAGAGCAAATAGTAGAATTAATAAGAGAATTCAGCAACTTCACTGGATAGTTATCAACTTTCAAAAATCAAATGGTGGTACATCTGCAACTACCAATTAGAAAATATAATAAAAATAATATGCCAGATAATAAATAAATAATGAAAAGAAGATACTATTCACAGTAGCAGCCAAACTACATAAAGTAACTGCCTATCTATAGAGGGGCAGTATAATAGTTGAGTATTGCCTCTAAACTATTTAAATCCAAATTCTGTTACTTGTATTGTTACTGTGTGTTCCTGCGCAAGTTATCTTTCTGAGTTCAGTTTCCTCATCTAGAAAATGATAATAAAAGTACCCATATTTTGGGTTGTTGTGTTTATTACATGAGTTAGTATAAGTACAGAATTGTCTTTGGAGAAAAATTTAAAAGTCTAATCAAGAACATAGAGTGGATTAATTGAAATGGAAAT
This sequence comes from Saccopteryx leptura, assembly GCF_036850995.1. Classification (NCBI taxonomy): domain Eukaryota; kingdom Metazoa; phylum Chordata; class Mammalia; order Chiroptera; family Emballonuridae; genus Saccopteryx; species Saccopteryx leptura. The sequence goes on from NC_089504.1 coordinate 200,988,948, forward strand.
ACATTCTCTAACCTTGCATGAAAGGCCTTATTATATAAAGCTCAAAATATAGTCTTTTTTTGTTAATGTACATATTCAATGTAATCTCAATACTAATTAGAAATAAATTTTCTGAGGAACTTAATAATAAATCTACTCTAAAATATGTAAGAATAAAAGCCTTTGACTAAGCTCAACTTGTAAAGGAATCATAAAGATGTGGTAGTAGCACTTCCAGATATAAAGACATAGTTCAAAGCAATGGTAATAAAAATAGTGTTTGACAAAAAAAAAAAAAAAAAAAAAAAAATAGCCAAATGAGCCTGACCAGTGGTGGCACAGTAAATAGAGCATCAGTCTGGGACGCTGAGGTCCCAGATTTGAAACCCCAATATTGCCAGCTCGAGCGCAAGATCATCATCATGATCCCAAGGTTGCTGGCTTGATCAAGGAATCATAGGCTCGGCTTGAGTCCCCTAGTCAAGGCACTCAAGACACATATGAGAAGCAATCAATGAACAACTAAAGTGACACAACTATGAGTTGATGCTTCTCATCTCTCTCCCTTACTCTCTGTTTCTTTCTCGCTTACTAAAAAAATAAAATAAAAATAACAGCCAAATGATGAACTGTTGAAGCAAAATAAAGAAACTAGAACAAACTCATATATATGGGTATTTAGTACGAGATACAGAGGGCATCCAGATTAATGAGAAAAGCATGAATTATTTATTAGAAAGTGCTCACTGTGTGGTAAAAAATAAAACAACTCCAACCTAAAACAAAATGCAGAGTCCAAGCCATTTGGAAGTTCGTTAAACACTAAATTATTACGGGAGTAGAAGAAAATGTAGGAAACTATATTGTGATTCAAGAAGATGAAGGATTTTTTTAAAAAAACATAAAAATTCCAGGCCATACAACAAAATACTGATAAATTTGATTACATAAAAATTAAAAATTTCTATAGTATGATTTCCTGTTAACCATGGACAAAGTTAACAGACAGCTGACAGCTTAGGAGAAGATATTTTGCAATGTCTAAAACCAATAGGGAAGTATACAAGGAACTCCTGTAAATCAGAAAGAAAAAGACAGAAATCCCAGTGAAAATGGACAAAGTTTGTAAACAGGAGATTTACAGAGAGGAAACCCCAAAAGCTAACCAGCATCATAAGATACTCAGATAATATTATAATCAAAAAAGTACAAATGAAACAAGAATGAGATATCATTTTATAACTCTGAGACTGAGAAAATTGGTACATTACTGACAAGTGCTGTGGAAATGTAGGATTCTAGTATTCTTGGTATAATGCAAGTAAGACCGATACAGCTGTGCTGGAAGACATTCTGGCATGGTGTGGGCAGATTCAGTCTGTGCACATCTGATGATGCAGAGTTCTACCTTGGGTATATATCCCAAAAAGATTCTTATGAAGGCTCCAAGAGAGACGTGTGAAAATGCTCATTAAGCCAGTGTTTGTAGTGGGAAGAAGTCGGAGGCAATCTACAATAATTCCCCAGCACTGGGGGAGTGAGTCAGTAAAATGTGAGGGACCCATTCATGGCGTATTCTGCAGCAGTTATGAGTAATGGACTGGATGTACATGCAGCAACATGGATAGATCTTGTAAACATAATACTAGGTAAAAAATATACGGTAAAAACAGAATAAGACCTGTATATAATATTAGATGTAGAGTCAGATTTGGTTTGGAATTCAAAAAATTTGGATTTTAGAAAGGGAAGAGGCAGCATCTTATGATCAAACACTATTTCTGCAACAAAATGTAGGAATGGTTACACAAAGTGGATGATGACTACAAATAAGCCCCTGTCCCTTGAGTTAGATTTTGCTGCTGAATTTAAGAAATCACTTTTGGTGTCTAGAACTTTTTTGGTTTCAGAATTGTGAATAAGTGATTGTGGACTTCTATTTACTTAAATAAGAAGAATATATTTACAGTGATGCACATCACACAAGGACACTTACAAACAGAAAGATATATGTTAAATATATATATTAGGCTAGATCTCACTAAGAAGAGAAGGGGATGAGAATGAGAAATGGGGGTAAAGAAAATACTTAGATACTTGCATGCACACATGTAAGAGAAGGGACTGATGATGTCATCGATTGATGAATGTAATCAGTTTAATCTTCTATCTGAAGTCCTTATTCTGCCCAAGATGGAGATAGGTAAAGACATCCTTTGGAAACAGTTAATTGACATACTTGTTTACAACCTTCAATTATAATTTTTGGTGCATTCAGATAGTTTTTCTATTAGTTATTTCTTTCCCATTCACTTTGAGCAATGGGCCAATCTGGGATCTCACATAATAGCTTCATCAGGGGAATCAAGGGGCTTTTTAAGAATTTGGCACAACATATCAAGGACTTATATTAGGGGTTCTTGACTGAAGGCATTCTTGCTCCCCATTGTATGGAGACATTTTTGGTTGTCAAAATTGGGGGAGGTGGAGGGTTGCTACTAGTATCTAGTGGGTAGAGGAATGCTGCTAAATGCTGCTAAACATCCTACAGTACACAGGATAACCCTGTGCCTCCCCCAAACTACCAATACTGCTGGACTGAGAGACAGTAGCTGATATGAGGCCGCTAGGTAGCTCAGAATGCCTGCCTTCATCCTTTCTTCTTTCTTCTTCTTCCTTCTTTCTTCTTTCTTCTTCTTCTTCATCCTCCTCCTCCTCCTTCTCCTTCTTTCTTCTTCTCCTTCTCCTCCTCCTCCTCCTCCCTCCTCCTCCTCCTTCTCCTTCTTCTACTCTTCTTTCTTCTTTCTTCTTCTTCTTCATTCTCCTCCTCCTTCTCCTTCTCCTCCTTCTCCTTCTCCCCCCCCTCCTCCTCCTCCTCCTCCTCCTCCTTCTTCTTCTTCTTCTTCTTCTTCTTCTTCTTCTTCTTCTTCTTCTTCTTCTTCTTCTTCTTCTTCTTCTTCTTCTTCTTCTTTTCTTCTTTTGTCTTCTTTCTTCTTTCTTTCTTTCTTTCTTTCTTTCTTTCTTTCTTTCTTTCTTTCTTTCTTTCTTTTTTCTTCTTCCTTCTCCTCTTCCTCCTCTCCCCCCCCTCCTTCTCCTCCTCCTCCTTCTTTCTTCTTCTTCTTCATCTTCTAGTAGGGGAGATAGAGAGACAGACTCCTGCATGTGCCCTGACTGGGGTCCACCCAGCAACCATTGTCTGGGGTTGATGTTCTTCCCATCTGGGGCCATGCATGCAACTTAGCTATTTTTAACACCTGAGGCAGAAGCTCCACAGAGCCATCCTCAGCACTCAGGGCCAATGTGCTTGAATCAATCGAACCATGGCTGTGGGAGAAGAAGAGAGAGAGAGAGAAGGGAGAGGGGAGGAGAATCAGATGGTAGCTTCTTCTATGTGCCCTAACCGAGAATCAAACCTGGGACTTCCACATACCAGGTCAACGCTCTACTGCTAGGCCAACCAGCCAGGGCCATTCTTCTTCTTTATATATAGACAATTCATAGTCATAGGCCCTGAACAGAAGTCTTTGGGCTGTATCTTTAGTGTCATACTTTAGAGTGGCAGCCCATCTGTGGAAGAAGTGAGATCCCAAAGAGGCTTATGATCAGTTGAAACTGTAAAGGTTAATCTGCAGGTAGGTACTGTGAACACTAGAATCCTTTCTAACATAGCAAGGACTTGACAGTTTGCCTACAGTTATAGTCCACAGGTGTCATTAAATTTGAGTATATATCAGCTGGTGCTTTAGTGCCATCTGACAGTCTCGGGTCCAGTATAGCTCTAATCCTGTGACCTGTCAGGGTACCTTGTTGCATACCAACCCCAAGTATGACATGCTGACGAGGCTTTGGTAGTGAAATGTTTCAGCAGCAGTGAGAGAAATAGTGAGTTGAGCCAAAAAGACTTGTAAAGTAACTTTGAATCTATGATCAAAAGACCTAGCTGCTTTTTGCTCCTTGGTAGCTGTATGAGCTTGGACATACCTCTGCCTTTCCTAATTTTCATATCTGCAAAGTAGAGAGAGCAACCCCTGGTTGTTTACTTTGTCTTGTGAGTCAGATTGTATAATGAACAGTTTATAATTTTGTAAAATGGTAGCGTGTCATTGCTATGAGATATCACTACACAATGAGAGATGTAGTGTTGTTTTTTTTGGATTAAGATACATGTGCACCAGCTTCTTCTACAACTGCCTCTTTGCAATGTTAAGTGGCAACTTCCCAATGAGGGGGAGGATAAGTCCTAAATAGTCACAAAAATGTTTCTATAGGCAACATCCATATGTTAACAATACCATCTTGAAGAATCTCACAAATATTAGCAATGGGCTTCAAGAAAAAATTCCAGGAAAGGTGCTGTTATTGCTTATTAATACCCAAGTATAAAGATTTTATTAATACTGTTGCAAACTTTTCTGCATCTTGAGACAGTTTAACAAGCTTCCTGAATATGATGCAGCTCCTGAGCATTCAGCCTCATGAATGATGATTACCTGATATCTAGATGTTATAAAGAAAAAATTGATAATTTGGTTATAGAAAAATTAAACATTTCTACAAAGAAAAGATACCATATATAACATTTAAAAACAAATGATGGTCCTGGCTGGTTAGCTCAGTTGGTTAAGAGAGTCCTCCCCCAAAAAACAAGTTTGATCCCCAGTCGGCACATACGGGAAGCAACCAACGAATGCACGTCTGAGTGGAACAACAAATGAAAATGACAAATGATAATCTACCCTGTTTCCTTGAAAATAAGACAGTGTCTTATATTAATTTTTGCTCCTAAAGACGTGCTAGGTCTTATTTTCGGGGAAACAGGGTAGGAAAAACACTTGCAACAGCATATGAAGGACCAAGGGTTAATGTCACTTGTATGTAAATATGAATATCACCAAGCAAAAAGCCAACAGTCCAATGCAAAAATGGGCAGAGGATATGAAAAGATGGTTCAAAGGAAGAGAAATACAAATTACTTATAAATATGAAAAATACTCAGCTGCACTCAAAATTAAAGACATGCAAATAAAAACTACTAGGATTTATAACCTATAAATTTCAAAACTACAGAGTTTGACGATTTATAGGTTGTGTATGGGTATGTGGAGGCAGGTTGCCACGTTCTGTTGGAGAGGTGTATTCTAGTGCCATGTATTTGGAGGGTTAGTTGACAACAGCTGTCGAAATAAAAAATGCACATAAACATTTTCTCAGCAATTCCACTTCTAAGAATTTATTCTATAAACTTTTTTGCACATATACATAAATATTGGGTTTATTATTATTATTTTTTTATTTAGTGAGAGGAGGGGAGGCAGAGAGAAAGATTCCAGCATGTGCCCTGACTGGCATCCACCTGGCATGCCCACCAGGGGGCGATGCTCTGCCCATCTAGGGCATTGCTCTATTGCAACTGCAGCCATTCTAGCGCCTGAGGCAGAGGCTATGGAGCCATTCTCAGCATCCAGGGCCAACTTGCAGCAATTGAGCCATGGCTGCAGGAGGGAGGAGAAGAGAGAGAGAGAGAAGTGAGAAGAGGAGGGCTGGAAAAGCAGATGGGCACTTCTCCTGTGTGCCCTGACTGGGAATCAAACCCAGGACATCCATACAATGGGCCAATATTCTACCACTGAGCTAACTGGCCAGAGCATAAAGATTATTTTTCATTAAAAGTATCATTTTTAACATCAAAAGACTAGAAACACTTGAAATGTCCATTAATAAGGGATTGTTTAAATAAAACATTATTGATCTTTTCAATGGGCTACTATATACCTATTAAAAAACATTAAATTAAATTTATATGCATTACAGGAACAATCTTCATTACGTGAAAAATCAAGGTTCAGATCAGTGTATTGTATAGTTCCATTTGTGCAAGGAAAAGTGTACACACATACATACACACATATACACACATAGATATAAGTATAGTATAGATAGAGCTTTACACTCATAAGAGAATAGAAAATCAATGACCATTGCCTCTGGAGAATGAAATTGGATCTTTGAAATAGAAAGAAAAGCTACTTTTTATTGAAAAACCACTGTTTAAATTATTTAATATGCAAATATATCAGTTTTATTTATCTTTGTTTTGCTTTTTAAATTGCATTTTAAAAGAACACCTACTGGCAGGTGACAGTGAACTGCTAAGACAGCTGTTGGGCTCATTCTGAGTTTTTTACAGAGAATTTCCTATAAATTGAAGCATTCTTGCTGGGTTTGCAGTACAAACATTGAATATGTGGGTTGAGGCAGGGGCTTCTGTGTCTGATTCACTCCATCCATTCATCCATCCATCCATCCAATTCACTCACCCATCTTCTCACTTTATTTTGAAGAATATTCTACATGTCTGCTATGCACATTTAGATCATCCTTTTCTATTGATTTTAATTTATTGTGTTTACATAGATTCAAGTGTCCCACCGAATACATGTTATCATCCCTTTTAATTATTATGTGCACTGACATTATTATTTCACTGGCTAGAACCTTTCTAGCCTGTGGCCTCATGAAGTGATTTAACCATGGGCTTTCTAGTCCCAGGTTAAAATCCAGCCTCATCAATTTCTAACTGTGCAATCTTGGGCAATTTTCTTAACTTTCCTGACCTCTGGTAAAACAGAGAGAAAATCACCTGCCTGGTGGGTTTGTTGGGATGATTTGTTGGGATAATGTATACACAGTGAGACAGAGCCCTATACCACAGTAGCATTGCTGGTTTCCTTTGCTGGCATTGATTTCTAAACAGTGACTGATGAGGTCTTAAATAGCCCCTCAAAGGCACATCACATGTCTTATTCATCAATGAGTAGAATGGTTAGGCTTAGTATATATTATGATGCAGTACGGCCTCAAATGTGGAAGAAAACAATATTCTGAGTCAAGATTATCCTTTTTGGCTTCTTAATAAACAATGAAAATTTCTCAACAGATGAGACCTGAAAGGCAGGCTGGTTGGCACTAGCTCTTTAAATTCCCCAAATAGCCATTTTATTGCTTTATTCATTTATGCTTAGTTTCCAGGGTTCTTCATTACCCCACATGCATATGAAGAACCCCTTTTAAGTCTGTTTTTAAAGTACTGGTTTGCTGGCAGCGAGTTCATTAACCTTCTGTTTGTCTTAAATGTCTTCAGATTTGATTAATTTTTAAAATATGTGTTTGCTTAGAGTTATATTCTTTCTGCACCTTTAAAGATATCATTTCAATGTCTTCTGGCTTCCATTGTTTCTGTTTAGAAGTTGCTGTTTTTTTATTGTTTGTTTTTAATTGTTGCTCCTTTGAAGATAATTTGTTTGGGAAGATAGTCTGGCTGTTTATAAGGGGCTTTTAAAATTTATTTTTTCACCCTGGAAATTTGGTTATGACATTTCTAAGTATGTTTTTCTTTGTATTTATTGTGCTTGAGGTTTGTAGCACTTCTTGAATCTGTAATTTGATTCTTTAAAATTGGTTTTGGAAAATTCTCAGTCATTACCTCTTCAAATATTGTTCCTATTGCTCTCCAGTCCCCCTCTGGTACTTTTCTGAAACTCTAATTATACGTGTTTAGACCTTTTCATAATGCCCTACATGTTATGCTATTTTCTGTTTTCCATCTTTGAGTATGTGGGGGGGAGAGGCAGGATCTGGTTGTGTCCATCTGGTTATTTTCTGGCAACCAATCTTCCCAGGAACTAATGTTTTTGTCACTCGTGCCTAAAACTGTTCTTAAGTTCACTTATTGAATGTTTTATTTGTTACTGTATTTTGTAGTTTTCGAGTTTCTACTTGGCTTATTTCATATGTGAATTTTAATTCTCTGACAAAGCCCTCCACTTATCATCTAATCTCTTGAGTGTGTGAGTCACAGCTGTTTTATACTCTGGTCTGATAGTTCTAGAATCTGGATCATCTGTGTATCTCTTTCTATTGTGTATTTTTATCTCATTTTTATTAATATTAATGCAGTGACATTGATAAATCAGGGTACATATGTTCTGAGAAAACATCTCCAGATTATTTTGACATTTGATTACGCTGCATATCCCTCACCAAAGTCAAATTGTCTTCCGTCACCTTCTATCTGGTTTTCTTTGTGCCCCTCCCCTCCCCCAACACCCTCTCTCTCCTTCCTCACCCCCTCCCCACTCCCCCACCCCACCCCTGTTACCATCACATTCTTGTCCATGTCTCTCTCATTTTTATGTCCCATCTATGTATGGGTTTATATAGTTCTTAGTTTTTTATGATTTACTTATTTCACTCTGTATAATGTTATCAAGGTCCATCAATGTTATTGTAAATGATCTGATGTCATCATTTCTTATGGCTGAGTAGTATTCCATAGTATATATGTACCAAAGCTTTTTAATCAACTCATCCTCTGATGGACACTTGGGCTGTTTCCAGATTGTTGCTACTGTGAACAATGCTGCCATAAACATGGGGGTGCACTTCTCCTTCTGGAACAGTTCTATGGTGTTCTTGGGGTATATTCCTAAAAATGGGATAGCTGGGTCAAAAGGCAGTTCGATTTTCAATTTCTTGAGGAATATCCATACTGTTTTCCACAGTGGCTGCACCAGTCTGCATTCCCACCAGCAGTGTAGGAGGGTTCCCATTTCTCCACAAACTCGCCAGCACTTAGGCTGTGTTGTTTTGTTGATGAGCGCCATTCTGACTGGTGTGAGGTGATATCTCATTGTGGTTTTAATTTGCATTTCTCTAATGATTAGTGATGTTGAGCATTTTTTCATATGCATATTGGCCATCAGTATGTCCTCTTTGGAGAAGTGTCTATTCATCTCTTTTGCCCATTTTTGGATTGGGTTGTTTGTCTTCCTGGTGTTGAGATTTACAAGTTCTTTATAAATTTTGGTTATTAACCCCTTATCAGACGTATTGTCAAATATGTTCTCCCATTGTGTAGTTTGTCTTTTTATTCTGTTCTTGTTGTCTTCAGCTGTGCAAAAGCTTTTTAGTTTGATATAGTCCCATTTGTTTATCCTGTCTTTTATTTCATTTCCCTGTGGAGATAAATCAGCAAATATCTCTGCGAGCGATGTCGGAGAGCTTACTGCCTATATTTTCTTCTAAGATGATTATGGTTTCACGGCTTACATTTAAGACTTTTATCCATTTTGAGTTTATTTTTGTGAATGGTGTAAGCTGGTGATCTAGTTTCATTTTTTTGCAGGTAGCTGTCCAATTTTCCCAACACCATTTATTAAAGAGGCTGTCTTTACTCCATTGTATGCCCTTACCTCCTTTGTCAAATATCAGTTGTCCATAGAGCTGTGGGTTTATTTCTGGGTTCTCCATTCTGTTCCATTGATCTATGTGCCTGTTCTTATGCCAGTACCAGGCTGTTTTGAGTATAATGGCCTTGTAGTATAGCTTGATATTAGGAAGTGTTATACCTCCCCCTTTATTCTTCTTTTTTAAGATTGCTGAGGCTATTCATGTTCTCTTTTGGTTCCATATAAATTTTTGGAATATGTGATCTATATCTTTGAAGTATGTCATTGGTATTTTAATTGGTATTGCATTGAATTTATAGATTGCTTTGGGTAATATAGACATTTTAATTATGTTTGTTCTTTGTAACCATGAATACGGTATATACTTCCGCTTGTTTGTATCTTCCTTGATTTCTTTTATCAATGTTTTATAATTTTCTGAATACAAGTCTTTAGTCTCCATGGTTAAATGTACTCCTAGGTACTTTATTTTTTTGGTTGTAATAGAGACGGGGATTGTTTCCTTAATTTGTTTTTCTGACTGTTCATTGTTGCTATATAAAACTGCCTCTGATTTCTGAGTATTAATTTTATATCCTGCCACTTTGCTGAATTCATTTATCAGGTCCAGTAGTTTTTTGACTGAGACTTTAGGGTTTTCTATATACAATATCATATCATCTGCAAATAATGATAGCTTTACTTCTTCTTTTCCAACTTGAATGCCTTCTATTTCTTCTTATCTGATTGCTGTGGCTAGGATTTCCAGGACTATGTTGAATAAGAGTGGTGAAAGGGGGCACCCCTGCCTTATTCCTGATCTTAAGGGGATTGCTTTTAATTTTTGCCCATGATGTTGGCTGTGGGTTTGCCATAGATGGCTTTTATCATGTTGAGGTATGTTCCCTGTATTCCCATTTTGTTGAGAGTTTTGATCATGAATGGGTGCTGGATTTTATCAAATGCTTTTTCTGCATCTATTGAAATTATCGTATGTTTTTTCTCCTTCTTTTTGTTTATGTGATGAATCACATTGATTGATTTGCGAATACTGTATCAGCCTTGCCTCCCCAGAATAAATCCCACTTGATCATGGTGTATGATTTTTTCCATATATTGTTGGATCTGGTTTGCTAATATTTTGTTGAGGATTTTAGCATCTATATTCATCAGAGATATTGGCCTATAATTTTCTTTCTTTGTGTTGTCTTTGCCTGGTTTTGGAATCAGAATTATGCTCGCCTCAAAAAGGAGCTTGGAAGTCTTCCTTCCTCTTGAATTTTTTGAAATAGCTTGAGAAGAATAGGAGTTAGTTCTTCTTTGAATATTTGGTAAAATTCAGTTGTGAAGCCATCTGGCCCAGGACTTTTCTTTGTTGGGAGTTTTTTGATAACTGTTTTGATCTCATTTGGTGTAATCGGTCTGTTTAGGTTTTCTGATTCTTGCAGATTGATTTTTGGAAGATTGTATGTTTCAAGGAATTCTTACATTTCATCTAGGTTGTCTAGTTTTTTGGCATATAGTTCTTCATAGTATTTTCTTACAATATTTTGCATTTCTGTTGTGTCAGTTGTTATTTCTCCACTCTCATGTCTAATTTTATTTATTTGAGTCCTCTCTTTTTCTTGGTGAGTCTAGTTAAAGGTTCATCGATCTTGTTTACCTTTTCAAAGAACCAGTTCCTAGTTTCTTTGATCCTCCGTATTGTTTCTGTAGCCTCTATGTCATTTATTTCTGCTCTGACCTTTTATTATTTCCTTCATTCTACTACATTTGGGCTTTACTTGCTGTTCTTTTTCTAGTTCTTTTAGATTCAGGGTTGTGTTGTTTATTTGAGCTTTTTCTGGCTTCTTAAAGTGTGCCTGTAGTGCTATGAACTTCCCTCTCAGTACTGCTTTCACTGTGTCCCATAAATTTTGAGTGGTTGTATGCTCATTATCACTCATTTCTAGGAATTTTTTTACTTTTTCTTTGATCTCATTCTTAATCCATTTGTTATTTAACAACCTGCTATTTAGTTTCCATGTGTTTGAGAATTTTTGAGCTTTTCTGTTGTGGTTGATTTCTAGTTTCATGCCATTGTGATCAGAGAAAGTGCTTGATATGATTTCAATCTTCTAAAACTTGTTGAGACAACTTTTGTGCCCTAGTATGTGTCTATCCTAGAGAATGTACCATGAGCACTTGAAAAGAATGTATATTCTGCTGCTTTAGGGTAAAAGATTCTGAAGATATCTATTAAATCAAGTTGATCTAGTGTGTCCTTTAAGTCTGCTGTTTCTTTGTTAATTTTCTTTCTTGAGGATCTATCTAGTGATGTTAGTGGGGTATTAAAATCCCCTACTATTATAGTATTGCTGTTGATCTTGCCCTTTATATCCATCAAAGTCTGCTTTATATATTTAGGTGTTCCTATATTAGGTGTGTAGATATTTATAATAGTTATATCTTCCTGTTGGATTGCTCCCTTTATCATTATGTAGTGGCCTTCTATTTCTCTTACTATATTCTTTGTTTTAAAGTCCATTTTGTCTGATATAAGTATTGCTACCCCAGTGTTTTTTTTTTCATTTCCATTTGCATGAAATGTTTTTTTCCATCCTTTTACCTTCAGTCTATGTGCATATTTTGTTTTAAGGTGTGTCTCTTGTAGACAGCATATGTACAGGTCCTGTTTTCTTACTTATGCATCTACCCTATGTTTTTTGATTGGATCATTTAATCCATTTACATTTAAGGTTATTATTGATATGTAGTTGTTTATTGCCATTTTATTCTTTAAAGCTGTATTCCTCTTTTGCTATAATCTTTTCCCAGTAACCTTTGTTTCTCACGCACTCATAAACTAATTACTAAAGAAAAAGGGGCCCTGACCTCTTCTTCTTTAGAAACTAATTTATTTGTGCCATGAGATGAAAATGACACTGACCTTAGTAATTAGTGTGTGTTTGTGCCATGAAAAAAAAAGGTTGAAAATCACTGGTTTACACCATGCCCCTTAATATTTCCTGCAGCATTGGTTTGGTTGTAATGAATTCCTTGAGGGGTTTTTTTTTGTGTGTGGGGGGGAAACTTTTTATTTCTCCTTCAATTTTAAATGATAGCCTTGCTGGATAAAGTAGTCTTGGTTGTAGGTTCTTGTTCTGCTTTACTTTGAATATTTCTTGCCATTCCCTTCTAGCCTCAAGTGTTTCTGTTGAGAAATCTGATGTCATCCTTATGGGGGCTCCTTTGTAGGTGACAGCCTTTTTTTCTCTAGCAGCTTTTAATATTTTCTTTTTATCACTTAGCTTTGGTATTTTAATTATGATGTGTCTTGGTATAGGTTTCTTTGGGTTTCTCTTTAATGGAGTTCTTTGTGCTTCTTGAACTTGTGAGAGTTTCTCCTGCATTAATTTAGGGATCTTTTCAGCTATGATATGATTGAACAAAGTGTCTATCCCTTGTTCTTTCTCTTCTTTGGGAACATCTATAATGTGGATGTTATTTCTCTTTATGTTGTCACAGAGCTCTCTAAGAGTTTCCTCAGACTTTTTGAGTCTCTTTTCTTTTTTCTTCTCTGCTTTCATGCCTTCATTCCAGTTGTCCTCCAACTTGCTGATTCGATCCTCAGCTTCATCCATCCTGTTTTTAATTCCTTCCATTGTGGTCTTCATTTCTGATATTGTATTTGTCATCTCTGACTGATTCTTTTTTAATATTTCAATATCCTTTTTTATACTTGCCATTTCTTTATTTAGGTGATCGTAATGACCATCCATTGTTGTTCTAAGATTCCCTAAGCATCCTTACAATCATTATTTTGAACTCCGCATCCAGAAGTTTGGTTATTTCCATATCACTCAGTTCATTTCCTGGAGGTTTCTCTTGTGGTTTTATTTGGATTGCACTTATCTGTCTTCTCATTATATCTGTGTATTTGGTTGTTTTGTTTGTAGTGCTGGTTGAGTCTAGGCTTGGTGTTGTCTGCATCCAGTTTTCAATTGTGTTATTTCTAGGTCTTCTTGAGTTGGCATCAGCTATTATTTGTAATCCACTTTCAGATTTGGGCCACTTTGGAGTCTTGATTTGTTTGTTTTCTTAACAGGTGATTGTCTTGTTTGCTGATCTCAGCAGGGGGATTATTTGAAACTGTATCCAGGAATGTGGTGGGTGTAACCTGAGGCTCTGAAGTCCTCTTCTGCCAGTTAATCTCTCTGGGGGCAGGTTGCTTTCTCAGCTTCAGTAGGGAGAGGTGTATCTCAGACCTCCATGGAGACCTGAGTTACTGCCCCTCCTCCCCACTTCTTGTTTTCAGCTGTGTTTTATTGTGCTGATTGAAGCTGGAGAGATATCTGGAGATATGTGACCTGGAAGCACTTTGTATTTTGCTTTTTGGAAGGATAAGCCCCTCCCCCAGCTATGGCTACCTCCAGTACTGAATGAGTCAGCTTTTCAGGTCGTCCCCTGCATTCCTCTGTTTCTCGCCATCTGTCTCTCTTTCTCCCCTTTCTTTTTGGAAGACAAGCTGGCCTTTTCAACACACCTCGTTCCCTGGTTACCAGGCAAGTAGCTGTGAGCAGTATTTACTGCTCTTTTCCTTGGAGTGAGAGCCCAGCCTCACGCCCCCCCCCCTCTGTTCCTGTAAGCAGGGGAGATTCAGTCACTCCCTACCAGGTTTGTTGTGGCTTCTTCTTTGCTCCTTGGTTTTTGAGAGCTGTTCTTGTAGTCCAGATTTGGTTTTTCATGCTGATTGTTCATAAATTAGTTTATAATCCAGTTCGGTGGTGTGAGCTGGGAGTCTGTGCATCTGCCTACTCCACTGCCATCTTCAGGTCTCTCTTTTGTGTATTTTTTCTCTTGTACTCATCCCTTTGTATGCCTGGTAATTTTAGATAAAGTGCCAGAAAAAGTTGTAGAGCCTCTCAATAATGTTAACTCTGGCAGGCAGGCAGGTTAAAAGCAAAACACCTTCAACCAAGCAGGGAGCACATTGATTTGAGTTTGGGTTCTAGTCTTTACAAAAGCTGGTCTATATTTCTTTACCCTTATTTCTAGAATGTAGGCCCTGAAAGCAGATGGCATTTACCAAGGGCACTCTGCTTTGGAAGGCTCTGAATGTTCACCTTTATTTACTTAGCACTGTAGCCCTGTTGTTTACTTTAATGTCTCAGCCTCTTACAGCTACTTTTCCTTCTGCTTTTCTAAGTTTTAGCCTGTTCTGTTTACCAGTTGTCAAATATATATACCGTGTGTCCGTAAAGTCATGGTGCACTTTTGACCGGTCACAGGAAAGCAACAAAAGATGATAGAAATGTGAAATCTGCACCAAATAAAAGAAAAACCCTCCCAGTTTCTGTAGGATGATGTGGCAGCATGTGCACATGCACAGATGATGATGTAACACCTTATATACAGCAGAGCAGCCCACAGCCATGCCAGTCAAGATGTGGACGGTACAGAGGAAAGTTCAGTGTGTTCTGTGGCTCGCTAAATTCGAATCCATGGCCAAAGTGCAACATGAGTATCAGTGCATTTATAACAAAGTGCCACCACATAGGAATAACATTATTTGGTGGGATAAGGAGTTGAAAGAAACCGGCAGTTTGGTGGAAAAACCCCGTTCTGGTAGGCCATCAGTCAGTGACGAGTCTAGAGAGGCTATACGGGATAGCTACCTAAGGAGCCCTAAAAAATCTGCATGAGCCCACATTGAACTGCACTGAATAGGTATGAAACTGGGAGAGTTTTCCTTTTATTTGGTGCAGATTTCACATTTCTATCGTCTTTTGTTGCTTTCCTGTGACCGGTCAAAAGTGCACCATGACTTTATGGACACATTGTACAGAGGCAAAAAGCAGTTCAGTCTATTTGAATAACTTCTCTGCACTTTCTGTTACTCCAAAGTCTTGGCATCTCAAATCCTGGTTGCTTTGGTGGCCCTGAATGTCAACATTTGATGCTCCACTGAGTCTGCCAAAATCTCTACTCACCTTCTCTCCTTTTTAACAGCCACTTTTGCTCAGCTTCTTAGTCTTATATTCATTATGTCTATGAGTCAGCAAATGACTCAATGGGGAGTATAGACTGCTAGACTTCTCTTAGTGAGTTTTTCTTATTTCAGGGATCTTGACCTTTGAGTCCTGGCCACCTTGGTGGCTCTTCAATGTTTTCATATATTTGAATTTTATTTGGCTTTTCTAGTTGTTCTCATGGGATGATTTTTTTCTATAAGCTAACCTGTCATGGCTGGAAATAGAAACCAAATTGCCATTTTAAAAACAGAATTTGTTTAGAGTTCTGAAGTTGAAATTCAACTTCAGAGTAATTGTGACAACTGATGGTGTCCTACTTTTTAAGATAATATACTGGCCCTGGGTGGTGTCTCAGTGGATAGAGCATTGGCCTGGCATATGGACATCTCAGGTTCAATTTCTGGTCAGGGCATGCAGGAGAAGTGACCATCTGTTTCTCCACCCTCCATCTCTACCTTCTCTCTCTCTTCCCCTCCTGCAGTCAGTGGCTTGATTGGTTCAAGTGTGGTTCTAGACACTGAGGATAGCTCAGTTGGTCCAAGTGTATTAGCCTCAGGCACTAAAAATAGCTTACTACTCAAGCATCAGCCCAAGATGGGTTGCCAAGTGGATCCCGGTTGGTGTGCATGTGGGAGTTTGCCTCAATATCTCCCTTCCTCTCACCTACAAAAAAAAAAAAAAAAAAAGATAATATACTGTCCTTGCTATAAGAAGAGCTATCATGGACATAGAATAATAACAATAACCAGCAAGATAGCTATTATTATTATCACTCTCATTTTCACAGATGAGGAAACTGAGGAAGAGGTCACCTAAGTCACTGAAAATCATATAGGTAGTAAGCAGAGGTGCTAGGATTTGAATCCATGAAGTCTGACTCTTGAGGTCACTCCTAACAGAAGGGTAGTTCACACAAGTTCTCATTATTGAGAAAGCAATATAACAAGCAATGAGAAATATACAAAGAGGCCTTTACACCATCATTACCCTTCTGAAACTCATAGAATCCATATTCTCCATTTGTATCCCCTAAAGACCTTGCACAGTGCTGGGCATGTGCAGAATCACAATGCAAATATTTTGATTTTTGGATTAGAGCTGAGGTCTGAAGTTATATTTTATTATTTGCCCCTGCTGCTTTTCTGATGTTACTGTAGGAATTCAGCAATCCATTTAGCATTTGTGAAGATGAAGTTTAGGGTTCAGGATACAATTGTGCATTCCAAAAAGGCCATTTGGGGCAAAATCTAGTTCATGCTTTGCTTGTCAAAATCTTTATTGCAACCCTAGCCAATTAGCTCCACAGTAGAGCATCGGACCGGCGTGTGGAAGTTCCGGGTTTGATTCCTAGCCAGGGCACACAGGAGAAGTGCCCATCTGTTTCTCCACCCTTCCCCGTCTACTTCCTCTCTATCTCTCTCTTCCCTTCCTGCAGCCAAGGTTCCATTTGAGCAAAGTTGGCCTGGGCGCTGAGGACGGCTCCATGGCCTCCACCTCAGGCGCTAGAATGGCTGATTGCAACAGAGCAATGTCCCAGAGGGGCAGAGCATCGCCCCCTGGTAAGCATGCCAGGTGGATCCCAGTTGGGTGCATGTGGGAGTCTGACTGCCTCCCCGCTTCTAACTTTGGAAAAAAAAAAATCTTTAATGCAGTGTGAAGGAAGGGACTCCTTTTTCTTATTCAGTTTCTGGACAACTCTAAATTAGAATGTTTTGATAGTCCATCTCACAGGAAGAATTGCCCATCTTTTCTGGCCAATACAGTTGGACAGGAAGGAGTCTAAACCCAACAGTTTGTTATCATATACCTCTGTTTACTTGGTGACTCACTGCATGGGAAATTTACAGGTCTGATAATGCTGATCTCAGAGTAAGGAGAAGGAAAACAGGACGGGAACACATGAGGCTTATTTGTACTTCAGAAAGGGAAGAGTCGAATCAGTTTTCTGTTCCCAAATGCCACCTTTGGCGTCAGAAAGCAAGCTTTTAAGTTAGTAGATTCCTAGAGAAGAAACTCTAGGTGAAAGCAGCAGCAACAATTTCATTTCCTCTGTCATTTTTACAGTGTGAAATACCCCAGCATTTCTCTCCTAATGACACAAACTTACCCAGCGTCAAGGAACTCCAAAGAGTTTAGAACCAGTTCCGTGTGTTTATCTCACTGGTGGTAATATCCTTTTAGACAACAGACACAGAACAGTTCTGAGTGGTTTCTCCTCAGAAAGTGAATACTAATGTTCCCACACCTAATAAATATCTAGCTTTGTAAAAAGATTAAGCAGATGTCTTTCATAAAGCACTGGAAAACTGTCTATTTTGTATTTAAATAGAAAATAACTGATTTCATGGAACAGTTTTAGGGTCCTCATCTACCAAACAGCTTTCTATAAGTGATTTCTGTTTATCTTGAGATCATCTCAACCAAAAATTCCAGGACAGTCAAACCAAAAACTCAGCAAATTCTATACAAAGTTCTAGCAGATCATTGGAACAACTTTTTCTTAGTTAAGTTGCTTAGGGACTTTTTTATTATTTATTATTTATTTTTTTGTATTTTTCCGAAGTTAGAAGCAGGGAGGCAGTCAGACAGACTCCTGCATGCGCCCAACCGGGATCCAACCTGGCATGCCCACCAGGGGGCAATGCTTGGCCCCTTTGAGGGGTTGCTCCACTGCAATGGGAGCCATTCTAGCACCTGAGGTGAAGGCCATGGAGCCATCCTCAGTGCCTGGGCCAATTTTGCTCCAATAAAACCTTGGCTGCAGGAGGGGAAGAGAGAGACAGAGAGAAAGGAGAGGGGGAAGGGTGGAGAAGCAGATGGATGCTTCTCCTGTGTGCCCTGACCGGGAATTGTACCCAGGACTTCAGCACGCTGGGCCAATGCTCTACCGCTGAGCCAACCAGCCAGGGCACTTAGGGTCTTTTTTTAAGAAAGCATCAGTCTCTTTCGAGAAGCTATGGCCAAAATGTACAAGGTGCCTATGAGGCCTAATTGTCATGATGAAGTACAAAGCTATTATGCTGATTTCTTCTCTTTTTGGAAGAAAATATTTTTCAAATTGGGGCCATTGCTCCTTAAACAATATTTCCCTTAAAATAATACAAAATAATATATCACTAAAATAATGTATAAAGGGCTGAAAAACACCTTTTAGAAGATTTTCTTTGCTTCCAGGTGGTAACCAAATAGGTTACTATTTTTAGAATACTGAGGCTTTGTGTGTGGACACAATAATTGAATGACATCAGGTATTGAACAGTTTTCTTAAACAGGGAAGCTTAGTACTTTTCCAGACTGTGTGTAGGGGATTTTGCACCCATATATTATTCTGGCTAGGAGAGACTTGGGGAAAGAATAATCTTGCTGGTTACTGGTAGCAGTAGCTAACATTTATTCAGTATATGTCTTGTGCAGGGGACTGTACTAGGCAATTTTATATTATCATTTCACTTAATGCTCATAACAGCCCTTTGAGCTAGATGCCATTACTATCCCGATTTTACAGATGAGAAAACCAAGTTTTAGTGAGGTTAAATAACTTTCCTAAGAGAGTAGAGCTGATATTAGAACCCAACATATCTTTTCTACTCCCTTAAAATATAATGAGAAGAGGGGCTGGCTGAGGGCTGTAGGAGAGGACTATAAAACACAACCCTTTTGGAAAGCAGGTGGAAATACTTTTCAAAAACCCCTTTTAAAATATGTATATTTTGACCAAATCACTACACTTTTGACTTCTGAGACTGTCATTTAGAGCATTGATCAGAGATTTGGACAATGACTGTAAATCTTCACTGTAACACTGTTTACAAGAGTTTATGATATAGGTTGAAAACAACTGATTGTCCATAATAAGGCACATAAATATAAATTATGACAGAGGCGCAGTTGGGACATTATGTATCTTTTAATAATATTAAACAGTATATTATTGGAGAATTGTTCAAAATTTTGTCAGATGAGAAAGAAAGATATAAAATCATATGTTTATAATATGATCATACTTATGTTTAAAATGGACGGAAATCCTGCAAAATGTCAACAGTGGCTATCTCTGCATAATGGATAATGGGTAATTTTATGTTTTACTTTATGCTTTTCAGTGTTTAAAACTTGTTTCTGGAATGAGTATGAATTACTTTTATAACCAAAAGAAAGTATCTTTAATTTTGTTTAAAGTAAGAAATAGTAAATTAACCAACATTACAATTTCCATTGTCAACAAATCACCTTTATCCCTGGGGTTAATTTTTTTTAACATTTATTTTTCTCTTACTTAGTCTTTTTTTTTTTTCCAATGCAACTTTTAATATATCACTGGAGAGGAAGTGGTCATCTCATATAGCGTGTGGCAGAGTGAAGCAGTGTGTTTACTGAAACCTGTGCCCAAAATGCTGTCTGTAGGCGCTCTCATTTGGCACATTTAAATATCTGGACCCTCCCAGCAGATGGTAAGAAGACACCCAAAGTCCCACTCAGGAGGCTATACTCAAAGAGCCTTGTGGGAGAATGTGGTCAGAATGTAGCCTCTGACATTGACCCTAATGAAATGAACAGAAAAGAGCATCTACCAAGTAAAGGGATCTTGAGAGAAAATTTGGAAATAGATTCTTTTGTTCATCCATCAGATATTTATAGAACCCTTTCCATGTTAACAATTCTGTGTTAGATGGCTTGGAGAAAGTTTATATATCAGCCATGATGAGCCTATGTTGTTGCCCAAGTTTTTATTAAGATACCAGTGGGTTTCCAACCTGGGAAGCAGAGATTCCCTTAGTTTAGTGAAGAGGCAGGCAAGAGAAGCTTTCAAATCTGACTATAGTTTGGAAGTATCATAAGACCTCATAATAGTACCCACAAGAACAGCGTAAGTCACCTCCCAGGCAGTCTTACTTGTGATTGTCCTCGCCAGGCCCCAGGTATATGCTGGAAAGGTGGGGAGGAACAGACATTCATTAAACTGTCTCTGATGAACAGAAGACTGAGCTGTGGTGATTAAACAAATGAAAGCAGATCTGGTCCCATCTGTCTCCTCCTTTTAATATTCTTGAACTAGAAGCTCAAGTTCCTTTGGCCATCATCATAGTCAATCAAAACACCTCTACAAATTGCCAAGAAGCCCCTCAAAGACATGCCTGCCCCTCATGTACACCCTCTGGTCTGACCTGACTACTTCTTCACCTACATTTCCCAAGATATTTTCTTGTTCGAGTGTCTAGAGACACTGCTATTCTGGCCACGGAACATGCCAGGCATGTTCCCAGGTCAGGTGTTTTTACACTTCCTGTTCCTTCTCTCTGTACCACTGTTACCTGGTCATCCACATGTCTCATTGCATTCCTCTTCCTCCTAGTCCTTTCCCCACCACCTTGTGTAACGTATACTATTCCTTCCTCCTCCCCTGTGACTCTCCAGCCCCTACTCAGTTTTATTTTGCTTTCTTAGTTAGCATTTACCACCACTTGACAATATAGTATATGTTTACTTGTTTTTTTATTACCTGTTGTCCTGCATTACAATGTATACTCCCTGAGGGCAGGGACTTTGTCCACTTTATTCACTGTTGCATATAGAACAGTCCTTGGTACATAGTGGATGCTTGAGCAATAATTACTGAGTAAATCAATGAATGGATGTACTTTACTGGAAGGCAGTTTGGGAATCTGCATCAAAACAGAAAATGACACCTAACTTTGACCTAGGCAACTCAGCTTCTTAGGTTTGTACTGAGGAGATACTTTTGCAGGTGAGAAATGATATGCATTATAAAGTTAAACACGGATTATTTATGGTAACATATACAGAGAGAGAATCTAAATCTCAATAAATGGAACATTGTGAGGTAGGCAAATTGACATTTTGAAGATAAATACTTACCTACAAGAAAAAAAGATTTACAACATATTATAGAGTAAAGAAAGTTGATTCTGGAACTGCATATGTGGAGTGATTGCACTTTAATAAGATTCTATTAAGCTCTGTATGTATTTGTACATATAAGAATGTGTGGAAAGGGGTAACCAAAACTAATAACAGTAATATTCGTGAGTAGGAATGGGATTTGGGATAATTTTTACTTGTTTATGTACACCATTGCATATTTTTTAAATGAACTTATTTTTCTGAATACATTTTAAACTAAGCCAGTAGAGCTATTTTATAAGGAAAATACATTTTTTTCTACTTTTGAATTTATTCTAGTCTACCCTATGTTAAAGCAGCCACAGTTAACTGACTCACTTCCTGCAATCCTAGCAGAAGGTGTAGGTTTACGACCATACCCATGGGTGGTTCACTGTGCTTCTCACTGTTATAATTCCTTTGTCCATTGCCCCATCCTGCCATAACTTAGAGTCTTATCTGGCCATACCAACAAGATAGAATTGCCTCCTAACTGTTTTTTCTGCCCCCTCCTGCCTGCCTCCTTCAATGGCACAAACCACAATGGTGGCCTATGACCTGGAGGATAGTCTGAGCTCTCAGCTAGCCATCCCAGGCTGTCCACACACAGCCCCGGCTTCTTCTCCTAACCTCATCCCCAATCTCCCCTTTCCCTCCTGACATTTCATCTGCCACTGCCTTTGGCTATCCCTTACACATTGATGCCTGTCTTTCTGTTTCTCTGGAACTCCTTACTGTCTGCCTCTTTGTTTTTTAGGTTCCATTTCACCTTTGACTTTTTCATTTAATTCCTGGAGAACTACCTAACTTCCAGAACAGTGACAGTACTAATTCTTTGCTTTTTAAAACACTGGTTTCTTTTAATTTATGTATTGTGTTGTATGACTGGTAAACTCTTTGAGATCAGGAAATATTTCTTGTGCTTCATTGCATTATCCAAAGAATCCATTTACTTATTTACTCAACAAATATTTGTTGAGCACCTGCCATGCACCTGACCTTGCACAAGGTACTTGGAAAGAGTAATGACTACACCAACTTCTAGTCCAAGAAGCCATGGTGAAGGGCTTTACTTACTTGAAATCTCTTTATTGATAGTCTTTCTTCCAAACTGTTTTTTACATCTATTGGTAAAGTTTTCTCTGTCCCTTTAGTAAGGGAATGATTTGTAAGAAAGAAGGATCACTAACTAACACTTTGATTCTCTCTGTTATCAATATGAACTAGCAAAAAGTCTTCAAAAGAAAAGTCTTCTCTTGGTCCTTTAAGCACCTCAAATGCTAGGCTCTGTAGTAGGAAGAGGAAGCCTTCCCCAATTTCTGATAAACAGACACCATTGAACCAGGCAAGCTTCCTGCTAGAGAGAGAGGATAGTCATATACTGAGAGGTGAGATCCTGAACATTCCCAGGCCTTTGTGAACCTGTTGAATGGATCATTCTAGGATGTAATGTCCTTCATGAAATGCAGCAAAATGTAATATCATGTCATATCATACATTTCCCAAGTTTTTCATGACTATTATCAGTCATGAGGTTAAATCTAAGAATGCTCAGAGTCTATTCTCTTTTTAAAAAATATAAAATATCATCAGTAAGTTTGAAAAGTTGCAGAAAACGAGTAAGAAAGATCTCAGCAGCTATATAATGAAATGCACACTATCTCAGTACTTACCCTAAGTGTTATAGGGAGTTCTTGGCCAATAATTCCCTTCACTTATTTGGGCCATAAATTAAGTATTTAGTTGCTTTTTATTATTGATAAGTGAATGAAAGATTCAGAACTCTGAGAAACAAATATAATTCAAAAGGCCTTTTTCTTTTGCCATCTACTCAAGGTAACATTAAATAGTAATCAGTAATATTATTGCTGGATTTTTTTTCTTTTGTCCCAAAAGTCCAGATGGAAACAGTTTCCTAACCCCTTATTTATAAACAAGATAATTCTTTGATGCTTGCATTAATTCCCTTGTGCTAACAAATATTATCCTTTGGAAATGGGATAGCTAGCACCCAAAGTGCATGCCATTCCATTTGGGAGGTGGTTTCTAGATAAAAAGTATTGTCACAGGGTAAATAAAATAAATATTTTTTTTTTAAAAAAAATAAGAGTTTTAGTCTATGGGTATAAGATTTTTTTTAAAGTACCTTTATCCCTTTTTTTAATCCTATTGGGAAAAATGGCTATGTATTGTATTATTAATGGGCTAAACATTGGTGTTATTTTAGAGTTAAAGATAGTAGTAGCTTAGATGAAATAGACATTTCTCTAGCTTCCTTTCCTAGCAGTGTGGGTAGAAGCAGGGCAGGCTTGGTGGCCACATGGAGTTAGGAATCTCAGTTTCATATTGGTCCACCCTCACATGCAACTTCCAACATGACTGTGCTGGCTCTAGCCATCACATCTGCATTTTGGCTGTCAGGAAAGATTTAAGTGGAAGGGGCGAGCACACAGTCTTTCTCCTTAAGGGTGTGACCCCATAGTTGTATACATCATCTACTCACATCCCCCAGTCCAGAATTTAGTCACATGACTACACTAAGCTTGAAGGGGTACTAAGAAATATCAGCTTTACCTGGGTGGTCAGATGACAACATAGAAACTCTATTCACATGAGAGAAAATGAGAATGGAAATGAGGTCACAAACAAGGAGGGAAAAGAAAGGAGAAGGAAAGAATTTAGGAATTAAGTAACAGGAAGAGAATAGGAGAAGAAAAAGTCAAAGTTTATGTTGATAAGGGTAGACTATATTTTGAGTTATATTCTCATTTTCTGTTCAGTTGATTGTAGACTTCTCAGATTATTTCTTATCACTTCAATTTGTAATGTTATATAACACACTTAAACCTCTTTATCTCTTCTCCATTGTTTAAACTTTATTCAAAGAATACATATTTGTAAGTGCTCTCTGCAATCCTGGGACCGTGGCCAGTGTCACACATACAGTGCAAGAAAGGAAAGGTCAGTGACTGCCTTGAAAGAACAATATGAAAGCATGCCTATGATGGGGGAGCAGGCACTGACCAAGTCATTACAAAGAGATTAGTGACATAAAGTGAGGAGCACGGGGAGCCTGGCAGCACAGAAGTGAGCACCCAGCTATGCTGGAGAGAAAGTACTTTCTCATATTAAATTTCTTTCTGAGTAAGATACCCACAGAAGTCCATTAGAAGAAGACTTTTCTGGACTGCATTGATCCCAAGAATACTATACGAGAAGCTCAACAGGGAGGATGGAAGAGAGGCCTTGGTGAGGGGGCTTCTTTAGGCTGAGCATCTGACTGGATATGGGGGGCAGGAAAACCACAGTGGGAAAAAGACTCTGAGGCTTGAGCCTGAGTGACTGGGAGGGTGATGATGACACTGAGTGGTTTAGGGAGAAAAAGGAGGAAAGAAGCTGCCTAGCTGCTTATAGATACTACTGGTTGTCTATCCAGCAGACATGTCCCTGCTCTTCATAGAGCTTTGATTTTCTCAAATGTTTAATGCATCCTCAGCCTCTGAAGTGTGTCCTAAGCTATGATCTGGGTAGGGGAAATGTGGCACTCATACTGGCTCTGTCAATTGTGCGCATAGTTCATGTGTGGGAATGCATACTCCATGGTGTAGGATGTACATAGCAGAGTGGGGTACTTACACACACAGCCTGAGAAGGGAAGCCTCAGGGCATTGAAAAGTATCAAGGAGATCATAGAGAAAGGAGAGCTCAGGAAATCAACCCCATAAAGTTGTTTATGAACCCTTAGGCTCACCCTTGACCTGCCTATGTATAGGTCTGGCCCTAAACAGAATACCAGACTATGAGGGCTGCACTATGGGACAGAGGACTGTGCTGGTTCCACACTGGTCACAAGATGGCACACACAGGGCACATATCCAAATAGCCCTGCAAAGACTTAGAAAACTGAACTGTCGTTAGAACCACAACCCACAGAAAGCGGTTTGGCACTTGTGGCTTGAATCCAACCAGGTCAGTTGCCTGCTAAAACAAAACTGTTCTCCCTAGGATTTAAACAAGACTCTGAGTCTCATTATATAACATTCAGACTGTGAAAGTACACTCCCAAATTACTCCTCAGAAAAAGAACCAGGAAAATATGAACTCATGTGAGAAAAAAATAAGGCACAGATACCAACACTGAGATGACAGATTTTAGAATTATATCTCTTAAGTAGCTGTTATAGAGATGCTTCAAGAAGTAAAGGCAAGCAGACTTGACGTGAATGGAAAGACAGAAAGTCTTGGCAAAGAAATGAAGATATGAAAAGTACCAAATGGAAATTTTAGAACTAAAAAATAAGTAGTCAAATTAAATGCTCTCCAGATGGACTGACTAACCAGACCACAGATAACAGAAGAGTCATTACATTTAAAGACAGATCAATGAAAATTATCCAGTTGGAACAGCAGAGAGAAAAAAGATTTGGCAGATGTAGGAATTGAAAGCCCCTCTCTTTTCAGTGAGAGAATACCAAATGGTCTTACATTTGTGCCATCAGAGTCCCAGAAAGACAGTAGAAGGGAATAACTTCATAAAAAATATTTGAAAGAATAATGACTGAATTTTCCCCAATTTTTAATGACCAGCAACAGAGATGCAGGATAAGAATAAAAACAAGGCAAATGAAATGTAGTAGAATCCAACTGACATGTAGAAAAGAAAGGCTTTTTGTATACTCTTGCTGGTTTCGGTGCAATACAGCCAAGGACTGGAAATGTGACATTGAAATGTGTGATGATGATGCAAACAGATTTTTCTCAACAGTAGAACTTTTTCATATCATGTACTTCAAAGCAGTGATGGAGCTTAGATGTGAAGAAGAGGCAGCTGTTACTGAAGCGGTCACCTTGCAAGTAGCTTGAATGTCACTAAAATACTCCATCAGCCACAGATAAGTGGCAGCATCTGTCATGTGTCAGGACCAAGATTCCAAGTTGCCACCTGGTGAAGTGCCTGCCCTGAGCCCCTAACCAAGTGTTCCATGGGCTGTGATCTGGGCACAGTGGGCACCTAGAACCTACACTCCTCTAGTGGCTCCATGGCCCCATGACCACAGGGCAGAGATGTGGTCTGTGGCTGGCGCTGAAGGAACATCATGGTCGGAGGGCACCTCATCATCCGAGTTTAGCACATTGCCATGAAGCAGGGTGAGTCAGATGAGGCTGGTTGTGCTCATTGCTAATCGTGACCACAGAGTCAGGGCCACTGTACTTGAGGCAAACTGTCAAGCCTCCAAGGATCTTCATGATTGTAGGTGACCAGCTATAAAAGGCTGCATCAAACCTGCCTTGACTGCTATCTAGCTGGTCCTTCCAGGTCACTGCAGGCTCGTTCTCTGCACACCAGTGGACCACAGGAAGCACTCCAACTCAAAAGCTCAGCCGAGAAAACCCAAGGGAGAAAGTATTGACATTAATAAAAGAGTAAAAAGGATGATCTAATATATAAAAGATACACACACATTCAAAGATAAATATCTGAAAATTACTGGATTTGCTATATATATAATCAGAGAGCAAACATAATGGAAAAACATTTTGCATTCCCAATAGTAACAAAAGAGATGAAATGCCTAGGAATAACTTAACAAGAAATATGAAAGATTTATATAAATTAATGATAAGATTTTACTATAAGATATAAAAAAAGGATTGAATAAATAGAATCATATATTCTTGTATGGGAGAACTGAATATTATAAAGATATCAATTCATACCAAATTAATTTATAGTTATAATATAACTCCAATTAAAACCCTAATAGCATTGTTTTTGGAATATTACAAAATCATTCTAAAGTCCATCTAGAGGACAATAGGCCATAGTAACCAAAGCATTTTGAGGGAAAACAAAAGGGAGGGGGATTGGCAGGGAGGAATTAGCTTTCCCGGAGAGTAAAAGAGAACAGAAAAGAACAATAGTGTTATCAATTTGTTTTTACTAGTAGTGTTATTAGTGAAACAGAGAGATAGACCAGAAAGAGCCCACAGGGTGTATATAATAGTGATAAAGAAGGCATCACAAAACAGGATGGGAGGGAAAGAAGGAAAGGGGGCTGTGAGTGGCACTGGAGGAAAGAATGCAGAGAAACCGTTTCCCTGACTATGTGTTTCTGTGTACAGGGTCTTCACTAGACTCATGTTCCCAACTCCCTTCCCAAGTTCTCGCCTCCCCCTCTGCCCTCTACCTTCTGCTCTGTGGTGCCTCGCTGAGTCCCGTTTCTGCCCTTCTGGGACTTGTTTGAAGTCAGGCACGGCCTGGGTTTGGGTGGCAGAGGCAGCTTAATTCAGGGTCAGGATGCATTAGCAGACTATTTTGACTATTTATCTAACATTACACGTTCTAATCTAATTCTGAGCTTTACTCAGAAATAAAGACACCACCAGGCCACATTGTGTCTTTATCTTTTAATTGGCTTTTAATTCATGAAGGAGAAAAGGTGTTATATGTTGGTTCAGCTAAAACGCCTAAACTGGGACAAGTAGTTGGCTACTGGTGTGTGCGCAGAAGAGAGGTGACAGGCCCGGACACCATGGCCGGCCTGGCTTGAGCTATTTGAGACAAGATGCAGGACCCCAATGCAGACACTGAGTGGAATGACATCTTATGCAAAAAGGGCATCTTGCCCTCAAAGGAAAGTTTGAACAAACTGGAAAAGGAGGCAGAAGAGGAAGAGCAGCGAGTCCTTCAGCAGTCAGTTGTGAAAACATGAAGATATGACTTTGGAAGAATTAGAGGATAATGAAGACGAATTTAATGAGGAAGATGAACGAGCTATTGAAATGTACAGGAAGCAGAGACTGGCTGAGTGGGAAGCAACTAAACTGAAGAATAAATTTGGAGACATTTTGGAGATCTCAGGAAAGGATTATATTCAGGAAGTTACCAAAGCTGGCGGGGGCTTGTGGGTGATCTTACACCTTTACAAACCAGAGATTCCCCTCTGTGCTCTGATAAATCAGCACTTCAGTGGACTTGCCAGGAAGTTTCCTGACGTCAAGTTTATCAAAGCCATTTCAACAACCTGCATACCCAATTTTCCTGACAGGAATCTGCCCACAGTATTTGTTTACTTTGAAGGTGACATCAAGGCTCAATTTATTGGACCTCTAGTGTTTGGTGGCATGAACCTGACAAGAGATGAGTTGGAGTGGAAATTGTTTAAGTCTGGAGCAATCAACACAGAACTGGAGGAGAACCCCAAGAAACCAGTTGAAGATACATTACTGTCCTCCATGCGATGCTCGGCCCCCATGAGGGGGGGCAACAACTTTGAGGACGACTGAGGCTGTGCCACAACTACTCAACTGTCCTGATGTTGCAAATCATCTGAATTTTTTTAAAAAAGGAAAAAACAGGAATGAATCCTTTGTTTTTTAGCCTTTTATAATTATGTTTCAAATCTCATACATCTCAGAAATAATCATTGCTGAGAATCCTGTTGAATTTCTTAGAACTCTTTAAATTAATAACATTTTAAAAAATAAAAATCAGCAAAAAAAATTATAACACATGCTAATCTATAAAGAATAACTTTTATAAATGTCAAACTATTAAAAACAAAAACTAAAAGACAATATCCAATTTCTTTAAATTTATTTATTGATTTTAGAAGGAGAGGAAGAAAGAGAAAGAGAGACAGAAACATTGATCTATTCCTATATGTGCCCTGACTGGGTATGGAACCCGTAAACTGTGTACTGGGGCCAGTCAGGATGACAATATCAAATTTCTCATTCAGGAAAGACCCTCTAAGGCAAAATTGAGAGCAAATGCAAAGATTTCAAAGTCAAAGATAACATATAGACACAGATAACAGGGTGGCAATAGCCAGAGGGAAAGCAGGGGTGGGGACTAGGTGGCAGTGGGCAAATGTGGGGGGAATGGAGATGGAAGGAGACCTTGCTCGGGGAGGAGGGCACATGTGCAGTGTGCAGATGGTGTTATATTGAGTGGTACTCTTGAAACCTGTACGGTTTTGTGAAGAATGTCGTCCCAACAAATTCAATTTGTAATAAAGAGTATGTATATATAAAAAAAGCAAAAATGAATGAAAAGGCAGTTATCAAGCTGGAAAATTATTTTCAGTATATGTTACACATAATTATTACACTAAATTTATCAAGTACATTGACAAAATGATCAAACACATGAATACCTCAATAGGTGAATGGAAAAAATTAATAAGCAATTCATAAAAAGGTACAAATAACTAATGAATATGTAAAAAATGTCATATATACAAATGATGAAAGAGAAGCAGTTAAAATAAAACACCATTGTTTGTCTATTCAGTTTGGAAAAAAGATGATAAAACAAAAACACCTAGTCCTAGTGAAGGTATAATGAAATGATCACTGTAACTGGTAAGAACTAAATCTACAACTTTTCTAAGAAGAAATGTGGCAAAATTTATCATGGTCTTAAAATGCTTATACCTTTTGATCCCAGTAAATCTAGCAATCTACTATAAGGAACTTTCAGAAATGCAAAATAAAGATTTATGTCCCTAGGTTCTTACAATGACAAAATAAATGGGGAAATACATGTATGTCCAACACTGGTAAAGGTTAGGTACATTATTTTATAATGGATTATTATTCCATCATTAAGATTAACAAGAAAGGATTTTAAAATTCACCTAAGAACATAAAAAGACATTAAAATCCTCTCCGTTAAAGTAATTTAAAGCAGCTTGTGAAATCATTTAAAATTCAGCAAGATTACCTAAGTTAGAAATAGTCAGGGGAAAAGGCCATCACGATTAGGGACAACATAAGAGCTGGGAAGAACCTATTGCAGAAATGAAAAGCTGTTGCTCAAAACCTGAACCCTGTCTGTGGGTGAGCCACAGATCTGACCCCACACTATGCAAAGGGAAAGGTGTTTTATAGCATCACAGCATGGAATTTGTGAGGAAGGCAACGAGATAAATACAAAGGCTGTGTTAGGTATGATTTACAGGCACATATGAAGTTTAGCAATATGACTTTCTGGCAGATCCACCTGGCATATACCAGTGACTTTCCCTAGCAACTTTCAGCAGCCTGAAAATAGAAGCCACAGCATCAGAGGCTGAGAAAATGAGTGTTGGGTACATTCAGGTTCGGAAATTGACACAGGGAGGGTGAGAAAAAGTCAAGGTGATAGAAGCATCTCATGTGCTTCTTTGAGCAATCATTTATTCATTCAACAGAAAGTTATCAACACCAGACACCGTCCTAGTCATACATGGGCTACATCAGTGAACATAACTAAGATCTCCAAATTTGGGTGGGAAATGGGATAAATAAATAGTAAACACAATAGATTTGTGTAATTACATATAAAAGAAACCCTCAAGCAAGGTATAGGAATAGAGGAATCTGTGTGCATGTGCATGTGTGTGACACTGGTTAATAAAGACTTAGAGAAGGTGAGGGACTGAGTCACAAAGGTATCTTGGGGAAATAGGTCAATGGATGATGGCATGTGAGTCACTAGGATCTAGAATGGGCTGTGAGAAAAGAAAGGTGAGGCAAGGACTTGAATCTAAGATGAAGAGAGTAGAGAGGATCTGGATACAGTTCATGAGAGAAAGAGGGACAGAGAAATCATGAAGTTATCCCAAGAGTGGGGAGTTCCTGAGCCTGGAATCTTAGAGATTCACAACTCTTATTTTAAACTCACTCCCTTTCCTCACAGAACTATTTTAAGTTTCCAATTCCACATATCTCCAAGATGCAGCCCTTTCCCTGCCATAATTTCAGAACAAGTGCTATGTGAAAATTAGAATATTAAAGGAGAGAACTCCTTGATAAGAAACTTTAAAAAAGAATTTAGTGAGTCATTCAAATGTGCCTTCTAGAGGTTTAAAAATAAAGATAGAGCCTGATCAGGTGGTGGCACAGTGGATAAAGCATCAGACTGGGACACAGAGGACCCAGGTTTTGAAACCCTGAGGTCTTCGGTTTGCGTGCGGGCTCATCTGGTTTGAGCAAAGCTCACCAGCTTAAACCCAAGGTCGCTGGCTTGAGCAAGGGGTCACTCGGTCTGCTGTAGCCTCCTGGTCAAGGCACATATGAGAAAATAATCAATGAACAACTAAGGTGCCGCAATGAAAAATTGGTGCTTCTCATCATCTCTCCCTTCCTGTCTGTCTGTCCCTATCTGTCCCTTTGTCTTCTCTTTCTGTGTCTCTGTCACAAAAATAAAAAATAAATAAATAAAGATAGAATTATAAGGCACATAATTATATATATGGAATGGTCATAGTTTTGTCAGATAACATCATGGGCCAAAATCAAATGCATAGAAAAAAAAAGAAAGAAAAGGAGGGTGGAAGAAAACACCAAAATATCTACTCTCTTTGGGTTGTGGAACTACATAGGCTTTTCTCTTTGTTTCTTTTTTCTTTTACTTTTTATAATGGCTGAAGAATCTTTCACTTAAAAATAGGATTAGTTTTTCTCTCAATTTTGGTTTAACTCTTGTCCTGCTGGGGAAAAAAAGGGAATGCAATAGACAAAGGGTTTAAAAAGATAATTAACATAAGAAAGAAAAATAGTAAAGGTACTGTGAAAAGTTACTGAACATGACTAGTAACCGAAGAAATGAATATTGAAACTTGTAAAAATGTATTGTTTTCCCCACTCATATTTCAGGCTGGAACCTACTCCTAATTTAGAGCTCTCTTTTCTCCTTTTGCCAACTTGTATTATGAATTTACCTTTGCCACCCAGCTTAGTGTATCCCAAGGTTCTCTTTACCAGGCCACAGTCACAGAGCTCCAGGGAAAAGCAACCTGGTCTCAACTCTCCAGGCAGAGGAGAACAGAAGCTCCATATCCACGCATGCTGCAAATGGCTTTTTCCAGTCTACCTGAATCATTACCAGCTAGAAGCAGCGGTCATTGGGACTTGGACATGAGCTGCAAAGTATAGAATGGAGACAACAATTCCAGTGCCATGCAGACTTTTCCTGTGGAGAACTTTCCTGGACTCCTGCTCCCTGTGACAGCTCCTAACAGACTGAACTGTGGTTGGGTTGCATTTTTCAGGGATTTGGCATGGTGATGGGGCCAACTTGGACTTGGTGAACATGTTAAGGACACTACTCTTTTATGGATTCTTGCTGTATTGGCCAAGAGTTTGCTTAAAGGCTTTTAATCACTGTAAAAAAAAAATAGAGGACTGGATGAAGAAGATGGGGCACATATACACCATGGTATACTATTCAGCTAGGAGAAATGATGACATTGGATCACTTACAGTGAAATGGTGGAGTCTTGGTAGCATTGTGCGGGGTGAAATAAGCGAATCAGAAAAAAACAGGAACTGCAGGATTCCATACATTGGTGGGACATAAAAGCGAGACTAAGAGGCATGGACAGGAGTGTGTTGGTTACGGGGGTGGGGGGAGGGAAGTAGGGAGAGGGGAAGGAGGAGGGATACAGAGAGAACTGGATGGAGGGTGGCGGAGGACGATCTCTCTTCGGGTGATGGGTATGCAACAGAACTAAATGACAAGATAACCTGGAAATGTTTTCTTTGAATGTATGTACCCTGATTTATTGATGTCACCCCATTAAAATAAAAATTTATTTATAAAAAAAATAAATAAAGTAGTTTAGAAAAATAAATTTATTGTTTTTGCTCATTACATTGGCAATTAAAAAAAAGAAAAAGGTAGCCCTAACTGTGGTAGTGCAGTGGATAAAGCATTGACCTGGAACGCTGAGGTCGCCAGTTCAAAACCCTGGGCTTGCCTGGTCAAAACACATATGGGAGTTGATGCTTCCTGCTCCTCCCCCCTTTCTCTCTCTCTCTCTCTCTCTCTCTCTCTCTCTCTCTGTCTCTCTCTGTCTCTCTCTAAAATAAATTAGGAAAAGGAAGGAAGGAAGGAAAAGGTTTATAATGTAAAATTGAGGAAAAATGGAGGCAAAGAAATCATCAAGGAAATGGTTCAACAAAATTGCCAAAGAACTAAGGAAACAGAGCCCACTGAGTGACCATCAACATGGATGAATACAGACTTACATCAAGGCAGCCCCAGGGAACTTCACAGCACAGGGATATAAGTAAGATTCTATATTGTGCTTGCTTCGGCAGCACATATACTAAAAATTGGAATGATACAGAGAAGATTAGCATAGCCCCTGCACAAGGATGACGCGCAAATTCGTGAAGCATTCCATATTTTTTAATTGAATGACAAGATAACCTGGACATGTTTTCTTTGAATATATGTACCCTGATTTATTGATGTCACCCCATTAACATTAATAAAAATTTATTTATAAAAAATAAAAATAAACAGAAAATTCTTTTAAAAAAAAGATTCTATAAGCTTCTAGAGAGAAAACAGCTTATGTAAAAAAAAAAAGGATTGTGGATCAAAACAGTTCTAGATTTTTCAAAGGCAAACTTGAATCTAAAAGAAGATGAAGGAATGTTCTCAAAAATGTTAGAAGCAAAAATGATTTCTAACCTGTAATTTTATACCCACCAAACTATCAATCAAGTGAAACACAACAAAGACATTTTCAAGATTGTATAAATTTACCTCTGATTTATTCCTTTTTCAGAAGGAAACTGGAGGGTATGCACCATGAAAACTATGGAGTGAACCAAGAAAGAGAACTGCTGAAAGAAGAGGCAGGAAGGAGAATATGTAGGTGATGTTAAAGAATGATTCCAAAATGGCAGCTAGCCCAGATCAGAACACACCAGAAGTATCCAAGAGATAATTTTTCTGGAATAGGATTTAATAAACACCTGATGTTTCTAAACATCTTGAAGGAAATTTAAATGATTAACAGCGGCTTTGCTGTTGGGTCAGTAGTACATTGAAAAATAAACAAATAAAAATAGATAATTATTAACTCCAGAAAAAAACAAAGTTGCACAGGAAAGTGATTATGAATCATAATATGAGTTTTAATGTCTAACTAGTCCTCAAAATGTCAACACATCTTTTTCTTTTTTTCTTTTGTGACAGAGACAGAGAGAGGGACAGATAGGGACAGATGAACAGGAAGGGAGAGTGATGAGAAGCATCAATTCTTTGTTGCAGCTCCTTAGTCTCCTTAGTTGTTCATTGATTGCTTTCTCATATGTGCTACAGCAGTGTGAGTAACCCCTTGCTCAAGCCAGTGACCTTGGGCTTAAGCCAGTGACCTTGAGCTTCAAGCCAGCAATCTTTGAGCTCAAGCCAGTGACCATAACGTCATGTTTATGATCCCACACTCAGGACCCCACGCTCAAGCTGGTGAGCGTGTGCTCAAGCCGGTGACCTCAGGGTTTCGAACCTGGGTCCTCTGTGTCCCAGTCTGATGCTGTATCTGCTCTGCCACTGTCTGGTCAGGCTAAACACATCTCTCTAAACAAAGCTGTGGTATGACTGTATTGGGAGGATGGGAGACTGGGAAGAAGCATGCGTATACTGGGGAGAAGAACGCTAAATCTTTTTTCCTCATAGAGGGAAGTTAAAAAATCTCCCTTCAGACACTCTTTGTCTGGATGGGAAGTTATCAGGAAGCCAAATAGCCTGAGGGTAAAAGTGACACACTAAGGATAGCTGAATGGAAAGACAGAATCTGGGTCTTTGGTGATTTAGCACTAAATTGACCAGTACTGGAATCTACCTGGTATGCAAGGACCTCAGGGATGACACTATGAATGTTCATGGTTTCCACATTCAAGTTCTTTACATAACTATCCCTCTAAGTTGGTACATCTTCTGTGTAAGATTTTCTATAAAACTAAAAGCAAACAAAAAGTCAATGTTAATGATAAGATATATCATTACTAAGCACAGACAATGTGCCATGTCCTTTGGCTACCCGAAGATCGATAGCCCTTACAGATGATGAATTTTATGGCCCATGGTCTTAAATCTTTTCATACACAGAATTATTTTTTTAAAAAAAGACTTTACTTAATTAAAATAACCCCTGATATTTGTATAGAAGTTTATACTTTTAAAGAATAATTTCAGCCTGCCTGGCCGGTTGGCTCAGCAGTAGACCATCGACCCGGCATGTGGAAGTCCCTGGTTCGATTCCTAGCCAGGGCACACAGGAGAAGCACCCATCTGCTTCTCCACCCTTTTCCTCTCTCCTTTCTCCCTATCTCTCGCTTCCACTCCTGCAGCCAAGGCTCCATTGGAGCAAAAGTTGGCCCAGGCGCTGAGGATGGCTCCATGGCCTCCTCCTCAGGCGCTAGAATGACTCTGGTTGCAATGGAGCAACACCCCAGATGGGCAGAGCATAGCCCCCTGGTGGGCATGCTGGGTGGATTCCAGTCAGGCAAATGTGGGAGCCTGTCTCTCTGCCTCCCTGCTTCTCACTTCAGAAAAATACAAAAATAAAAAGTTAAATAAATAAATAAAATTAAGAAAAAGAATAATTTCACACATGACAAGTTACTGTTCTGAAGAATCCCATTATTAGGTGGTAGCTACTTCAGAAATACTAAACTAAAAAAATAAGGCCAAGACCTGGCTCAGCAGTAGAGTATCCACCTGGCATGTGAAAGTCCCGGGTTCGATTCCCAGTCAGGGCACACAGGAGAAGCGGCTATCTGCTTCTCTACCTCTCCCCTTCCTTTCTCTATCTTTCTTTCACTCTGTTTTCACCTCCTGCAGCATGTCTCAAATGTTCCAGTGAGTTGGCACAGGGCACTGAGGATGGCTCCATGGACTCACTGCTGGTGCTAAAATAGCTTGATTGCCAAGCAGCAGAGCAGCGGCTCCAGATGGGTGGAGCATCCCCTGGTAGGGGACTTACAAGGTGGATCCAGTTGGGGAATATGCAGGAGTGTCTATCTCTCTGCCTCCTTGTCTCTTACTTAAGAGAAAAAAAGAAAGAAAGAAATAAGGCCATATAAATTTCTCCAATGACTTTCAAATATATAGAATTATTTTTTAAATTGTCCTCAACTTCACCAGGTAAATAAATAAATAAATATGAAGATAAGTGGAATTTTTTTAAATCATGAAATTCACCTTTAGAATAAACAAATTGTAATCACAAGTATTGGGATTAATCTTATCCATATGTTTGCTGGTATTGGTGGATATTCAAGAAACTGACTCAATTTTTGTTTATCTCAAATAGCCAAAAAGGAATCTCCTATAACCTAATATACAGTGACAGTAGCTTATCATTATTAAGTTCCCTGGATGGTAGACTCTATATTCAGTATTTTATGTGTATCTTTTCATTTAATTTTTATAATTACCTTTGGAAAAGGGTATTATTATTGTTCCCATTTGGATTGAGAAATGTATAGTTCATAGAGTAAGATTTGAATCCACTTATGCTTGGTTACAGAGTGAGTCCTTAACTATTGTGCTATATGCTCTTTTATTAAATGTGAGGACACTTGGTATGAAGTACAAGAATGATGCCTCAACCATTTTGGAATAGATTTCTATATGAAATATTCAGTATGGGTATGTTAAGGTAGGCCAAGTGTTCTCGGGCTGCAGGTGCACACAGCTGGCATTCCTCTCAGCTCTCAATCTCTCTTTATGCTCAGATGTACTTGACCCTGCACTGGATGTACCATGTAAATCAGTGTTTCCCAACCTTTTTTGTGCCATGCCCCACCTTAACCTTTCTAAAATTTTTATGTCCCCCCCATGTAACATACATAATTTTTAACATTAAAAAATTGATTTGTTCACTTAATAAACATAAATGATAGGTTCTAGGAAGAAATCACTATGAAATTGTTAACAAAACACAGTAAGTAAAATTTCAAAACATATAATGAAAAACAGAAATTTAAATTCCAAATAATTTTAATACAGATTTTTCTATATTAATTTATTATTTTAATTTAGTGTGATCCTTGCGCTTGATGCTTGCTGCACAGAGATTTTATATTAGGTTCCAATTTGGTTAGCTTTAGTCTCAAGTCTCCACTTTGTGTTTTATCCAGCCTATTTCTTTTTTTTACCAGTAAATCATTTACAGCACTAAATCCACATTCAGCTAAAAATGAAGATGGAAACGGTAGCAATAGTTTTCTTGCACATTTGGTTGAATTTGGGTATTTGATTTCTGTTTCCTCACAAAGCCAGGCCATCGCTCCTTTGATATTAAATAAAGCTTTAACTGACTCATCATTTTGCAATTCTGTGAGTTCTTCTTGATACTGCATATTTGATATATCAGACAAATCCACTAACATTGGCTGCATCATCCATGTTGGGAAATCAATTTGTTTTAAATCAGAAAATCTTTCTTTTAAATCAGCTGATAGAATATTCAAATGATTGACAATAACAAGTAAAGCGGTATCAGTTACTTCACATTTTTGGAGCCAATGAAACTGTTTAAAGTTTTTGTTGTTAATATGTTTCTGACATAACTCAATATTGGTAATGAAACCAAATATCTTTGCTTTTGCATCGACAAGAGTTTTATTTGTTCCTTGAAGTTGCTTATTTAATATATTTAGTTTTTCAAAGATATCGGCTCAATAACTCACAAATGCTTTACCATCTATTGTTAACAGATACTTCATTTCAGGTTTGCCGCTTAAAAAATCACTAAGAGTATCAAATAGTTCCATAAATCTTTTCAAACAGTTTCCTTTAGATAGCCATCTTACTTCAGTATGAAGTAAAAGTCTCACATGGTCTTCATTTTGTTCTTCACAAAATAGCTTGAAAAGGCACTCACATTTGGCACTAGCTTTAATAGCATTAACACACTTTATTACTGTATGTAATACTTCATTCAGAACAGGCGTGATGTTTTTAGCTACCAAGTTTTCCCTATGAATAACACAATGCACAAGAATCATTTCTGGATTTGCATCTTTCATCAGTTTTAAGCAGCCATTTTTCTTGCCCATCATATTGGGAGCACCATCTGCAGCACAAGATGTTATATTTTTCATTGGTATATCATTGACATCTAAGTAGTTTTTTAGCTTATTATATATATCTTTGGAGGTAGTGGTGCTTTCTAATCTTTTACAGAACAACATTTCTTCAGCAAAATGTCCTTTATCAATATATCTTATGTAAGTTATCAATACTGCCTCACTGTCTCTCAAAATTGATTCATCCATTTGCAAGGAGAATTTTCTTGTTTTCAGCTTTTCAATAAGTTGTTTTTCAATATCCTCACTCATTTCATATATTCTTCTGCTAACAGTATTGTCACTGAGTGGCATAGCTTTTACATCTTTGTCATCTTTTTCAAGAACCGTTTTAAGAAATGCTGATATTGACAGTTTTATTAAATTCTCTCCTATAGTGTGATTTTCTCCAGTTTTAGCGATGAATAAAGAAATTTGATAACTAACCTCAAGAACACGATTATTAGTTGAAGTATGAGCAGTAAATAGAGACTTTAATGTTGTTCTTTTTTCAAAATTTTTCTTTAAAGTTTTAAAGTAACTCAAATCTGAATTAATATGAGCACTATGTTTTGCCTTCAAATGCGCCTCAAGACGACCTCGTTTCATTGATTCGTTGGTCAAGCATTGCTGGCATAAAAGACAAAAAGGAATCCGCTCATCGTCAACAGCGGGTATGAACCCAAATTTTAAATATTCCTCCGAATATTGATGAGTTTTTTTCTTGCTTGCACCACTCATTTTACTATGGGCTATAAGAAATAAAAATAAGATCAATTAAAAACTAATATTAAAATATGTGTTAAAATATATTCAATGTGACAGAGTAAATGTATACTAAAAATTCATATTTATTTAAATGTATATAACACATTTACTACACTACCACCGCAAATCAAAAGGTATCTATATTTTTTCCACTTGACAAAATTTTCTGGAAAGTTATGCTTCTAAAATTAAAATTGTCGTGCATGCACTATTATAGCCCCAATAATATTTATAAAATATTAGTGCTTTCTAGCCCCGATGCAAGAAGTACTTAATAAAGAGTTTAATATTGATAAAAATAAAATCAAATACTTACCAATTATATCTATACAATATATATATATGTATATTTATTAAATCAACGAGCTTTTACAACAGTTTTGACTGACACTTATTTCAAATTAACACCAACTGAATGATGTGAAACACTACAGAAGTTGCGATGGGCCAATTAGGTGAGAATAACTGCGTTGTTTAGCGAGTTTTTAAAACGTCCGGGGTTCCCCGTGGCAGAAGGCATGCTCCGCGGTGAACCCAGGACGAAGTTTACTTGACGACGCCAATCACCCAGTTGATATTTTGGTCTCGTCAAACGAAATTATACTTAATAATTATTTACTGCAATGATTTAAGAATTGCATTTTTTGTTAAATTTGGCACCAATATCTAGCATTGCATTTAAATGGCCCGGGGCGAAAGAGTTCAAGTCCTGTCGAGTCCATTTTCAAATTGCCCCCTTAACTATCGAATTGCCCCCCTGGGGGGCATGGGCCCCACGTTGGGAAACACTGCTCTAAAGTGTATCTGTGTCTCCTGACCCTCTGCCCTGTGCAGGTACTGAGGTTGATAAGTGTTCCCTTCACCCCACAAGGTCATTAAAACCAAGTTGTAACTTTTCTGAATTGATAAATGTGCTCAGTAGCTTTCCTGCTTATTTAACTCATTGGGTGATTTTATCTTTAATTTTATAATTCCCTACTGCTTCTTTAACTCTTTGACACCTTTAAGAAGACTTAAAAGTGAATTCAGCTCTCTTTTAGTTGTTTCCAGCAGGAAGTTGTTCCAAATAACCCATGATATTACCAGAAATGTTTGTATGTGTGTGTGTGGGGGGGGGGGGGGATTAGAAATTTCTTTACATGGAGTGCTAATTCCAGAGAAAAATGGTAAAAAGTTTCCTTTAAAAAAATTATAATGGAAGAGGATGGAGAAAAAAAGTGCTAAGGAATATAGAATTAAGAATATGTGAGATACCAGAAACTGGAGAGGGCTTGCCTTTTTTTACTATTGTTTAGGGATAAAAGGATTATGGGATTAGCTGACTTCTAGCTTCCAGAGAGTAAAGACAAAGACCTCAGTGATATCAGTGCAATAACTGGTCAGATTTGGGGACTGGGGTGGTGGGCACCAGCTTTGTTGTAAATACTGTTGTTCTGGTGATCTTGGAGATTTCTTTTCTTGGAAGGTTGAGAAGGGAAGTCTTTAGTTCTAAAAATGCCCAGCTCTTTAAAAGATTAGTAGCAGTACTTAGTGTCATGGAAGCCTCTGTGTCTTCACTGTAATTTGGAGAACTGTCTGTGGTAGGAATTGTGAACATTACAAAATTTTAAAAGCTAAGTATTCATTTATAATTTTAAATTTTAGTGGTTGCAGATGTCTGTAACTGTAGTTATGTTTTATGCACATCATTGTGGCCATCTCATTTCTACATTTCATACAGAATGAAATCTCATACTGCGATGTATAGAATGCTGAAAACCAGATTGGAAGGCAATCTCAATTATAACTTTTCCTGTGGGAAAATAGGACTTGCTTCTTAATGTTGTCATTACAAGTATGTACACATATGTACAGAAGAAAAAATCCTTAAGAAAACACATCAAATATGACAAGGGATTTTAAATTCTTTATTCAGCCTTTTCTAGGTTTTCTAAAACTTATACAATAAATATATATTATTTGTGTAATCAAACGATAACAGAGATCATATTG
Source organism: Saccopteryx leptura (assembly GCF_036850995.1). Classification (NCBI taxonomy): domain Eukaryota; kingdom Metazoa; phylum Chordata; class Mammalia; order Chiroptera; family Emballonuridae; genus Saccopteryx; species Saccopteryx leptura. Next base: position 201,029,686 of record NC_089504.1, read on the forward strand.
GAACAGAAACAAGATGCTGTCTGATCTGAAGCTGAATCAGAAAAATCCACAAATCCTCTGTAATGTGGGGTGCAATTATACTATCATTTAAATAGAATATACTAAAGAGTAAGCACTGGGGAGATTGGAGAAGGTCTCTTTACTTCTCAGGTATAGGAAACAAGGTCAGAAGCCAGCAGCTTGCAGAGAAGTATAGCTCTTGTCTTGTGTACACTTGTGTACAGGGGCTTCAGTGAGTCTAGAAGTAGCCACTCATTATTTTAAAGTTCACCATGGATCATCTATGGAGTCCAGGAAGACCTCTGATGATTTCCCTAACCTTGATCTTGTCTCAATGAAAGTCAGAGAGAGAGAGAGAGAGAGAGAGAGAGAGAGAGAGAAAGAATCTGAGAAAGAGGGGTTAACTTGCTTCTTGACTCAGTCTTGCTATGTAGCTGCACTTGATGTAAACATCTGTTCTTCAGGTAAAGGTTGAATATTTTAACTGCTCCTGGGTCTAACCCTACCACTGCTTTTGATTCAGCTTTTCAAAGTCTCACTTGTCAGTTTAGAGGATCCCACTTTGGTTCCCCCAGCAATTCAGTGAATAGGTAAATAAAGAGTTGTGTTGTGGACATACTTTGCTAGACTTTTGCTTTGCCTTGCTTGACTCACCCCAATGACTTTAAAAACTTCACCTCTCCTGGTGTCTCCTGACATCTGCTCCAAGAGCTCTGTGCTAGCTCTCTCTAGCATGCTGCATTACTTCCATTCTTGCAGTTGTTACAAAATACATAGTCAGCTACAGGCTTGTTCCTGGTGGCCACAATGGACTCCAAAGTAGGGACACTCATCTTTGAGTTCTGTTACTTAGTCTAGAAACAAGGAGCTAGTGTGTGAAGGTGATACCTGCTTTAGATTCTGCTCTGAAATTAGCTAGGGAAAATATTTTGTTTTTGTGTTTTCATTCTGTTCCAACCACAAGCCATACACTACCCATGGTCGTGGCACCACTACAAGGTTCTCTTCATTGTGTGACTATGAAGCAAAAAAAAACTAATTTAAAAAATAGTAGATAATTAGCATTGCTCTTTAAAATCCTTCCTAGAATCATCATGTAGTTGGTTCTTGTCCTCCCAAGGGCCATCCAGATGACTGTACATTTATTTTCAAGATCTTTCAGTTGCTTCAATCATTTTGAGAAGAATTCTTTCAGTACTGTCTTTTAACAAACATGAGATAAGTCAATCTCTACTCCACAGTCATTTATTGGTTGAACGTCTGTGGACTTAGAGCAAAAGCAGATTGCTTTGCTTGATCATCCACCTAATTCACCAGACTTGAGTTTTTGACATTTTGGCTGTGTCAGAATCTCCACTGGATTTTTGTTGTATCTGATATAACACATTACAACTTCTTAGAATGGTATAAAGCATGTTCAGACCTTACTTCAACCTGTTATTCTGCCATAGCTCTTGCTCCCTCCCAACTTCACAATCTCCTACATCCTGCTATTGATACCCTATGTCCTACCTTCAAAGACGTCACTTTTCCCTAAATGTACCATGTTCTTTTGTACCCTTGCTCCTCTGCCCACAACAACTTTGCACACATTACTGGTCTCCTCATTCTTCAAGGTAAAATCAGATATCACCAGATCCCAGTTGTTTCTTTCTCTAAACTCTTTCATCTCCCTGAAAGTATTTCTGCTCAAGGGGGATGATGATGATGATGATGATGATGATTTTCTAAACTAGTCTTGCTCCCCTGCTGGAGTGTATGCCCTTTAGGACTGGCTCCAGGGTTGTGTTGATAGTCCCAGAGCTTAACACATGAGTTGGACACATGGGAGGAAAGGACGATCACAACATTATGCTTCCTTCAAAGGATCAGAGATAGTTCTAAACATACGCTGCAGATTCAGAAGGCATTAAGCATGTGTGTACTATATGCATGTGACTCCAGGTGCTGGGTTTACTACAGGGACTCAGAGATGAAAAGGACTTGGGCCTTACACCCAAAAAGGTACAGACCAGAAGAGGAGACAAAGAAGAAGCTAGCAGAAGCCAGGTGACAGTGGTATATTGTGTGAAAGAGCTGAGAAAGAACGGGGTCAGTGTGACTGTGCCTCCTTATGAAATGGTTTCATTGATCACTCACATGATTGATAAATACTGGTTCTGTTGTTAAAACAGTAGTCTAATTACATAGAGTTTTGGAGAAGCCATCTTGGTTATTTTGGCCTCAGATAATGACCCATCACTGCCTGTCCCCCATTGCCTGACTTTCCATTACAAGCTATTCCTTTAGAGAATAGCCTTATATGCCCCAGAGAGTTCTATTAAAATAAGCATGTGGCCCTGGTTGGATAGCTCAGTTGGTTATCCCAAAGCACAGAGTTGCTGGACTGATCCCCGGCGAGGTACATACAAGAACAGATTGATGTTCCTGTCTCTCTCTCGCTTCCTCTCTTGCTAAAATCAATAAATTGAAAAACAAACAGCCTGACCAGGTAGTGGCACAGTGGATAGACCGTTGAACTGGGATGTGGAGGACCCAGGTTCTAGACCCCAAGGTCGCCAGCTTGAGCGTGGGCTCATCTGGTTTGAACAAAAGCTCACCAGCTTAAACCCAAGGTCACTGGCTCGAGCAAGGGGTTACTCAGTCTGCTGAAGGCCCGCAGTCAAAGCACATATGAGAAAGCAATCAGTGAACAACTAGGGTGTCGCAACAAAAAACTAATGATTGATGCTTCTCATCTGTCTCTGTTCCTGTCTGTCTGTCCCTATCTAGCCCTTTCTCTATCTCTGTAAAAACAAACAAACAAAAAAACCAAATAAACCACTAAATTCTACATTTAAAAAAATATGCAGGTATGTTAGTAAGATGAGCTCAAAACAATCCTCTACTCATTTCTCCCCCCTTATTGGGGCTGCTCTTTCTTCTGCCCTAACTGACTGGAGCTCAGAAACAGAAGGATGAGAACGACCCTTTGTCCATCTATTCTCTCCTCACCTCTAAGTCTGTATCTCCTGGACAGGGGCTCTCTACATGTGTGGGACAAACACCTACATGTGCCTCCTAACTAACTGGACAGTAATCTGTACCCTAGTCTACCTCACCCCTAACATCAACATAGTTCCATCCAATGAGCCTCTTCCCATCCCTAGCACTCTTCTAATCAAGCAGAGGAACAAACGAGCAATATAGATCTTCAAAACTCCCTAGAGGAAATTGCCTCCACTCTGGTAATACTCCAAGACCAACCTGATTCCCTGCCCGCTGTCGCACTACAAAATCGCTGTGGCTTGGACCTCTTGACTGCAGAAAAGGGAAGTATCTGTGTTTTTCTAGAAGAACAGTGTTGCTTTTGCCTCAAGCAGTCAGGGCTGGTTAAAGATGCAGCAACAAAACTAACAGAACAGGCTCAACGAATCCATGAAAGACAAGAAGAATCCTGGGATCTGTGGCTCCGCACAAACTGGGTGTCTTGGTTATTACCATTTATTGGCCCATTCACTCTCATTTTTGTCATTCTAGCATTTGGTGCCTGTCTCCTGTGCCTTTTCTCTAATTTCCTCCAGGACCACCTGAAGGCCTTCACTAACCAGACTGTCCACGAGCTCCTGTTACTTCAAGCCAACTGCCAGAAAGTCCCTACTTCTACTTCGTCACCGCAGCCTGAGGCCAGCCCTCCCTTCCCATGACTCATGACCCCTAGTCAGCAGGAAGCAATTACAGAAAAATAATCATCGCCCCTTAACCATATAACAAAAGGCTGGAATATCAGGGTTGCAGGCAGGGGCCATGACCCCCTCTTCCCTTAAGTAGACAAAGAGACATTAAAAAACTGGACATTCCAGATCACACACCCCCCCCCCCCCCCCCAGACATCTGGATTGACTCACCCGGGTGTGGAAGGCCCTTAGTTTACTTATGGTTAATCCTTTTTTCCCCCTTAATGACTACCAGCCCCCACCCTCAAATCCCCTCTCTAACCCTACCTGTTAGAGAACCAGTTGCTGACCTCCTCTTTAGGAGTCAGCCCGGCAGATGACCCCCTAATAAACTTTTCTTGCCTGAACTCGGGTGTCCTCCTTTGGCTGACCTTTCAGCTTCTACCTTAGGTACTTCACACATGTTCCTTTTGCCTGAAATGACCCTATCCCTGCCATTCCAGCTCCTTCTTGTCATTTCCATTACATTTTTAAAAATTTTTATTACTTTTTAATTTATTGTGTTTATATGGATTCAAGTGTCCCACTGAATATAACTCCCCCCACCTCTTTGTCCCTTTTTATACCCCCTTTGTCCTCTTCCCCCTAACTCCATCCCCCCTTCCCTCTAGGATTTGCTGTCCTGTTATCTGTATCTCTGTGTTATGTATATATAGTTTCACTAATCCCTTTACCTTTTCTGATCCCTTTCCTCTGACAGCTGTCCCTCTGCTCCCTGTGACCCTGCCTCTGCCTCTATTCCACTCCTCAGTTCACTCTGTTCATTAGATTCCACATATAAGTGAGATCATGTGATAGTTGTCTTTCTCTGCCTGGCTTATTTCACTTAGCATAATAATCTCCAAGTCCATCCACGATGTTGCAAAAGGTAAGATTTCCTTTTTTTTCACGGCCGCATGGTATTCCATTGTGTATATGTACCACAGCTTTTTAATCCACTCATCCACTGATAGACACTTAGGCTGTTTCCAGATCTTTGCTATTGTAAACAATGTTGCCATAAACATGGGGATGCGTTTCTTCTTTTGAATCAGTGATTTGGTGTTCTTAGGATATATTCCTAAAAGTGGGATAGCTGGGTCAAAAGGCAGTTCCATTTTTAATTTTTTGAGGAATCTCCATACTGTTTTCCACAGTGGCTGCACCAGTCTGCATTCCCACCAGCAGTGCAGGAAGGTTCCCCTTTCTCCACATCCTTGCCAGCACTTGTTGTGTGTTGTTTTGTTAACGAGTGTCATTATGACTGGTGTGAGGTGATATCTCATTGTGGTTTTAATTTGTATTTCTCTGATGATTAGTGATGTTGAACATTTTTTCATATGCCCATTGGCCATCTGTATGTTTTCTTTGGAGAAGTGTCTATTCAGTTCTTTTGCCCATTTTTTGATTGGATTGTTTACCCTCCTGGTGTTGAGTTTTACAAGTACTCTATAAATTTTGGTTATTAATCCCTTAACAGACGTATTGGCGAATATGTTCTAGCATTGTGTGGGTTGTCTTTGTATTTTGTTCATGGTGTCTTTAGCTGTGCAAAAGCTTTTCAGTTTGATATAGTCCCACTTGTTCATCCTGTCCTTTATTTCACTTACCCAGCAAAAATATTGCTACAAGAGATATTGGAGAATTTACTGCCTATGTTTTCTTCCAAGATGTTTATGGTTTCACGATTTACATTTAAGTCTTTTATCCATTTTGAGTTTATTTTTATGAATGGTGTAAGTTGGTGGTCTAGTTTCATTTTTTTGCATGTACCTGTCCAATTTTCCCAACACCATTTATTCTAAAATTAAGTTGTAATCCAATTTGGTCCTGGGAAGTGGCAGTTGGAACGTCTCCCTACTCCATCACCATCTTTCTTCTCCTTTCATTTCTTATTAAATGTCACTTCCTCAGACATTCTTCCCTGACCATCCAAGCTGAATGAGAAGTTCTAGTGCATGATTTTGTTTTATTTTCCACTTACTACTTCCTGATCTCTCCTTGTTTAATTTGATGTTTTATATTGTGGCTTTCCCCTTCCAAAGTGTAAGCTGCAAAGGCAGGACCTTCCGGTGTCTATTCTCCACTATGTCTCTAGTGCTGGAACACTTGGCTGGCACTAGGATGCACTCAGTATTTTGTTGAACAAATGAATAAATAAATGCCTTTGTTTTAATTAGAAAAATATGTTGCTTATTTCCATTTGAACTGATTCAGGCATTTCACAGAAACAAATCTTTCCCAGCTAATATCAATGCATAGTTGAATAAAAATTTACTATGCAGCCAGCTCAAGCTTTAGGAAGTTAGTGTACTATTCCCTCACAGGTAAAATTCAAATTCCTGGCTCAGATACCTGGAAATGTTATTTAAGTTACAATGGCTAGTCCTGAAATTGTCTTACTTTACCTTTCTCTGGGATCCAAGGAGCCAGAACAAGTCTTGTGTCTGCTGTAAGTTTCTTTGACACCCCCCCCCCCCCATCCCTGCCTTGAACTGTTCTCTCTCTGGGCTCTTTCCTCCTTTTATAGCACTTGTTATTTTAGTTGCTTATCAGGACTCATCAGGACATGGGTATAGGTGGCTATTAGATAGTCTCTGCTCTTCGGGGTGAATTGCAAGTGGCTTTGAACTCTTCAAAGGTAGGGTGAGGGGTGATGTCCTTTATTTCTCCTGGTCCCCTATCTTGGACTTTTTCACACAGCATTTGTCCTATGGATATTGTGTTGTCCTGCAGACCCAACTCCAGTGGCTTTTTCTCCAGTTTTGTTTATTTTTAAAGGAGTGTCTGTTCCTAGCAGGGGTAGGGACCTAGGACAGTCTGGCCCTAATTTTGGCAGAGGTCAGTGGCAGTGGGCAGGGCAGACTTCAAAGGGGGCTCTTTCCAGGATGCCCGAAATGTGCAGGATGCTTCCCCTTTTCCTTTCAGTTGAGATCATTCAGTGAAGTCATTCTTAGCCAGAAATAAATTGTAAAAAGGCAAGAACTAGATCCCTTTACCTCCCATAATAGGGAGATCCTCCCAGCTGAGATAAAGCCTCACTTTAGCTGATGCTACTGGACAGCCCATGATAACCCCCTTCCATGGCTGGAAACCCATTAACATCTCTTCACCAGACAAGTGATGATGCATCAGCAACAGACACCTGATGTGCTCTTCCCCTGTAAAGGGAGTTGACTCCTGGAGAAATAGTGACCTTCACATAAACAGAGGGTAAAAATCCTACTTCTCTTAAGTGCAGACAAACCTACTCCTCTCTCTCAAGAAAATTCTTACTATTAGGTGACTCTTTTGATAAGACCCTTGGAATGGCCTGACCTGTGGTGGCGCAGTGGATAAAGCATCGACCTGGAAATGCTGAGGTCGCCGGTTCGAAACCCTGGGCTTGCCTGGTCAAGGCACATATGGAAGTTGATGCTTCCAGCTCCTCCCCCCTTCTCTCTCTCTGTTTCTCTCTCCTCTCTCTCCCTCTCTGTCTCTGTCCTCTCTAAAAATGAATAAATAAAATTAAAAAAAATTTAAAAAAGATTAAAAAAAAAAGACCCTTGGAATGATGTTGGGGCACCTGAAGTAGTTTTGGGTTCTGGGCTGCCTTCTAAGGAAAGTGGATTCAGATGATTGAAAGGTACCAGAAAATTTCTGCCCCCAAATCTCTCTCATTGGTATGAGATTAGTTCTTTTTTTTTTTTTTTCCTTGAAAGCCTTTCTGCCTTTCAGAACTTTCATTAAAACATGACTGTCCCCAACAGGAGTAAACTGTAAGCCATCCATCAGGCAGTGGGTTATAGCAGTGGTCCCCAACCCCCAGGCTACGAATCGGTACCAGTCTTTGGGCCATTTGGTACTCGTCCGCAGAGAAAGAATAAATAACTTACATTATTTCCGTTTTATTTATATTTAAGTCTGAACGATGTTTTGTTTTTTAAAAATGACCAGATTCCCTCTGTTACATCTGTCTAAGACTCACTCTTGATGCTTGTCTCGGTCACTTGATATGTTGCTGCTAAAATTAAACCCATAAACTAGCAAAATGAGTGAAAAATAAAATTCCATCAAAAGTTTTTTTGCAAAGTGGAAAAGGGCCAGTGAGGAGACAGAAGAAGAACCTATGACCTCGAAGAAAAAGAAGGATTCATTTAACAGACAATACCAGGAGTCCTACTTGAAGTATGGATTTATCGCAACTGGTGATTCTCGCGCACCAAGGCCGCTCTACATAATATGTGGTGACCAGCTAAGTAATGAGGCAATGAAGCCTTCAAAACAGCTTTGCCACTTGGAGATCAAGCACCCTACTTTAAAAGACAAGCCTTCGAAAGAAAAAAGCATGAACAAGAAGGACAGAAACAATTACTGGTGGCCACTACATCAATAAATGCGAGTGCACTGACAGCATCATACTTGGTGGCTAATTGTATTGCTAAGGCTAAGAAGCCATTTACCATTGGCAAAGAATTGATCTTTCCAGCCACTAAAGACATTTGTCATGAATTTCTAGGAGAGGCTGTGGTTAAAAAGATAGCACAGGGCTCTGGCCGGTTGGCTCAGTGGTAGAGCGTCAGCCTGGCATGCAGGAGTCCCAGGTTCAATTCCCGGCCAGGGCACACAGGAGAAGTGCCCATCTGCTTCTCCACCCCTCCCCTTCTCCTTCCTCTCTGTCTCTCTCTTCCCCTCCCGCAGCCAAGGCTCCACTGGAGCAAAGTTGGCCTGGGCGCTGAGGATGGCTCCATGGCCTCTGCCTCAGGCACTAGAATGGCTCTGGTTGCAGCAGAGTGATGCCCCAGATGGACAGAGCATCGCCCCCTGGTGGGTGTGCCGGGTAGATCCTGGTTGGGCGCATGTGGGAGTCTGTCTGACTGCCTCCCCATATCCAGCTTCAGAAAAATACAAAAAAAAAAAAAAAAAAAAAGATAGCACAGATGCCTTTTTCGGCTACCAGCATCACACGGCGCATTGAGGAAATAGCAGAGGACATTGAATCACAATTGTTGGAAAGGATTAATAAATCACTGTGGTACGCTCTCCAGGTTGACGAATCTACAGATATTGACATCAAAGCAATGCTACTTGTTTACGTGTGTTATCTTTATCAAGAGGATGTGCATGAGGATATGTTATGTGTACTATCATTGCCAACCAAAACCACAGCTGCAGAACTATTTAAATCGCTGGATGACTATATATCAGGAAAACTGCAATGGTCTTTTTGTGTCGGCATATGCACAGATGGAGCTGCTGACATGATTGGAAGGATGTCTGGTTTAACTACTCAGATTAAGGAGGTTGCACCTGAATGCGAGTCTATGCATTGTGTCATTCACAGAGAAATGCTGGCTAGCCGAAATATACCACTGGAACTTAACAGCGTATTGAATGATGTCGTTAAAGTTATTAATCACATCAAAGCACACGCCCTTCACTCGGGCCTGTTTGAGCAGCTATGTGAGGAAATGAACGCAGAGCACAGACGCCTTCTCTTATACACAGAAATAAGATGGTTATCCCAAGGGAGGTCCCTGGTCAGAGTGTTTGAATTACAAGAGCCGCTGCAGAGATTTCTCTCAGAAAAAAAGTCACCACTAGCAGCACATTTCAGTGACAAGGAATGGGTCGCAAACTCGCTTACTTGTGTGACATATTTAACCTCCTCAATGAACTCAATTGGTTACTTCAGAGGAAAATGACAACTGTCTTCAAGTTGGCAGATAAAGTAGCTGCATTTAAAGCCAAACTGGATTTGTGGGGATGACGCGTGAACAGGGGTATATTTGACATGTTTCAAACATTCGCGGGAATTTTGGAAGAGATTGAACCCAAGCCTTCATTGTCCCAGCTGGTGCACGATCACCTGTATCTGCTTTTAAAAGAGTTTGAATGCTACTTCCCAACCACAAAAGACCCACGAATTGCCAAGGAATGGATCCGCGATCCATTTGTCAACAAACCAGGTGAATCCAGTGTGTCTATGCAAGAAGAGGATCAACTACTGGAGATCGCAAATGATGGCAGCCTTAAAAATATGTTTGAGACTACAACTCTGCCGGTGTTCTGGATTAAAGTCATGGCAGAGCACCCCAAGATTGCCACAAAAGCACTAAAAACCCTGTTGTCATTTCCGACATCCTATTTGTATGAAGCAGGATTTTCTGCAGTGACAGCAACCAAAACAAAATTACGGAATAGACTGGACATAAGCAACACACTTCGGGTGTCATTGTCTCCCATTACTCCTAGATGGGACCGTCTCGTTGCAGAGAAACATGCTCAGGGCTCCCACTGATTTAGCGTTATGATTGTTGAGAGATAGGCTACTATCTCTCATTCTATATAAACATAATAATAAATAACCCTTAACTTACAATATTCATAACAATGGTGAGTTGTATTTTTCATGCACTTTATATTTGTTTTTGTGTTGTATCTTATTTTTAAGGCATGTTTAAATGTTAGCATAGCGACTAGAAAGTGTTTGGAGGCAGAGAGGATGTTACTCATGTTATGTTGTTGGTGCGATGTTAAGAGGACGCTTCTAATAAAGTTGCATATGAGTACACAGTGGATTCATGTTTATTTTTATTGTTGTAGGTTCATGATTGGTAGCGAGCCTGAACCTATCATATTACCTATTGATGTCAGACATAAAATGTTGTCAGAATAACAAATTTAAATACAGCCTGAATAATGAAGACATGCTCGTTCCTACTTTAACTTAGCCCAATAGATATCGTAAGTTCGACAATTATATTTAAAAATACCACAGTTTTTACGCCGGTCACACAATTTTATTTTGTGCATTTATCCATCCCACCCTAAAGGCCAGTCTGTGAAAATATTTTCTGACATTAAACCAGTCCATGGCCCAAAAAAGGAACAGACCTTCACATACACTCCATGAAATCCTACAATGATATAATAATACTATAGTATAAAATTGACCGTGTTGCTTCTTTTCATGGTTGTGACCCCACCAGGGGACAGGGACCCTGGAGCAATTTATCTTATCCATCTCTTTTCTCCCAGGGCCTAGAATGGTGACTGGCCATGTGGTAAGTCCTTGATAAATATTTCTGAATGAATGACCAACATTGCTAGCTGCTTCCAAGTCTGGACACCAGCCAAGCTGAGGGGTACACAACAGATGCTGGCACAAGAAAGGCTGTGGGGAGAGTCTCTGTAAAAAAGGGGAGGGGATACTGAGATTTCTGAATCTTTCCTTCTCGGGCACACAAAATAAATAGGGTGACAAGGAGAGCTGCATGAGCGGGCAGAAAGTGGGAGTTCTCAGAGGATGCCAGGCATGTCTTTAAAACATTTACCTTCTCTGTCCTCTGTGACTGTGACAACTCAGTGAAGCCATTCACTAATCTGCTCACTAATCAGTGAAATTTTCTCCTTGCTATAGCATTTAGAGGGTGAATTCTAAAGATAACCCTAGAAACTGCTCCTTCCATCCACTCAGGGAATTAATGCAGACTTCAGGGTCACTGTGCCTGAAGTTTGATTATCCCAGGTCACATCTCCCCCTGAAGAGAAAGTAGTGGTTCCTTACCAGCCACATGCTGAAGACTGAGGCTTGCAGTGGCTGTGGGGTGTGATAGAGTGTGGGCTCCAATCCTGGGTAGTTCCCCATGGCTTTCCAAACAGACAGTGGAATAGGACTGCAGCTGTCAGGAACTGGAGGCTTGGCCAACATGTATCAGCCCCTAATGCAGGGGGTGAAGGCCTCAGCTCAGCAAAATGCATTTTTGAAATTGTAGCTAGCATGCTGTCAAGAGGTGTATTTGTCATGAAGTGGTGTATAGGTTCCTCTGGCAACCTCTAGAAGCTGTTGCTGCTGCTGTCCAGGTTTAGAAACAATAGCAAAAACTAATGCTTATTAAGCACCTCCTTTGTGCTAGGTAAGCATAGCTGTAAGTGATTATACACATATAAATTCTACTAATATTTATAACACCCTATGAGGCAAGTACAATTATCACCCCCATTTTACAGATAGGAACTTTGCCACCCTCTTCCCATTGTGGAGTGATCTTTTATAAAAAGGTCCAGGTTTTGGACTTCCCATCTCTGAGAGTCTCTGTCCTGCTGGCTGTGTCTCCTCCTTCTTCACAGCCCCCTCACTCTGACCCTCCACTGTATGTCTGGAAGTTGATTCTGACCTGTGTCTGAGTGTCCTGGGCCCTGTACTCCCCAGCCCACAAGCAGCACTACCTCACCCTAGCACCCAGCTGGCCTCTGGAACCCCTACCTGGGGTCAGATGGGTAGTCCCACAGGCTGCTGGGGGTTGACAGTCGAGCATGCGGTTGGTGGAAACAGCACATCCTCTTGTGAAAGCAGGCACTCGGCACCAGGCAGTTCTCTACATTACATGTAAGAAGCACATGAATGTTCCATTTTCATCACCAGGAGTTTTCTCCATTTTCTAAGCCTTTAGAGAGTAAAATTAAGTCTATAGTGTAAGGTATTTTCCCCACCGAGGAAGAAGGAAGGGTGTAGCCACAAAGTGTGGATAAGCAAAAGCTTTATTTAGTACAGCGCATCCCACCCGATGAGGTTCTCTGGTCTGGGGGACAAGGGGCCAGAGAAGTCTTATGGGGTGATCCGCATGGGGGAAATTTAAAGGGTTGTTTTGTGTGGTTGAGGTAATATGACATGGCAAAATCTTATTGGCTGACAGACAGTTGCTCTTTTCCAAAGGACTCCTGGGAAGTTTTTTTTGGTGCATGGGTGTGGGTGGTTCCAGCCAAAGTTCCTGGATCTGACTTCTCACGTGACCTTCCCTCATTGCCCACCGACCTCACACATAGATAGTAATTTCTTTGAAAATCCATGTTCAGTAATACTCCAAAACATCACTCAGAATTCAGCTTCTCCAAGACACCTTTTCTCAAATCCTCATTGAGACAGCCCCCTTCGCAACAAGTCTGCACCTTTTCTCTTCTACCTGTGCACCCTTCATGGTTTACCACACCTCAGCCACTGCTTCTCATTCTCTGTCTTACCCAGCCCTCCACACCTGCCCTCATGCCACACCTTGTAGAGCCACACCATCCTAGGTTGTATTAGTTGCTCCTGTTTACCCTCCTTTTTGTGTATTGTATCGTTTCCTTAAGTAGATCCTAGATCTGAGAAGCCATCTGGAACTTCTTGCTTCACAGTATCTAGCCCAAGGCTGAGCAGAAACCACACAGCATAGACCTCACTGTTCATGAGGTGCCATATTGGCTCCTCAGTACAAGGGCATCAAGCATTCTGGTGTTGGATGAAGGCTCCCCTTAAAACTGTGGCCTCCTCCAATGCTGTCTGCCTCTCTTCTGTACAATCTATGATCTGGACTAACTGTCTACATTTATTTTAGAATTTATATTTTAGTTTTTTAATAGCAGTTTTAGATTTACAGGGAAATTGAGTAGAAAGTACTGAGAGTTCCTATACAACCTGTATACCCACAGTCATGCCATTTCCTTCAATATCCCACACTGGACTGGGACATTTGTTATAATCTGAAACTACATTGACACATTATTAGCACCCCAACTTCATAGTTTCCATTAGGGTTCACTCTTGATGTTAGACATTCTGTGTTTGGATGAGTTCATATTAATGTGTCCATTATTACAGTATCATACGGAATAGTGTCACTGTTCTAAACATCCTCTGTGCTCTGCTTATTCATTCCTCCCTTGCCCCTAACCCTTGGAAACCACTGATATTTTTATCATCTTTCTAGTTTTTCCTTTCCCAGGCCAAAATGTGTAGCCTTTTTAGATTTAACTTCATACTTTTCATTTCTTAAGCACTTCATTTGTCGGACCCTTTTCAAATCCAGAGTATGGATGGCTAGGTGCTTTGGATAATCACATGGCCTGTAGAGTGTCTGCATAGAGAGAAGGACCAGGGAATACTATGAGTGCAGTTTGAGGGATCTCCAAGGGCAGAAATTCCCCTGCCCCTCTACCAAATGTTGTGACTTCCCTTTAGGTTAAGTTGTTAAGTTCTCTGTTAAAATAAAAACATAGTATGTGGAAGAGATGATACACATTATTAAACATTAACATGCTAACTCAATGTTAGCATCTCCTTTAGCATGTGAGATGAGCATAATAGCTAAAAGATAACATGAATCTCAGGGAATGTGCCCTAAAGGTAGGGCTTCTGGAAGCCAAGGAACAGAATTAGGGTTCCCTGGGCTGTCTGCACTTGCACAGTCTGGACTCCTGGAAAAGTGGAGAAAGGTAGAAAAACGTGGTATAATGGAAAGTATACACAGAACAAAGGTTCCTTAGTCTATTCGTTATCTATTTCTGTGTATCAAATTACCCCCAAAACTTAGCAATTTGGAAGAGTGACTATGTATTTGTTACCTCACAGTTCCTGTGTCAAAATGTGAGTGTGGCTTAGCTGGGTAGTTCTGGCTTAGCCTCTCATGAGTGTAGAGTCAAGATGTTAGCCAAGGCTACAGCCATCTCAACACCTGGCTGGGCTAGATCCCCTGTAGAATGGTTCACTCACAAGGCAGGAGCCCTCAGTTCTTGGCTGACTATGGGAAGGGGCGTAGTTCTCCCCATAGGGCTGCTTGAACAACCTCTCTGTATGGCTGCTGGCTTCCCCCAGAGTGAATAATCTAAGAGAGAACAGAAAGAAATCCATGATACCTTTTATGACCTGGTAACTATCAGTCATTTCTATCCTCTTCTACCTGATCTAAGAGAGTCTCTAAGTCCAGTTCATGCTAAAGGAAATGCTCTCTCTTTTTTAAAGAAGAAGTTTTAAAGAATTTGTGGACATATTTTAAAACCATGATACCTATGCTATATAGACTTACACAGTCCGGACCCCTGGAAGAGTGGAAGGAGAGAGAAATGTGTTGGAAAAGAATAATCTATTTGGGTATCCAAGACCTGGCTTGTGCTGGCTCTTCCCTCATCAGCTGGTGGCTCCTGAAAAATCTCAAGGGTTCTGACCTCAGTTTCCACTGTTGACATCATATGGCAACATGCTCCCCCACCCTGGAAGTGGCAAAGAGCCTGACAGAGGGTTAAGGTGATGCTTATGAAAACCTGTTTGTATTTCACAAAATGCTATGCAGACTCACACTTTTATATTCACGCTAGTTTCTTAATTTTTTAATGTGGTCAAGAGAAGCATCCATAGCAAAATTTCTCCTCACACAAACATCTCCCCTTTCCCTCTGGGCAGAACCCAAACTTCTGCCCCTTTCTCCTGCTAAAGTGCTATTGCAGAGCTCCTGTGGAGTTCTGTTCTGGATCAGGCTTTCAGATTCCAGGGAGGAAGTCACAGGGTTAGGCTTCTGTACAGACCCTTTCCTGAGCTCCACTGAAGGTCTGGGAAGCATTCCCCACAGGCTTCAGTCCCATTTCTTGCAGAAACGAGTCAAAGGCATCTATAATTAAGGTCAGAGAGACTCCAATTCAAAAAGCAGATTTTGCATTTTGTGCCCTCTCTGTGTGTTGTTAAGCTACACTTCATTTTCTGTTCTGTTTACTTTCATGGTGGCCAATTTTTATAGAATTTATGTGGAGATAAACTTATGTGTTGGGAATGCTGTGTTTTTCCTCCTTCACTCCTTTCCATTGGTTATTATTGCACTTCATGTTTCTTCTTCAAATAATTCTTTGTGCTTGTGTTATCAAGCACTAAAAAATGTATACCTCTAGGCATGTAATAAAGTCAAAGAACGTGTCTGTTCCAAGGGACTCTGTGATGTTCACCTCCACCCACCTAAATGTTTTCTATGTTGGGAAGGCTCTTTGAAATGTCAGAGAGGAGACATTCAAATTTTAGAGCACATCAGTGAAATCCATGTGTAAGGCCAGTGGCCATCCCCATGGCCTTGCAGATTCTCATTGGATTCAGACAGATGGTAAAGGAACTGTGGAGCCAGAAGATAGTGGGCCATTCTGTTTATTAAAGTCTTGTAATGGTGGATGAGCAAGAAGGCAAGGAAGACCACTTCCCTCTCTCTCAGCACCCACCAACCTCAGCTGTCCCCAGGCAAACAGGCCAGGAGGAAATCTCAGTGTTTCCAAGCCCCTCAGCACTACCTCTCTCTCCCTTGACTCTCCAGCCAAAAGAGGCTGGGGGGAAAAACCCCTTCTCCAGCAAACAATCATCCCTCCTCATGGAGACAAGCAGTCTACTGCCCTGAGGGAAGCACCTGCAGCCTTTTATAGACTGTACACACAGAACGCTGCCCCACACCAATGCAACAATTAGACAAAATATAAGCGAGCAAACCTAACACACATGTTACAAACTTGAAATAGATTGGTTTGCCCACACCGTGTCAGCAGTGTAGCTCTCTGAGCAGGCATCCTCTGACATATTCTCTAGATGTACACTGAAGAGGTAAGAGAATATACCTTGCCCACTGGGAGTGGGCTCCGCAAAGTTCACTGAAACTTTTAGTTCTCAACTAGGCCAGAACCCCTAACTGATCCTATGTGTTTCTGAGTGGTGTGATACTTGAACACAACACTATCTTTTTAAGTTCCAGGTCTACCCAGCATTTCCTGTCTTGTGGAGCATGATGGACCATAGTGGAGTTAGCCCACATAGTCTTCAGGACAATTCTCTCCTTACAACACAACCAGGGGATTCCTATTTTCTTGGGAAATTCAAAAACCTTACAGTAAAGTATGTTTAAATTCTCTAGAAAATATGTAATAATAGATGATGAAAAAAAAAAAAAAGATTGGGGACAGTATTATAATTAAGGGATTGACCTGGCTCCACATGAAAAATCATTTATTTCCTACCCAATCACCTTTTTTTCCTGTGGCAGAGATTGTCAGTTGTCTGGATGTCAGCTGTTCTCTTATTTTACACTCCAGAACCACAGAAAGATGCCTCTAGTTTTCAGCTGGCTGCAAGTGCAGCCAGCATCTCTTGCAGCTAGCTGTATCATGTGACTAAGGTCTGGACAGTGGTATGATACACAGAAACAGTGTCTGCAGCTTCCAGGAAGTTTTGTACAAGAAGTGGTGCACACTCGCTCTTCTCTTTTTCTTCCCAATTACTAGAATTCAGACATGAGGGCTAGAACTGGAGTAGCCTTCTTGGATCAGGAGATGATGTTGGAAATGGGAACCACACGCAGCAAGGCCATGGGATAAAAGGCACCTGGATTAACACCATGGAGCCTGATTCCAGCCCTGGCCTATCCATCAACTCCATACAGCAAATGCAAGGTGGCTCAGCCGGCATCTTCATCAACCATGTTGCCTCTTGGCAGTCTCACTTGGTGGTTAAGAGCACTAGCTTTCAAAATCAGGTGATTTGGTTGAAGTCTTGGCTTCACCATGTACTGGCTGTATTACCTTGGGCAAATTGTTTAACTTTTCTGTTATGATCATGCATTGTCATGTAACAAGTGTCCTCTTAATTTGTATATGCATAAGTTTTAGGGTCAGAAATTTAGACAGGGCACAGCAGTTTTGTCTCTGTTCCCTGATGTCTTGGGCCTTAGCTGGAAGACTCAAAGGCTGAGAGGTAGCTTGACATCTGGGGGCTGAAATAATCTGAAGGTTAATTCAATTGCACATCTGGCTGTTGAAGCCAGCTGTTAGCTGGGACCTCAACTAGGATTGCTAGCCAGAGCACCTGCACCTGCCTCTTCACGTCGTTGTTTATAGTGGTTGTATTCCAACAGTGTGTGTCCTGGGAGAGAGCCCAGTGAAAAATGAATCTCCTTGGCTAACCTAGTCCCAGGTTCTGGGGGTGGGAGATAGGTGCCAGGTCTTGATGGGAACGCAACAAAATTCTTAAAGAGCATGCATGACTGAAAATATTGTTCTAGCCAGTTTTGGAAAAGAAACATTGCCATATGTTCTAAAGCTTCTGGTTCTTCATCTGCAAATGAGGATAATCATATCTACCTTCCAAGACAGGGGTAGCATTAGGAATATCTAACTAGTGTGGACACTGACCCATGGCAGCAGTCATTGATATTAACATTTTAGCCTGGATCGTGGAATAGTTGGTGGTGGTCCCCAAAGGAGAGGAACAGGTGCATGAGGAAGGAGGTGGCTATCACTCAGTTGTCTCAGAGCAATAAATACACCAGGAAAGAAGCAGGTAAGCAGCTTAACAACTGACTGTCACATACTGGCTGAATGTCAGCTCTGCTTATATAATTTGGGTATTAAATAAGACACATAAAGCCCTTAGCACATAGTAGATCAGAATAAACAATTATTGTTATATTTCTTTTTTGGTAATTTTTCATTCAAACACACAGCATAGAAATCAAAATATTAAAAACATGAGAACCCCAATGTTTTCTCTCTCTTTGAACATGAGGACACATATCTCTGCTTCTCCAAGAACCCATGTGAGCATCAAAGTTCTTTAATGAAACAAGTGGATGACCTTTCAAATGAATAGATTGATTTTAAGAAATAAGAAGTCTGTTTTCTCCCCCTCTTATTGGAAACCATGAGTCAATGTATAAGTCTCTTCAGCAATTGTACAATACTTGAAAATTTCCTAGATGTTTGGTACATGTTGTCAGTGAACTGGTATGATAAAGGAATAGAAACAAGAGGACTGCCCAACTGTAATTTCAGAAGGGGTTACTGTGGCTTCATAGAGAAGTGTTCTTTGCACCATGGAGCCCTATATCCTAAAATTAGAATAGGCCAAAAGGGACAAAGTCCAGCTCTGTAGTTCCTCATAGAATAGGAACCTTCTTTAATAATGAAATTATGCAGATATGGCCTGAGTCATTAGCTCATTTCCTGGACATGAATGAACCCCCCAGGGTTGGGCTGGCGGATATCTGAATTCTCTGGAAAAAGGCTGATTGATGTTGAAGAATTTTCCACAATTCTGCCAAGTCACACTAGCTGGGAAAGATCAGACAAAGGGTGGGCTAATAGTGGGGACAGAAACAAAAGCTAATGCTGGCATTGAGCAGCTACTCAACAGTCTGGGTTAGAATGCCCCTCAGGATTCTCCTTTTCTGTGTCTCTAAGTGATTCTGAAGTTCTCAGAAGTGTGGTGTCTCTGCTGCATGTGTGGGTCCCACACTCGGCTCATGCTGAAGGATCTGAATAGGAGTGATGTAGCCAGGGTCCCCTCCACCCTGTCAGCCAACCTAAGGCTCTCTCTGTGACACCATTACTGTTTGGAGGTTGCTCTGTGTGGAATGAGGTGGGGCACGGTCACTCCCTGAAGGTGACATAACCTAAATCAGGTGCCATTTCATCTGGCACTAAATTCCCTATGAGAGGTGTCCTATGGGCGCCTCCCGGAAATGTCTCCCCTCACATGTTTACCCGTATGGCACCAACTTCTTTCCCGGCCTCTGGGTGAGTTTCTGATTGCCCCTGATTCTCTCAGAGAGGCTGGCCCTGCTGTCAACCCTCCCTCCTTTGGTGAGTGTTCTCCTTCCCAAACACAGTCCTTTTTCTTCTCACACATATTCTTCACCTTTTCAGGCAATTAACTGGCCTCCTGGCCACTCTCCCTCCCAGGGGCCACCATTTATGAGATGGGAACACATGTCTCCTAGATTCTCTACTGTGATTTGGAGGCCTTCACTTAACGCTGGTAATCAGTGGAAGATAAATTTTAATTGGGTTCAAAACCAGACATTTACTATGCAAGCAAATTTCATTAACACCTTGGTTAACAAGAGCCCTTAACCCTTTGAGTAGTACAAGTGTTCATATATGTCCTCATGCCTCCTGACCATCCAGAGTATGATTGATTTATTTTTAAAATGTGTAAGGCAACATTAAAAAAAGGCAGATGGATGTTCTTTTTGTTTCCATAAATTGGTTATCAAACAAACATGATTTTAAGTTAATAAAACTGTAACTGTAACTAATTTCATTTTTTGAAAAACAGACTCACTCCCAGGGGTCAGCAAGCATGAAAGAAACTCACTCCTCAATGGCTTGATAAGGTTAAATGTGGTGCTTCAACTGACTGATCTGAACTGATAGCAGACTCACTCACAACCAAGTGCCTGCTGTGTATGAAGCACTGGTGGTTGGGCCACTGCAATATTAAATACCGTATTTCTCCATGTACAAGACACTCCCATGTATAAAATGCACCCTAATTTTGGGGCCCAAAAATTTGAAAAAAATGTATTACATAAAGGTATTGAACTCAAGTTTTATTCACCATAAAATTCATACAACTCCTCATCACTGTCAAAAAAGCAGGAAGTGCGAATAAAAAAATCTACAACTATTGTATAAGACACACCCAGTTTTTAGACCCCAAAATTTTCAAAAAAGGGTGCATCTTATACCTGGGGAACCAGCACAAACTGCTAACAATTTGATGAGGGGGAAATGAAGAGGCTGTGAAAACTACTGAGGTAGACACATGGAGTCGCTCACTCAGTGTGGGCTCACTGAGCTTCTTTGTCCCAAACTCAGTGGCCAACCCAAGAAATGATCAGAAATTTCAGAAAGCTTGAAGCTCTCTCAGGGGTTAGAAAAAAGAGTTCAGGAAGTAGTCTCTTGTGGGGTTTTTGTTTTTTTGTTTTTTTTTTCTGCTTCTGTGGATGGAGAATAGGGAGGGAATTTTGGAGATACAGTAAGCAAACCTGAAAGGTTCTCAAACTTCTCCAATGGGCTAAGCTAGGATAGTAGGAAGCAAAACTTGGGAAGTGTATCCATTTATCCTAGCAATTGTGGAAATTCACCTGTTTGTATTTTGAAGAAAATTTTTACATCAGGAATCAAGGCCAGTGTTTCTCAAGTGTTTTTAGATTTTACATTATGTTCCAGTAAACATATGTATTTAAAAATGACTTCCAACAGAAAATTGTTTTACATACTGTATTGAATGCACTCTATTTTCTCTCTTGGTTTTATCCCCTTTTCCTTCCTTCCTTCCTTCCTTCCTTCCTTCCTTCCTTCCTTCCTTCCTTCCTTCCTTCCTTCCTTCCTTCCCTTCTTCTTTTCTTTTCCTTCCTTCCTTCTTCCCTTCCTCCCTCCCTTCCTTCCTTCCTTCCTTCCTTCCTTCCTTCCTTCCTTCCTTCCTTCCCTCCTTTCCTTCTTTCCTTCCTTCCTTCCATGCTGTTTACTAGCCACTAAACTGATTTAACAAATAACTAATATATTTAAAATGCACAGCCCTAGAACACTGAACATAAAGCCTTGACTTGGCCAATCATTTCTTCCCAGCAGCTGAATGATTCAGGTATCTTCAGCCCTGCCCATTATGTCTACAATAAGGGCAATTAAAGCCCCAAGGTCAAGGTGGGATCCTTGTCTGGGTCAAGATGGCTCACCTAGAGCACTATTCCACTTTGCACAATTAGGAGAATTTATTTTTTTGCCTGTGGTTGGTGAAGCTCTCAGAATTGGCCAGACTAGGCAGTTGGGCTTGCTGCATCATATAAGTATTTTATTCTATGATATTCAGAGCTTTTTTGATACATTAAAGCTAAACACTTGGAAATTACTTCGAATGTATCTGGAGCTATTTTATTAATTTATTTTTAGGTTTTGCTTTTTAACTTTTTAATTTTTCAGTTACAGTTCACACATAATATTATACTAGTTTCAGATGTGCAACATAGTGATTAGACATTTATATAACTTATAGTGATCACCCTGATAAGTCTAGTGCCCGTCTGACACCACACATAGTTGTTACAATATTATAGACTATACATTTTTTATAACTGGCAATTTGTACTTCCTAATCCTTTCCTAATTATTTCCTAATACTATTTATTTTCATAAATACCTCCTGGAGCCATTTAGAAAAATCAACTTCAGAATCACCTCATTCTCATAAAGAATACTTAGCTCATATTTAACACATTTTTATTCCTTGGAGTTGACATTTTCAGTGTGGTGTAGTGGTCGGGTTTATGCTTGATAGTCTGAGTCTCAGTTTGTTCATCTGTTAAATGGGGGTAATACTAGTCTTGTTTTCATGAGAAGGTTGTGAGGATTAAATGATAGTGTGACTGTAATGACCTTTGCAGAGTGCCTGGCTTATGGCAGATGCACAGTGACAGTGGGGGTTCATTGGCATTACCAGCCTGCACTGCTCCAAACTCGTAGCCTTCTCTATCTCACTTAGGTCAGCAGTCTCTGCTCATTGCCCTGGGAGACGGTTTTGCTGACTGTGCATACTTGACATGTTGAAACTTCCATTTTTAGATCTCACTTGGTTCTTCCCTAGGTTACCTTCTTCACTTATTGAAAGATAGGAAAGAACTTTACAATTACAAGGAAATGAAACTCTGCTGCTCTTCCAGAAGACACATAAGCAAGGCCAGGTTCAAACTTCCTGTGTCTTTATATCAAATAAATATCTTTATTTGAATTTTCACAAGGCTGTCCTCCATGCAGGAGACTCACCCCTAAGTGAGAGGTACTGAGAGAAGAATATAAATCTGCCTGAATTTGGATTAAAATGTGGCAATAATAATATATGACTTGGGGAGAGGGAGAATGGGTCAAGAAAGGGACTTATAAATAACTAAAATCTGAAAAACATTTAAGGTAAAACATTTATTTTGCACCTCTTATGCACATTGCATTGAACCAAAAACACAGACTCAGACCTCCAGAAACTTACCGCTTAACTGAGGGTAAACTATATTTACATGTTAACTTTTTTTTTAGTAAGAAAGAGAGAGATACACAGGAAGGGAGAGAAATGAGAAGCATCACCATTGCAGCACTTTAGTTGTTCATTTATTGTTTTCTTATATGTGCCTTGATGGGGGGGGGGGGAGGCTCCAGCTGAGTAGTGAACCCTTGCTCAAGCCAGCAACCCTGTGCTCAAGCTGGGTGAACTGCGCTCAAGCCTGTGACCTTGGGTTTCTAAACCTGGGTTCTCAACATCCCAGGTTGATGCTCTGTCCACTGAGCTACCACCTGGTCGGGTGTATATGTTAATTTTTAAAAATCATGGGCCATTGGATAATGGCACTCCATATCTCTTACCTGACACAGTGGGTTATGAGTTCTAGACATTTTCCAAACAGACCCTGTAGAGAAGGCCAGACTGAGACTGGTGTAAACTCTAGATTACATATTTGGTGAATAAATAAAGGAGTGACTGAGGAACACACACATAGGTAAAGAGAAGTATACAAGCTCCAGGGGAACAGATATACAGCCTAGAGAGAGAGCCATCATTTATAGTGAGTTGTGTATACAGAGGTACACACTGAGGAAGCTAGTCTTGACCTTGGCTGCATTGCTGTTGCACGTGGTCTGTTCTGGTTCCTGTGTATACTGGCCTGGTAGAGAAGTAGTTAGTGAGATACTTGGGATAGCCTATCGACAGAAACATCAAAGAACTACAGAAGTATAAGGTACCTATGCTTGACACTACTTATTTTATAGATCTACATCTATTTATCTATATCTTATATCTATGTATACATATATACTTCATGTATAAACACTTTGTTATAAGAGCAGTGTATGAAGCAATAGCAAATCTCCTTCTTTTGCCCCATTCGTCCTAAGCTGTACTGTTTGCAGAGCTGAGAGACCAGCCAGACTTCAGGGTAGAAAGCAGTTGTCCTAGGAAAGGGTCAGTATAAACACGACCAGGCTCAGAAAATGAGTACATGTTGCTTTCCTATATTACCTTTTACTATTTTACTTTATACTTTACTTTCTCTCCTCAGGGGGTGTTTGTGGGCTAGGGGGTGCAGAAATCTAGGGCAGGCTGAGTCTCTCTCACATACTGCCAGGGTCAGGGTGGGGCCTTTCTGCCTTTAAGGACTCAGCAGGAGTGGCCTTCAGGGGCTACCTAGGGGTCTTTGCCCCTAATCTGACCACATTTACCATGGTGTTTAGCTGTAGTACCTTCCCCATTGGTAATAATATGCCTTGCATTTTTATGGATCCTCTCAAAGCACTAGCAATCATATTCTCTCATTTAAAACTAACAGTAGCCCTTGTTTCAGGCCTTGTTTTTCCAAGGAGACAATGCAGCTCAGATCTTCAGGTTGTAAAGGCCTCTGTGCCCAACCAATCTATTTGACTTGGCCAGGCATCCACCCATCCTCACCATGGAGGAAGACACATAGGCCTACAGAGCAATGGGTTACTTTTTTTTTTTTTTTCATAAAGAAAACAGGTTTCATTTTTCCCTAGTGCCACAGAAACTAAAATGCTTGAGCAGGTTTTATATGTAAAAATATCCCCATAGCACAGAGAAATAAAGTTATTTCAATAAACAAATATGTCTACATGAAGGCTATAGGACTGTAAAGCCAGTAGCCATGGCCACCAACCATCACAGCCACCTGGCCCATGCAGGTTCGCATTTGATTCGGACAGACGGTAATAAAACAATGGAGCCAAGAACTGGTGGGCCATCATCTTTATTTTAGCTTGCATCCGGCAGGCAAGAAATACACACAGTGGGAAAACACTTCCCTTTCCATTCAGGGCTCCCAAAGCCACTGACTTATTCGAGTTTCCTAGAATCAAAGGTTTGTACCTCACCAGCCTTATTCACCTCTGTTCCCTATCTCCTTCTCTCTGCACAAACTAGCTTCTCCTTCAGCACTCGGCCATCTTGGCTACCTCTCCTCTGCAATGCTGATGACAGGATATCAGAGAGCGAGAGAGCCCCTGGTCTGCCTCATTTTATAGTGTAGGAAATTAAAGCCTTTACACAAATATACAAATAAGAAAGTCTCTGATACAAAGCCACTTATCTGAGGCATAAATGGGATTCCTCATAAGAGTGCACCACCCTACATCATGCAATCAGTCAAGGGTGTGGGGAAAAGCTTAATTTTAAGAAGACCTTAGTACAGTATTAGAAAGGAGGAAAAGGCTTAGTCTTAAAACTAAGCCTTAGGCTATGACTTTGCCTGCTTATTGCCTGTCTCCCACACCTAAAGCGAGTAAACATATATATCATATTTATAAACTTATTTGACCAACACCATGGTAAGGAAAACCGGAAAGGGAAGCTAGCTGGGGTCTCACCCCACTGGACAGAAGGGAGTCCTGATCACCCTCTGGAGAGTCACTAATCACCCTCCATAGGTTAGGAGTGGCTACTGTGCACTCTCCACAGGTGTGGGGAGTAGTCCCCATGGGTTAGGAGTGGTGACTCGTTACCCTCCATAGGTTGTGGGCAACGGGCCCCACAGGAGTGGTGACTTGTCACCCTGCATAGGTATGTGGGAGGTTGTGTGAAAGAGTGAGTGCAGAGTGAACGGGACAGACACCAGGGACGAGTTCCAACTCCTTCCCACAGGGCCAAAATGAGTGTTGGGTCCTGAACCACAGTTCCGTATGGCGCCTCATATGGCTAAGAGGCAGTATTGCATGCTGATGGTTTCTATTAGCCTGCCATAAGCCAAGAGGACCCACTATCTCCACAAGGGGAGCAGCTGTTGACAGACTGAAGTGAGTGGCGTCCTCCAAGTTTCTCTGATCCTCTTACAATACCTTCTTGTGGTGTGACTGGTGTTTGTCGTGAGAATTATGGGAGGTTCTCAGGGGAGTATAGAGTTACTATGTCCTCCAGGAAATTGAGGACGTTGTGTGAACTGGAATGGCCTGCTTTTAGGGTGGGGTGGCCAGCAGAAGGAAGCTTGGACAGGTCCGTCGTGTGGAAGGTGTAGCAGGTAGTCACTAGAACTCCAGACCACTCCAACCAGTTTCCCTACATAGACACCTGGCTCACCCTGGTATTTCACCCTCCCCCGTGGCTTAGAGGTCAGGTATTGATAGCAAAGGCAGGGAAGTGTTTCACTAATCCCAGAGCCGCCACTGCTGGCCAGTGCCAGGAATTGTAACCCCTAGTGAGCCAGAAGCAGGAACTTTGGCTCCCCCACCTTACATGCCAGCAAGTCTTCACCCTTCCACACCTGGCTCCCCGTCCACCCTGGAGACTGCTACTGTCTGAGGCCCATCATCACCAGGTCTATCAAGCCCCAGCATAAGCTTGCCTGGACAGGAGGCACCTCTCACTGCCCCACTGGAACTGGTGCAGGCTCCCCCACCCTCAGCTGGGAGGCTGTGCTCAAAGACAGGGCCTGGAGTACAGATGCGTTTGGGAGAAGAAAGGAACACAGTGAGGAAGCCAACAACATTTATGTCAACAAAAAGGTTGCAAACATGCAGGAAGTGCTGAATGGAAAAAAAGATAGCTCATAGCTGCTACCCTTCAGCACAAGGGCAAAGGAAAGCCCCCCCCCCCCCCCCCCCCCCGCCCAATTTGAAAACAGGGAGAAGACAGGCAAGAGAAAGAACAGACAGGCAGGACCCTGTCCCAGTAGAAACCAAGCTCTATGTCAGGGGTAGTCAACCTTTTTATACCTACCGCCCACTTTTGTATCTCAGTAGTAAAATTTTCTAACCACCCACCGGTTCTACAGTAATGGTGATTTATAAAGTAGGGAAGTAACTTTACTTTATAAAATTTATAAAGCAGAGTTACAGCCAGTTAAAGCATATAATAATAATTACTTACCACATACTTTATGTCAGATTTTCGCTACCTTTGGCAGAATAAATCTTTATAAAACAACTTACTATAGTTAAATCTATCTTTTTATTTATACTTTGGTTGCTCCGCTACTGCCCACCATGAAAGCTGGAATGCCCATTAGTGGGCGGTAGGGACCAGGTTGACTACCACTGCTCTATGTCAATCAGGCATCCCTGATTTGACTTCCCCTCACAGTGGGACACTCCTGCTTAACAGCAGGGCTGACAGCCTCTTCGAGACTACTCTTGAGGCGGCTATGAGGATTCTACTTATCGGTGCCTAGACCAACTGCCACCAGAAGAAAGATACAACCAACACACAAGTTAGTTGCAAGGATCACACAGGCAGTTTATTACTCACAAATTCTTTTTGGGATGCCTGTGTACAGCTTAAGGGGGCCCGGTGGGCATGCTCTTCTCGGCTGTCTTTCATCAGAGCGGTGTGGAAACAGTCCACCTTCAATGTTGGAGTCTGGGTGACTATTGCAGCAGGGGGCCCTTAGCCTTAGTACCTTTTCTGGCCAACGCCTTCTAACAGATGTCAATCTATAGGATTATCACCTCAAACCACCTTTTTGGGAGTTCCTCGCAGGGAACTCCTTTTATGTTAATCTACTGAAATGTTTACATCAAACCACTTTTAAGATGTTCTTATTTACGTTAACTTACAAAGTTATCACACCAAGCCACTTCTTATCTATATATAACTTCACACACACACTAACTGGGCCCTGCGCAAAAGGCAGAGTCTGTTTATCATATCTGAATACACCATGTTAATTCCTGTCCAGATGGCATAACCTTATTTGCTTTCCGTAATTGCTTTTAATATTATATCTTAATTATTTCCATATATCTTCCATATTTTTTTATATTTCTATATATTTAATTACTATAACACTATATTACTGTAACAGACCCCTTGCAGCATGATCAGTGTGCCATCTGCCAGGAAACTGGTCACTAGAAAAATAACTGTCCCAGGTGGGACAAGGGGGAGGTGTGCTTGACGGCCTCCTCCCAAGGGGAAGACACACTGTTCAACGTAGCTAGGGAATTCCTCTTGAACTGAAGGCAACCAAACTCAGGGGCCCCCAGTGAGTCCATGGTCTATATGATGGTAGGGGGCCAACAGATGGACTTCCTGATTAGTACAGGGGCTGAACACTCAATGGTGACTCGGCCATCACAGCACCACTCTCTACCTGCAGGGTGGACATTGTAGGAGCCACAGGAAGACAGTCAGAACAGGCATTCTGCCTGCCCCACAAATGTCCTATAGGAGGTCATGAGGTTATGCATCAGTTTTGTACATGTCTGACCGTCCAGTGCCCCTGCTGGGGCACGATCTGCTAAGCAAACTGAGGGCTACTATCTCGTTTGCTGACAATGGCCAGCTAGACTTGCAGGTGCCAAAGCCTGGGCTTGTTCTAACTCTAACCACCCCTGGAGAGGAGGAGTGGAGAATTTTTGCTACCGAGCCTGGGAAACCACTCAGTCAGAGGCTAACCCAGAAATGGCCAGGGGTATAGGTAGAAGACAATTCCTCTGCGCCCCCCCCCCCCAGGCTGGCAATAAATCAGGTGTCAGTATGGATAGAGTTAAAGCCTGGAGCACTGCCTGTTAGCCAAAGACAACACCTGATTCCTAGGAAAGCCTTGGAAGGAATCCAGTTGCATTTACAAAGACTCCAGGAGCACAGCACTGTTATTCAGTGCCATTCACTCTGGAATACTCCTTTGCTCCCCATCAGAAAACCAGGAACTAATGATTATCAGCCAGTATAGGACTTGAGAGTAATAAATGAGGCAGCAGTGACTCTGCACTCGAAAGTACCAAACCCCTACCCTCCCAGCCTGACTCTCCTGATTCACTTGCTTGGGCTTGAAAGATGCCTTCTTTAGTACAAGACTGGCTCCTGGAAGCCGGAAGCTGTTTGCCTTCCACTGGGAGGACCCGGCTACAGGGACAAAGGAACAGTACACCTGGACTAGACTCCTGCAAGGGTTCAAGAACTCCCCCACCATCTTTGGGGAGGCCTTTGCTCAAGACCTCCAGTAGTTTCCTGCACAGGACATTGGATGTGTCCTTCTCCGGTACGTGGATTGCCGGGGTACAGCCCTGGGGGGAATCTAGGGGTCCCACAGGAAGAGACAGCGTCGGCACAAATCGAGTGAGAGAGCTGAATTCTTTTTTTCTCTTTATTCTCTCGTTAGCATTTACTGCCAGGCATCTCTGCCAATGGCTGGTCTAGCTTTATTTTTATACACACACACTAAGTTACAATCACATGATATTCAGAATACATTGATTAATCATTGTTTTTGTTTCACTATGGTTACATATTTCTAGGCAACAGTTAATTCATTTCTATAAGCTATAAATCAGGTGGTAAGTCATTCAAAGTACAGTTATACAATAACTTGAATAGCAATAACAATATTGGTACAAACTTCTAAAAGGTCAGTACTGATTAATAACTCTACCTTACCTAAGATCCTATTGTCTAGTCAAATTTTATTTATTTACTATATTCATATACTAGTTAAGTTCTAACTTTATTTTTCTCAGAGTGTTCCACCACCTCAAGGTCAGGTATGCAATAAGAAAGGAAAGTTTCTTTACTATACCACATGAAAAGGCTAGGAAGATAAAGTAATGAATTAAGTGAAGGTTGAAAGGTGCTTCTGTGTATAGTTACAGTTTCCTACCTATTCATAAGTCACAATCTATTTTTTCTAACATGATTAATAAGAAGAAATTCTCCTACAAACTTAACCCTTTACGAGGGATATCATAGCCAGCCTCTTATGTCTATGAGCCCAGTCCAAGGGGCTTATAGGCTTTTCTGTGGAACTCACACCCTCTGTCTCATTTCCAAAGAAATTACTACGAATCTATAGGGAAAGTACGGTACTATTATCCCTGTGCCATAAATTATAGCACATACCCAGAAAAGGGGGGATATAAGGCCAGATTAATTCAAAAGGTCAAAGGGGGAAGTATTGTTGTGCCTTTCCTCTGTGGTGACTTTGTCAACCCGCAGCCATTGGTCTTCACTGCGGTGACTTTATCAACCAGCAGCCATTGGTCTTCTCTGCTGTGACTTTATCAACCAGCAGTTTTTGATCTTCTGCTGTGACTTTGTCATCAACCAGCAGTTGTGGATCTTCTCCTGCTGTGACCCTGTTAGCCAGCATCTGTGGATCGGCTCCCAACAGTGGATAATCTGTTGCTGGGTCATGAGACTCTCCAAGGATGTGCTCGAGGAACAGATGAGTTTCTACACCATCTAGAGAAGAATGAATACAAGGTATTGAAGAAGAAGGTCCATATCTGCCAAAAGTAAGTAAAATACTTATGATTTATTCTCTAGCAGGGGAAGCAGAGGTTAGGGGTTCCTGGGTACAGTAGGATTCTGTCATTTGTGGATCCCCAACTTTGCATTACTGGCCAAACCCCTCTATGAATTCACAAAGGGGGGAGACAAAGAGTCCATGGACTGGGGTCCAGAATAGGACTGTGCTTTTCAGACTCTTGGCAGCTGCAGCAGTGTTAGCACAGGAGGCAGACAGGTTGACTTTGGGACAGGGCTTGGAGATGTCAGTGCCTCGTATAGTGGTAGCTCTGATGAGTACAGGAGGGCATCGTTGGCTCACAAACACCCATCTCACCAAATACCAGTTTACTCTGTGAAAACCCAAGGCTGGCAATAGAGGTATGTACCACTTTAAACCCAGCAACACTGCTCCTGGTGGAGGAGGGAGATCAGAGCATAACTGCCAGCCGGCCAGGCCTGTAAGATCAACCCATAAGAGACCCAGATTGGGATCTGTATGTAGATAAAAGCAGCTTTGTCAACTCACCAGGGGAAAGACAGCAGGGTATACAAGACTGTGTAGGTGCGGCCTCTGCCCGAAGGAACTTTTGCTCAGCGGGCAGAACTGCTTGCACTGACTTGGGCCCTAGAGCTTAGTAAAGGAATAGAGTGAATGTTTTTTTTGTTTGTTTGTTTTTTTACCAATTCCCACTTTGCCTTTTCTTACTATGCAAGTCCATGGGGTCATATATAAGAAAAGAGGGCTCCTAACAGTCAGGTGCAAGGACCTCAAATATCTAGGATTAATTCTCCAGCTGCTGGAAGCAGTCTGGAAGCCAAAATAGATTACAGTAATCTACTGCCTAGGACACCAGAAGAACAGGATAGGTAGAAGCCTATTCCACCCAGACTGAAAAACCCAGAGAGATAACACAGGCACTACTCAGAGAAATCATTCCAAGATTTGGACCACCACTTCAGACAGGCTCTGACAATGGCTCTGCTTTTGTGGCTAAAGTGGTACAAGAAACAGCACAAGCCTTAGGAAGCTTCATGCAGCATACAGACCATAGAGTCTGGGAAAGCTGGAATGCATGAATAGGACTCTAAAGTTAGGGTTTAGTAAGTTATGTCAAGAGACCAATCTTAAATGAGTACAAGGTTTACTTTTAATTGTTAAAAATTTGGTGTACCTCATCCAAGAACACTGGGTATTTGCCTTATGAGATATTATACAATAGACCCCTCCAATATTATGCTGTTTGCCAGGGACACCCCCCCCCCCCAAGAACTAGGAGAAACAGACAACTAAAGGCTCTAGGTAAGGTAGCCTATACCATATTCAAGTAAGTGTAAGATAGGGCTCCGATCAATCTGTTTGCTCCTGTTCGTTCTTTATTTCCCAAGTAACCAGGTGACCAGGTATAAGTCAAAGATTGAAATCCAGCCCAAGTGGAGAGGGCCCTATGCTATGATCCTGACCACTCCAATGGTTGACAAAATAGAGGGAATGCCTGCCTAGGTTCATCATAGTCGATGGAAGCTGGCAGCTCCCATAGAGACCCCCTTGTGGACGGGGCAGGCAGATCCCACCAACCCCTGTAAGTTGACCCTGGGAAAGACAACATGCCCTGCTCCATCCACAAACTGGAAGCTGGCTGGTCCAGGTATGACCAAAGCCTGGGGAACCTTGCCGTGGGGCTCCTTATAATTGGACTCAGGGAAAACAAGGAAACTAGGGTCAAAGAAATGCCATTTTAAGTGCAGGTGCCACTATGAGTCATACAGAAAGGGGGTATAGGTGCCTTGGCTGAGAGAGAAGCTGCAAGGTAAATAAAAAGTATATATGTGCTCATGTCTACTCATGTAGAATAACCTATGAATACTGGTCATGTGTCTGATAGGCTACTTGGAAAAAAGACACCTCCAAAAAGAAATATATATATTTTTGTATTTTCCAAAGTGAGAAGTGGGGGGAGGCAGACAGACAGACTCCAGCATGTGCCCGACCAGGATCCACCCGACATGCCCACCAAGGGGCAATGCTCTGCCCATCTGGGGCATTGCTCCACTGCAACCAGAATCATTCTAGAGCCTAAGGCAGAGGCCATGGAGCAATCCCCAGCACCCGGGCCAACTTTGCTCTAATGGAGCCCTGGCTGCGGGAGGAGAAGAGAGAGACAGAGAGAAAGGAGAGGAGGAAGGGTGGAGAAGCAGATGGGCACTTCTCCTGTGTGCCCTGGCCAGGAATTGAACCCAGGACTTCCACACACTAGGCCAGTGCTCTACCACTGAGCCAACTGGCCAGGGCCCAAAAAGAAGTATATTTTAAAAGAGGATTACTTATTACTAGTTTAGTCCTCACTGAAGGTTAAGGTTTTTGGAAATTAAGAATTCTGATTAATTGGAAAGGAACTGTATGGTTTTAATGATAAAAGGAATAAAGTATAGAGGTACTTTTGAAAGGAAAAGGAAAAAGTAAGTTGTTGTGAAAGCTGGTTATTTATAAATAGTAAAAAAAGTTCCTGAAAATTAAAGGTTTGTGTAAGTTGTAGGAAGTTTGTACAGATTGTAGAAGGTTTGTTCAGAGGGGGAAAAAAGGTGGGTGAAAAGAGAACTTCAGATAGGAGACTAAAAAAATAATAAGTGACCCAAGAAAGGATAATCCAATACCATGAACCTGCCACATGGGCAGAGGATGGCTCTTGGGGATACGGTACCCCCATTTACATGTTAAACTGGATTATCTGACTACAGAGGCACTCTTAGAAATCACTACCAATGAGGAGTGATTTCTCACCGGGAGAACCCTAACCCTCCTTGAACATTAACAAACTCAGATGAGAAACGCCATCTACCAAAACACGTTGGCATTAGACTATCTATTAGCAGCAGAAGGAGGAGTATATGAGAAATTCAATCTCACCAAGTGTGTAAATCAGGCGTCCCCAAACTACGGCTGGCCCACAGGGCCGCGTGCAGCCCCCTGAGGCCATTTATCTGCCCTCCCCCCCCCCCCCCGCACTTCCGGAAGGGGCACGTCTTTCATTGGTGGTCAGTGAGAGGAGCACTGTATGTGGTGGCCCTCCAATGGTCTGAGGAACAGTGAACTTGAACTAGCCCCCTGTATAAAAAGTTTGGGGACCCCTGGAAATAGATGACCAAGGCCAGGCAGTTAAGGACCTTGTCAAAAAGATGACAAGACTAGCACATGTGCTTGTGCAAGTTTAGCATAGATAGGACCCCAACAGCCTTTTAGGGGAATCATTTTCAGCTTTTAGTAGGTTTAACACTTAAATAGGAGTGGTTTTACACTATCAGGAAACCCCCCAGGAGTTAAACAAAAAAGGTGAGACTCCAGTATAATAAAAAGTTCTGGAGGTCTCAAGGAGGGGAATGAAGGAGGAAGAAATGAAAAGAATGCAAGGGAAATGAGCCTCCAGGGGCAACTCAGTCAGCCAGTTATAGATTACTTCTTGCAGTTCTCTGAAAGGTTGCCTGGAGCTAGTTGTAAAACAAAGCAAAAGGAATGAGTAATAGGATTATCAAGTGTCGAGGACCAAAAAATCAACAGGGCTTTTGGAGTTTGGATTTCTGGGTGACAGAGTTATGGGGAACGGGCTTAAGATAACAGTCTGTCTAACCCCTCACCTCGCTTGCAAAAAGCTAGGCCCTTCCCTACACCTCCATGTTAGCTGTGATGCTAGTCCTGCCCCCATGTTTGCCTAGAAAGACAGGCTTCTTTGTGTATGTTTATGTTTATGTTTTGGTGGGGGTTTTCTGCACTTGGTAGAATTCTTGGATTGCCTTGGAAACTAATCAGAAAAGTCATTGATTTGCTAATGTCCCACTTTGCCCTGTAAATAAAGGAAGATGTGGTTTTTGAGGGCAGCCATGTTTTCTGCTAGAGTGGTCGTTTTCTGCCAGCAGTAATTGCAGAGCCCTCCCAACCCCATCTTTTATTCTTTAATTCTTTAATGTATTTTTCTTAGTTCTGCATCGTTCTCACTTGGGACTTGAAGATACTAGTCACACTGTTATAAAGTAGCATACATTAATTCCGTGGGTTATATAGAGACACCAAGGCAGGATACAGAAGAAATTTTAGAAGGAGATTTATTAATAAGCCAGCTGCATATATGACTTACATGGGGTATAGCTAACCCAAATCATGTGTGTGCAAAATAGTCCTTTAACCAGTTATATAAATTTGCTCACATATAGGTTGGGGGAAAATGAGGAGGAGCATGACATAATAATCAATCATTAACAAGCTTACAACATTTGTCTATAGGATTTATAAAAACATTCCTACATATTAAACTTACAAGGTAACATAATAGTGATGTCATTTTACATATCAAAGACATTCATAAATTTTTTTGTATCTACCCCATATCCTCTAGAGGTATATGTTACTCTCAGGATTCCAGGAAGGGAGGAAGAGTTAAAATCAGTGTAGGATATGTAAATATTGTCTCTTATTGAAAGGGAAAGGAAGTTCTTCAGATAACCTTTATTTATTTAGAGAACTATAAACTAAATGACCCAGTCATCTTTGTAAGTCAAGAAGCTCCCACATCCTTCTCCCTCCATTCTCCACAGAAAGGAGGAAGCAAGAAGCCTGACTTTTCCTCTTTAAAATACCATTGCCAATACTAAGTTTTACAGTTCTTTGGTACCTTAGCACAGCACAGATTCGTGACAATCAAGGACAGACCCTCCCTTTGGCCTCCTCTCCCCTTCCCCTCCTTAAAACACGAAAGTCACTCACAGAGGCCTGCAAACAAAGAAGTCATAGAAATCAGGCACTTGTCATATGAAAGCTAAAGCTGTATGGGTACCATATTTTTTGCTTCATAAAACCCACTTCCCCCCCCCCCAAAAAAAAGTGAAGGGGAAAATGCCCATGCATCTTACGAAGAAAAAAATACAGTATACTTTTTATTAAATATTTTTATACACCATTTGATTCAGAATATTTTTTTTTCTTATTTTCCTCCTTAAAACCCTAGGTGTGTCTTATGGTCACATGTGTCTTATGGAGCGAAAAATACGGTATATAAGATGTAAGAAATCTAACTTCAGGCAGCATGTGTTTTGTTGCCTCTTTTGGGGTCACATTGCTCCGCCAGCTATTAAAATCCTACTTCCTTCATCAAGTTGTCTGGGTGTTATTTGTCCTCCTTTGATTCCTGCAACAGATCGAGAGGGCTAGAATCCAACTGTAACACAAGAGAAGCCCAGAGAGTTCTTGAAATCTCTGAAGCCTGTTTATTATCATTTTTTATAAGGTACCAGTGACCTTGGCCATGAGTAGCAAGGGGACTTTTAAGGACAGAAGTGATAGCTAACCTGTGGTGGCACAGTGGATAAAGTGTCAACCTGGAATGCTGAGGTCGCCGGTTCAAAACCCTGAGCTTGCCTGGTCAAGGTACATATGGGAGTTGATGCTTCCTGCTCCTCCCCCCTTTCTCTCACTCTCTCTCCTCTCTAAAAATTAATAAAAAAAAGTAAAAAAAAAAAAAAGAAGTGATAGCTAAGATATGTGTTTACTTATATGAAATCTTATATTTTACTAATGATCTCATATTCTGTTAAACAGTGATCTGTTGTAAAGTACCCAATCCACAATTCTGTGGGTGTTCGCAGAGGCACGTAGTCTAAATAAGTTTTTGAAAAGTTTAATTAAAGGAGGAAATTTATTAAATATGCTGACCATATATGTCTTACACGGGGCAGTCCCAAATCATGTGTCCCATTAATATTCTAGGGGTTGGTAATATACTGTTACTTATTCATGGGTGGAGGAAAAGCCTGACATCATGGTGTAAGCCTATACTTTTTGTTTTCTCCTTTACAGGTTTGGGGAAAGGATGAAGGGGGGATGGGACACAATTCATTAGCAAGTTCATGACATCTGTCTATAGGATTCATAAAAAAACGCTTCTACATTAAAACTTACAAGGCAACATAATGGTAAAATGTCACTTTACATACTAAAAGACATTCCTATAATTTTCTAGTGTTCATTTGCTATTCCTTTGTCCAGAGATACATACATTAACTACATGTTTTCAGGAGGGGAGAGGTAGTTTTCATGGGGACAAATGCCTGTAAATGGTCCATTAGTATAAAAAAAAGGTTTAATTTAATCTTTTCTCTCCCTATACCTGGCTAGCTATTCACCCATTTTCCCATAGATATGGAGGAAGGTCAGAGAATCCAAGTTTTCTTTCTCTTTCTGCATTTACAACACAATGTCATCAGCCATCTTGGTTTTATGCCAATCATACAAGTACAGAGATTATCTACAAAATCTCTCTGTATGCCTAGCCCAAATTAATAAAATGTCCTTTAAGCTTCCTAAAATATTAATTCTGTAGCCTTTGGTACCTTACAACAGATCAATAGTTGTTAGGTAGCCATTTGGAAAAAATGATAGCTACAGAAATAAAGCCATAGAATGAGTTGAGCATATGTGGTCTTGAAACACACATAGACTTCAAGGTTCTCTAAATGGCTTTTGGAGCAGTGGATAGTAGTTGGGGGATGGGAGTGGGGCACTGAATGGCAAGTTAAGTGCATTTTCTCATATTTTTTTCCTTGTGGATTTCCAAAGACCTCATTCACCATCTTTCACATAACTTTTTATATATCTGGTGACCATTATCAAGTGCTCTGGTCCCCAAAGACCCACCAGCTTCTCCAGGCTTTTCTTCTTCAACCTCCTTCCCCAAACAGAAAACCAACTCAATTTCTGTAGTCTTCCCACAGGATGACCAATTTCCCAGCCCATTAATCATTGCATTGATTACTGGAAGAGTCCCTTGGTTTATAAATGCATTATAGAAGCCAGACTTAAGGCAAGCTGTTCCATGCTAGGCCAGGTGAGTCTCACATCAAGAAAAACTCTCCTCTCTGAGCCCAGAGCCTTCACTGCAAGGAACTTGGTCTGAAAAGACTCCTGACTCTGCTGCTGCTCTGAGGACCCCACACTTGCTTTCAGGCCATCATCTGCCCATATGTGGGTGGACCACTAACCTTGAGTTGTGGTGTTAGAGATGGGATGATTTTTACTTTATACACTTCTGTAAAATAACTGCTAGTTTCTTGCATGAGAACTGCTCATCATTCAAGATATGGTTAATATTTACATTTGTCAAATTTTCATCCATCTTTTCAAAATGGCCTTTCAAAGGTAAAGATGAAGGGGAACTTTTGAGCAGTAAGGCCTCATTTATTCCTGGGGCCTCTGGGTGTGGTGCTGGGCACACACAAAGGCAGAGTGCGATGACCATGAACTATTGCTTTCTGTCTGGTCCAGACACCCACCTAGTGAAACCCTCATTCCTGAACAGTACGAAGAATTTCCTCTCACTTTGGTTCCACTCAGAGCCGCAGCTCACATTTGTGGGATTTTTAGTTTCCTTCTTTGCGAAGTGACTAGCTTTCTTCCATTCAACTCTGTGTTGATGCCTCTTCTTTATTTTGGTTTTCGAAAGGAGTGCCAGGTCCTGTTTCTTTGGGAGGCTGAGCACATCCTGCAGCAAGTCCCCACCTAGGATGAGCTCAAGGCTTTCTCTCCTCCTCTCATGGCTATGCTAAGCCCCGTGGGGGTTTTAAACCATTAACTTGAGTAATGAGACTCTAGCTGGGTGGTTTGTTCTGTAAAAATAACCCCTTTCTGGAGAGAAGGCTCCCTGTTGTGGTGTTGCCCTTCATACCTGCCCCAAGGCCCAGAGAAAATGAAAAGTTCCTGCTTGTCCTTTTATGTGAAATGCCCACACCCTCCTCAGCTTTCTTCCTCCAAGGCCTGGCTTTGGTTCCTCTGCTGTTTGCTACTGCAAGGGTTCTGGACAGTCAGTCCCTGACCTTGCGGAACTGATTTGGGTGATGCACCTCAATTCATTGATTAGAAGTTGGAAGGCTTCTGTGTTTCCCGGAGCGGTGACTGACTGAGCACATTGATCCCCCTTTTTGAACTGACAAAAAGAAAGAACCCTTTCTTAAATGTATAGAGATTCAGTTTTCTTTTTGTTGACAGGATTCAGCCCAGTCAGATCTCATAACTTACCAATCACGGTCTATCTAAGTCAACCAAAATCTCCAACCTTCACTCAAATCAGAGCTTCCGTCCCTTCTCCCCAATTAAGCTAAGCAGTGGTTTTCAACCTTTTTACACTTGGAGACCCGTGTTAGAGATGAAATTAAGCAAGACTCATGGAGACAAAATACCTCAGCAAGGCAACTTGAATCACTTCTGCAGAAGGGTGCTGCCACTATTGCAAGCCAGCCAGCAAGCTCACAAACAGAGAGAAAACTGTCTTTATCCCTAACGCAGCCCCTAGGATGCTGGGTCTTGCTTTATTGGCTGGAGTATTGACCGTACAATCTTATCTTTTCTCGATTGGCTAGATTAAATGGCTGCACCAAGGTGGAATGGAGAGATGGGGATATCATCAACTAGGTAAAGGAGTTGGGAATGGTCGGGGGAAAAAACGTAGATGACCAGACAAAGGGGGCTGGGTGATTGGTAAACAAGTTAGTTATTTCTCATTCTACTTCCTGGTCAGAGGAACCTGAATGAAGGGAGTTGGGAATTAATCGAAGAAAAGAACATGAGTTAAAACATTTTCTTCACTGGTGAAAATAGGAGAATTATTTTGGGGACCACTAAGGCAGAAATTACCCTGAGCCTAAGTGAATTTGACTAAGATCATTGGGTCTATAATCTTCATACAACATCAGGGTGGTTAATTCTATTGCAGACTAGCACAAAATTTCTGGCAGACCAACACTGGTCTGCAGATTGTTGGTTGAAAAACACTGGGCTAAGGTGCTTAGGAAAGACCCTTAGGAGGAGGTGACATGTGGGGGGAAAGACCAGATCACTTAACAGACATAAATCATGGCCTGCAGTATGGTGCCAGACATTTACTACCTTTATTACAAAAAAATCCAGTAATTTCTTGTGGGGCCAGTGGCTGTCACTGTTGTGGCCATGCAGATGCAGGTTGATATTGGATTCAGGCAGATGGTAAAGGAACTGTGGAGCCAAAAAATGGTGAGCCATCCTTTTATTAAAGTCTCCTAATGGCGGATGAGCAAACAGGCAGGGAAGACTGCTTCCCTTTCTCTCAGGGCTCCTAAGGCCTAACTTGGTCTCTGGTTCCACACCGCAGACTCATTCTTCAGACTCATTCTCCAGAGTCACCCTCCAGACTCCTCTCAGCTCTCTCTCTCTCTGCACTCCCCAGCAAAACAGGCTGGGGGAAATACCCCCTTTTCAGTAAACAATAGCAAGCAATAGCCCCTACCAAGCAGGAAGGCAATCCACAATTTGCAATCTGCCTCCCTAGGGCAAGCACTCTCAGCCTTTCCCCAACTACATACACATGGTGTTGCCCCATGCTAATGCACCAATTTAGGAAAATATAAGTGAGTAAAACTGTTATAAACTTGTTTGCCCAACTTTATAATTATAAAATTGACTTCATAAACCCAAATTTCACTTTGGTCTCCAAACCCTTGGTAAACCCTCCAGCCTTTCTCCACAATCCATTGTCATCTCACCCCTCATGCTTTTCACAATTTTCATTCTTTTCCTTTAACTTCTGCTTGGTTAAACCTCACTATTCCTTCAGACCTCAGATTAGCTATCACTTCCTCCAGGGAGCCTTTCTTCACCACTTAGACGAGGCTTGGTTTCCTACCCTTGTAATTGTTAGTCCTTGTCCTGACTCCACATGTCCCCATTGGACTCTAAGTTCCTTATGCACAGGGACCATATTTGCCTTATTCACCACTCAATCTCTGGCTTTGGGTACAATGCCTGGCACATAATAGATGCTCAATGAATATGGGACAAATGATGTCCTGAGAGGTTGCAAAAGCAGCAGCAGAGTCACAGGTTCCTTGTATTGAAGGGGTATGAAAGGGGCTGATACTGACCCAGTGGGGACCTGGAAGCATCTGTGCAGAGCAGACCAGAGTCTGTTCTCCGGCATCCGGAAGGAGCTAAAAAATGTACTGATGGGGAGGAAAGAGTGTTTCTGCAGCAAACATTCAGGGCTGGCACGCTAGAGGCCTCTGTCTTGGTTCCATAGGCCTGCCTTGCCCAGGGCCAGCTATAGCGCTTTGCCTGGGATCCGCCTGGAGGGGGCTTGGACACCATATTTCATGAGTCCTCAGATCCCATCAGCAGATCTGCCTCAACCCATCTGTTGAGATTCCTGCACTCAAATGTCAACCTAATTGGAGACTGTCAGGTAAAGGGTAAAGGAGCCTGCAGGATGTGCAAGAGAAGAGTGGAGAGGCCACAGCTGAATGAATAGGGGCTATTTGCCTGGTCCCACGGTGTCTTGGGCCTTTCTATGTGACTAGGGAGATGCTGGGAAAGCATTCTCTCCAGCTAACTGAAAGCTAGTCAAAACAAGAAGAGAATAACTCCCTTCTTGTCCTCTTGTTTGATCCCTGGGTTGTCACTAACAGCATCGCTGCTCTCTGGCTCAAGACTGGGTCATATCTGATCTGCTGGATGATAGGTCGGGTGGAGGGCATCTGGCAGAGGGACCCAAGGCTTGCAGCTTCCTGTGGCATCCTACTTTTTACTCATTAAGGTAGACTGAGGGTGGGAATGCCGGAGAAGGATTGTCTGTGTTTCAATCCCAGCTCCACCATTTATGCCGGGATCTGTGATCTTGGGCAAATTCCATGCCTTTCTCACATTTTAAAAGTTTTTAGAATACTGCCTGGCACCTAGCAAATACTGAAGCAGCATTTTTATCTCTAAAATGGGGGGATTGGACCCAGTGAACTCTAAGAACTCTTTCAATATAAAATTCATGGCCTGCCTGGGTTCAAATCCTGACTCCACCGTTATTTTAAGATGGATTTGTGGTCTTGAGGAGTACTAAAGCCACAGAGAAAAGGGGACAACTGCATCTGGGTGGCCCAGAGTAGAGAAATATGTGAGGAAACCCACCATTTTCTATTCCCTTGCCTCCTGCACAGGGTGTCTGACCTGGAGCTCAGCTGCCCAACAGAATGGAAAACCAGTGGACTCAGAACCCAGAGCTCTGAGTTTGAGTTCAGCCCTGCTTTGCTCTATTGTGTGCCTTGGGGCAGAGCACATACTATGTCAGACAGTCAATTTTAATAAAGTAAAAAATGAATTTTAAAGCACTTCTCACAATACGGAGAAAATGAATGACTAGAAGCATCACTAAATCCAGTGTTATCTCTTCCTTTCTTATGATGCCTAATTATATGACTTTTCCCCGAAATTTTTAGTTTCCAAAGTGCTTAATATAGTTTCCCCTACACAGAGCAACCCTGCAGGGCAGGAACATTTCTTAAACCCATTGCGGAGATTTGATTCACAGTGGCGGCTGAGGTCACCTACCTAGCTGACCCCAAGTTTGCAGTGTGCAAATATGCCTCCCAGCATGCTGTGCACATCTCCAGACAAACATGAGATCTTATTATTGTGGATGGTTGAGTAAGGGAGAAACCCAGAGAACATGTACATGGGGTGATGTGATTATCACTCAAACACTTGATCTGGTACCACCAATACTAGGGACATGACAGAGCACAAGGACCCACAAACCAGCTGGTTTGGTATGAACCCTGAGGGTGTTCAGTTTGTGTATGGAGGAGGGGCCCGGGAAGGCACACGGATAACCTGGTCACTGACACAGGGTAGATGCCCAGCTCACAGTAAGAATTCTTCTAAAGAAAGGAAAGCACCGGTTGTTTGACCTATTGCAAGATCTTGATATTTAATGTGTTAATTAAAATAAAAAAAACATTTCCTAATTGTATCTCAATATAGTTTCTTTTATAATGCTAGGTATTTTATGCTTTTAAAAAGCTGGAAGAGCCCTGGCCGGTTGGCTCAGCGGTAGAGCGTCGGCCTAGCGTGCGGAGGACCCGGGTTCGATTCCCGGCCAGGGCACACAGGAGAAGCGCCCATTTGCTTCTCCACCCCTCCGCCGCGCTTTCCTCTCTGTCTCTCTCTTCCCCTCCCGCAGCCAAGGCTCCATTGGAGCAAAGATGGCCCGGGCGCTGGGGATGGCTCTGTGGCCTCTGCCCCAGGCGCTAGAGTGGCTCTGGTCGCAACATGGCGACGCCCAGGATGGGCAGAGCATCGCCCCCTGGTGGGCAGAGCGCCGCCCCATGGTGGGCGTGCCGGGTGGATCCCGGTCGGGCGCATGCGGGAGTCTGTCTGACTGTCTCTCCCTGTTTCCAGCTTCAGAAAAATGAAAAAAAAAAAAAAAAAAAAAAAAAAAAAAAAGCTAGAAGAGATACATAACTTTTATTAGACTATCAAATGGCACAAAATAGGTTCATAACCTTGAAGTCAGAGGCAGATTTAAGAGAAGCTGATACTGTTTAAGCTCACAGTCCCTCACTTTTCTCATACCCTTCCAAGATTCTGTCCTGAACTTTATATTAATCATTTTATTTTTCTTAAAAGATTCCAGTATTTGTATTCCACATCTCATATACAAAACTTGGGTCCACCAGGACATTTAGCTTGATATGGCACATGTAGTAGGCTTTCAATAATTACCGTATTTTTCTTTCTTTTTTTTTTTTTTTTTTTTTGGTATTTTTCTGAAGTTGGAAACGGGGAGGCTGTCAGACAGACTCCTGCATGCACCTGACCGGGATCCACCCGGCATGCCCACCAGGGGGTGATGCTCCCGTCATCTGGAGCATTGCTCTGTTGCAACCAGAGCCATTCTAGCACCTGAGGCAGAGGCCACAGAGCCATCCCCAGTGCCCGGGTCAACTTTGCTCCAATGGAGCCTCAGCTGCGGGAGGGGAAGAGAGACACAAAGAGGAAGGAGAGGAGGAGGGGTGGAGAAGCAGATGGACGCCTCTCCTGTGTGCCCTGGCCGGGAATCGAGCCCGGGACTCCTGCATGCCAGGCCGACGCTCTACCACTGAGCCAACCGGCCAGGGCCATACCATATTTTTCGCTCCATAAGACGTACTTTTTTCCCCAAAAAAGTGGAGGGGAAAATGCCCATGCGTCTTATGAAGCGAATGTTCATTTTTTTAGCTGCTGTGGGGTCTTGTGCCAGTAGAATGAGCCCCAGCAGAAGCGTAATCATACCTGCAATGGCTGCATGTGGAACCCCGGCATCTGCTGAGTGATCTCCTGGTTCCGGTCTCCACAGTTGCATGCAATGCAGGAGGGAAGGGGAGCGACATTGTGTGGGCGCATTCATCTGGCATGAGGGCAGCGCTGCAGCAGAGAAGGGCTGCGCTCAAACTGCTGGGGCTCTGTGTGAAGTGCTGACCTCACTTGTTGCTACCCTCATAGCATCTCATTGGCTGGCTGGCAGATAGGGGAGGGGCCAAGGGTGTGAGGCCCGTGCAGCGAGCTGGGAAGCCAGTGCGAGCACAGGCAAAGCATTGGCAGACGAAGCAGGCTATCCTGCTCTTCTCCATCGGTTTATTCCAGCTGTAATCCAGGTAGTTTACCTATGTAGTGACATTAGAGTAAAAAATAACTGGACTTTCCCTAGTGCAGCAGCAGGGGATATCCTGAATTAAAGAACAACAACCTGAATGACCAGTCCTGGAGTCTAAAAGACTCTAGGGCCAGCAGATTTACTATTCCCTAGATAGCCCACAACCAGTCACCTTTTCAGGGGGCTTTCACCCCGCATCTTTGCATCTACATTGCACTCCTGAGCCCAGACATTCAGATAGGCTGGACACCTAGCATGCCGCAGACTGCAGTGGTATCGGGGATGCGGCCGTTCACTCCAAATACTGGAGCTCTGTCTGATACAGGGTCTTATGGCATGAATATGCAAGGAATAAAGTGCCGATTGGACCAGAGCCCACGCACGTGCCATGGGAACATGGGAAAGGAACGTTTTACAAACAATCCAGGTGGTTTCATAAGGCTGGGTATCCCAAATCAAGATGCCCTAAGGAAATGGACCAAAACCCCGTATTTTGGTCCACTTTAAGTCATCCCTTGTGGCACTGGTCCTCTGTACTACCAGAAACTGCTGATATTTACAGTACCTCTTCTAGAAGCGTCCTATAGCAGCCACAGAGAAGCCATCAGGCTTGCAGGGTGTGCAGTAATGTGCACAGCTGTACAGCAAGCATGATAAAAACTGCTTGCAGGCATATAGGCACAAATAGCAAAGTGGTTAAGTATCAGCAGCCCGTTTCCAATGGTAAGGAGGATCAATTTTGGATGCCCTCTGCTGTGGACTAATGGGAAGTCCAGTCATTTTTTTTTTACTGGATTTCATCTTTAAAGCAAACCATCACCAGTTTATAAGAAAATGGGTCTTTGTACCCACGCACTAGGCTCAGGGGGGCATCCCGATTGCCAGGAACCGCCCTCCTCAAAGGCTAGTTTCACTTACCTGCACCACACTCCCCCGGCGAAACTGCACCTGCACATCTGAAATTGGCCTGACTGCTATCACCCAATTATAGATGCCAGTTTTTCAGGGAACAAAGTGCAAGAAAGCCTAGTACGCGAGTACCAACACCCGTTTTCCTAGAA
The DNA here is from genome assembly GCF_036850995.1 of Saccopteryx leptura. Lineage (NCBI taxonomy): Eukaryota > Metazoa > Chordata > Mammalia > Chiroptera > Emballonuridae > Saccopteryx > Saccopteryx leptura. The sequence continues at coordinate 201,073,727 of NC_089504.1, forward strand.
AGCATAATTCTGGGACACACAGAGGCCTCATGCATGTACCATAAATATTAAAAAACGATGCTCATAGATAAAAAAAAAATAGGACAGAACTGTAGACTGCCCTCCCCAAGCCCACCGCTATGTTTCCCTCTGCAGTTGCTAAGCCGGACCTTGCTGGATTGGCGCTACAACTTGCCGACACCTCTCCAGCCGTTGACGCAAACCCCTCACCTAACCCTCCTCCCTAGCTTCTGACATTAACCTCCTCACCTAACCTCCAGCCACTGACCAGAACCCCTCATATAACCCCCCTCCCCAGTCTGTATATGGTGCTCTATATATTAATGTTTGGGTCAAGGGATAGGATTCAGTGGTGCTCCGTATATTATTGTTTGGGTCCGGGAATAGGATCTGATGATGCCCCCTAGGAGTCCATTCACACGACCATATCCTTGCAAATCCAAAATAAACATTGATGACGTCCGTGTAGCGTCTATTTTTTTCAAGACCCATTGAATGGGGAAACAAAATATGGTTGTGTGAATGGGGCCTAAGAAAGTGTCCTTCAATAATGTGTCCTCTATGAGGGTATAACCTCTAATGGTGTCCCCCATAACAGTGCATCAGCATCAAATCCATCTGCATAACAGTGCATCCATAGTAGATCCACTCCATAACAGTGTGTTATTACTGTATTTTCTTGCAGAAAGATACCACAGTCTTTTGCTACCTACACCAATGTCAAAGCAGAAAAGGCTAGCATATAAAATCCCTTTTGAACTGAAGGTAGTAAAATATGCTAAGAAACATGGAAACAGAGCAGCAGAGAGACATTTTGGGCCACCTTCTACTGAAAAAATGATAAGGGAGTGATTAAAACAGGAGGATCAGCTGCAAAAAGCAGATAAAAGTATGCATACTCTTTATGGGCATGCTGCAAAGTGGCCAGAGATAGATGTGGACATGAAAGAATGGGTCACATGTCACAGGAATAATGGTTTCTCAGTCTCTACAAAAATGTGAATATATGAAGCCAAACGCATAGCTGTAAAGAAAGGCATTCAGGATTTTACTGGATCACCGTCATGGTGTTACGGATTTATGAAGCGATGTGGCCTTCTATGCATACCAAAACTACAATTGACAAAAAGTGCCAAAAGAATATGAGTCAAAGATTCTGTCTTTTCACAAACTTGTAATTGATGCTAGGAAGAAAGATGGTTTTGAAACTGGCCAGATTGGGACCACGGATGAAGTCCCGCTAACATCTGATGTGCCATCTAACAGGACTGTTGATCTGAAAGGTGCCAAAACCATAACCGTGAAGACGTCATGACATGAGAAAACCCATTACACGGTTGTGTTGTCCTCCTGTGCAGATGGCACAAAACTGCAACCGATGTTAATATTCAAAAGGAAAAACATGCCAGAAGAAGTGATCCCATGAGGAGTTGTTGTGCATGCTCATGAGAAAGGATGGATGGATGAAAATGGAATGAGAGTGTGGATTGTAAAAGTTTGGTCCAAATGTCCTAGAGGGCTCTGAAAAAATTTGCCCTACTAGTGCTTGACCAGTTTAGAGCACATATTAGTGAAAACACACACACAAAAAAAAACTTTAAAGAAGTGAAGACTCATCTAGCTGCAATTCCTGGGGGTCTTACCAGTCAGTTGCAATTTCTTGACATTTCCATCAACAAACCATTTAAAGTCTTTAGCAAGAAGAGTGGAACAAATGTATGGCTGCTGCTAATCATGATCTGACACCAGCTGGATGAATGAAGAGACCCACTATCACTCAAGTTTGTGAATATGTGAAAACATCATGGCAGTCAGTGAAGAATGAAACTGTGGTACGGTCATTCAAAAAATGTGGCATTAGCAATGCCTTAGATGGCATTGAAGATGGTATCATATATGAAAATAGCGAAGAAAGTGATACCAGTGATTGTGAGCAACTGAGCTTCTTAAATTCTGACATTAGCAATGATGAGTTCCTGGGGTTCCTGGACAACTAGAAGAGTATTTGAACATCAAAGTCTCTTCTCATTTGTTAATAACAGTGCTAATGGTTGTTAATACTGCTGTTGAAATTACACTGTTGATATATTATTGTGGTATATTTTATTAAATATTTTAATACACCATTTGGTTCAGACTATTTTTTTATTGTTATTTTCCTCCTTAAAACACTAGGTGTGTCTTATGGTCAGGTGCATCTTATGGAGCAAGAAATATGGTAATTTCTGGTTGAAAGGTTCTGGGAAATTTAAACAATATTTGATGTGTATGAGATCCCACAGACTGCTCCTTGACCTTCTTCACTTGCTCCAGGGGCTGGGACATTGGCTGTTGAGGTCGGGAAGGAGGGTCTGGCTCTGCAGAAGTGAGCTTAAGGGCTGGGATGAGAAAAAATTGTTGGGGAGTGCACTGGGGCCTTCAGCAATATCTGGTAGATGTCTCTGGAGAGTATTGTCTCAATTTAGGGAGAAAATCTGAGAATTTGGTTGGGGGATTCTAAGCCTGGCATGAACAGTAAAGAAAGTCTTTTATGTCTCTTCACAAGAGCTTAACATTTATGCACATTTTTTCATTTTAAATTTTCTGAGTACCTACGCTGTGCCAACCACTGTCTCAGACACTTTCAGAGTATAGTATCTGGATGCAGTCCTTGACCTTGAGGAGCTCCCATCTGCTGGATGGTGTAGTCAGGATTTGAACCCTGCAGTTTGACCCCATATCATGTTCTAAATTAATAATACTATGTTGTCTCAGTTAGGAAACACACCCAACTTGGCCTGAAACAATCAAGAAAGGCTTCTAAGAAGAGGTGTCACTTCTGAACCGAGTGGAGCTCAGCAAGTGAATCAAGAAGGAAGGCTGTTCTAGGGAAAGAAAATAATATATTAAAAGGCTGAAAGGTGTCAAGAGAGAAAAACGTATTCAAGGAACTACATATTATATGGAACAACAAAAATAACAATAATATTGATGAAAGGTAGATTGAACGTGTATAAGAAATAGGAGAATCAATGGAACAGAACTGAGAACCCAGAAATAAACCCACACTTTTATGGACAACTGATATTTGACAAAGGAGATAAGAGCATACATTGGAGTAAAGACAGCCTCTTCAACAAATGGTGTTGGGAAAATTGGACAGCTACCTGAAAAAAAATGAAACTAGACCACCAACTTACACCATTCACAAAAATAAACTCAAAATGGATAAAAGACTTAAATGTAAGTCGTAAAACCATAAGCATCTTAGAAGAAAACATAGGCAGTAAGCTCTCTGACATCTCTCGCAGCAATATATTTGCCGATTTATCTCCACGGGCAAGTGAAATAAAAGACAGGATAGACAAATGGGACTATATCAAACTAAAAAGCTTCTGCACAGCTAAATACAATAAGAACAGAATAAAAAGACAAACTACACAATGGGAGAATATATTTGACAATACGTCTGACAAGGGGTTAATAACCAAATTTTATAAAGAACTTGTAAAACTCAACACCAGACAAACAATCCAATCAAAAAATGGGCAAAAGAAAGGAATAGACACTTCTCCAAAGAGGACATACAGATGGCCAATAGGCATATGAAAAAATGCTCAACACCACTAATCATTAGAGAAATGCAAATTAACACCACAATGAGATATCACCTCACACCAGTCAGAATGGCGCTTATCAACAAAACAACACACAATAAGTGCTGGTGAGGATGTGGAGAAAAGGGAACCCTCTTTCACTGCTGGTGGGAATGCAGACTGGTGAAGCCACTGTGGAAAACAGTATGGAGATTCCTCAAAAAATTAAAAATCAAACTGCCTTTTGACCCAGCTATACCACTTTTAGGAATATACCCCAAGAACACTATAGCACTGTTTGAAAAGAAGAAATGCACCCCCATATTTATGGCAGCATTGTTCACAGTGGTGAAGATCTGGAAACAGCCCAAGTGTCCATCAGTGGACGAGTGGATTAAAAAACTTTGGTACATATATACTATGAAATACTACTCAGCCATAGAAATGATGACATCAGATCATTTACAACAACATGGATGGACCTTGATAACATTATACTGAGCAAAATAAGTAAATCAGAAAAAACTAAGAACTATATGATTCCATACATAGGTGGGACATAAAAATGAGACTCAGAGAGATGGACAAGAGTGTGGGGGTTACGGGGTGGGGAGGAGAAGAGGGTGGGGGTTGGGGAGGGGAGGGGCACAAAGAAAACCAGTTAAAAGGTGACGGAAGACAATTGGACTTTGGGTGATGGGAATGCAGCATAATCAGATGTCAAAATAACCTAGAGATATTTTCTCTGAACATATGTACCCTGATTTATCAATGTCACCCATTAAAATTAATAAAAAAACAAAAAACCAAAAAAAACAAAATAAAAAGAGAGAAAATACAAAAAAAAAAGAAGCAGGAGAAATGAGGCTGAAGAATAAAGTTTAAGCCAAACCATAAATCCCTTTAAACTTCATGCTAAGTTGTATTTTGTCTCAGCAGTACTGATAAGTGATTGACATCTCAGGCTGGGCAGTGGTATCAGCACTGCGATATGGGACATTGTGTTCAGGGGGTTCTTGTAGGACGATGTTTTCCAAGCCCAGACATTTAATTACTAATGCAACATTTTGAACTCACTCTTTCTCTAGCCTTCCCCATTGAGGTAAATGGTACGCCACAAATGTCTTTGTCTCACATCAAAATCTAGGGGTCATCTTGTTTCCTCCCTTTTCTATACCTCCTGCCTCCCCCATCAGCATGTTCTCTCTCCTGTGCTACTAAAATGTATTCTGAGTTCATTCACTGTCTTCTGTCAGGATTTGAGATGTCCATCGTCTCTGGCCTAGTTGATGTGTTTGCCTCCTAATTAGGTTTCTCCTGCTTCCCTGCAATCCAATCTCCATGCAGCAGCCAGAGGGATTTTCAAAAATCAGCTCATGTCACACCACCTCCACCCCCTTAAAAACAGCTCCCTTTTGCCCTTGAGATAGAAGCTGAACTCCTTATAATGGCCGTTAGAGCCCTGGCTGCCCTTCTAGCTATCTCAGACTCCATTTACTCATCCCCTTGTTAGCAGGCTCTGACAGTTTCTAGGACTTGCCAAGCTCTTTCTTACCTGATTCTTTGGACTGGCTCCTATTCCTAAAACATCTTTCTTTCCCTGAGCAGTTCCAATGACTTGCTCCTCCTTCACCTTTAAACTTAAATATCATTTTCAGGGAAACCATCTGCAAATCTTCTGAGGTTAATCTTTTCAGAGTACATGGTACCTCTCTTTCATAGCTTATTAACAAATCTATACATTATGTAATCTTTATAGTCTAAATTTAGTTTATTGTGCTCACTTATTAGATGTCTGTCCTGTCTTGGGAGAACAGAAACTTCTTCTTTTTTCCCCCAAAGATGTACTGATTTTTTTTTAGAGAGAAGAGTGTGTGTGTGTGTGTGTGTGTGTGTGTGTGTGTGTGTGTGTGTGTGTGGCAGGGGGAGGTTGTTGGTAAGGAGTGAGAAGCATCAACTTGTAGTTGCTTCTCATATGTGCCTTGACCGGGCAAGCCCAGGGTTTCAACCTCAGCATTCCAGGTCAACGCTCTGTCCACCATACCACCACAGGTTGGGCTAACATGAGCTTCTTGAGGGCAGGAGCACCTGACTTTCTGTGTGTTCCCAAGTCTTGCACAGGGGCCTGCAGACTCTCAGTAAGAATTTGAGTGAATGATAGGATGAATAAATGAGTCAGTTTGCTCCTCCAGAGCAAGACTTCTTTTTAAAGTTGTCTTTCTTATTTTAATAAGGGAAAGGATGATGCAAACAAAACCAGAAAGACCCAAACAGATCATTCCCTTTAGTTTTGTCATTCTTTTTTGCCAAATTTTACTTAGCAGTTATGAAGATCAATTTCTGACACTGTTTTACTTCCCCTGCAAGGTGCTGACTGGTTGAGGCCTTTGGCCACAGCTTTTCATCAAGTCAAAGAAGTGTTGCTTGTTCCTGCCATTCAGAAAACAACACTGCGTCACACTGTGTCAGCAATGGAGCAAAAATGAGTTTAGATCACCCCACTCCCTACAAATCACAGAGTGGTGGGGGCTGGAGAGAGGGCTCAGGGTCAGCCCCTTTGTTGTATAAATGAAGGGATTGAAGCCTGTGAAGAGGTAAAAAAAAAAACTGAATCTAGCTCTGTTTTTTCTCACTCTCCTGCCACTCCAACCCTGATCCTAGTGAGAGCCCGGTTCCGAGTTGATGAGTGACATTACCGTCACCCTATGTGTCATTCCTCACCAAGGTCTATTCTGATGAGTCACAAAAGAGTGGCTTTCAATAGCCTGCTTGTCATTGTGGTTATATTTTCCATGAATTTAGTGAGACTTTAGGGGAAGTGTATATTTATTCTCAACCTCAATCATGCCCTAGGGGTTCATGGGCTTTCTAACTTTATGACTTAGAATGTAGTAGTAAGACCTTTTTTCATTTACCATTCATTTGCTTCTTGCAAGATCTAAGGTGGAGCCCTCAGCAGGGAATACCAGTCTCAGTTGATGCAAGTGTGTCACGGCTCTGCAGGGAAGTTGAACTCCCACAACTAATTTGAATTAATTGCCAACACTAAAACTGGGCAGGTTTATGTAAGTTTCTGAGGTTATGGCTTCTCTTGGAAAATAGAAACAGCCAGCAATTCTGAGCCATAATCCTTCCTGGCAGCAGTTTGCTGGACCTGATTAGAGGTTGTTCCATTTAGACTGGGGGAAAATGCTCTTGTTTAAGGTAGTCACCACCATTGTCATTGCCTTACTCCAACAGAACAACTGTGACATCTAAAGCAAGTTCAGTCTAGGGAGATTTGGAGGAGGATGCAGGGGGAGCTCAAGGTCAGGAGGAACTGTTTTAAGTTAGGAAGGGGGCGAGTAAACGTTCAGAGAACTGAAAGTGTTTGTTGCCAATTGTGAGTAGAAACTCTTGTTCATTATGACTTTAATTAGCTTCTTGTGGTAGGTACTATGGGACTGTGCTTTAGTTTCCCATGGCTGCTATAACAAATTCTGAAAACATGATGGTTGAAAACAACAGAAATTTATTCTCTCATAGTTCCAGAGGCCAAAGTGCAAGGTCAGTATCACCTGTCTAAAATCAAGCTGTTGGTACAACTCGACTCCCTCTGAAGGTTCTTGCTTCTTCCAGTTTCTGGGGGCTGCCTGTGTTTCTTGGTTTGTGGCTACATCATTCCAACTTTCCAAGTCAACCTTTAAATGTCGCTTTGTTCTCTCTTCACATTGCCTTCGCTCACGGGTGTGTGCGTGCGTGCGTGCGTGTGCGTGTGTGTGTGTAATCTTCCTCTTATGATACATAGGATTGCTCTAAAGGTCTACCCAGATAATTCAAGATGATCTAATCTCAAGAACCTTAAACTAATCACATCTGCAATGATCCTTTTTTGAAACAAGTCAGCATTTATTAGATCCCAGTGGTTAGGACCTGACACAACTGGGACCATTATTAGACCTACTGCAGACTGCTATTGATTCCAGTGTACTAACCTTGATTCACCAACATTTAAAAGTTGTCCAAAGAGTCAATTTTTTATATATACAGTTGCATCATAAATAACAGTATGTGTTTACTTACTGATTAGAAAAAGTTCTCACCTTTCATTCTCTCTCCCTCTCCCCCTGTCTCTCCCCCCCCTTCTTTTTAAATTTTTGGTCTTAATTATTTTTAAATAAACTTAGCAATTTGGAACAATATTTTTGTGTGTTTGTAACATCTTTATTAAGACATAATATACGTACCATACAATTTCCCTGTTTAAGTTGTAAAATTCAATGGCTTTTATTATATTTACAGTCATGTAACTATCGTTACAATCGATTTTAGAATATTTTATCACTCCATAAAAACTGCATGCCCCTAGGCCATCAACAACTACTCCACTCCCTCCTTGAGACCTAAAGAAACACTTGTCTGCTTTGTGTCTTTATAAAGTTGCTTATTCTGAAATTTTATATAAATGGAATCATATACAATAATAACCGACCTTTATGTGACTGGCTTCTTTCACTTAACATAATAATTTTAAAGTCCATCCATATTGAAGCATGTATCAATATTTCATTTTTTTGTTGTTGTGGTAAAATATGTATCATAATTTTTTGTTGTGGTAAAATATATATCATAATATTTATCAGCTTAACCATTTGTAATTGCATGATTTGGTGGCATGAAATTCATCCAAATGTTATATAACCACCACCACTATCTATACTCAAAATATTTCCATTATCTCCAACAAAAACTTCATACCTATTAAACAGTTAATCCCCTTTCCTTCCACTGCCCTGGCTTCTGGTAACCTCTATTCTACTTCCTGTCTCTTTGAATTTGCCTATTCTAGGTATCTCATGTGAACAGAATAATAAAATACTTGTCTTTCTATGTCTGGCTTATTTCACTAAATATAATGTTTTCAAAAATCTGTCCATATTATAGCACGTATTAAAATTACACTCCTTTTTATGACTAAATAATGTTTCATTGAATGTTTATACTGTATTTTGTGTATCAAGTCATCTGTTGATGAACACTTAGGTGTTTCCCTGTTTTAGATATTGTGAATAATGATGCTGTGAACATTAATGTGCAAATATCTGTTTAAGTCTCTACTTTTCAATTCTTTACACTCTTTGCAAGTCTCTGGAGTGAAAGTGAGGGGTTATGGTAGTGCCACATTTAACTTTTTGAGAAATCACCAATCTGTTTTCCACAGTAGCTGCAAAGGATGAGGGTTCCAGTTTCTCCAAAACCTCATCAATTCTTACTTTCCATTTTAAAAAAAATCATTATTACAGACATCTTAGTAAGTGTGCAGTGGTATCTCATTGTGCTTTTGACTTCAGTTTCTCTAATAACTAGTGATTTGGGGCATCTTTTTATGTGCTTATTGGCCATTTTTATATCTTCTTTGAGAAAGTCTATTCAAGTAATTTACCCATTTTTAAATTGGGTTTATTTATTTTGAATTATTAAGTTTAGGAGTTTTCTACATATTCTGACTATTAATCTCTCTTATTGAGTATATGATTTGCAAATATTTTATCCCATTCAGTAGGTTTTCTTTTCGCTTTCTTGATAGTATCCTTTGATACACAAATGTTCTTAATTTTTATGAAATTCAATTTATATATTTTTTTCTGTTGTGGCTTGTGCTTTTATTGTTGTATTCATGAAGTCATTGCCAATCACTTCCTTTCTTTATATTGCCAATTGATATTCCATTAAATAGGTATACAATATTTTATTTACCCATTCATCAGCTGGTAGACTTTTAGCTTGTTTCTACCTTTTGGCCATTATGAATAATGCTATGAATGCTCCTAAATTCATGTTTTGTTTTGTTTTCTTTTCTTTTTTTAAGTGAGAGGCAGAGAAGCAGGGAGGCAGAGAGGCAGACTCCTGCATGCGCCTGACCAGGATCCACCTAACAGCCCACAAGGGGTGATGCTTTGTCCATCTGGGGCTGCTACTCTGTTCCTTGGCAACCAAGCTATTTTAGCACCTGAGGCCAAGGCCTTGGAGCCATCCTCAGCACCCAGGGTCAGCTTCCTCAAACTATTTGAGCTATGGCTGTGGGAGGAGAAGAAGAAAGAAAGAGAAAGAGAGAGAGAAAGAAGGGGGAAGGGGGAAGAAGCAGATGGTAGCTTCTCCTGTATGCCCTGACCAGGACTTCCACACACCAGGCCAGTGCTCTACCACTGAGCCAACTGGCCAGGGCCTTAAATTTATGTTCTTGTGTGGACATATATTTTTCTTTCTCTTGGGTTAAATCTAAAGAAGATTGCTGGGACATATAGTAATTGTTTGAAGAACTGTCATGCTCTTTTCCAAAGTGGCTGCACTATATAACGTTCTCATCATTAGTATATGAGGATTCCAGTTTCTCTACATTCTCACTAACAGTTGTTATTACTTAACTTTCTGATTCTAGTCATTCTAGTGGATTTGAAGTAGTCTGTCATTGTGGTTTTGTTTTTCATTTTCTTAATGGCTAATGATACTGAGAATCTTTTCATGTACTGATTGGCCACTTACATATCTACTTTGAGGGAATGTTTATGCAGATATTTTACCCATTTTTAAATTGGGTTCTTTTAGTATTGAGTTGTAATAGATTTTTAGGTACAAGTCCCTTACCAGATATATGATTTGAAAATTTTTTCTTCATTTGGTGAGTTGTATTTCTACTATCTTGATGGTGTTCCTTGAAGCACAGAAGTTTTAAAAGTTTGATGATGTTCAACTCATGTATTTTCTCTTTTGTTGCTTGTGATTTTGGTGTCACGTCTATGAAACCACCACCTAATCCAAGGTGATTTGTATCTATGTTTTCTGTTAAGAGTTTTATAGTTTTAGCTCTTACATTTATGTCTTTGATCTATTTTGAATTTATTTTTTAAAATATGGTATGAGGCAGGAGATCCCACTTTATTCTTTTGCATATGGCTATCCAACTGTCTCTACTTCATTTGTTGAAAAAACTATTTTTTCCTGCCTGGCCTGTAGTGATGCAGTGGATAAAGCATTGACCTGGAGCACTGAGGTCACTGGTTCAAAACCCTGGGCTTGCCTGGTTAAGGCACATATGACAAGCAATCAGTGAACAACTAAAGTAAAGCACATATAGTTGATACATCTTGTCTCCCCTCCACACCCTTTGTAAAATCAATAAGTAAAATCTTTGAAAAAAAAGAACTGTTTTTTCCTCATTGGGTTTTCTTGGTACTTTTATTGACCATTAATGTAAAAGTTTATTTTTGGAAATTTTATTTATTTAATATAGAAGTCATAGTAAACATCTTGATATGATCCTGATTTTAATGAAAAACATTTAGGCCTTTACCTTTTGGTGGTGTTGCTGTTAGTTTTTGATAGCCTTTATTAATAAAAGGATGTTTCTTTGCACTTCTAGTTTGTTCTGAGGTTCTTAAAAATTTGTGCTTAGTGAAATTCAAATGCTTCCTCTGCATCTATGTAAATGATCATATATATTTTTTAATTTTTTTAGTTTGTTAGTGTGTTAAGTCACACTGAAAGATATTTTAACGGTGAATTCTTGCATTTCTGAAATAAACCTTCCTGGGACTTGCTTATATTTTATTTAGGACTTCTGTATCTATGCATATAAATGAAATTGGCCAATAGATTTCTTTTTTTATAGTTTTGGTAATGAAGACCAAAATATCTGTTTTTGGTTTTTGTATTAGACACCTCTTGAGCATGATTTAAAAGTCTTTCCAGCTCTACCTGTTACTCCCATCACTGCTGTTACTCCCATTACTGCCGGCTTTGTCTCTGGCTTTGGACAGGTGCAACCTAACTTTACTTTGTCTAGGTCTGTCTCTTGTTCCTGTCACATCCTTCCTAGGGCTTCCTCAATGTGCAGGCATGAGAGGCCTGCAAAACCTGCTCTGCACTCACATGAGCACACCTGGCAGTGCTGGGGAGTGAGGCTACCCTTGACCAGTGGTGGGCCTTGCCCAAAACACTCAGAGAGTCTGTGCATCCTCCTTCCTTTCCCCAGGCTGACAGTCCTGAGATTCAGTAAGACCTCTTAGAGGCTCCCAGTCTCCCTTAGTGGAGGAGGGCTCAGTGACACAGCCTTGTCTTAGCTTTCCTCTGTCCCTGTTTCAACCTTCCCCCCTCACTTCTGCATCTGGAGTTCACACTCCAAGTTAACTATCTACATGTAGCTTGTGGTTCAGGCTCTGTTTTGGGGGAAATTCAAGCTAAGACATTTTTATCTCAGAAAATAAATTGGTACTTTTTTTTTCTTTAAAAAATTCATTTTTTCTGTGATAATTGTATTGAATAGAATAATCTATTAACTGTTTAAACCTGCCCATGAAACCATATGGTGTCATTTGTGAGAAAAGATGGAAAAACATTTTCCCCCTGCAATTTATTCAAGTTTTTAAATAGTAGTTGGCTTATGTAAGTCTTCAATTGCTCTTTACATTTACTTTTGTGATTTATATTTTTCAAATTTATAATGTTGTTCTCTTATAGTTTAAAATTTTTCTATTGTATTTGTAGTTATATCTTCCCCTTTATTTTTAATGCTGTGCCTAATCATTGCTTTTCACTTTTGTTTGTTCATTATTTATTTATTGGCCACAATTCACTTACTGTATTTTGAAAGGATTGGCCTTAGATTTTTATTAAAATATTTTATTTATTGATTTTAGAGAGGGGGAGAGAAAGAGAGAGAGAGGCAGAGGTGGGGTGAGGAGCAGGAAGCATCAACTTGTAGTTGGTTTTTGTATGTGTCTTGACCAGGCAAACCCAGGTTTTATTTCTTTATTTTTTTTATTTTTAAAGATTCTGTTTATTGATCTGAGAGAGAGAGAGAGGTAGTGGGAGAGGAGTGGGAATCATCAACCCGTAGTCATTGCTTCTTGTGTGTGCCTTGATTAGGAAAGCCTGGGGTTTCAAACTGGTGGCCTCAGCATTCCAGGTCGACACTTTACCCACTGCACTGCCACAGGTCAGGCCTAGTTTTTAGTTTTATTGATGATCATTAATTTCTGCTTTTTGTATATACTTACTTTTTTCCTGCCTTTTTTTACTTTTCTTTGAGTCAAATGCTTCCTGACCAACTAATTTATTTTTCTTAATTTTTAACAATTTTGTAGAGTATTCAAATGTCAAAGTACAAAGTATATAAAACTTATTTATATATATAAAGTTTTAATTATGAGCTATTTTAAACACCCACTAAAGGAAATATATATATATATATATATATATATATATATATATATATATATATATATGGTCTACCAGAAAGTTCTGCCTGTTTCTATCACAACAAGTTTCGACATGTAAGCACATGTTTATTTGGCGCATGTGTGCCTCTCTATTTTTATCACTTAATGTATACATACTGATGTAGCAAATTAACTAAAACAAAGTTGATTCACGTTAGTCTTATGTGTGAAGCGATAGTATACCCATGGCTACTGATAAAGTTCATTTACGCCACTGTAATTTTTACGAATTTCAACAAGGAAGAAATGCTACAGAAGCATGTCTGTCACATCCACCATATTCCCCGGACTTAGCACCCTCCGACTATCACTTGTTTTTGTCCTTACAAAATTTTTTGAAGGGCAAAAAATTCAAAAATGAAGAAGATATCAAACAAGCACTGGTTTAATTTTTTGCATCAAAAGATAAAACATTTTTCAAAAATGGGATATACAAATTGCCCTCACGCTGGCAAGAAATCATTAATAATAATGGCAATTATATTATTTAATAAAGTTTATTGACGGTAAGAAAAATTTGTATTTTGTTTTATTCCAAAAATGGCAGAACTTTCCGGTAGACCATATATATATATAAAACATTCATGTAACTCTTACCCAGATCAGATTATTTTCAATTTCACTTACTTAAGATTTACATACTAATAAATGTACTTAAGACTATACATTTTCATATAAGTACATTTATTGCATCTTATAATTCTTGATTTGTGGAGCTTTGGTTATTTTTTAGTTCTCAACACTTTGCCATTTTTATTGTGATTTCTACTTTCATTCATACATTATTAGAATGATGTTTTTAAAATTCCAAATATGTTTTTCCTTATCTCCTCATATTGATTTCTAATTTTATTGCTCTGTGAAAAGAGAATATTAAATCTATTCTTTTAGATTAGTTGATATTTCTTTCATTGGTTTGGAAAGAAATTCATGACATACTGTTGAGAAAAAATATCAATTAAAACTTATTACACTGGGAAACCTGAGGGAAGGGGGGAGGTTGCTGTTGAGAGGGGGGCAAGGGAGATGTTGAGGGGAATACGGGGGAGGGGGATGCATTTGGAGTGACCCTAGAATCTATGTAAACACAATAAATTAAATAAAAAATAAAAATAATAAAAATCAGTATGTTTAAAGGCTAATTTATGATTAAAAATAATTATTGCACTGGGGGAAAAAAGCATGTGCATGCTTGCAGGGAGAAAAGCTGCAGGGGATGCAGCTAAAACGTCCATCTGCCAGATAGTTATCACCAAAGTGAAAGGTGACTAGGAGTGTTATTTTTAATTCATTTTGCTTCTTGAATTTCCAATCATTTTTTCACTGATCTGTATTCTTTAAAATAATTTTTTAAAATACTTTAAAAAATTAGTTTACAAATTAAAAAAATATTTTTCCATGTAAAAATAATATGTTTTTAATAAACTTAAAAATGTAGAAATGTATCCTTTGGAAAGTTGTTGCTTGACTTCTAAAGACAGACCCTGCATTTATTACTTTAGAATGGTAAAAGGAATCTTAGAAGTTATGTAATTCAGTGTTCACATCAGGCCACAGCCTCCCAGGGAATCCTGAAATAAAACTCCTGGGTCACAATCAATATTATTTTATTAATTAAAAAATTTAAATGACTAAGAGACAAAAACAAAAAGCATTAGAGTAGACTGTATATAGAAAGGCTATGTATCTTATTGGGAAACTGTGTTTTACAATATGGTTTATGTCTAGGCATGTGTGGCTGAGTGTAGTTTGTGGTCTGTAGATGAATGGACACACTTTTGTGTACGCATTTTTCTTATGTGTTGTGGACCTATGCATAGGTAGGTGCACTTTGTGGTTTAAATGTATTTTTTACTGTTGATCCTGGACTGAAAGGTTTTAAATTCATTGTCCTAGTGCAGAATACTTTACTTCATGGATAAGGAACTGGGGGCTTGAACAGGCAAAGTGACTTGTCCACAATGAGAGTGGAGCTAGAACTCAGGCATCTGGACTTACAGATTTTACCCAATTTCACAGATGCCTCAGTTACCAGAGCCACTGAGGGACTTTAAGGAGTAGAAAGGTAGATAATTGGATTTTCATTATTTTTAATTTTTATTTTTTAAATTAAAAACAATTTTTTATTTAGAGAGGGACAGACAGGAAAGAAGAGAGATGAGAAGCATCAACTCAGTTGTGGCACTTTAGTTGTTCATTGATTGCTTTCTCATATGTGTCGATGTGGAAGGGCGGGGGATGCTACAGCAGAGCAAGTGATCCCTTACTCAAGCCAAGTGACCTTGGGCAAATGCCTGCAACTTTGAGCTTCAATCCAGCAACCTTTGAGCTCAAGCTAGTGACTATGAGGTCACGTCCATGATCCCACGCTCAAGCCGGGGACCCCTTGCTCAAGCTGGTGAGACTGCACTCAAGCCAGATAAGCCTGTGTTCCTGCAACCTCAGGGTTTCAAACCTGGGTCCTCAGCATCCCAGGCCAAGGCTACATCCACTGTGCTACTGCCTGGTCAGGTGGATTTTCATTTTTGAAAGACCATGAGAAAAAATGTGGAGAATGGACTAAAGTGAAGCTGGAGCTCTGGTTGGAGGTTTTATGTCACCCAGGTGAGAACTGATGACTCCCCTAGGGCACTGGCCCTAGGCCTGCTGAGGGGCAGAAGGGTATGAGCTATATTTGAAGGTAGAAACTATAGGACCTGGCAATGACTAAATTTGAAGTGGTGCTGTAAAAAGAGTCAAGAATAGGTCCCAAGTTACAGACTTGAGCACCTAGATAATATGGTAGGGTTGTTTGCTGAACCAGAGAAAATGATAGAAGGACCAGTTTTTCAGGGACAAAGAAAACAAGAATAGACATGAGATGTCTTTAGAACTTTACAGTAGAGACTTCCAGAAAGGAGCGAGGAACCCAGCTGAGAATGGAGACAAGAGCTCAGGGACAGAGCTGATGGTGTGGGAGTCATCTGTGGAGGTTGAAGGACAGCTATGAAATTATTTCTTCTTCTGGGTTCTTTTGGTCCTCACCCCCGAGTGTGGTTTCCAAAGTTTCTTATTCTAAGGCCTCCAGCAGAAACTTCTCACAGCACCTCACCTCAACCAAATGCCACAGAAATGCAAAGTGAAACCATTGGGGACTGTCTCAGAAACCAAATCAACAAATTCTCCTCTCAGAAGCTCTTTATTTACTCATTTGGTTTCCATTTGTGCCAGTGTAATTAATGCCTTTTTTTTTTTTTTTTTTTTTTTTTTTTTTTTTTAACTTGGAACCTCTTTACATGGCCACTGGGAGCTTCCCTCCTGGTGCGGGCAGCAACCACTCCAAGGACTTACCCAAAGACTTCAGGACAGAAGCAGCTGCCTTTCCACTTGAACTGTTTGTTATTTCTCTGCCTAAAGAATCTTGCTGACCAATAATCCTGCTTACTGTTTATGGGAAATTTGGCTCTGGGCACTACAGATATTAAATTCACAGTGAAACTGTGGAAGACTCCTATTCATTAAAAATTCCATTCATACTCTCCAAGCTGAAAACACAAAACCACATTTTGGGTTGTAGGTATAGCCACTCTAAATAACCCAACCGACTGACTATTTTCTTTGTGATACATATATGTGTCCTGTGAATTCCAAGGGGATTCATGAAATGGAAAAAGAAGTATTTTCTTACTTTTTATGTAGATGTTGAGAGCTTTGTTACGTATGTATGGGTCAGGAACATGTCTGAATGACAGCTATCAAAATTGGGCAATATTAAAAGACACTGGAGACAGAATTTGCCTGGATGGAAGGTATCTAAAAATTTTCCACTGGCCACAAATGCAGGTGGTCATGGAACAGATTCATGACCTTGACAAGTCACTTCATCTTTCCAGCATCATTTCTTTTTATTCAAGAAAAGGAGAAATTGGATCAGGTGGTCACTAAGTTTCTTTCTGGATCTAAAAATGTTATGATTTTATGAGTGACTTTACACTAGTCCTCATTTAAAAAACAATTGCATTGGACACTTTAGAAAGATAAATACAATTTTCTTTGACTTCCAACTTCACTCAATTAATCGGGCAAATATGTATGGACAGTCTATTATGTGCCTGGCATACTGTTCGATGCAGGGAAAACTTGAGCCAGAGGTCATGATACCGTGTCCTCACAGCTGCAGGGGAGACAGAACAGCTGATTTCCAGGGTCAATTTTGGCCTGAGCTTCCCATTTCTGACTCTGGCATGTCTTAGTGTGCTAAACATAAAATGGAGTCAAATTCTGATAATGTATTGTCTCTCTTGTTCGCTAGTGTGAAGGGCAGGAACTTAATCTTTTTTCTTTTTTGTTCTATTTATAGGACTTAGAAAAATGCCCGACACGTTGTTGGTGATTGATGTACAAGGGGTAATAATAATAGGGCACAAGTTCGAAGGATTTATTTAAAAGTGGTGGAAGCATGAACTAATATAATTGTTTTCAGACTGAAGCATGCTTATCTCAAAAGAATTTGCAAAGACTTTTCAAGGGGTAGACAGTAGGGATATCTTTAAGGGAACCAAGTTCTAGATCCTCAGCTTCTACATGAACCATTTTCTGAAGCTGATCTGCTTGAGAGCCACTGAGACAGCTATCCTGCTGGAACCTTTCCCATCCTCCCTTGTAGAGTGCTCTCTTACTTGACAATGAATGGCTTTTCTCTCCATTCTTACTGAGATGAAACCATATGGTCTCAGGAAATTTGTAAAAATTTAAATTCATATTATTATACTTTTTATGTAAAGAAGTTTGATAGGGTGATCAATAAGACATTGCTAAAAATAAAATAAAGTTATATAGTATTAAATTCTGAGGGGAGGTAGAATGAACATAGAAGTTCAAGGATAAATAAATGATGAAAAAATTTCCAACATTTAAAGAAGAGCTTGCTCATTTATTTTTATTTACTTATTTATTTAGAGGGGGGAAGGGAGAAAGATGAGAAGCATCAATTTGTGTGTTACTTTAATTGTTCATCGATTGCTTCTTTCTCTCTCTCTTTTTTTTTTTTTTTTACTAAGTGAGAGGCTCAAAGGCAAAAACAAACTCAGCCTCCTGCATGCGTCCTGACCAGGATCCACTCAGCAAGTTTCCCTACCAGGGGATGCTCTGCCTGTCTGGGACGCTGTTCTGTTGCTTGGCAACTGAGCTATTTTATTGCCTAAAGCGAGGCTATGGAGCCATCCTCAATGCTCAGGGCCAACTTTGCTCAAACCATTGGAACCATTGGAGCCAAGGCTGTGGGAGGAGAAGAGAAAGAGAGATGTGGGGAGGAGGAGTGAAGAAGCAGATGTTGCTTCTCCTGTTTGTCTTGACTGGGAATTGAACCTGGGACTTCCACACTTCTGGCCAACGCTCTCCTGCTGAGCCAACTGGCCAGGGCCTCAATTGCTTCTCATATGTGCCTTGACTGGGGGCTCAAGCAGAGCCAGCAACCTTGGGTTCAAGCAAGCTACCTTGGGCTCCAGGCCAATGACCTTTGGTCTCAATCCTGTGACCTTGGGATCATGTTGATGATCTCATGTTCAAATCAGTGACCCAGAGCTCAAGCTGGCAAACCTGCGCTCAAACCAGCAACCTTGAGACCTCAGCATCCCAGGTCAATGCACTATCCATTGCGCCACTACTAGTCAGGCTTATTTATTTATTTATTTTTACTGAAACAAAGAGAGGGACAGATAGCGACAGACAGACAGGAAGAGAGAGAGATGAGAATCATTAGTTCTTCGTTTGTGGCATCTTAGTTATTCATTGATTGCTTTCTCATATGTGCCATGACCAGGGGGCTACAGCAGAGTGAGTGACCTCTTGCTCAAGCCAGTGACTTTGGGCATCAAGCCAGTGACCATTGGGAGGCTCATTTATTTTTTAATAAATGGATACTATAGTCAAATTGGTTTGGTATTTATATTCCATTGGCTACAAAAAAAAAGATATGTTCAGTTGGATATACCAGATATATATTTATATATTTTTTTAAATATTTTTATTTATAAAGTTCTGGAGATGACTTTTTTTGTAGTTCTTTAAAAGTATAATGGACACATTTTGAAGTCAACTTAGATCTGTATGAGGGACACATAGTTTTAAACATTATTCTGGGGGCTGTGCAGGCAGCAAAGATTGAAGGCCCCGAGGCTGATAAACAGGTCTAGCATTGTAGTCCTGCTTCAAGGTTACTCTCAGCCTTGGGAAATGCCCTTCTTAATCCCTAGGCATCGTCCATTTCTCTTTCAGAATGAGAAGCACACCTGCCTGCTTTCCCTTATTCTCAGGAAAATTCTGAGATCATACAAGATAACGAAGTAAGGTGAAATGTCTAGATTATTTCCTGGGGGTAAATTGACTACCTCTGGGAAGTTTCAATAACTTTTTAAAGGTAACAGGATACTGGCTAGTTCCCCAGAAAGTATAAATGAAAGCTATTCTTATTACTACCTCTACTTTACTGTGGCCTCCCATTTCCCCCAATTTTGATTCAGCCTTTGAAACATCACAAAAAAACTCACACTGAAAGGTTAGTTTCTGTGTTTCTGCATCCTAAGGTTAGCAAGAAAGACATAATTGTAGTTCAGGCCTCTGTTCAAGGTTCTGCTCTGATGGTCAGTAAGAGAAATCACAAAAATGGCTGTGAAAACACACATTTTAGCCCAGAAATTATTGACTCAGGTTTGAGTATTGTCACTGTTCATACCTATTCGGATAACTGAGGATGGTCAGTCCACGTGCACCCCGTCAGCTTGTTCAATCATCTGACGTAACTTATATTCAATTCCTTTCCTCTTTAAGATGTTTATAATTTTTTAAACAATTAAAGAAAAGTGAGACTGGAGCCTCTCATCCCAGTTCATAACGCATATGAGGTTGTGGTGCTAAGCAGGTCTAATATACTTCAGAATTGGCTTTTGCCTCACAGGCTGTATGAGTACATTGACTCTCAAATGAGGACTTTGAAGACACCTGCAATTTTGAAAAGACATGGAATATTTAAAATTTTTAAATTAATTTTAATTTATTGTGTTTACATGGATTCAAGTGTCTCATTGAATATAATTCCCTCACCCCTCACCCCCATGTCCCTATTTATACTCCCCTTGCCCTCCTCCTTCTAACTCCCTCTTCTCTTTCCTCTGGGATTTGCTGTCCTGCTATTTGTATCTACCTGTTATCTATATATAATTTCACTAATACCTCCACCTTCTCAGATCCCATCCCCTCATCCTCCTTCCCTCTGACAGCTGTCCCTCTGCTCCCTGTGACCCTGCCTCTGCCTCTATTCTGTTCCTCAGCTCACTTTGTTTATTAGATTCCACATATAAGTGAGATCATATATTTGTCTTTCTCTTCCTGATTTATTTCACTAAGCATAATAATCTCCAGGTCCATCTATGCCGTCACAAAAGGTAAGATTTCCTTTTTTTCATGGCTGTACTCCATTATGTATATGTACCAAAGCTTTTTAATCCACTCATCCACTGAGGGACACTTGGGCTGTTTCCGAAAAGACATAGAATTTTAAGATGTTGCATAAGTCTAAGAACTTGTGGGGAAATTGGGTAGTGAAGAACTGTATATAAAAAGAGAAATTAGGAGTAGGATTTCTCTAGGAGATGGTATTGAACATTCATTTATTTGTTCATTCTCTCATTTAATAGATATTTACTTAGCTCCTATTGAGTGCCATTTGCTGAGCTGGGCATGAAGAAACACAGATCAATTACCATTTGGCTAAAACAATGACAATACTAAAGAATTACCTAGGGCCTTGGCCGGTTGGCTCAGTGGTGGAGCGTCGGCCTGGCGTGCAGAAGTCCCGGGTTTGATTCCCGGCCAGGGCACACAGGAGAAGTGCCCATCTGCTTCTCCACCCCTCCCCCTCTCCTTCCTCTCTGTCTCTCTCTTCCCCTCCCGCAGCGAGGCTCCATTGGAGCAAAGATGGCCCGGGTGCTGGGGATGGCTCCTTGGCCTCTGCCCCAGCCGCTAGAGTGGCTCTGGTCGCAGCAGAGCGATGCCCCGGAGGGGCAGAGCATCGCCCCCTGGTGGGCAGAGCGTCGCCCCTAGTGGGCGTGCCAGGTGGATCCCGGTCCGGCACATGCGGGAGTCTGTCTGACTGTCTCTCCCCGTTTCCAACTTCAGAAAAAAAAATACAAAAAAAAAAAAAAAAAAAAAGAATTACCTAAATGAGGGCACTCTGGGAGCCAAGGAGAAAAAATAGCAAATTCTAGCTAAGGAAGCAAAGTAAGATTTCTTAGAGAATATGGCATTTGAGCACAAAGAATGGGGAGGACATTTCAGGAATAAAATAATTCCATGTACAAGGACCTGGAGACCAGGGAGAACTTGAGACCAACAAGGAGCTCAAATGTCACCTGCTCAAAATCTGAGAGAGTAGTGAAAAGAGTTATGCTGGATGGGAAGACAAGATTAACCATAACATGTCTTCAATATCATGCAGTTTATATTTTATCCTGTGAGTGATAGGCTTTTAGGACACTGAACAGGGCTATGTCCAGACCAGATCAAATGTTTGTTAGACACATTACAAGATCACTTAGCTCTGTGGAGGGGGGACTGAGGTGATACAGCCAGGGCCATGAGATTAGAGATAAGGGTACAGTCAAGACTCTTCAGTCCTGACAGGAACCTAGCTTAAACTAGCCTAAGCAAAATGGGACATGACTGGATGCCAGAACAAAAGGTCGAGGGAAGGATCTGACTTCAGACTAAGTCCAAGAACTTGTAGAATGTCATCAGGGCTTTGCTCCCTCCCTTTGGCTATCTCTCAGCTCAACAGCCCTTGTTAGCTTCTGATGCAACCTCTCCACATAGTAGACCAGATGGCTGCCAGGCTCTTACTGTCTCAGGCTAGCAATTCTAGTATTCATATACCACTCTAGGGAAGCTTCTGATTGGCTCTGCTGGGGTCACATAAACAGTAACGAACCAATTATTTATGGAGGGTAAGGGGATAGATATTTTATTCTGGGCAACTGCCTGGGTCACTCCTGTGAAAGAAGGAGCAGGCACCAAGTCTGACAGCCCCAGCAGAACCTCATGTCAAAGAGATCCCCAAAGAAACCAGAAGAAGAATGGGAACATGGGAACATGCACTAAGGATATAAAGACTTTAGCTACCACTGACTACAAGAAGAGAATTTGATTACAATGTGAGAGTGGAACTATGGAAAAGAGGACAGACAAAAAAGGGTTGGGGGGTTTAATTCACATCAGGACTTGTATTTTATTCATTTGATCTGAAACAAAGTAGATTTCTGTCTTTGGCAGGTACACGGATGCTGCCATCCATTATGAGAAGATTCCAGATGTTGGTAACCAGAGAAGGCTAAGTAAATACATAAAGAGATGTATAAATAAAAATAGATAGATAAATGTATAGATAAATATATGCATAGAGATACTTATTTGCTTATGATACCTTTCTTGGTTCCCCAAAAGAATTTAAGGCAACTTAAAAGGATAAAACAATAAACTAGGAATCAAGTTACCCCAAGCTTTCATCCAATTTGTCATAGGTGGGCTGCAGATTTATTTCGTTGCTTCCTGGAAGCCAATGAAAAAACACATTATGAGTCAAAAGATTTGCAAGAGAAACTTGAGTATCATTGGCACTGACCAATGAAAGGAATCTATCCCCACATACTCATAAAGTTACTGTATATTGCTGTAGTAATATTATTCTGTCTGTAAACATAATGCATTTTGTGGGGCTCTTTCTTGGAATGGCTTTCAGTTATGGCTATTGAAAAATTAGTTAATAGAAATAATGAATTCTGTAACAAATGCAGATTATTCTGAAATCCTAGAAAAGTCTTAAAGAAGCCAGGTCTACTCAGAAGATAAATGAGTAGTGTTTACTTAGCTGTGAATCCCTCTAGTCAGGGCACGTACTTCTTCTTTTCTTTTATTTTTATTAATTTTGATGGAGTGACATTGATAAATCAGGGTACATAAGTTCAGAGAAAACATCTCCATGTTATTTTGACATTTTATTATTTTGCATACCCCTCATCCAAAGTCAAATTGTCTTCCGTCACCTTCTATCTGGTTTTCTTTGTTCCCCTCCCTTCCCCCTATTACCTCCCCCCTCCCTCCCCTCCAGTAACCACCACACTCTTGTCCATGTCTCTGAGTCTCTTCTTTTTTTTTTTTTTTTTTTGTATTTTTCCAAAGCTGGAAACGGGGAGAGACAGTCAGACAGACTCCCGCATGCGCCCGACCGGGATCCACCCGGCACGCCCACCAGGGGCGACGCTCTGTCCACCAGGGGGCGATGCTCTGCCCCTCCGGGGCATCGCTCTGCTGCGACCAGAGCCACTCTAGCGCCTGGGGCAGAGGCCAAGAAGCCATCTCCAGCGCCCAGGCCATCTTTGCTCCAATGGAGCCTCGCTGCGGGAGGGGAAGAGAGAGACAGAAAGGAAGGAGAGGGGGAGGGGTGGAGAAGCAGATGGGCGCTTCTCCTGTGTGCCCTGGCCGGGAATCGAACCCGGGACTTCTGCACGCCAGGCCGACGCTCTACCACTGAGCCAACCGGCCAGGGCCTGAGTATCATTTTTACATCCCACCTACTTTGTTTCTGTTACTTGTATTACCAGCCTGGTCCCTAAATACATTTGCATATGTAACCTGTGGAAAAGACGCAGATAACCAGTGGTGCAACTCCTTCCCCTTCTATACATCTCCAGCTACTGCCTTTGGGCTTCAGGACCTGGAAGATAAAGCTACCTCCTTCCTGGAGACCCGACATGCCCACCTGCAGTGTGGTAAGACTGGTCCATATTTTTGGATGGTTGGCATGACTGGCCTGGAAACTGAAGCCTAGTGAAAATGCTTTCATTTTGAGCCTAGAAGCCAGGGGTAACTTTGAGTTGGGAATGACCATGTATTAGCCTGAGAAATTTGCAGTGGCTTGAAGATTTGGCTTTCACTTTCTGGTGTGGCATGAAAGTCATGCCGTCAGCCCAGAGACCTGCTGCTGGAGGAAGAGCCATGCTTGCCCCCGGAATGCGTGTCCTATGCGTGGGAACTGCCTGCTTGCTTTATTTTTTAAAAATCTTTTTGATTATAGTTTACATTCAGTATTATTGGGTTTGGTTTTTTTTGTTCCAGGTTACAGCATGGTCCTGCTTTCATTAAAGTTCAAAATTCTGAGGGTGAGTGTGTCTGGCCCCAGCTAGTAAGTACAGAGGATCCTAAGATAGGAAGTGAAGGCAACTGTGATGTTTGAAGGGAGCAATTAACTGCCTCAGATAAACACCAACTCTTGGATAATTTTATAGTCCAGACTTCTTGGTAATGAGTGTAATTTAGGAAGTGATATGTATGTGTGTACTTTTAAAAAGAGGAAGTGGGCAGTTAGACTTTTTATTTTAGTGGATTGGGGAGGGCATTGTTGGTACTATATTGGCACCCCAGCTATGCTAACAGAGGGACCAGGCTGGTATTTAAAAACAACAAGAACAACAACAACAAGAGATAGAAAATAAGACTTGAAATACAATTTAGATATCAAAGCCATGATGTCAGACCTAGGACTCTTTCTTTTAGGGAGCAAATAAACAACACATTTCAAACGTGGCCCGAACAGCATGGTTCAACACATTTATGATTTATTTTTTTATCGTTGGATTTGCCCCTTCTATCTAAACTCCATTAATTGATATTTCTTGATTCTTGCCCAAGTGTTTGGAGAAGGGGGTCTCCTTAAGAGCAGCTCGAGAAGTAGAGGAAACTCTGAAGAGGTTTTTGATTGTTTCCATATTTGCCTACAGAATTTATAAAACCTCAGCTATTCAGCTCCTTTGAGGTTGCCTTTGTAGAATGCCTCAGGCCTCCTGAGGGTGGACTGGCTCTGAGCTTCCCAGGTCCCCTGTGGTGACTGAAGAACAGTCTCCTAGGAAAGCGCAGCTCTGACTCTCACAGAGGCAGCACCCCCAGCTCACTGCTCGAAAAGTGGCTTCCAAGCACTAAAGTGCATTGTGGGTAGTGGCCATGGCAAGGCCTGCTATGGAGTCTCAGATGCTGTCCTGATTCTTGAGGCTTCTTAGTGACAGCACCTCCAGTCTCCTTAGTCCTCAAGCTCTCCGGCTGCGGGCCTCAGGCACAGGAAGTGAGAGCTGCTGTCTCCCTAAAGACCTGGCGCCTCTCTTGCAATGTGGTGAGACTGCTTTGGGAACTCCGAAAAGGCCCATGTTCTGTTTCACTCCCACTCTTGATTTAGCCAGAACTGCAGGGAGATGGATGTCAGTCCTATACAAAACATCCCCACACCTAATTGTTCTTCCCG
Organism: Saccopteryx leptura; assembly: GCF_036850995.1. Classification (NCBI taxonomy): domain Eukaryota; kingdom Metazoa; phylum Chordata; class Mammalia; order Chiroptera; family Emballonuridae; genus Saccopteryx; species Saccopteryx leptura. The sequence continues at coordinate 201,098,881 of NC_089504.1, forward strand.
AGGCACTTATGACTTCCCTTAAAAATTAGTAAGCTCAATAGAGTTGTCTGGTGCTTGATTCTCAGACTGATTTGCATCTGAGATGATTCATCTGAAAACTGGCCTCCTTAAGCCACATGGACAAGATTCTTTCACATCACTGGAAAGAGAAAAGGGAAGCTTTGTAATAAATTAGTCAAGTCCTTTCTTCCTTTTGCCTAAAAGAGCAAATACTTTGCGTCTTTAATCCTCACATCTAAATTGCTCCTAAAGTGAAGTATGGGCTCCTGATGTCTTTCAAGTGCCATTTCTAATATGTGGGGATGCTCCGTGACCTAAAACCCCCTCACAAGGTGAGATAACACATCATTACAGACTATAATTTCTACTGAGAACAGACATCTGGAAGGAAGTAACTTTATGAGGCAGAAAATTAAAGAACTCATTCCCAGCCTTATCTGTGCTTTAGCAGAGCCAGGATCCATGCCACTATTTTCTGCAAAGTCAAAAACAAATAAAATATTGATTGACTATAAGAGAAAAGAGACTCTGGTAGTAAATAATCACCAAGAAAGTTTGACTGCCTAATCTAGAGGGTGGTGTCAGGCAGATATTTTTTCTCACTCTTACTGATAAAGATGGCCACTGCTCTCCTGTGGTGATGCTTTCACGTGATATAGCTAATTGCCCTTCTTACTTGGGAAGGGACTTGATTATGCTAATGTGTGTTGGCGGAGGGCTTTCGCACCAAAAGGTTTTAAAAGGAGGAGCTAGGAGGCCATTTTAGGGAGAGCGACCATGTTCTGGTAGAGAGGAAGAGCCCATGTTGTAGCAGGGCAGAGAAGCCAAGTGGATGAGGTAGCCAAAGTGGTAGAATGCTGAAGGAGAAGCCAGTTTGTGCAGGAGAAGGAGATGGAGAACAGAGGTGAATAAGACTGGTGAGGTGGAAGCCTTTGATTCTAGGAAAACTCAGATGAGTCAGTGGCTTTGGGAGGCCTGAATGGAAAGGGAAGTGTTTTCCCACTGTGTGTTTTCACTCGCTTGCTGAGTGCGAGTCTAGAATAAAGGAAAATGGGCCACTAGGTTTTGGCTCTGCAGTTTCTTTTTTTTTTTGTATTTTTCTGAAGCTGGAAACGGGGAGAGACAGTCAGACAGACTCCCGCATGCACCCGACCAGGATCCACCTGGCACGCCCACTAGGGGTGACGCTCTGCCCACCAGGGGGCGATGCTCTGCCCCTCCGGGGCGTCGCTCTGCCGCGACCAGAGCCACTCTAGCGGCTGGGGCAGAGGCCAAGGAGCCATCCCCAGCGCCCGGGCCATCTTTGCTCCAATAGAGCCTTGGCTGCGGGAGGGGAAGAGAGAGACAGAGAGGAAGGGGGGGTTGGAGAAGCAAATGGGCGCTTCTCCTATATGCCCTGGCCGGGAATCGAACCCGGGTCCCCCGCACGCCAGGCCGACGCTCTACTGCTGAGCCAACCGGCCAGGGCTCTGCAGTTTCTTTATGATCTGTCTGGATTAAATGTGAACCTACATGGGCCAGGCAGATTTGATGGTGGCTGCAGCTACTGGCTTTACAGGTAGAAATAAAATCGTTTTCCCCATAATCATCACTTTCCCTCCCTGTGCTCTTGTAGATTGGTGCAAAGAAGTTCATTTAATAGTTTTTGAATCAAGGGCAGTCATACAACCATAGGCAGAGAGAGCATTGTTCTAGAACAGAGAAATGTGTGAAGAGAAGCATATTACAGGAAAGAATTTCATACAACTAACTAATGCATACTGGTAAATCATTTTCTACTAAATGAAAGACCTTTTTGGATTCTCACTCAGAAATTAGGAGGATAATTTTATTTTGCCTAGCCAAATCATTAATTAATAATATTTAATATAATATTAATTTATACTGACAATGGACTATAAATTTCAATTAAAATATCCTGATAAACTCATTACCTATCAACCTATTTCATAATGAATGTGTCATATCTTATTTAGAAAAAATAAATAAACATCAGTTAAAAAGTACTTGCTTTTTCCTAGCATCAGACTCAGCTGGGTAATAATAAAGTGTGGTCTTGAGGTTGTAGAACCTTTTGAGGTTGTAGAACCTAAGACTCTTCCAGGTAGATACCAAATAATGTCTCCTGGAGTCACTTGATAAAATCTATATTCTTGTTTCTGGCATGAATTATTTGTTTGTGACAAGTCTCATTCTGATTCAATGGCTAAAGGAAAAGATAGAAGGAGGGTAGGACTTAAATTGAAGCAGTTCATAAACTGAAAAAGGGTAACTTACTGACCTAGAGGAAAGAGGTGAGCTCTGTAACAGCAAGGGAACATGGTGGTTAAGAGTACAGGGTTTGTCTTCAGAGACCAGAAATTGTATTTTAGTTCTTTCTTAAAGGACTGTGGCTTTCCTTGTTAAGGACTTGCATCAGTTTTGGTAATGCTAGCTGTTGTAACAAAAAGATTTGATGCAGTATAATGGCTCAAATAAATCATAGTTTATTTTTCACCCCTGTAACTGTCTGAGGCAAATCCTGCTGGATGGCCAGCAGCTCTCATGTGGTAGACTCAAGGACCCAGACTTCCTCCATATGGTTGGCTCTGTGTCCCCTAGGTTCTCATGATTGCAGCTTTTATAAGAAGGAGAGGGCACGGAGTAGGCAAACTCCTTCTTCAAAGGCTTGGCTGGAATGAAGACATTATACATATTCACATTATATTGATGAAAATTAGTCATGGATCACATCTAAATGCAAGGGGATGGTGGGAGAGAAATATAGCCCCTGTTTAGCCACTTCCCAGGGACAACTCTCTGTGAACATGGTGTAGAAACATGAATTTTAGCAGATGGCTAGCCTTAAGGCTGTTTAATTAGAGACAGCAGAGATAACATTTTGTGGAAGGTAAGTATCTGGACTGTAGATAAAAACTTTGGAGAGATGAGGGACCTACGAAAGAGTCAACAACTCATGAGGAATCAAGCTTGAGAATAGTGAGATTAATTAAACCTGAGTGAAGCTCATTTTTCAGCTGCGAGATGGGGCATAAACAGTGCCACCTGTTAATGGAAGAGTCAAAAAGACATAGTTACTCTTCAGCAGAAGACTCTTCTTGGTTCTGTGCTGAGGGCTATAGTTACAAAGGTGGCTGAGGTTTGCCTCTTTCCTCAAACAGGAAATACAGAAAAATCTGTATTCAGGAGGCAGATGACGGTCCTTAGAGGCTGTATGTGTGTGTGTGTGTGTGTCTGTGTGTGTGTGTGTGTGTGAGAGAGAGAGAGAGAGAGAGAGAGAGAGTTGCATCAAGAAAGTGACACCCATACTTTTTAAAGATAAAAATGAGTTTGATAGGGGAACCCAAAAGTTAGAAATTTGGCTTCAGTAATAGTAGCTTTTTAGTTATAATGAACAAGAGATTATGTAAGGAATAAATTATAATAATTTCTTGTAAGGGCTCAGTCACAGAATTTCATGTAAGGGGTTAAGGCATTGTAGATAACTAGAAGCTTAGTTCATAAACCTTAATATTTATTTATACAGGGAGTTCTCTTGCAGAAAGTTTGCAGAGGTGCCAGACTCTGGCTCTTCTGAAGCGACATCAAAGGACACCAGACAGACCTGTACCAGTGTCAGAAGGACATTCCTGGGAGGCATACTTCCAACCGAACTCCTGCCTCCCACACCTTGTTAAATAACTAAATGCATGGACTTTTTTTCCCCTTACAGTATCACTAACAGCCCCTGAACCCTATAAAAACCACCAGGAGAGTGCTAAGGCAGGTCTTTTGGACAGGAGCACCCTGCCTTCTCAAGTTGCTGCAATTTGAATTAAAGATGCTCTTATACTTACTCAGCCCACCTCTCATGAAATTGGCCAAAGGGGGAAAAAAAAAAGGCTGGACAAAGAGCACAAATCTCGGCTTGTTCTGGTAACAAGTTTGTATTTTTCAGACAAGGGGGGTTGGCCCAATTTTATTGCAAGGAATCAAACTTTTCTGCAATGGCTTCACTTGGTATTCCCTACCTTAATTTGTTCTCTGTACTCTGAAGTATCTAAACATTATACCAAGTAAGGGGTAAAGAAAAAATAAGGTTATTACAGAATAAAAGCACAAGTAGATGTAAGTATAAGCATATTTATTGTGTCACTGTTTTTAGTGGGAAGAATCTGGAAAGATTGTTAATGTCCATCATGAAAGAGAATAGCTGAATAAAGTATGTTCCATCATACCAGGGATAATTATGCAGCTGTTAAAAAAATGACAGATCTGTATGGACTCACCTGGAAGGGTATCCACAGACAAAGCAGGCGCCAAAGCACTATGTTTTATGTGATCCCACCTTCGTACAAATGGAAACACAAAACCTATTTGTTGTAGAAGCATGAAGAAAGGTGTGTAAGAATACATTCTGAGTTTTAACACTGATATTTAGAGGAGTGATGGGTTTGAAGATTGACATTAATTTTCCCATAAGCATATGTTCTGTAAATTAATGATTAATAAACAAGAAAATAAACCCATAAAGATGTGTTAAGTCTCAGAAACTGGTAAAATACAGAATGCATCCTTCAGCCAAATCTACATCAAATATTTCAGGGTTTGGGAAGAACTGCTCTAGTTTTAGTTGGCTTTGACCCCAGAGGTGTTTCCAGAGGGTTTGTGTGATGTATTCTCTCTTTCTTCTTGAGTTGAGGACTCTTCAGTTATGACTCTGGGCATCAAATAGCTGAAGAGTTCAGAGGACGTAGATTTCTTCAGATCACATTTCTAGCCAGAAAGACAGATTGTATTGCTTAAGACAAAACAAAAAAAACAACCTCCCCCAAAAAACACCAAATTTCTAAATTTTTATTGAAATTGTGCAATTCTGGCTTGACTGGTGGTGGTGCAGCAGATAGAGTGTTGACCTGGGAACTCCGAGGTCGCTGGTTTGAGTGCGGGTTTATCCAGCTTGAGCACCGGGTCATTGGCTTGAGCGTGGGATCATTAACATGACCCTATGGTCACTGGCTGGAAGCCCAAGGTCTCTGGCAAGGGGTCACTGGCTCAGCTGCAGCCACCGGTCAAAGCACATATGAGAAAGCAATGAACAACTAAAGTGACACAACTACAAGTTGATGCTTCTCATCTCTCTCCCTTCCTGTCCCTCTCTCACACACACAAAAAATTGGTTAATTCTGTTAAAGATTTTAAAAATTAAATCTTGGTGGGCTGTTTTAGCACCAGTACTCCAGTTGTGGAAGTCACTGAAGGAGGTTTTTGGGTCACACCACTGCTCTTACTTGGGCACAGTAATTTTTTGTAACACTTCCTAGATCAAATCTCTCAAAAGTCCACAATAATAGTAATACATTTTAATTAGAAAAAAACTAGATACTAAAAAAGTTATTAAAGAAAAGCAAAAAAGGAAGAAAGTCTAAGGCAGTGGTTCTCAGTATTAGTATTATCTAGGGTCCTTTAACAAAAAAAATCCCGATACCTAGGACCCAGGCCAGACAGTTGCTAAATTGCCTGCCCAGGTGATTCCACTGTGCAGCTAAATGTCAGAATCACTACTTATGGAGCAATATTCTCCCCCAGTGAAAGCAGCACAGGTCCCCAGATGGGCCTGGATTCTTAGGGCAGGACCAACCCAGATCACTGGCCGCTGATGCAGGATTGAGGGCCCAGTTAGGAATCTCTGGGGAGAGAGGGCTTTGGGCCCCTCTTTAGCTCAGTGGTGAGCAGCCTGCCCTATACTATAACCAACTCACAAAATCAAATATATTTACAAGCTGCTTTATTTATCTTTTCCAAATGAAAACTTGATTGAGGCCAATTAAAATGATTAGTGTTACAATTGAAGATTATAGAAGACTATGAGAACTGTCAAATCTTTATTACTGGTACTTGAAATATTTAGCTGGGTATATTTTAAGGAAAGGAAAATATAGACAGTTGTCTAAATTTCTGTTTTCAGATTACATCTTGGCTCTCAGAGTGAAACCAGGGGCTCTGTGGGGGGTTCTGGAATGTCGACTGCTCACCTGTGCTTTAGTGTATGGTTTCTCTGCACCTGTATGGACATTGGCAAACTGATTTTTCTGAGGCTTTCTACTTATTGCGGAATAACCTGTAATCCACTTCTTTAGACTTGTCGTTTTTCTTTTCTTTTTTTTAAAGTGCAGTTTTTTTTTAAATTTTATTTTTTAATGGGGCGACATCAATAAATCAGGATACATATATTCAAAGATCAACAAGTCCAGGTTATCTTGTCTTTCAATTATGTTGCATACCCATCACCCAAAGTCAGATTGTCCTCTGTCATCTTCTATCTAGTTTTCTTTATGCCCCTCCCCCTCCCCCTTTCCCTCTCCCTTTCCCCCCTCCCCCCATAACCACCACACTCTTATAAATGTCTCTTAGTTTCACTTTTATGTCCCACCTACGTATGGAATAATGCAGTTCCTGTTTTTTTTCTGATTTACTTATTTCACTTCGTATAATGTTATCAAGATCCCACCATTTGCTGTAAATGATCCTATGTCATCATTTCTTATGGCTAAGTAGTATTCCATAGTGTATATGTGCCACACCTTCTTGATCCAGTCATCTATTGACGGGCTTTTTGGTTGTTTCCATGTCCTGGCCACTGTGAACAATGCTGCAATGAACATGGGGCTGCATGTGTCTTTACATATCAATGTTTCTGAGTTTTTGGGGTATATACCCAGTAGAGGGATTGCTGGGTCATAAGGTAGTTCTATTTTCAGTTTTTTGAGGAACTACCATACTTTCTTCCATAATGGTTGCACTACTTTACATTCCCACCAACAGTGTATGAGGTCTCCTTTTTCTCCACAGCCTCTCCAACATTTGCTATTACCTGTTAAAGTGCAGTTCTTGTTATTTTTATTTTCTCTTCTCTTTGGACTCACACACCCTATGACAGAGCTCGGGATATATAACACACTCAGCATTCTCAGAAAGTATCTGTCAAATTCTTCATTTTTATTAAAATTTTTTTGGGAAAATTTTATTTTTTAAATTTATTTAAATTATTTAAGTATTAAATATTATAAAATATTAAATTATTTAATTATTGTGTTAATGTGGTTTCAAATGTCCCACTTAGTATAACACCCTCAAGCCCCCACATCCTGCCCCCCATGCCCCATGCAAAGACTCTTCCCATTCTCATCCATCCGCTTTGCTGCCTCCCTACCACCCCTTCCCTCTGAGACTTGCCTGCCCCCTGTTATCTGTATCTCTGTGTTATGTATATATAATTTGGCTAATGCCTTCATCTTCTTTGGTCCTATCTCTTCATTCCCCTTCCCTCTGACAGCTGCTCACCTGTTCCTTGTGACTCTGCCTCTTTTTCTGTTTTGTTCTTTAGTTTGTGTTCCTTAGATTCCACATAGAAGTGAGATCATATGAAATTTGTCTTTCTCTGCCTGGCTTATTTCACTTAGTATAATAATCTCCAGGTCCATCCATGCCATTGCAAAAGGTAAGATTTCCTTCTTTTTCACAGCCATGTAGTATTTATTCCATTGTGTATATGTACCACTGCTTTTTAATCCACTCGTCCACTGACAGACACTTGGGCTGTTTCCAGATCTTGACTACTGTAAACAATGCTGCAATAAACATGGGGGTGCTTATCTTCTTTTGAATTAGTGTTTTGGGATTCTTAGAATATACTCTTAAAATTGAAATAGCTGGGTCGTAAGGCAGCTCCATTTTTAATTTTTTGAGGCAATGCCATACTGTTTCCCACAGTGGTTGCACAAAAGGCTTGGTATTTTTCTTCATGAGACCAATGGAAGTGGTTAAAATTGGAAAAATGGCAACAACTGGCCTGAGAAAAGCATACATGCAAGCATCACGTGTTCACGTGGCGACTTGGTAAACGGAGTTTTGAAGCAGTCACAGGCTTTAACAAGACCATCTGCTATGAAGTGGTACAGCACCAGAATCCCAGACTGTTGACTCTGAGCAATATCAGCAATGATAGCTGGGATGTTGTTGACATTGTCTTCTTTGGATCACACACACACACTCTCTCTCTCTCTCTCTCTCATTCACATACACTTTTACTCACACATCCTCACACACGATTCCCCACCTTCTTGGCAATTCACTGTATTGCTTGTCTTCTGGAGAGAACTTTTTTTTTTCCCACTGATGAAATAATGTTTAATCTACTTCTTTAGACATGGCATTTTTCTTCATGAGACCAATAGAAGTGATTAAAATTGGAAAACATTCCTGGTGTGGAATTTAGTTGAGGAGGAGTGAAAAAGGAAACAATATAATCCAGGGCTCGCTAGTGAGCAAAAAGACATATCATATGAAACAAAGTTTTCATTTTTATTTTACATATTTATACGTAAAACTTTCAAAGAACCCTCTGAATCCAACAGAATTTTAACAGCACATCTAAAAATGAACTTCAGGTAGTCAACATTCACAAAATGTTGAAAACTGATTAAAATATACATATTACGGAGAGTCATGACTTCACTATAAGGCGGGCATGTATGTTTGACTTGTATAGCACCGTCTTTACAGTTCTTCTTTAAAACTACAGTGAATGAAAGTAGTCAATGGCAAAATACTGCTCCAACTTAAAATCTCTAAACAAATAAAAATAAAGTTAAAACTACCCTCTGGTTTATCATGAGTTGTGATGGTGTAAGTACTGTACATTTTTGTAACAATATTTTATTAAAATGCCTGATATTTAATGGCACAGTAAAAAATTAAAATAAATTAAGAAGCAAAGACCAATCACTGGACATTAAGCTTCAGACATTATCAATGACTAACACTGATATTTATTTGTTCTGAGCCACCTTTAGCAACAGCATTTTTACAACCAAAGAAGGAAAATGAAGTCTAGCTTGTCCTCTAGTTGGATGGCTTCTTTTCACTTTGCAGGCATCTTTTCTGCCATGTGTTTCTGCTGACTCTCGGCATGTCTGTAAAATTAATAATATAACTGATTAGTGCTAAGGAGAAACATCCAAGCTGCTTTTTGATCCACAGTGAAACATCCCCCAAATTGAGGTTCAGAGATCTTTACAGTGAAATCAAGAGAACCAAGAGAGTTCTTAATTTGAATGGATTTGCCCTCTTCCATTTTTATATGCTATGCATGATTCCTTTTATTTAATAAGCCTCTGGTTAAAGCAGTGTGTGTAGAAATGAAGAGAGAAGTCTCTGGGATCAGTTAGTCAACAAATGTTTAGTGTGCCTGGCACTGCTCCTGATGGAAGAGGTTTGCTGGTGAGTAGACAATGAGGTCTTTGTTCTTATGGAGCACATATTCCAAAGGAGAGAGACAAGAAAGGAACAAACAGCAAATCAAGAGGAAGCAGATAGAAAGTAAATGCTAACAAAAAGTCAAAACAAGGTGAGGTGATAGAAAGTAACTTTGCTATCTAAAAACATGCGTGTGCACACACACACACTCACACGCATGCGCACCAGCGCACATCTAAGTATTAGCCAGGCTCCTGACAGAAATAAGAAGCCAGTAATCTAATGCCATTCTTACATAGTTAATGGCTTCCTAGCAAATAGTAGCTTTTGTGGATATAAAGAATTTCCATGTTTGCATGCTCCCCTCAACAGTCTTAAGGGCTCGATCATGGCAGTAAGGGTGATAGGGTGGGTTGAGTCTTCGTATTCATTCAGTTCTATTATGGCCTGTGAGCCCAAAGTTTGGCCAACATAGCACTTTGTAAAGATAGTGAGAGGAATGGCCAACCTGCTTATATCACCTGAATGGGCGCTAATTAAATGTGTTCTCAGAGAATGGTAGGGGGGTCTGAAGGCTGCGAAAGACAAATGTTTTCAAGAAGGATATTAGGAAATTATAAATTTGGCAAGAGAAAAGAATCTAAGGATGTGGTTTCCAGCTGCACTCAAAGGGCCAGGGGCAGTTTTCGTGTGCTGCCCTGACTTGGGTAGTTATTGACATTAAGTTTAACTCATTGCGTTTATGCAGAATGTCTCATATCTATGGTACAGAGAAGACAAACGACAAATACTTTCAGAAATAGGGAAGTGACAATAGTGTCCTTCCCACATTCAGCAGCCCACAAATAACTAGTGAAATATTCATTTAACAATAAAGGAACTCAAGAAAAAGACATGCTCCATTCCTAAAAACAAAAAAAATGCTCTTTAGCAGACCACCTCACAGCCCTATTTATGTACATTAAAGAATCTTGATCATATTAATAAAGCAGCTCATGGGCCTCACAAAAGTTCAGCTCAAGAAATATGTTGATGCCCAGTGGGCTAAGATTTCACTGTAGCTAATTAAATCATAGTCCTGACAGCAGTTTTAAAATTTGTATCTGTGTGTGCGTGCACTGAACACAAATGCATGTGTAAGCACACATACAGCAAGGGACTTTTCTGAGAGAGAAGGAAAGAACAGAGAGAATATTGCTTTGGGAAATATTGACAATTGGGTGTTATTTTGAGGCATACATACAAGGGTGAAAATAGGTTTACCATACAATCCAGCAATTCCACTTTGAGTATTTTTCCATAGAAAATGAGGACACTAATTTGAAAAGATATATGTACCCTTATGTTCACTGCAGCATTATTTACAATAGCCATGATATAAAAGCAACCTAGATGTCCATCAATAGATGAATAAAGATGTGGCATGTGTGTGTACACACACACAAATATTATGCAGCAATGAAAAAAAATATAATCTTGCCACGTGTGACAACATGGATGGATATAGAGAATAGGCTAAGTGAAGTAAGTGAGAGAAAGAAAATTACCATATAGTTTTACTTTTATGTGGAATCTAAAAACAAAACAACAAACAAAATAAAAATAGACTCATAGAAACAGAGACAAAAAAGATGGTTACCAGAAGGGAGGGGGTAGAATGGATGAGTGAAAGGGGAAAGGGAATAGTCAACAACATTGTGGTCAATTTACATGGTGACAGATGATTACTAGAATTAGTGGGGTGATCACAATATAAGGGATACAAATGTTGAATCACTATATTATATGTCCAAAATAAATATAATCAATATATAGTAAGACTGTATACCAACTATACTTAAATAAAAATAAATCTTAAGAAGGCTGAATTTCATTAAATTTTTAAACAAAAGAGAGAAAAGGGTGTCAGTCCATTAAACTAAAATGTTCCTATCAACTATTTATATGAAAGTCCCATAAGGACTCCTTTTTATCAACAATCATTATTGAAGACCTACTGTGTACCTGGCAGTCCCTGTGTCAGGTGCTGGGGTTTACAGCTGGGTGGGGACAGACAGTGACAATGCTGCACAGTATGATTGGGCCCCCCTGTGGGAAGGGTGCCATGTTGCTAGGAACACAGGAAGTGTCCGACCCAGTCTCGGGGAGTCAGGAGCACTTCTCCAAAGAGGCATTGTAAAGACCAGTGGTCCACATTAGGCGGCACACTGAGCTCATCTGGGGAGCTTCAAAAACTCTTAATGCCCAGGACGCTCCACAGAATAATTAAATCACAATCCCTGGGGGTGAGAACCAGGCATCAATACTTTATAAAGTTCCTGGGTGTTCCAATGTGCAGCCAAATTTGAGAACCACTGATCTGAACTGCCTCCAGGATGGCAGGAGTTGGACCGGTGACAGGAAGAGGGGCCAGGACTTTGGCAGCCCCATGGCTACTCTCTCAGCCCTCTCGGATCTGGCAAAGCTCTGGACTGCTCCCTTTAGTGATGTTTAAGTATCCTGAGTATCCTCCATGGAAAAATTACATTCTTGCAGCCAGGAAAAGACATAGAAACATCTTCCAACCTACTCCAATTTAAAGGGTTCCTCAACACCTTTAAATTAGTGACTGCTCTCCTTTTAATGCCATAGTTCTGCCTGCCCTGCTTCCCATGATTACACCATCTGACAGGTATACACAAAAAATTTACTACAATCCTAAGTAATAACTTAATCCGTTGAAAGAAGGGAGGAGCCTCTCAATGTCCCCCTCACAAAGAGTAAGACCAGTGCTGCTTGGAGAGGCAGAGGGAAAGTCTCTGCTCCCATAGGCAAATCACAGACATTTATCAGAGTTCATATAGTTTTCAAAAATGCAGGTCCTAGGTATATATTTCACTACTGATTTCCCATAATCTTAAGGCCTGTGTGCCAATTTCTTAGACTCACAGAAAGCAATGTATCTTATGGTTTTACAGTGTCTGAATGCATCTGTAGATGGCAATAATATTATCTGAGTGTTATCGTGATTTGAGTGTTAATTCAGATGCAGGTGAATATTCCAAGAAGGTACAAGAAGGCCTTGTGGTTTTATTTTGTCATTTTTGTCTTTTTGATAGGGGTGAGGCAATATAATATTCAAACCTCATAAATAGGGTGCTGCTCATAGGTATTTTTAAAAAAGCCTACACATAAATTTTGTGGCATTTATTTTTGCTAACCCAAACTGTTTTTATAATGCTGCATCTAGGAAAATATTTTCCCCAGTGCTACATGGTGGGAAGGGGTCCTGAGAGCATTTCCACTATATTTGTTTTTAAGCTTCTCCTGGCTGGTTGTGGATTACATGATTGGTCCTTATATATTATTGTGACAAGCCATGTTCCTTTTTTCCTCGGGGAGCCTTCTACTCTCTGTATCCCATTTCTAGGAATAATAGTAATTGCTGCTTTCTGGTTTAAAGACTTCAAATAAACTGTCTCAGACAAGGTGTCAAAGTAAACATGTGATAATGGGAATGCTCACAGTATTTTGTATACTTTCTATACTTAGGAGGAAAACTAACAAATGGGAGATTGTGACCAGTATTAGCCTTGTTTCCTTCTCCTCCAGGGAAGGAAGCATTCTTTACCTCCTCACTGAAAGGCACTTGGAACCAGGACCAGTTAGATGCTCAATTCCCGAGTACGCCCCTGGTGAGAGCAATCTGGCAGCACTGATATTATGGAAAGATGCTAGTGTCCCTGCCTTCTGGGCACAGCATGTGTGAGCAAGAGTCAGGTCATGTATTAACAAGTGCCATTTTGTGGCACCCACAACAAGGCTACTGATACTCGCCAGCATGGAATAGCTTAGCACCAAGTCCCCAGGGCAGAAGGGCTGACCCGCCTTGGGTGCGCTGCGGGAAGTGCTAATGCCCTAACAATTCCTCTCAGGGAGGGGTGGCTGTGAAAAGCAGTGCACTGGGGAAGGAGCAGTTTCGGCCTCTTCTCCTTCATCTAAACATCCCACACCAGCAGGGATTAGGTGAATTACTCCTGAAAGAAAGGGAGAAAGTTTTCTAGAGTTTAATCTTGCCCTAATTCTTAAGCCTTTTTTTTTTGGAAAGGGTGAAGCATCACAGACCTGGTCAAGTCTTCAATGTCCACCAGCATGGCATCTTGTTCTGTGTGCAGCTCGTCTCGGATGAGAAGCAACTGGACCAACTCTTCATTCAAGCCTGGGGCAAAGAAGAGTGCATCCAAGTCAGAATGAGTAACTATTTGTGGGCACATGTACCATAGATACACACACACACACACACACACACACACACACACACACACACAGGGAAGCCACTGATTTGAGAGCATGACTAGTTTGTATGATTATAGGAATGCTGGAAGAAGAGGAGTGAAGTACAAAGTATTTCCCAATACATTCACACTGAAGTGGAAAAAGAAAGTGTTAACTGTTAGGCAAACAGCTTGTTAGAAAAAGTGGGGTTTTGCTTTGAAGAAATATGAGCAAAAACATCTGGAGTTTATTAAGTTTCCCAGTATTCCTGCTGTCCTGAGAGTCAGAAGATCCTCCACACCCACCCAACAGGCCACCTCAGATGCCCTGCGGAGAGGAAGGTGTCCCAGGGATGTTCGGGGATACTTGAAGGCTTCCCGCGGCCCAGGGAGGGAGCAGCCCTATGGGTGGGCTGTTCTAGAAAAAAGGATTCACTCAATGTATTGGAAAGCCAGATGTCTAAGACCTAAAGAAATAACCCCTGAAATCTCTGGACAATAGGTGCCAAGGCAAATATATACTGGGAATAAAATAGAAGGCAACATTTCTAATCCCCCCAAAATCAGTGCACTGGGTCAATTTGTCTTCTGCCTCTGAAAAATACAAACAAGCCAGGGGCTCTGTTTTGTGTTTTCCCATGAATTGAGCTAAGAATGAAAGCTTCTAAGTCTGGTGCATGGACACATGGGAAAGAACCATCATTCAGCAAGGGTTCTGGGCCCAGAAATCAGAGAAAGGAGATGGGCAGACAACCAGATCACCCTTGCAGATGCTTTCAGAGATCTTGACTTCAAATGGCGCATTTGTCTGCCTTTAGTTCAGACTAGTTTCTAATTTTAAAAAGAGAGGAAAAGAAATCATACAAAGAGGTCCAAAACTTGACCTACCCCTGAAAATGGGATGGCAATTTTATTATTTAAACATTTAAGAAAGATGTTTCCTGGTAAAATATCACTTGAAAGAATAACACTCCTAGTAATTTATTCTCCACTAAAATGAAAATGTAGTAGATTTTTTAAAAATCCATTGAATCTATGGCTTCTTAATTAAAATGTTAAACTCTTTCTCTTGATTTTAAAAGAGTGCTGAATGTATTCATTGGAATTGAATATATCCAGTTCTATTTTTCCCCAAAGTGTTCTTGGGGTAGCTTTTTCTACTAGTACTCAGTCAAGTGCCTGCAGAGTGCATAGAAAATATTTTTCTCATATAAAGTTTTTTTTTATTATGGAAATTGTTAAACAAAAACCAAGGCATAGTTTAAGAATGTCGTGAGCATCCAACTGGATTCAACTAGCCAATCTTGACTCTTCTACCTCCCCTGTGCCTAGTAGATTACAAATATTGATCGACTAATGACCTATGCAATTTATGACCATTTGACTTTATGACCACAATCGCTAGCCACGACTGCTCTGCGTCTGGCAGCGCAAGTGTTGCCCAGCTGGGTGTACGACAGTGCGGACCAGCTTCCGGCAGCACTACCATCTCCACGTGCACCATTTAAACTGTTATCCCAGACTCGGTACAGCAATTTGTGTTTTGTGTCTTGGATATTTTTCATCAAACCCCTCCCAAGATGTCTACCAAGAGGAAATTGTCTTTGCAAATATTAAACCAGTTGTACTGGTAACACAGTGTTTTACTTAAACCTGATGAATGTAAAAATAAGAAACAAAATGGTGTAGAAATGATATAAATGGCATAAAATGAACAAAGAAAATTATGCTATATAACAATAATGAAAGAAAATTATGATAAAATATGACAAAGATTTTTATAACATCATTTCACAGTACTGTACATATAGCCTACTCAACTTATGACCAAATCGTGTTATAACCGGTCTGTCGGAACCAATTGTGGTCGTAAGTCGAGCACTAGCTGTATTTTAAAGCAAATCCCAGACAGCATTTATTTCATCTGCCAGTGCTTCAGTGTGTATTTCTAAAGACAAGGCTCTTTTTAGAAAAAAATTAAAATAACCACAATATCTTTATTATATCTGAATGAATAAATCTCTAATAAAACATTTAATCAGTGTTCAAATTTCTTCATTTGGCTGCTAAAACATGCTTTGGGTGGGCACATCTCTTCAGTGGCATTACGTATAAGTGCTCATAATTTTAACAAATCACACATTCCAGGGGGCTTGTGAACCCACGTGGCCTAACAACACTGCCCAAATGAGTGTATCTCTTTTCCATGGGGCAAACAAGTGACTGTCTCTGCACCGCCAATTAGTCCGTGTAAGTGCCATGCACGCCCCACCCCTCTGCACTCTAGTTATTCTAGGGAAAAGGCCCATATTTTGTCATCCCGTAGTTTTCTCATACTGGTCATGCATCCTCTCACCGCCACTCTCACCAGTACGTTAATATGATTTGATGATCTAAAGTGAATGTATGTACCAGTAAAGGGGAGGGCACAACTGAATCAAAACTGACCTGTAATTACTAACTTGTATTCTAGAAACATGTTGTAAGCCAAGCACTTGCTAGGAGCTGGTGATTGAAACTGTATAAATAAAAATGTCCTAAGTGTGAAAAATTCTTAAAATTTCTGAATATTTCACAGTAATGGGTGTGGTGGGGGTTGTAATTCTCCTCCTTTCCTAACACAGTAGGAACCCAGTGAAACGCTGTCCGGAGGAACTGAATCAAGGAAGTGGCACCACCTTGTGTTTTCCACTCATTGCTCTGTTTCCAGCACACCTTCCACTTACTTTCTATCTGCGAGTGGAGGTCATTGACTATCACCTGCAGCTGCCCAACAGTCATGTCTCTCAGGTCGGCGGGCTTCAGATTTCTCTTCATCAAGCACTCACTGATATGAGGCATGTGTGGCAGCTGTGGACACACAGGGAAGAAAGGGAAGTGTGAGCAGAGCAGCAAGTGCACTGAACCGAGACGTGGCTCCCCCTAAAGGAGCCACCCTCACTCATCCCCTTCCTTTCGAGTTCTGGGCTTAAGGGCGTCCCCGGTCTCACTTTCCAAATGCGAAGCCCTACTGTCTAAAACACTGCCAGCACCAAAATGCTACACTACTCAAATCAAAAGCTTTCAGGTGGGTTTTTAACACAAGCTGTGACAACCATGACTCAATTATCACATCCATGAATGAATACTTGGGCAGCTCAAATAATATCAATGCCAGGGGTAAAATTAATCACACCAGCTATTTGTCAATTTATACTGTGCTACAAGCACTGTGCTATGTACTTTGCATGCTTTGTTCACTGAGTACTCACAATGGTGCTCTGACACAGGGTGTTATTCCCATTTTATAGACAAGAAAACCGAGACATATGTAACTTGCCTAGAGCCCCACAGTAGGTCAGTGGCTGAGCCAGACTTAAACTCCAAAGGGCAGGGCTCTTACCCACCATGTTACACTGTCTTTGCTGAAAGGTGGGAATTATGGCTATAGCAGCAGTGAGTTTGCTACAACCAGTGGGTTCTTAAACTGAGATTGCTCGAAAGAAATTTAAATATTCCACGACAGCTAATGCTGCCCTTATGACACACATTAGATACGAATCAAGAGCAAAGTTTACTTTTGTGAAACCTGTTGCTTATGTATCTATCAGCGACACAGTAGAAAGGAAAAAAGAAACAAGTATTTCTCAATGGCAGTACTTTTCACAGACTGCCTTGGAGAAACCCCAGTTTACATAACTCTGCATAAAGGACTCGGAGGGCATCAACCATTTGCAGCCACCAAACACATCTTGCGTTTCAGCACTTGCTGCTTACGAGATCAGCGACGGGAGACTTTTTCCTGTTCTGTTTTTCCACTTCTACTTGCATTCTGGCCATGGGTTTGGCCATGGCGAGGGCCATCTTGGCTTCAGCCTGTAATTTCTTTTGTCTTGTGAGGAAGTCCATGTCATCTAGGGATTCAGATTCCTCTTCAGTAGTGTCTCTATCGGAATAGGAGGAACTCTGTTTGCTCTGTGAAGGGAAAAAGAGCAGCCCTGAGCTTGGCTCCGTCTCGGGACAGGGGCTGGTGCCTCCCGAGCTCCCAGTCTCCCCTACATCAGCTCAGCTCGCCGCTTGATTTGATCTGTACTGATTCTCAAATACCACTTAAAAAGGTAGTTTATTTCCTCATTGTCAATAACAGATTATGATTTTAGTGTAAAGGGTAGTATAATGCATAAATAGTAAGAGCAATACATTTATGACAAACTTGAGACATTTCTTTGCTTCTTGGTCTCAAAGACCAGACTCAGCAAAATATTTAACCCAGAGCTAAGGCATCATGTTGCTCTGTGGTGTGGATAGGCTCTCAGGTATCCAATGAGAAACAGTTTCCTTGGTTGTTGAGAAAAGTGATGCACAGACCTCACAGAGTGGTAAGAATCCCAGCAACAAGCACCTGTGCTCAGTAAGCCATCTTTTATAATATGTGTGTGAGCAGCAAGGAAGGAACTGTGCACACTTTATCCTGTTGGTTTCTCTGAGCAACACTTCTGTGTACCAGTCTTCCCATCCTGCCCTGTCTCCATCCTTTTCAAATGTGTCCTACTGCTAGTCTGGGCTCGTATTTCTCAATCCAGTGGGGAAGGACTGGCATTTAGCATATATTCCTTTAGGACTTTGGGGGGCACATGGTTTAATATGAAAGTAGTTGCTAACTTTAACAGAGCTTATGTATTGTGGCTGTGCCACAGTTTTCATTTTTCAGTCACTGTCAAATTTTAGGAGCACAATACAGCAAGAGATGCACAGAGCCATTTCTCTCAAATCTCTGTAATGTTCATTCTTGACAACAGAAAAAAGCAAAATGACCAGGAAAGCACACACGGTGAGCTTCAGTGGCCGCTCTGGACTCACCATGGGTGACAAGGGGGTGTCCAGACTGGTTTCAGTCTTACTGTCATCCGCATCGCTGTCCTTATCACTGCCGCTGTCGTTGACAAAGCAAATCTGCAGGTTCATCCCACTCTGCAAGCTAGGCAGAAGCAAACAGGACCCTGAGTCCACTCAGCTATGTGTTATCTGGCCACACCCAACAGCGCTGTCTAGTTTTGCTAATAAAAACAAATTTTATGTATTCTTCACAGAGAGCAGTGAGTGACCAATATTTTTCTTAACTCATAAGTGATACCAGAGGATAATAATGATCACCTGATGACTGTACAACTTGATAAATGATAAGATAATAACTTTTACTAACATTGTATTAGTTTTTTCCACACTCATTTCATGTTAAGTGAAAGATTATTTAAGGCCACATACTCTAGTACCCAGCACATAGTTGGTGTCCCATCAAAATGTGTTGAGTTGGCCCTGGCCGGTTGGCTCAGCGGTAGAGCGTCGGCCTGGCGTGCAGGAGTCCTGGGTTCGATTCCCGGGCAGGGCACACAGGAGAAGCGCCCATCTGCTTCTCCACCCCTCCCCCTCTCCTTCCTCTCTGTCTCTCTCTTCCCCTCCCGCAGCCGAGGCTCCATTGGAGCAAAGATGGCCCGGGCGCTGGGGATGGCTCTGTGGCCTCTGCCTCAGGCGCTAGAATGGCTCTGGATGCAACAGAGCGACGCCCCAGAGGGGCATAACATCGCCCCCTGGTGGGCATGCCGGGTGGATCCCGGTCGGGGGCATGCGGGAGTCTGTCTGACTGCCTCCCTGTTTCCAGCTTTGGAAAAATGAAGAAAAAAAAATGTGTTGAGTCATTGAATTTATATTCCTGTTGATAAAGATAAATGGGGTCCTCAGCCAAATAAAGCTGCATGGTGCCCTCTAGTGACTATCCCATGGGGCCAATCCAAAGAGGCTCTCCAGAGCCGGCATCCCAGGGACACAGCTCTTTGAAGATCCTTTCCCCCCTCAAATATACAGAATAGGGTCATCTGGAAGAAAACTGTATTTAAGGCAGTTGCCAAAAGCCAACCAAGGGAGCTCATTGATGTCATCAGGAAAAAAACAACAACACAGCACAGGTTCACCCTAGAGAAACGTAAAGAAACCTCAAGCCCAGTCAGAAAGGTGCAACCTTTGAACCCAGTAAGGCTGTACAGGCTGTACGGTGCCCAGTGGAGCTTTCTGGGGAGCTCATTCTATTTGTGGCAAGTCCTGAAGCCCCCAGAAGGGTGACAGGCTGCTGCTGCACATGTGGTCACAGGGGGTTGCCCAGCTGTGTGCCTGCTGTACACGAGGCCAGACAAGAACTCCAGCTCTTCTGGAGCTGAACATGCTTCACTGCCACTTGGTGATGAAGAATTTTTAAAGAAGTAATTTTCTTAGCATCCCCAGTAGCCCCAGTCTATGGACAAGAGGAGAGAAAGAAAAGGCAGAAGAAGGCCCCTAAGCAGCAGGGACTGTAAAGCTTATCTAAACCAGATTGAGGACAGTGCACACCGAAGGCTCAATGTTATTACTGTCACAGGGAGAAGGACAAAGAACTATGTGCTTAACAGTTGACATGTGCATTTAATTTTTTTTTATTCCAGTGGGTAGGGATATTTTGTACAAATTGCTCTGATGACTCATACAAAGTGCTTCTTTGAGAATGATACAGAACCTAGAAAAAGACATCTGCTGATGTAACGCAGGCACTGTCTTTGTTCTGTGTATGCACTGCCATCTATTGTAAGCTTTTATAATTACTGAACATTCCAGTTTATTTCCCAGTAAGGAAATGAAGCCTTTCCCCTCAGTTTGGTTCCCTTCCTGCCCTCCTGTGCCGCTAGGAGAGCCAGACCTAGAGCAGGGCGCAGAAGCCCAGTGTGATCAGCTCAGGGTGCTTGGGTTCAGTCGGACTTGGGTTCTGGATCCTCACTTCTATCCTTAGGCATATTACTCTATGACCCTCAGTTTCCTCAACTGTAGGATGGGTGAATACTTTGGTGGTTTGTAGAAAGAGTGAAAAGAGTTAGCTGAGAGCTGGGCAAAAGGCAGGAGCTCTGACATGGTAATGACCCCCTACCCCTTCTCTACTTTTTGAAAGCCTAGACGAAGGAACACAGAATTGTAATCATGATGTGACTGTGCAAAGGGACCTCGAAAGTCACTTACTAGAATACCTCCCCTGGTCAGAGCACTTCCCTGATGTATACTCAGCACTCTGAGTGTCCCTGAGCTATCTCTGTGACAGCTTTACTTCTATAGAGCTGGACTTTGTCTCTGTTTAACTTTCTTCTACTGGAATTTCTTTTTCCCTGGAGAAATCTAATATGTTTAGGTTACCCTTTGAGCCCACAGAAATTAAGTTTTAAAATTTATTATCTGTTGGTCAAAAAACAAACATACCCATATAAACTCATTATTAATAATAAAACTCAAGATCTATGGATTGGGAGATAATGGAAAATAAAACTGCAAATTAAAAACAGACATAATTTAAAGACATACACACATATATTTTTTTAGGTGAGAGGAGGGGAGATAGTGGGACAGACTCCCGCATGTACCCTGGCCAGTATCCACCCGGCAACCCCATCTGGGGCAAATGCTCGAGTACTGAGTTCTTTTTAGTGCCTGAGCCTGATGTGTTTAGCAACTGAGACTGAACCATCCTCAGCACCTGGGGCTAATGTGCTCAAATCAATCGAGCCATGGCTGTGGAAAGGGAAGAGAGAAAGGAGAGGGAGGGGGAGAAGCAAACGGTCACTTCTCCTTTGTGTCCTGACCAGGAATCAAGCCCAGGACGTCCATAAGCCGAGTTGACACTCTATCCACTGAGCCACTGGCCAGGGCCTAAAGACATTTTTAAAATACAAAGACATTTTATATTAAACCTACTTCATTTTTTTTATTTATTTATTTTTTTTTTCATTTTTCTGAAGCTGGAAACAGGGAGAGACAGTCAGACAGACTCCCGCATGCGCCCGACCGGGATCCACCCGGCACGCCCACCAGGGGCTACGCTCTGCCCACCAGGGGGCGATAATCTGCCCATCCTGGGCGTCGCCATGTTGCGACCAGAGCCACTCTAGCGCCTGAGGCAGAGGCCACAGAGCCATCCCCAGCGCCCGGGCCATCTTTGCTCCAATGGAGCCTTGGCTGCGGGAGGGGAAGAGAGAGACAGAGAGGAAAGCGCGGCGGAGGGGTGGAGAAGCAAATGGGCGCTTCTCCTGTGTGCCCTGGCCGGGAATCGAACCCGGGTCCTCTGCACGCTAGGCCGATGCTCTACCGCTGAGCCAACCGGCCAGGGCCTAAACCTGCTTCAAATCTAAGATTATATAGCATTTTCTATTTATTGAATAGCTGAAGTTTTGAAAAGCAGCGTCTGGCCATTGGATACACAGATTATAAAACTATTGTAATGAGACCATTACAAAATAAGATTTAAAACACCCAAAGACATCTATTCTAAAGAAAGTTTGACTGTAAACTGTATTGTTCTATCCCCACACTGACCTTTGTGCTAGGATAAACTCAGACTACTAAATCCACCCTCCCATATAGCGTTTCTAACTTAGGAAACGCAAAGAGAAAAGAAAGGTGGGGGTGGGAGGGACTTAGTAGTCTGAGTAAAATGAAAAAATAAACCCCACCTCAGGTAGAAATTCAGAAAATCACCTCAGTACCACATTATCACCGTGGGAAACTGAACAGAGCTTCTCACAGGGTGAGACTTATAATTTCTTAAATTGGTAATCTCCAAGAATGTTACTCTCAGGAAAAGGAAATTATATGACAAAGCAGCTAATGGTTCAGAGGGGATTTTTGTAAAGGCATATTAAAATGGACTTAAGTTTCAAAAAAAGGATTTTTTTTTGCCTTTAGCTTTTAAGCAGATTTTAAGATGAAGGTGGCTCTGGGAAAACTCAGCACAGCTCCTACGCTGTGGCCTGGCTGTGGGGTGAGCAGGGCTGCCTGGTGCTGCTGAAGGCCTCTGGGTCCAGTCATGTTAGATAACCCCTGATCAGGCCCCGTCCACCTGGGGAGGCATGGCTGAGCTGCGGCTCACTCCTGGAATCTGGAGTCCCCAGCCTCTGCCCTGGCCTCACAATACAACACATCCAGCCTCACTTACCAGCCTATACTGTCCAGCAAAATCCAAGCTGCTAGGGGTCTAATTTGTCTGGACCTCTCAAGCACAGTCTAAGGTGAAAACAAAGCACAACCCTCATATTGTTAATTAGTAATATAATTTAAGGTATCCAAGTCGAGGTTACTTGATGTTTCTAGTGGCACTTAGCAGAGTGTTGCCTGCAAAAGGTTGTGTAACTTCTGCCTCACCTATCGATTTCAGTTCTGAAAGGTCTGCACCTGGTTCTCCCAGAACCCTCTTTTCCTTATGTACCACAGAGCAGTGAAAAACAACACTTCTGACAGAGCTACCAACAGGAAGTCCCGAGGATCTGGAAACAGGCTGTTCTGGATGGAGAATGCTCAGGAAGACATAGAGGTAAAGATGAAGTGTCTTCTGGACATCTTCATGAGAAGAAAAGTGGTCTTCTGTGTGACAGCACCTACCGGCCAGGAGTGGGAAGGCATTTAGCTAAGAGGCTTTTTAGCACCCATGTCTGTGAGACCTTCAGTGAGGAAGACTGTTACATAGAAAATGCTTGTGCTGACTTCCAGCTACTGTTACCAGGGATGTTACTAAAACATGCACAAAATGGAGAGGATGGTAGAGATGAAAAGTTATTAACTACAGAGAGGATACCTCAAAAACTCAGTCAAATGGTAACAGGATTTGGTATAAAGATGACACTTTTTTCAAAATACAAGGGCAAGACCAGTTTGTTTCCTGAGACAAACAATGCAATGGCCCTAAAGTCTGCTGTGACTTCTAGTGGGGCAGCAGCCATTGTGAATTGGGCCTTTGCCCTTGGCCTTGGATGTGGTGACTTGGACTGGGCTAGTCTGCAGCCAGCTCTTAACCCCAGAACTATTGGGTGTTTTCTGATTTTAGAATTAGGAATCTCTCCATACCAGCTTGGACCACTAGCATTTCATATACATATCAAAAATCTTTTATTTTACCCCCTCTACTCTGCCTTAGTTTACTTCACTTAAATGGTGTATTGAATTTGAGTTTAAAAGCATGTTCAGACAGTCTCTCCGTGGGCTGAAGACCAACCACCTGTGGATTCCAGGCAAGGCAGCAGTTACTCAGAGAAGTTAAATGACTTGGCCCAGAACTGTGACAGCCTGATTATATGAATGGTCCCAATTCTTCCTTTCCTGGTATCTGCCCCTTCTGTAACAGGACTTTACACTTTCGCCCATCAAGAGGTGGAGTCTATTTCTGTCCCCTTGGGCTGGCCTCCTGCCTTGTGTTGGCCAACAGAGCATAGGGAGTGACTTCATCCCAACTCCAAGCCTCCCTCTGGGGAACCGTGCCACAAGTCCAGGCTGGCCTGCTGGCAGTCAGTGACTCCGCAGCACAGACTTCAGTCAGCAGTTATGACTACTGAAGCTGGGGATACAGGAAGAGCTCAACTAAAAGCAGTAGAGGCACCTCACCAACCCGTAGCTGACCACAGATTCACGGGCAAGTGCAAGCGAGCCCAGCTCTGGTCAGCAAAAATGCTCAGCTGCCCTATACAGGCTCCTAAGCAGAACAGTGCTTATCACTGTATTTATTATGCATTATCATTGTGGCATCAGATAACTGGTACAATGTCACAAAGCAAGAGATGAGAGGCTGAATCTCTGCTTTTGGCTTCCAGTGGCCTTTCCCCACATCACACTTAACCTTAGGTATAGATTTATTAGATCTTGCGACAGAGACAGAAAGAGAGTCAGAGAGAAGGACAGACAGAAACAGGAAGGGAGAGAGATGAGAAGCATCAAGTCTTCGTTGCGACATCTTAGTTGTTCAGTGATTGCTTTCTCATATGTGCCTTGACCAGGGGGTTACAGCAGAGCGAGTGATCCCTTGCTCAAACCAGCGACCTTGGGTTCAAGCCAGCAACCTTGGGCTTCAAGTCAGCAACCATGGGGTTATGTCTATGATCCTATGTTTAAGCCAGTGACCCCACGCTCAAGCTGGATGAGCCCACACTCAAGCCGGAGACCTTGGGGTTTCAAACCTGGGTCCTCTGTGTCCCAGTCCCATGCCCTATCCATTGCACCACCTCCTGGTCAGGCTGGCTTATAATTTCAAGGCGCTGGAAAGTTTCTGTAAGAAACAGAGTGAGAAGGAACTCCACAGATGCCCATGGATTTCAAACACGCCTTGCTCATCACTGGTCCACAACCAGTGTCACAAAGAACCATGAGCCCTGCTGTGCATTTATTACAATATCCCTAACTAGTTTGTGGATTGGGCTGTTAAGATATATTATTTCCATTTATTTTATGGCTCTTTGATGCATTATTCAAAGACTTTACATAAACATAATGAATAATCACCCATATTTTTATGCCCTATCTTTTCTCTGTTTCATGAGAATTTCAACAAGGAAGGAACATAAAATGTGAGTTGTTATTACCCAAGGGTAGCTGTAAACACATTTCATTTTTCTAAGGATTTGCAATGAAGAACAGATGTGAGAACAACTGGGCTCTAGACAAGTCTCAAGTGTGTCACACATGTGATGGTCTCTATGGATGGTGCTGCAGTGGGCTGACAGCTCAGAAAACACTTTCCTAACCCCCAAACCCTGCATCTTCTTCTTTTCCCTAATGACTGTTCCATATTGATATTTATCATGACAGTTAGAGAAATACCTATTACTGTTAAAAAAGAGAGAGAGAGAGAGAGAAGACAAATTTTCGCTCCCTAATACTTATCATTGTGAAAGTACACTGCTATTTCTTAGTTTCTTTAGTGGGATTGTGTTAACTCTCTTTGCTATAGTCTGTATGATGCATGGGATGATGATGTGACTTTTTAAAAAGGGGTGGTAGTCCTACACAGGTAAGAACATTGCTGGTTCGACTTTTTCCCCACACACAAAGAAAACCTGTGAATGATTGAATAACTGTATTAGATAGACAAGGGGGCGTTTAACTGCTCAGCCATTCAGTGATCAGGCAATGACATCTCTGCAAACTCCATGGCACTGGGAGGCCAGCACAGAGCAGCTGCTGGTCCCCTTTGTCTGGGGCACACAAGTTTCCAGTGTGCTACAGTCTATCAATAGACTACTTTACTCATTTATGTGTTTTGCACCACCCATATATTAAGTGGATGCATAGTAGTAGCTGAATCAATACTAACAGAAACTAGGCTCTGGCTGGGTCACTCAGATGGTGAGAGCATCATCCCAATATGCCAAGGTTGTGGGTTCAGTCCCTGGTCAGGGCACATAAAAGAATCAACCAATGAATGTATAAATGGGTGGAACAGTGATTTGATATTTCTCTCTCTCTCTCTCTCAGAAAGAAAGGAAAAGGAAGGAAGGAAGGAAGGAAGGAAGGAAGGAAGGAAGGAAGGAAGGAAGGAAGGAAGGAAGGGAGAAAGGGAGGGAGGGAGGGAGGGAGGGAGGGAGGAAGGAAAGAAAAGAAAAGAAAGGAAAAGAAAAGAAAAGAAAAGAAAAGAAAAGAAAAGAAAAGAAAAGAAAAGAAAAGAAAGAATCACAGAAACCAGGTCTTCTAGGTATCAATGTTTGGATCAGTAAATCAGGATGTACAAATAAAAATGTGGAATATATACAGCACTGGAAAAGAACCAAAAAAAAAATAAACACTTAGTAGACACCTATCTTATATATGAGAAACTACACATATCAATAACCTGGACATTAATTACTAAGGTGCTAACCAAGAAGAGTGTGTGTGCAGGGAAGTGCAGAGGAAGGACGGGCCTGATGAACGGGGGTGGGGGATATAAATGTGGAGCAGGATGGGAAAGCCAACCTTCCAGTAGCTTTGAGCCTACAGATGTTAAGGGTAATTTCCAATTATGTGCTACAGACTGGAAGAGAGGGACCATTATGCCTCTACGGCTTGTCCTGGCCCCACGTTTTACAGGACTCAGGCTTCCTCCACAGAAAACGTGAGAGGCAGCTACAGAGATGCTAGAGAGTGAATGGTCCTCTCTGGGTTTTCTCCTCCTAATCCTGAGCATACTCATTTCCTGCTCCTTTTCCTAAGGCGAGATTGAAATCCTTCCATCTGCACATGGTCACATGATGGCTGGTAGGCGTCCACCACCCATGTGGCCACAAAACCTTCTCTGTTTAAGAGACAAATGGGAGAGGGGAGCTGGCACTTATCAGTTTTGCTCGGGTGAAGCATCAGCCTCTGAATCCGAGCCCAACCCTCTAGAGAACTATAAATACTTGCACTCGTCAGACAGCTGCTCGGTCTAATTCCACATCAGTGTCTGGTTCCTTCACTAATGACCACTTACACATAATTAAATTTGGAATTAGAGGGTCTTACTGCTGGAAAAACACATTTTCACCACAACTATTTTTTAGCATTCACTGAAGACCAGAATGAGGTTTCCTCTGCCAGGCACTGAATATGGCCTCCTTCCATTTTAATGCAAGCCTAGTGATTTTTAAGCAATCTACATCCTCAAATAAAAAAATGACCAGTTTTGAGCATCTCTTATGTGCTAGGTTCTTTACCGTTACCTCTAATCCTCAGCTATATATAATGTATTCTGATCTCCATTTTACCTATGAGAAAACTAAGGTTTGCAGGTTAAATTATACAGGGTCACAAAACTGGTATTTTACTCTAGAAGCAGAGTCTTTCTTGAGAAGTCCAGGGCACTTCAAGAAGGCTAGCATAAATTCATGAGAGAAAGAAAAAAAAAAAGACAAAAAAGAAAAGCACAACTAAAACAAAACAGAAAACTTGGACACCACGCCAATGTCTAACAATGAGAGACTGATTAAGTACCTTTTGGAGACATACAAGCTGGGCCATCATGCAGCTAGTAAAAATATATACAACAGTAGAAAGTGAGGAACATGGGAAAATGTTTATGATATATTAAAAAAAATCCAGCCCATGGAACAGTAGGAATAGTATGATTTCAACTTGGTAGACAAAATTTGTGCAGATATAGGCCCTGGCCAATTGGCTCAGTGATAGAGCATTAGCCCGGCATGTGGATGTCCCGGGTTTGATTCCTGGTCAGGGCACACAGGAGAAGTGACCATCTGCTTCTATACCATCCCCCCACCCCCTTCTCTCTCTCTATTCCCCTCTCACAGCCATGGCTTGATTGGTTTGAGCACACTGGCCCCAGGTGCTGGGGATGGCTCTGTGGAGCCTCCGCCTCATGTGCTAAAAACAGTTCAGTTGTGAGCATGGCCCAAGATGGGCAGACCATTGGCCCTAGACGGGAGTTGCCAGGTGGATCCTGGTTGCAGCTCATGTGTCTCTCTATCTTGCCTCCTCTCACTTGAAAAAGAAAAAAAATTTTTTTTTTTAATGTGGAAATATAGGTACCAAAAAAGAAATATATCTAGGCATTTTTTGGTGGAAGTAATTGAATTGACTTTGAATTTTTCTCTTTTGAGTGCTTCTGAGTTGCCTGTGTGGGCATTTAGCAGGAGTTACAAAAGGAAGAGGAGAGAAAACAGGCAAGCTGATTAGCACTTACGTGTTGGAGAAAAAGTGAGTAGGATTTAATAGTTGACAGCTGGACAAGGATGGCTGGTGTCTGACTCAGATGGTGTCTATGCAGGGACCATGACTCACATATGAGTCAGACTGGGCTTTAGTTTTTAGCAGGGTGCTGGGATGGGGGAGGTCATCTTGGAAGACAGCAAGAAACATAATTTCTTACAAGTGAAAATTTTTGTGGATGAGCTCTTCGATGAAACTGCTGACATCTTTCCAACCAGAGTCTCAATCCTACTCTCCTCCCTGAACCTGTAGTAGATAACAGACTCTAAAATAATTGATATACATCAAACCATTTGTATATTTAAAGTCAGCCTTTCTATTTATTCTGTTCATCCCAGATAGAATTTAAATTTGTGTCTGCTCGATCTGCTGCTGAGTTTCAGCTGCCGGAGCTTAAGAAATGCTCATTCCCATCCAGACCCCTAAAGAGGGGGCTGGGGTAAAATTATGGCACTTGGAGAATCAGTGCCCTGATTTTGTGAAAATGGCAGTCTTTTTAATCTCTTGAACAATGAATCACTGCTTTCATCAGTTTTTATATCCATTTTTTAAAAAAATGTTGAGGCTGTCATCTAGGCTTGGTGGTATTATAATCTTCATCTCAAAGGCATTCTCTGTTATTTAATTTGTGGTAATTTGCATTCTATAAACCCATTAAAAAGAATGCAGTAGATCTAATGAACTACCTTAATTCTATGAAGCTCAGTTGTGATTATTTTGCCATCTTAAAATGAGGATGTGCCTCACAGTCTCGGCCATGCAGGCAGCTGGTGGCAGTTCTGTCCCACTGAACTGTCACCCCGCCAGCCAGTACACTAGTGAAGGACCACTGAGGAAAAGACAGGCCCTGGTAGTTGACCGTTCTCACACATGTGGGAGCACTGTCCATGAAGCGTGCAACCCACAGTAATGAAGTCATGACAACTTGTCAAGGATGTTGCACCAATAAAAAATCATTCCTCGAAGCTCTTTTAATTAAACATTCAGCTGTACACTGCAGCCATTTCTAAATATAAAATGTAGCCCTGCGGCCTTTTTCTTTCTGCTTCCCACTCTTTCGCAATAGCTCTGGCAATGACTTCTCATTGGTGATTAAAAAAAAAATTCCTAAGACAGGGTACAGCTGGTTATGCCTCTAGCAAGATGTCAAATTTTGCTTACACAAAATTAATTGCACCTAATTAAACTGGGGTCGTTGGCATTACTGTAAAGCGAGGCTATTTATTAGACAAAAAAATTTCTCAAATACCAATTTGCTTTTATTTCAGGTTTGTAAAAGAAGAATTGCTTACATAATTAAAATTTTTTTGCCTTTTTAATCTTATTGATCCTGAAAAGATTCAGTTCAAATCTTGCTTCACTTATAGAACTGTTTAACATTTTAGAATATTAGAGGTAATTTTTGGAGGAGGACATAAAAAATGATAGGTTTTCTGTAGATCACACAATGACTTTTCAAATAATATCATATTTTAAAAAAGAATTTATAAACTTCCATTTGCAATGATGCATACCTTAGAATTGCTAATACAAAAGGTTTTAAAGCACATTTTTAGTATTCATGTGTGAAATTAAAATGAAGTTAAAAACATGTTGCATGTTATAAATAGGTTGCTATAGTATGCACCTATTACAGAAAAGATGCCACAGAAAATAAATAAAATGTGATGAGACAGGACAATTCTTTCCTCACCCAAGCTGGATATATAGACCATTTTTCTCAGTTCTACCAGTAAGTTATGCAAAAATTACTGTATCTCCCCATGTATAAGACTCACTCTTTTTCAAAAAATGTGGGGTCTAAAAATTGGGTGCATTTTATACAGTGGTTGTAGATTTTTTTAGTTGCATTTCCCGCTTTTTTGCGCTTGTTGTCTTTGCGCTAATTTCATACTTGTTACCGGCATATTATGGTAGATTATGTTTTGCCACGTTCTGCCCAGAAATGGCTCAGAAAAGATTATTGCACAGTACTGAATTCAAGTTAAAAGTGATCCAGTTTGCAAAAGTGGATGGAAATCGTGCTGCTGAACAAAAGTGTGGCCCTCCTCCAACTGAGAAATCAATCCGAGACTGGCTATGGGAAGAAGAAACCCTACTGAAAACACCACAGCAGAAGAAGGCCAGGAGAGGCAAGTCAGCAAAATGGCCTGATTTAGAGAGGGAATTGAAGATATGGATTGAAGAGTAAAGGGCAATTGGAATTCCTGTTTCCACAGAGATGGTTCAGCATGAAGCAAGAAGAACTGCTGATGAAAAAGAAGTTACTGATTTCAAAGGAGGACACAATTGGTGCTTCAGGTTCATGAAACAGAATGGACTAAACATGAGTACACGCAGCAGACTTGCCCAAAAGACGCCTGAAAGCTGTGAGCAGAAGGTCCTTGAATTTCATTTGTTTCAGTGTCGGAAGACACATCAGTTTGAGTTGGGGCAGATTGCAAATATGGACAAAGTCCCCCTTCATTTTGATGTCCAAAGTAACAGAACTGTTGATAAGAAGGGGGTGAAAACTGTAACTGTGAAGACAAGTGGACAGGAAAAGAGCCATTATACAGCTTTTCTAGCTTGTTGTGCTGATGAAACCAAAGTGCCTCCTATGCTGATTTTCAAACGCAAACCAATGCCAAAAGAAGACATTCCTTGAGGAGTGATTGTCCACGTTCATGACAAGGGCTGGATGGAACAGGGTGGGATGAAGATCTGGTTTCAGAAAGTTTGGAGAAGGAGACCAGGTGGGCTCTTACACAAACCTGCCCTATTGGTGCTTGATCAGTTCAGGGCACACATAACAAAAAACACAAAGAAGATTGCTGCAGAGCAAAAAACAAAACTTGCCGTCATACCTGGAATCTTGACATCCTAGCTCCAACCACTTGATGTCAACTTTAACAAACCCTTCAAAACTGTCATGAGAGATGAATGGTACCAATGGATGAAGTCTTCTGGGGACAATTTGACACCAGCAGGAAGAGCAAAGAATCTAACTATAGAGAAAGTTTGTACCTGGGTGAAAAGATCCTGGGATATATCAAGATTGAGATTGTTGTCAAGTCATTTAAGAAGTGTGGCATTTCAAATGCCATAGATGGAACTGAGGATGAGGCAATATATGAAGACAGTGATTCGTCATCAGACACAGATGAGGACAAGCTAATGGATGGGAGTTTTGACAGTGATGAAGAGTTGTATGAATTTTATGATGAATAAAACTTGAGTTCAGTAACTTCACAGAATACTGTTTTATCATATTTCGGGCCCCAAAATTAAGGTGTGTCCTGTACACAGGAGCATCTTATACATGGGAAAATACGGTATTGCCATCAAAGACAGAAGGTTGATTCACTTTCCCAGCAAAATGATGCTGATTTGACCTGTGATTCCATACAAATTCTTAGTTCTTCATAGTCAATGCTTCTGTGAATCTAATTTCTTCACAGTTCTTCACTATCAGGGGTAGTTAACCATTTTATACCTACCATCCACTTTTGTATCTATGTTAGTAGTAAAATTTTCTAACCGCCCACTGGTTCCACAGTCATGGTGATTTATAAAGTAGGGAAGTAACTTTATTTTATAAAATTTATAAAGCAGAGTTACAGCAAGTTAAAGCATATAATAATAATTACTTACCAAGTACTTTATATCAGATTTTCGCTAAGTTTGGCAGAATAAATCTTTATAAAACAACTTACTGTAGTTAAATCTATCTTTTTATTTATACTTTGGTTGCTCTGCTACCACCCACCATGAAAGCTGGAACACCCACTGGTGGGCGGTAGGGACCAGGTTGACTACCACTGCTCTAGATCAACATTATCTGTCCAGTTGATACAACTACCTAAGGCTATGGTGCCTCCTGCTTTCCAACCAAACACAAAAGGAAGTGGTGGGTACCTATTATTGTTCCTGTCTCAGCCACTCACCAATAAACCCATAAACAGGAAAAATATGTGTTTTGATTAGGGATGCTGGTATGATTGAGATAAGTAAACAGTAGTCATTATTCAAACCAGCTGTTCAAAAGCTCTCTGAGGAGTTTGTTTTTTTAATAATATTCAGAATATTTGGAGAGAAGAGCATGGCATATCCTAGGTTACACTTCCCATCAATATACTTTATGAAAAGGACTGTATTAGATTGTATTTATATTTATATGTATGTAAATATAATCTATTGTGGGGTAAGGTAAGAGGAGATAAGAGTCAGGTTATTTTGCAGTTGCTCTGAAAAATGAAAGATTTCCTAAATGTCTATCACTAATGACCACTCTATCTTGTGTTCTCATAGTAGCCAAGCCAGGGTTGATTCCTTTTATAACATTAACCTATATAAATTCAGAATAAAAAATATAATGTTGATTCAAGATCAATTTGATCAATAGAAATATTTTCTAGGAAATTATTATACTTGTAATAAAAAAATCTACTTTTTTCAAGAACATGATTATACCTAATATTTCTTAGAAATATTTTAAAAATAGGTAAATCATTTTTTTCTCATTTTCTTTTAAACTTCTAAAAGCTTTCTGCCAAACCATTTTTAAATAGAAAAAAAAATGACAAAAGTCATACAGTCTCAGTTTGTAAGGCTGATTGTGTGTGGATTAGCAAATTTTGAAAGGAAAAATATGGCGCTTCCTATATTTGCCACATTTCAGTGTAATTCAAACTTAATTAGCTGAGTTATAAAGCAATATCAAATATTCTTTTGCTATAGTATTAGGCATGAAATATCTTTATAGGATTACTGTAAGCCTGGCTTACATTTCACAGCTTGTCATTCTTTTAAAACATGCTTTAGGAGAGATTGCCAATTAGAAAAATACAGTGGTAACAACTGAGAAGGACTTATACACACAGGAGAAGCTAAACACATCTTCCCAGAACACCCTCATGCTACATCATAATTTCTCACATAATGTGTATGAAGTTCATTTTTAAAGGTAAATACACAAAATACATAAACAGAACTCCATTATTCTGCCAAAGATCCCACTTACTTGGGTAGTCTCCGCCTTAAAAGTAAGCTTAGCACTTTATAATTTGTTGCTTCGCCAATTAATTTTAAGTCCTCAGCCTCATTTAAAATTGAGTAATGAGCTCTTCAGAGTAGTACATTCACATATGATTTGATTATTTAACTAATTCAACACATATGCTAGTTTTGATTATTTAACTAATTCAACACATATGCTCTGGTACATTTTTGAGACTGTGTGACCCCATAGTTTTAACATCTCAGGTATTTTTGTAAGAGGTGAAGTGTTTCTAGCTCAATGAAGAATTTCAGGGATTGTAATAATTAGAAAAAAAATTAGTTCTAATAGGGATGGAGAGTATGGGTTACACAAATGCAGCTGAATGTTTCTTAGGGCCTTTCTCCTACATTATTACTGTTGAGGGGGAATGACCATCTTCACAGACTTTTAGTTTACAGCAATAAACTGATATTTCTTAGAAACATTATATGTTATTATTAATCATTATCCTAATGGCTATCCAAAAAGTCATCGTGTTCTCACAAAGGATGATCTCAACCCAGCATATGGAGATAAAAACATCTGAAAGGACAAGATATAAATAATCTTCCTTATGGCAAGCCAACAGGTGTAGCTTGTTCCGAGCTACTGTGAAATATGTATGTGTTTTGATATTTGTGTCTCCAAAGGGGGCAGATGACTCAGTGATTTTCAAGTCTGGCTCTGCACAAAGAGTTTCAGGTGGGTTCTAGGAACTGGCAGGGAAGGATGGAGAGGGTTCTAAAGAGGATGCAGGGTGAGGGGAATACAAGGTGGAACCATGGAGTGGCACCACAGGAAATGATGAGAGGGATGTCTGGGTAGGGATATTCCAGGCCCTCTCCTTCAGTCCCCCTCAGCCAGAGGAGGACTGCTTTCTTTCACATGCAGGGTTTCGCACAGGATTTTATTTGAGAAGATATTTTATTTTCATTATTTCACTTATATATGGAATCTAAAGAACAAAATAAACAAACAAAATGGAAACAGACTTATAGCTACAGAGAACAAACTGGTGGTTGACAGACGTGAGGAGGGTTGGGGGACTGGGTAAAAGGGTGAAGGGACTGAGAAGTACAAATTGGTAGGTACAGAATAGTCACAGGGATGTATAGTACAGCACAGGAAATATAGTCAATAGTATCATAATAACTGTGTGTGGCACCAGGTGGGTACTTGAACTACTGGGGAACATTCTGTAAAGTGATAATTGACTAATATTCTGCTGTACATCTGACACTAATACAGAATAATACTGAATATAAATTGTAATTGAAATATAAAATAAAAAATGAAAAACCTTCATGAGACTTCTATTTAAATGTGGCATAATGAACAAAGCTATTTATCTATTCTTGCTTCTGATATCCTAGTAAAGTAATATTAATGGAAGAAAAAAGGTACAAACCTACATGGACAAGAAAATGGAGAAGACAACAGCACACAAGAGAGTTTGAGAAAATATCGGAAGATAAAATGTCGATAATGAGAGGTATCTGACAACACCTGACAGGACTATCCAGATCCTCTATTTGCCCTGATCCCCATGGCAAAAACATATGGGCTGTTTGCCATATAGCTGGGTTGTCAGGGAAGGTCTCTTGAGGAGACAGTATATGTCATCAAGCCCCAAACAGAGAGTTTACAAACAGCTTTTTGTGTTTTATATTTATTTTTAATGGACAGGAATCAAAACAAAAAATAAATAAACTCAGAAAAAATCATGGACAGTGTACAGATGAGAAGAAAACATTTTAAATAATAACTGAAATTAATACCTTTAGTGAGATGAGAAAGTATTAAGTCAAACATTTTGAAAACATGAAATGGACAAATTCTTTCAAAACTATAACTCATCAGAACTGATTCAAGAAGAAAGAAAAATGTGTGCAATCTTATAACCACTTAAACAATGGAAGCAGTTAAAATAAACACAAAAAGTAAATACCAGGCTGGATCACACAGGTGAAAAACATCATTCTAACAGTATAGAGACTTTTGTACACAATATGAAAGAAGAAATAGTACTCAACTCATTTTTAAGCCATTAAACTCTGATTCTAGAGAAAACCAGAGAGAAATATTATAAGAATAAAACAGACTAATGTCACTCATGAATAGAAACATAAGCATCTTAAATAAAATATAAATAAAATCCAATAGTGTCTGCAAAAAGATAATATCCTCAACCAATTTTGGTTTATACTAGAAATGTAAGAGTTGTACAGTATTTCAAAGATATATAAATGTAATTTATCAATTCATTACTAGCTTAATAAAGTAAATCATACAATAACCTCAACAAATGCAGAAAAAAGTAATGAAGTTAAATACCTGTTCATGATAAAAATCATTTATAGATTATGAATAGAAGAGGATATCATTAGTCTCACAAAGAGAAACATTAAAGAAAACATTAACATCATCCTGAATGGGGAAACATTAGAAGCATTCTGTTTAATATGAAAAATAAGCTAGAGATTCTAACTACTACCAGGTTTCATTCTCAATGTGTCAGTGTAACTACCCACTGCAACAAAACAAAAAAGCCAAAGGCATGCTATTTTTTTATGTAGATGATATTGTTTAAAAATCTTAAAGAATATACAGGTAACTTTATTAGAATAGGAGAGTAGAGAAATAATAGAAGTGATAATAACAAAATGACTGGATATAAGACTACTATACAAAGTTAGCTGCATTTCTGTTCATCATCAGCAAACACCAAGAAAGCATTATCAAAGAGAATTTAAGGTAAAACTATCAACTATCTAGAAGTAAATACACTACTCACAAAAATTAGGGGATCAGGAAACATGCAGATTCCTCAGTACTTTCAGCCTTTTGTATATAGTGCATTTTCACCAACGAAAATGCATCTCATTTGCATAATTGAACTTTCTTTGACTTGTTTGCTTTTCTGATGTTCTTGTTTAATAAAAAATAAATAAAATGCTTCTTTTTTAAATTGCTTCACATTCATTTTGAAATATTCCCTAATTTTTGTGAGAAGAAAAGAGGTGTATTATCTCTAAGTGGAAAATTACAAAACCTTAAAAATGTTCAATAAAATCTAAATGAAGGAGAGACAGGCTATGTTCATAGATCGAAAGGTTAATATTGTGAAAATGTAATTCTCCCCTAAATTGATCTATAGATTCAATGCAATTCCAGTCAAAATCCTAAAAGAATATTTTGCTGAACTTGATAAGATGATTTAAAATTTATATGGAAGAATAAAAAAGCAAGGATAGGCAGTGTGTTTCTGAAGAAAAAGAGTAAGAAGAGAGACTTCTCAGTTCAGATGTCAGGACTTACTTTGTTTTCTTTTCAGGACTTATTTTGAATCTTTAGTAATTAAGACTGTCTGGTCTGATGAAGCAGGGATACAAACACTGATCAATGAAATAGAATGTATTCCATTAAATCTCTACTAGATATAGAAGTGGTCAAATCAGTGAGTAAAAAAGGGATTGTTTAATAAATATGATGAAAAATAGTTATGCGTATGAAAAAATTCCTCATACCATATCAAAATACCAAATCCTGATTACAGACTTTTGAAAAAAAAATCAATACTTTCTGTCATCTCAATAAATTCAATTAAAAAATCAATACTTTCAACTTTTGGTAGGTCATCTAGGTTAATGTCTTTTGAACCTTGGGGTAGAAGATTTTTTTTATATATAAGACACAGAAAAACGACTCTAAAATAAAAATTTGATAAAAATTTACTGTATTAAAATTAAGAACATGTGGTTATAAAAGACATATTGAAGAAGTGAAAAGACAAGCTACAACCTAGGAGAAGATAGTAGCAACATATACGAATATACAACTTCGATAAGTCAATTTAAAAAAGTAGAGAACCCAATAAAACCCAAATAGACATTTCAAAGAGGAGGAAACAAGGATAGCTAATAAACACAATAAAATACCGCATTTAATCCAATCAATTAACAAAAGTTTAAAAGAACTTGTCAATATCAAGTGCTAGAAAGGTTATAGATGCACAGAATCTCGAAATGTTGTTCATAGGCATGAAACTTGTTGCAACCATTTTGGAAAAACAGATTGTCATTATCTTCTAAATGTGA
Source organism: Saccopteryx leptura (assembly GCF_036850995.1). Lineage (NCBI taxonomy): Eukaryota > Metazoa > Chordata > Mammalia > Chiroptera > Emballonuridae > Saccopteryx > Saccopteryx leptura. The sequence goes on from NC_089504.1 coordinate 201,135,978, forward strand.
GCATTCAGGAATTTTCCCAGTAATTCCATCCCTAGGTATATACCAAAGAGAAACTCTTGTGTACACAGATAGCAAAAGATATGCATAAGCACATTTATAAGCAGCACTGTTTATAAGAGTGAAACCTTTGCAGCCCAATGCCCATCATTGGAAGAGTGGCAGAAGAAACTGATCATAGCCACACAGTGGAATATAACAGAGCAGTCAAAAATCACAAAGCATCAAAATAAAGGGGGGGGGGCAATTTTAAATTCAGAACAAACAACAAAATTTCTCAAGTAATGTCATTTATGTCATGGTTCAGTATGAATAACATATGACCTTAATAATAGTTATTTGACCCTAAATTGTGAAATAATTATGAAGAGAACAGGGTTTGGAATACATTGTTATGTGTATGAGAGAGCAGTAAAAGAAAGTAAAATCCAAAATTTCTCCAGTAGGTGTTCAAAGGATGGTTATTTAAAAGTAAATGCTAAGAAGATAAACATTTTATTGAGATATGTAGGTAAATACCAGAAGAAACAGCTAAGTAGTTAAAAGTTTCTGGTGAGTGAGACAAGGACAGAGAGGGATGAGACAGGAGACTGTTACTTTTATTTTGTGTTATACACCTTGCAGTTACTATTAATTCTATTTCACTTTCACAGCCATATATATAAATGTATGTGTGCATGTATGTATATATCTGTTTCTACATCTATCTAACAAACTTTGACTTAAAATACAAAAACCTCCCATTTGGACTGGATGGATATGAATGACATTGCTGAGCCAAGGAATAGCTTCTAGAAAGAAGCTTTTTGGTGTTTTGGGGAACATTTGACAGCAGTAGCAGAAATCTGTAAGACTATACAGTCCAATCACCTCATTTAATGAAAGTAAGGAAACAGGCATGAGAAAACCAAATAAAGTGTTACGGTCTCAAGATTAGAAGCTCACTAGGACTAATCCTCAGGCCTCCAGGTGCCCAGGCCAGAGCCCTTCCTGCCACCGCCCTCTGGGAGGGAAACAGGTGCTTCTACAGCAGAGGGAAAGGCTGACCTCCCAGCTTGGGAGACTGAGGAAGAGATGCCTAACTCTGCATGGCCGAACTGCAGCTCCTGTCTTGACATGCTGACTCATGCAGTGACCCTAAATATGCAGACATGTGAGCCTGTGTGTGCTTTCTGACTTTTGCTGATTTAGATGACTCCCTAAGGATCAGACTAAAGCACAAGGCTTACTGAAAGCCAGCTAGATATAAGTAAATATTAATGTGTCTAATTCCAGGCCTCACATGAAGGAGAGTAGAAATCTATTGGATAAATGAATGCATAAATGCTATAACATGCCTCCCACACCTGGCCTAAGATAGTAAATATATCGAGTATTTACACAGGGAGTACTTACTTTTATTAGAGAGCCCAAAGGAAGACACAGCCATTCTCCCCATAAATAGGCATTTGGGGAGGCATTAAAGGAAAGCTGATAGGTCTTCAGTCACTACCATCTTTATTAAAACAAAGCTCCATGTGTTTTAATCACTTGGGATATCTATATTCAGACAAGCTAATTTTTCATATTGTCTATACCCTCACTAAGTAAAGTGTGACCTATGGATTGGCAGTCCCGACATCAGCCAGGAGTTTGTGAGAAATACAGAATCTTGAGCCCCACCTAGATATAGTGAGTCAGAAAGAGAATCAGTATGTTAACAAAATCAGCATTTTACATGCACATTAAAGTTTGAGAAGCTCTAATCTTCTGGGTAAAATTATAATTGTAATATATTTTAACTGGAATTGAAAGCTATGCACATAGCCAGTGATATTCTGAGATAGCGAGAAATGATATCTTGAAATGAATTAAGATAAAGAAAGACTACCTGAAGGACAGGTTAAGCTCAGTAATAAACATGAAATGATCAAAGTGGGAACTGTATTTCTTAGTTACCAGTATTCATTGCAATCAAATGTAAGAGGTGGCGGTTTGCTGGATGCTCTAGGACTGCTTAATGGGAAACCTAAGCACCAGCCAGCTTGCTGTGGCATGTGCCTGGATTTCCCATCACAGTGCAAAATCAGTGCTGTGTCTAGAAAAAAATGAAAACTAGAAATCTGACCTCAGGTGGCTGGGCAAATGTGCCCCAACCCACCCACCCCACCCCCCGCCACCACAAAAAAAAAAAACTAAAACCCCAAAAAACCCTCAACAAACAAGGAGAGGTCTGTCCAGAATCCAAATAAAGGTGATAGTATTATTAAAAAAATACTCATGAATTTAAAGGATATCTTTTTTTAAATGGGTAGTCAGATGACAAAATCCATTACCTACATCTCAGAAGATCAATTCAAAAGAACACTCACCGAGAGGAAAGGCTTGGCTTCCCACTTTTGCTACAGCTGGTATAAATGCCTGGGCCATCATCAAAGAAGCTCCCGAGTGCCAACTTCTGTCGAATAGATTCTCTCTCATTTTTCTGTGCCTAAAATTTCAGGAAAATAAAAAATGCTGATAAGTGTGTGGATACATCACAATCATTGGCGGTCTAACTGCTACATTTCTCAGAACTGTAATATTAGATAAAAATAAATGTCTAGGTCACAGCAAAGCACCTGACTTATTAAGAGCTGGAATCAAACTAGTCTCTCCTGGCCCCACCTCTGCAAAGATTTCAATTCTCCAGAGCCCTTCACGAGGTTGAGTGTGGGGATCGTCATTGTGGCACTAAACAATTGCCATCAGGACAGACCTAGATTTCTTGGAACTGTAATCTTTCTTCTCACTTGCTAGAAATTATAGAGTAAAGCTGTGGAGGGCAAGCATTTTGTCCTAAATCAAATTGCTTTTATGGCCTTTCCCTGGATTCTTGTCTTTTCTCTTTCTTGTATCATCCTTCAGTGCACTTTCTCTATGGCAAAAACATTCATTTATCAAGCACCATGCACAGAAGCTCTGTAGAGATGGCCGGCACCACACTCAGATGCTGGAAAGGAGCCCTGGGCGGGCAGACATAGCCTCTGCTGACACGTGGCTCTCAGTCTTGTGTGTAGCTGGGGACTGTGGTTTCTGTTCTAGAGTTGATCTCACCAGGTTTAGAATATGTGAAAACATAACATATTGTTAGGAATAGCTGGAGAATTTTAATTGAACCCATCTGTTTCATATTTTTGAAGGAAAATCAGGTCGGTGTGCATAGGAAGGGATCTGGTAAACGACACTACTGACATAATTGGGATAAGTTTACAACATGCAGCTTCCCGTAAAAGTCCCATAAAAATTCACCATGCTGAACTTTTAAACCCTTTAAACAACAGGAGAGAAGATTAGGAATGATTTCCTTAGTTAAAAATAAAACAGCTACAAAAACAAACATCAGGAGTTAGAAATTCTGGGGTGAGAATGAGATTTTGGTTTTCCATTTTGTGGGATGAAGAAGGCAGGGGGAGGCATCATTTTATATTCTGAGCTGTGGGCTGAAGACTACATTGAGCAAATTAGGTTACCAAACCCAGCTTTATGACTGGGTGTGGCTACAAAAGGCACGCGGGCCCCTGGATCCCTCCAGGAGGGGTTCTGGAGCCAAGATCTGCGTCAGAGTAACTAAATGCACAACCTGTTGGAAGGGCAATAAACATTCTTCCAACTTTTACACTAAGTAATTACATATCTATCTATCTATCTATCTATCTATCTATCTATCTATCTATCTATCTATCTATCTATTTTGGCATATACTAAGGGAACTAAAAGATACAGTGTGTGTCTGTAGACAACTTGTAGAATCTGATGCTATCTCTGGGCAGACAGCATCAGACTTGAGTTGAATTCTTGAACACCCTGCTGGTGTCCAGAATTTTTTGTTGGTATGGAGAGAAGTCTCTCATATTGGAATCAGGTCTGGAAATGCTAATTTAATGTATAATGTAGCCACAAAGAGAAAGATTACTTTTACACAGTTATAGATATGCTACTGATTTCACATTGTTTACTGGGCTAGCACAGCATTGAGCCCCGAGAAAGTAACTGTGAGGTTGGAAAGGAAAACAAGAATGCCTTTTTTCATTTAGCACTTGTAACTGCCCTCTCTTCCAAATAAGGCAGGGCTGGTACTTGTGATGGCCCTGCCAGAACAGAATCCTATCACTGGACATCTTTATTTAAAATAATTTCATTCTGCCTGACCAGGCGGTGGCGCAGTGAATAGAGCATCGGATTGGGATGTGGAGGATCCAGGTTCAAGACCCCAAGGTCGCCAGGCTCATCTGGTTTGAGCAGAGCTCACCAACTGGCTCGAGCAAGGGGTTACTCGCTCTGCTGTAGCCCCATGGTCAAGGCACATATCAGAAAGCAGTCAATGAACAACTAAGGAACCACAACAAATTGATGTTTCTCATCTCTCTCCCTTCCTGTTTGTACCTATCTGTCCCTCTCTCTGACTCTCTCTGTTTCTGCCACAAAAAAAGTAATAATTATTTCATTCCAAAATCCCCAAATCTGCCACACAGATTGAATATAGTCAGTGAATCTATTTCTCAATTTATATAACAGACAAAAAAGAGTCTCACTCAATGTCCTACAGTCAGAAAACTGTTGAATGGAATTGAACGCCCAAATATAAAATCAGCAGATAACAACAGGAGTGTCAATGGCTAATGTTCAACAGCACATTGGTGTTCAGTATCAGCCTGGGGGCTGGAAGAGGTTTTATTTAAGGAAAACCCCTATCCCATGGCTGTGTGAGCACACCCTTCATTACATGTCTCTCTTTTCTGACTTTTTTGGTACACTACAGCTATAGACATTTGAGAAGTCCTTAATTATAGTCCTATTTATATTAATTATAACTATACCTAAATACTTTATTAATAGGTGAATGAGGACTGTTTTATAACACACTCTCTTTTCCCCTTCTCTATCTCTGGATCCCAATGAACAAATCAAGAAAAGTATCAAGACTATATGTGTCACCCACAATTCCACCACTTAGACACAGATCACTGCTAACGTTTTGGTATAAATTTTTTTCTTGTTTTTAATCTTATGTATGTATTCTTTTCTTCTTATAAAATTGAGATCACATTGTTTATTATATTTTGGGAACTTCCCTCATATCACTTAAAATTCTTTAAACACAATTTTAAAGGGCTGCCTATCATTTCTACCCTAGGTTAGCCATTTAGGCTGCATCCAATTAAACACAACATAAGTTAGCCTTTTTTATATAAATTTCTGCCCACACGTCTGATTATTTCCTCAGTATAAGTTCCTAGAAGTGGAATGATCAGATCAGCTAAGTGTGAACATTTGTTGAAGCACCTGACATTTTGTCACATCCTTCTAGAGCAAGCTGTTCCAGTTCCCATGCCCACCAGCAATGGAAAAGGGGAGAGCTTTTACTGGACCCTGGCTGACACTGAGTACCTGCACTTAAAAAGCTGTGGTCGCTTTAAATTTGATAGGCAAAAAGTAGTATTTTTTTATTTTAATTTTTTTACTAGTGAGATTAAATATTTTTCCATTACTGTACTTGGTTTTCTCTAAATTTACTTACTCTTAGCTTTGCTTGTTTTTCTATAAAGGTCTGAGAGTTTAAAAAAATTTATATATTAAAGTTCTTAGTCCTTTTGAGTTTTGAGTCTAACTATTATGTGGTTCACATCTATAGCTTGAGCCTCTGTCATGTCTTTGATGGCTTTGTGCTTGGAAAGCCCTTCCCAGTCCAAAGGTAAAGGATCTCACTTGATATTGGAGGGTTAAACAAGAGAATGTATGTAAGTTTTTTAGCAGCCGCACCTGACTCATGCAATTGTAAATAAGTGGTAGCTGTTAGGGTCAATCCTCCCACAATTCCTGCTTTGAAGGTGAGCAAACAGAGGGTGAAGGAACATTACCCTCCTGGTAGAGAAGAGCTAGGATTCAAACCCAGCGTGTTCTGGTGCTAGATCTTTCTGCTTTTCCACACTGACAAGTAGGGTGTCCAGGCTACTAATGGTGGACAACACCATTGGGGATACAACATGAGAATGAAACTCTCTTCTGAGAGGGATGCAACGCTTTGCTTTTCGGGACAGGAGAGGGCCTCACTCAGCACAGCCGCAGGTGCTCACACTGTGAATGCCTTCTCGTCTGAGCTGCTCTCTGCAGCTCCACTGTTCAGTCTTCCTGTGGGATCAAGTGTGATTCCCAGGGTTTCAAGTAATTATGATTCAACTGACTAGTAAACAGTTTTTCTCTTAAAATTCACCAATTGGAACTTAATTTCCTTTTGGTTGCCCATATGTATAAAGTGTGTGTGTGTGTGTGTGTGTGTGGCTTTAAAGTTCTTTTGTTCTCTAAAAAATTAAGCCTACAGGACAATTATGTCCTCCAAATCCCAAAACACAAACACGTCCCAGGGTGAGCAATGGCTAGGCGAACAAGAAAAGAGAGGCTGACTCAAAACCACACTGTTTGGCTGTTTATGACAAGTGGAGTCCCATCCCTCCTAAAACAGCCGTGGGAAACACCCTTAGAACACAAAAGTAAAATGTGATATTGCCAGCAAAGGCTAGAGAGCAACTGAGAAATAGTGGCTCGTTGCCATGAGACAAAAATGTGCTTAGAAACTCACCACTGTCCAACCACAGGCAGTTTTTGTCCTTGTTCATAGCTGAATTCCCTACTGCCATCCCTTGTGCCCAGGCAGATAAGGCTCACAATGGCTTTTGAGGGCACCATGTGAGCCACTATCTCGGAACACAGATGGTAGAGCACTTTCAGACCCCAACATAGGTGTTCAGCCTTTCCCATGGCCTCATGCTTCTACAGCAATTCCCAAAACTTGACAAGAACAGAGAGGTTTTTGATAAAGAAAGAAAAAGCAAGAGATTCTGCTTGCATAGATATCATCCATCTCCAAATCTAGTATGTCCCAAGTCCCTTCCACACTTTCTTCAGGACCCGGTGTGCACCCATCTCTTACACACGGATACTTGTTCCCAAGGCCCCTCCTTCCACCTCACCTTCATCGCTCTGGCCCAGTTCACCTGCTGGCAGCATTGTGCTGACCCCCGGCCTCTGAGGCAGGGCCACCCAGTCTTTCTCATCTGCACATCAATTTATAGGCAGAATACTGAGTATCTTCTGCATTTTAAAATTTAATTGACAAACTACTTCTGTAGGGACAACTGCAGGGCCACTAGGGTTCTCAGTAACACACTTCAGGAAACAGCCTCCTAAACCTAAAGCCAGCTGGTGCTCAGGACACTGCAAACAGCTGCCTCTTCTGGCTTCTGCACAGACAGTGGAAACCACGGAGCTGGAGAGGGCCTGCCTGACAGGGGAAAGGGGTTCCTTCAACTCCCCAAAGGAGGAGGGTGTAAAGAAGTTTGTCCCAGGGGACCCGACTGATATAAATGGCACAGAGGTGCTGTGTGACTAAAGGCAGATGTGACCTTTGGAGCAAGAATACTCTGGGCCCGAACAGGATCTGGTTGTGGGAACGGGGAGTAAGTGAAAGAAAACAATTTTCCCCAAATTTCCTGTCTTACATCTCTTCCTTAGGCTGACTCCCCTCCCTACCCCCCCAGCTCCATTTGCCTCTAACTTCTCTGGTTATTGGATATGCTGGTGTCATTACGTTGTCTCAGTCCTCAATTCACCACCCTCCCTGGAAGATACCACTGCTGGCATTCTCCTTTCTGCACTGCTCAGCTGTTACCTGGTCGTGTTTCGCACACAGTGGGATGCATATGAAGGACCCAGGGCCACACCTCCCACCAAAGGGAAAGAGGAAAACCATGCGCCACTAAGGAGAATCTTCCTAAGGACTGGGCCTGCATTATTCCAGAAGTTATGAAAACCCCGGGCTCCCACAGTCCAGCAGGAACTCAGGATGCCAGGAGGTTGGTGGGACACAAGTGGACAATGGCACTGGTGGGCAAACAGACACAAAATAGCCCTCTTTTGTCACACACTTTTTCAAACCAGTAGGTCTCAAGTTTGACTGTACAAACATGGACTGTTCTGCTGATAACAGAAGAGCTGGGGTGGGGCTGAGAGGGTGCATTTCAAACAGGTTCCCAGATGCTGCTGGTTGAGACACATTGAGAACCATGGCTTTGACCAACTGAACAGATCAAGGAGCTAGAAGACACAGTTGGTTATTCCTTCACTGAGCACGAATCTGTTCCATGTGGAATGGCCAGCCTCCATATCCAGGTGGAGTTCATTCATGGCCACCTGGCCTTTGCCAAGGCCTTGCCAACACGCCTGTCTGGAAGCAATGAACGACCCCTGGCTCCAGAGCAGTCTAGTGCCTAGTGATATCTGGCATCACCATCATTAGCAGCATCCACCGGGGAATGCAGCTGGGATTCTGAGCTCCCTGTGGAAAAGTACTCTTCCTTTAGGAGAATAATAGTCTCTCTTCTCTCCACAGCTTGTAGAAAAAGCAGCTTTACTCTAACATTTAGAGACAGCATTTCAGTCTGGAGGAGTCCTTTTAAACATTAGGAACCAGAAGTACAGAACTCATTTGTTCATTAGGCAAATTTTCTTTAAAATAGAAAACTAAAAAAGAAAACCCAAATATAGTGCTGGTACTTTCTAATTATTTTCTCACTGAAATAACCATGGATTTAGTCACAAGATTGAAATATAAAAACAGCATTTTATAACAAAAAAAAGCATATGCTTTTTTTTTTTTTTTTTGGTATTTTTTCCAAAGTTAGAAGTGGAGAGGCAGTCAAACAGAGTCCGGCATGTGCCCAACCGGGATCCACCTGGCATGCCTATCAGGGGGCGATGCTCTGCCCCTCTGAGGTGTTATTTCATTGCAGCCGGAGTCATTCTAGTGCCTGAGGCGAGGCCATGGATCCATCTTCAGTGCCCGGGCCAACTTTGGTCCAGTGGAGCCTTGGCTGCAGGAGGGGAAGAGAGAGACAGAGAGGAAGGAGAGGGGAAGGGGTGGAGAAGCAGATGGGCGCCTCTCCTGTGTGCCCTGGCCTGGAATCGAACCCAAAACTTCCACATGCCGGGCCAACACTACCATTGAGCCAACAGGCCAGGGCTAAAGCATATATGCTTTTGAATGGCTCATGCATTATTATTATTTGCACTGTGTAGCTTATTTCAAATTCTTGCATCTTATTTTATCCCTGGGAAGATTTTGATTACTAGTGGAAACATAAGTTAAATAACCTAGAATCTTCCCATTCTATCACCGAATGGATATCAAGTCTTTCTTTTCAGTTTGTATTTCTGATGTTTTCCATTTGACACTTACACTGACTAAACAGTCTAGAAAGGTTTCCTGAAAGGCTGTTGAAGTCTTTTTATTTTGTATCCTTGTACCAATGTGCCCAAACAAGTCCTCTGGACTAGATGTCAGGCCAGACTGTTGGGTAACATGGAGACTTGGCCTTGGAGACCTCAAGTCCAAGGGGAAGGACTCTAGGACATGTTTTACTTGAGAACTGACCGACATCAAAAGTGTTGGGATGCCTGTCCAGAGAGTGGAAATGTTTGTTTATAATTACTAGTTACCCTTGAAGATGGTTTTGCCTGTTGACTGTATTGTCCTCATGCTACAGGGACGATATAAAGAGGCAGGCAAATTGAAGTCTCTAAGACTTGAATGCTCTAATTGTCAAGGACCAGAGCAAAGGTATTTAACAAACATCTAATCTAGAGCTGAAGTTTCAGTAGCCACTTTCTGGTAAAGAACCCCAAGGTGTAAGCGACAAAAATCGACCTTAAATCCTAAAGGGACACCACTGAAAACTGAAGTCTTCCTCCTTTTGAAGCAGCACGTCCCAAACATGAATGACTGGCAGCACCTTGGGCTCTTTCTTCTGCTCAAAAAATTGCCTACAGAGACAACGCTGTCACCCAGGACTGCTATCTGGGAGCTTTATCCTTAACAGGTGCCGTGTCAGAGGTCTGTAAAGCTACTGCACTCATTCAGTGTCACTGTCAGGACACAGCAGGCTAAAATACCTACTGTATGGTTATGTGACAGCCAGACCTCAATCAACCACAGGAAGCTGGTGTCCCCAGTGTCTCGTGTCAGAGTGGACTTAGGATCTAGGAGAGCTGAACACAGGCATATGACCAGAAAGGAAAGGGAAATTGCGGTCAAGAAGACTCAAGTTCACATCTTGACTCTCACACTTCCTACTGCAAGTTATAGAAACTCCTTAAGCTCCAGTTTCCTTTTCTGAAAAAAAGGGATAGTAAAAGATACATCCATAAAGACAGAAAGTAGATTCATGATTTTAGAGCAGGGGAGAACTGGGAGTAATTACAGGTGAATGTATTTATTTGGGGGTGATGAGAATATTCTGGAACTAGACCGTAGTGGTTTGCACAACCTTAAAATATACTAAAACCCATGAAAATTTGAAATGGTGAATTTTATGGTATGTGAACTGTAGCTCATATGATATGTGAATTATATCTCAATATGGAAAATAAACTACACACATATGTGGTTTTATTTTTCATATTGAGATATAATTCACATACCATATACCCAGAAAATCTATTGTAGTTACTTGAAACAACCCACTCTCTGACCATGCTGGTGAGCCGAGATGCACCAACAGGGTGATATGAAGGAAAGAACCCTAAAGTAGGAGCTGAAGTTTTATATTGATATCATCTGAACTCAAGCCACAATTCCTCCCTTGGAGAGAAAGAAGATCCAGCTCAGAAAGTGGAAAAGATGGTTCCCAGGTGGCTGATGGTGGTGGTGGTGAGGGTCAGGCTCTAGGCCAGGGATCCCCAAACTACGGCCCGCGGGCTGCATGCGGCCCCCTGAGGCCATTTATCCGGCACCGCCGCACTTCTGGAAGGGGCACCTCTTTCATTGGTGGTCAGTGAGAGGAGCATAATTCCCATTGAAATACTAGTCAGTTTGTTGATTTAAATTTACTTGTTCTTTATTTTAAACATTGTGTTTGTTCCCATTTTGTTTTTTTACTTTAAAATAAGATGTGTGCAGTGTGCATAGGGATTTGTTCATTGTTTTTTTTTTAGTCCAGCCCTCCAATGGTCTGAGGGACAGTGAACTGGCCCCCTGTGTAAAAAGTTTGGGGACCCCTGCTCTTGGCTCAGGGACATAATAGTCCTTTTAGCACACTCAGCCCTTACACACAGGAAGACGGAATGGTTAATGGAGGACGACGGCTGCTCTTCCTCAGTAATTGAATGGGGAGAGTAGAGCTCTTGTCTGGAATGGCAGCTGGCATCCCATGTTCATGTTTATTACTATTTATCTCAAGCAGTCATCCCCATTCACCTAAAAAAAAAAAAGAGGTGCAGCTGTGGCTTCACTTTAGATATTATTCCTTCCAACCTTTTAATTTTTACATAGTTCTTCCCTAATCTTTCACTATAATTGGATGTGCAGCACTAGAGATGGCACCTTGGGGGGACAAAGCCAGGCGAGTGGCATTCCCATCTTGGACCACACATGGCTGGTTCTCTGTCTTTTCTCTGCAAGGAGCCACCTGGGACCTGTGTCCCGGTGTTTGCTCTGTCCTGGGACAAAGTTGGAGCTAGCCTTCTGCGGAATGTGATGTTAAATTTTCTTGATCTTCTTTCTTTCTCTCCACCAGTGTAATTTGGATCTTTCCAGGCTCTGAGATGATATGAGCTGCATGCTCTCCAGGTTCACATGAACTAGCTGGACATTTTCCCAGGCAGCAGCATCACATCAGCTTAGTTGTTTGTGTGCCCCTCCCTCCATTCAGACTGTAAACTGCTTGAGGGAAAGCCCAGTCTCCCTTTGGTGATCCTGGCCCTGCACACAATGCCAGGGGCACTGGAGGGCTCATGGAGGGTGATGGCTGAAGGAATCAGGACTTTGCTTGCTCAGTGCTTGGTCCTAAAGACAATCCGCTGTGTGGTCTTTACCAGAGGGTCAGAGCTTGCTCAGAGCAAGGCAGAGCAATAATGGGCTGAATACACACATGCTGGATTCAGCCAACATGCAGGCCTTCCTTCCCAAATCCTAAAATCTGTGTTGAGTATAAACCAGAGGTCCTTAAGGAGCCACCTTTCTTACCAACAGGACCTTCCCCAGTGAAAGGGAGACTCTTTTCCTTCCTTTGCCAGGGTGGAATCTAATTATAGTCATCGGAAATTGGCCTTTCCCTCAGAGGCTCTTTGCATGACTTTATAATAACCTTGTAAAATAATCCTTATACACATGCAGTATTTGTTAGTGCAGCTGGTATAGGAATTTCTGTTGTATCTAGGCAGGGGTATACCAATTTTCCAATTGTCTTTGAAAACTGACCTCATAGTCACAGAAAGCCAAAGAAGAAATTATTAAAACTCTTCATAGTTCATACATTTAAAAATATCTATTTGTATATGTTTTATACATACATAATATATTTTCACAGTGAAATGTGCATGTAACTTATGAGTAAAATATATATGTATCAGAAGCATGGGCTCAAAAACATTTTACTGATGGGTACAAGGTCAAAAAAACCTGCAGACCACTGCTTTATAGCATCTAATTTCATGTTTTACTTAGTCAACCAAACAGCAAAAACAAAACATTCAAGGAAAAAAACTTAGAAAAAAGAAGATTCTAATTAGGAAAAGTGATTTTTATACTAGATAATTCCTTTCATATCTTTGTGTTTTAAAGAAAGTATAAATATATGTTGCCCTGTTTCACTAAAAGTTCTTAATAAAATTACGAGTAGTATTTTTTTTAGCATAATGAAGTCTTCATAGTAAACACGATATGCATAAATTTGAAAGCATCTGCCTGAGAAAGGAAGTTAAAGAAGCTGAAATGACAAGAGAACTCTGACTTTCAGGGTCCAGAACAATATAAACTGGCCTCTGGCATCTTACTCATCACAAGTTTCCTCTAGTGGTCTTTTGTGCTTGACCTATAAGACATCATGTCTCCTGAAATCACACATGGCATTCCACTGCCGTATTTAGATAATGGGTTACACAAGGCAATGCTGCATTGTTGTTGTTGATATTTTAAAGCTACTTGAGCCTTTCAAGTCTGTGGCGTTATAGTCAGTACTGTATCAGGTGGCTGCTCACCATCGCTCACTCACTCCAGGCATCGGGGCTCTCTCAGGTTCTGAGTAGTATAAAACTACAGTGGTCATTATTGTTATTGCAATGGTATGTCTTTCATTTTTTCCTCAGTGCAAACTGACCCCCACTCTTCTATCTGAGAAACGGTTTGACAAAGAAAACTGTGACCTGTCTTTTGGCGCTGAACACAGGAGGCAGTGTGAGCACTGTGCACCTGTTCTTCTGGGCTGGGTAAGTGACCAACTCTGATTGCTGAGTGTCCCAAGCGTCTTTGGCACACCCACTTCTTGCAGGAAGGAACAGCTGAGAGGTGTCAGGGTTTCAGGACTCTGTGCATTCATCCCCTCTTTGGGGATCACAAGGGACAAAACATACTCAGGCCAACACAGCAGGTCATTTAAATCTTTTACATATTTAAGTTTCAGCTTCTGGAGAAACAACATAAATTATTCTGAACTGCTCTAAGAAATAAAGTATATACAGTGTGTCCGTAAAGTCATGGTGCACTTTTGACTGGTCACAGGAAAGCAACAAAAGATGATAGAAATGTGAAATCTGCACCAAGTAAAAGAAAAACCCTCCCAGTTTCTGTAGGATGATGTGGCAGCATGTGCGCATGCACAGATAATGACATAACACCGTGTATACAACGGAGCAGCCCACGGCCATGCCAGTCGAGATGTGGACGGTGCAGAGGAAAGTTCAGTGTGTTCTGTGGCTCGCTAAATTCGAATCTGTGACCAAAGTGCAACGTGAATATCGGCGCATTTATAACGAAGTGCCACCACATAGGAATAACATTACTTGGTGGGATAAGCAGTTGAAGGAAACCGGCAGTTTGGTGGAGAAACCCCATGCTGGTAGGCCATCAGTCAGTGATGAGTCTGTAGAGGCTATACGGGATAGCTACCTAAGGAGCCCTAAAAAATCTGTGTGTGAGCCCACATCGAACTGCACTGAATAGGTATGAAACTGGGAGAGTTTCCCTTTTATTTGGTGCAGATTTCACATTTCTATTGTCTTTTGTTGCTTTCCTGTGACCGGTCAAAAGTGCACCATGACTTCGGCCCTGGCCGGTTGGCTCAGCGGTAGAGTGTCGGCCTGGCGTGCGGGGGACCCGGGTTCGATTCCTGGCCAGGGCACATAGGAGAAGCGCCCATTTGCTTCTCCACTCCCCCCCCCCCCTTCCTCTCTGTCTCTCTCTTCCCCTCCTGCAGCCAAGGCTCCATTGGAGCAAAGATGGCCCGGGTGCTGGGGATGGCTCCTTGGCCTCTGCCCCAGGCCCCGGAGGGGCAGAGCATCGCCCCCTGGTGGGCAGAGCGTCGCCCCTGGTGGGCGTGCCGGGTGGATCCCGGTCGGGTGCATGCGGGAGTCTGACTGTCTCTCCCCATTTCCAGCTTCAGGAAAAAAAAAAAAAGATAGAAGCTTCTTACCATAGCTCACTCTGGGGAAAAAATGTTAGTGATGTAGTTGATCATATTAAAAATTTCAGCTAGAAGATTTACTGTTTTAGGAGTCTGTAATAACTGATGTTTGCCTCTGAGGGCAAAGAGATTTCACTTTCCGGGTCCATGATAAGAGGGCCCTTATTTTTCATCCTGTGCTATGTTGTGACCTACATTTGACTTATGGAAAATAATGAGGGGGAAGGACATAGTTTGTGTTTAGGCTTCTGCGGATAGACAAGTATATACTTGTAGTTTAATTTCATGACCCAACCCATATAACTAAAGCTATTTTTACTTGGGCATCTTATTACCAGACAATTACCATATAAAACATTCCAGAAATATGCTATATTTACTGATTTTCAAAAGAACAGACCAAGCAAAGAATTAGTAGATACTGTATCATTTTTTTTTAAAACCCACACTTCTTTTAGAACTTAACAGTTTTCATTTTTAAAAAAGTCAAAATTAGAAAGATAGGTTAAACATTCTAGCAATTTTTAATTGCAGGTAAATTGTTAACATAATACTAATTAAAAAAAACTCTTCTTCCTTTACATAAAAAGCCTGCCTAGCAACTAAGTACATAATAGAATTCTTTTCAGCATCAGAGTAACAACATGTGTATTCCAGTTACTGCTAAAGTATATTAAAGAACACAAGCTGGGAAAAGCAGAGAGAACTCTGCCAGCTAAATGCATTCAATTCTGTGCATTTAATCTTTCCTGAATATATTATGGCAATGGCCACTGAGTGTGGAATCTGGGCACTTCTCAAGGGTGAACTTTTTCCCAGTTAGAAAAATAGTCCAATTGTTCACAAACAAAAGAACTCCCCCCCTTACCTTTTTATAATTCCCCTCCATATCCAGTGGAGATTCTTGACTGATGATGTCATCCATTCCATCACCGTCCAGATTCATCCTTTAACTCTTTGAATTTCACTTGAGAAAGAACCTCTCATGAATTCTGATAGGCTGAAGTGCCAACTGCTCAGTCCCCTGATTACGGCTCATGCTGACGTCGGAGAAGCCAGCGGAGTCTGTGCCTAGATGTGCTGATCTTGTCCTGCTTGGTCTCAGAAACACCACCCTGCCTGGCTTGCCAGGTCTTTGTGCTCTGGCACAGGGGCAGCTGCGGTTTTCTGAGGCTCCCTCTACACTGACACTTTGGTTATTGGCAGTACAGCCTCCCACCATCTGCTGTCACCTTCCTCTGAATGATCCCACCTGGATGACTCCTGTCCACAGCACTTCCTTTCCTGTTCCCTGTCAAGGACAAGCTGATTGAGCTCCCTGACTCCCAGGTCAGGGCTGACTATGGGTAGGAGTTCTTTGGAGAAAACTAGTAACCTTATTCTGAACCCTGGGTAGAGTGGATGGGATAAAAATAGATGCAAAAATCCAGCCTTTCACACTTCACCAGTGAGTTAAAAGCCGGGTATCCCATGACAAAATGAAAACAGTATAATTTTAAGGCTAACCTGTAAGAAAGATGTTTGTTTTTTCTTTTTTCTTTTCCCCTGTAACCAATTGTGTCTTAGAATCAGATGTAAATGTCTCATCTTGTGGAAGAAGCCCCAGCACAAAAATTAAATTTATTTGCCAACACAGAGAAGGCCCCCTCCACCCCCATGATCAGTGCTTTGTTCTATTAATATAGTCAAGAGAAAAAGATCCATAAGCTATTCTTTAACATTCAGCCAGTGGCGATTTTTTTTCACAAAATAGAATGTTTCTTTCTGTTGCCTCTTGACCCTTTCCCCATGGTTTTTGGTTTCATTTACTGGCTTTACACACAGAGAAGGAAAAGGCACACAGCTGGAGGATGTTTGTGTGCAAGAAGCAGAAAAAAACACACACTCATCATCCCTGAATGATTACCATCATAAACTAAAAAATATATCCTATTTCATAGTAAGTAAATATATAAATAGAGTTACTGTTTGCAGGAAAAGTGGGCTGAAGAACTCAAAGGGCAAGCCTCTGTTTAACAACACCATCTCACACCCTGACATGCTTACACAGAAAGCAGCAGATGTACTAGTTAATATGTTTTCCACTACAAATTCTTGATCAAGTTCAATGCTGTGAAGAACACACTAATAAAACAAAAATGCCATTCAAGGTAGCCTTTTGGTATCTGAACCTCTGCTGACATGCTGTCTATTGCTACAATTATTAAAAAATTTCAGTTTGTTCAAGACCTGTGGCATGAATGTCTCAATAGCTGAGCATAGCCTTACTTTTTGTAAAGAGAATATGCCCTTCTGCAGCCCCTGACCCAAATCCAGATCCTCCCTGAACTCTACCCTCAGATCCTCCAACCCCAGTTCCCAAAAGAATTACTTGTACGTTGGCTAGACAGCATAATGACAGATTGTGTCTTATGTGCCACACTGCATTTGGGCAGGGTTTCTCCCAGCAGAGATCTCCCTTGTCTAATGCTCTTCCAGACCCCACGACCTCTGTGCTAAAGCAGAGTCCCACTATCTGCATGCATGCCACCTCCAATGTGGGTGTTCCCAACACTGAGAATTCGTCAAAGCTAAGTAAGGCTTTGTGGTTCAAATGGGGTCTCTCTACCATAAAGGATTTTGTGTGTGTTTATTAAATCCTGCCAAAGAAGTTACTGAAAATGAAGGAAGCATACATTTTATTACATGACATGTATTAACATAATATCAATGGTTACCCTTTCCTGAGGGGTTGCTATGGCCCGGTGTACAGACGTCTTCAATCCTTACAGTAACCCTTTGAAGTAGACACTATTCGCAATTGCATTTTACAGCTGAGTGAGAGCTTAGTGAGGTTGAGTAACTTGCCCACAGTGTGGCCCCTTGTGAATGATCAGGCCAGAATTTGAACCTGGGCCCACATTAGAAATGCCAGGCCATCTCCCACTGGCTGCCTTGGTAAGAGACAATGGCACACGCTAAAATAATAAGGCAGAGCTTTAAAGTATCAGGATTTAATACAAAGAGAATTCCAGCAGCACTCCTATAACAGTATCACATACTGAATATAAACTGCACATCTGGAACACCCAGGTACCACCACTGTCCCCTGCCAGTTAGACTTCAAGGAATCAAGTGACAGCTCCTTTCCAGATGATCATGACCTCACACGCTGAACAGCGAACCTGTGGCTCCTTCCCAATGGCCTGGTTTCGGGGCTTTTTCTAAGGGAGTGAGTCATCTAAAGTGTCTACTCATCTTGTCTTCCCTCCAGCATCCCGGCATTGCTTACACACAGGAGGCGACATGAACACAGGAGACATGTATGTGTTGTTTATAATGTTTCCTCTAAATGCTGTCCATGGTAGAAAATATTAAAAGTTCATGCTTTTCAATTGAAATTTTTTGTGGAAACCACATATGTTCAAAGTTAAAATAAATATGCTCTGGTTGAAGGGGTGGTGGCTACTATAAATCTCAGCCTCTATCCTTGGTCAGCATCCTGGTCCACTCCACAATCTACCATCAAGAGCCAACATGGATGAAATTATAAAAACTGAAGAGATTACAAGGCTTAGTAAGATACATAACATTATATGCCTAATTACTATCATTTTACTTTAACAAGGTGGGTTTAAATATACAGTAAAATGACTGAACTCTCATTATTAACTGTATATTTATACACATATTTAAATGAATATATAGTAATGATATATTGACTGTAAACATACTTATATGCACACAAACATACTTTACTGATACATTATTTTTTGGAGAAGGGCACCTCAAAATCCAAGATGGAATTTCCCAGCCAGACAACAGCCACAAGGATTAGTACTAAGAGAGTGCTGAACACCATTCTTCTCTGACCACTATGCCTTTTCTTGTCGTGATTCTCTAATTACCATTATAAGCTTATTAGAGACAAGTGATGGAAGTTCCCCTCCTTAAACATGGATCCAAGAGCTTGCAGGGTGGTCCCCAGGGGTGAGGAGTTTTCTTTACAGCCTACCTAAAGAAGTGCCCATCACACAGACAGGCTTGGAGCCATGACCCTTTCAAGAAGGAGCTGAACCACTGCTCACTGTGCAGCTTGGCCAGCTTAAAATTATCCAGTAATCTATCATGTGGACTGATCTCTGATGTCTTCTAGAGCTCCACTACTCAAAGGGTTCCCTCTGACAAGAGCACACCCATCACCTGGGAGCTTACTGAAAATGAAAGCTCTGAGGTCCTACCCCAGACCTGCTCAATCAGAAAATGCATTTGTAAAAGAGCTCTAGGATTTTGGGACACACCTTCGATCTTAGAAGCACAGCCTTGAAAAAAATTTATTATGAGCCATTATCCTTCTATTTTAGGTCATAATACTGGGCTTGGCGGCAAGATCCTGACTTCAGATGTTTGGGATCAATACTGTAATAAATTTCACTTCCAAGTGGTCCAAATGCATACAGGAAAGGAAACAAAACAAAACACCACATTGGAAGATGAGCTGAACATAATGTGCAGTGGTTCTGCAGTAGCTGTGTAAACAAGGAGATAAGAACCACTCATGTCCTTTCTACAGAGAATTTCCTCTGGTTTCTTCTCCTCTGCCACCCTCTCCAAAATGAAGTGTGCTGGCTAAACATGGGCCCAGATACTAATGCTGTCCCTTGGAAAACATACACATAGCCACACACAGTCCCTGAGGCTGGAAGAGTCTCTTCTCACACACTCTGCTCCCCACCCTGACATTCAAAGACTAGAATAGAGAACTTCAGTTTCCTGTCAATCCATGACCTGAAGCGCAAGGTGCATTGATCACGTGAGATAATGCTTTTAAATAATCATTATCAGGCACTGGTAGAAATTACTGACTTTGAGAACACTGACCATACGACTGGGAAATCACTCTGCTTTCACAGATGGGCACTCTAGTTCATCCTGACCAACCCTCAGCATCCCACTGCCTTTCCCTTCAGCTTGAACATCCAGATTCCATGTGCTACACACACTGATACTTGAGCTGTAATCTTTTTTCAAACTAACTATATTTTTCTTCTGTGGAAAGCTCATTTAAATTTGCATCATTTTTCATTAAGATAGTCTCATAGCTTTATAAGCCATGAAAATACACAGGCAATCTTTACTTTTAAACCTTATGACTTCATTGGGGTGACATTGGTAAATGAAGTTATACAGGTTTCAGGTGCACAATTCTACATCATCTGCATATTGTGTTGTATATTCACCACCTCAAATCAAGTCTCCCTCTGCCACTATCTATCCATCCCCTCTTTATCCCCCTCTTCCTCTCCCTACCCCCATACCACCCCTCTCCCCGGCAATTCCCACACTGTTGTCTGTATCTATTAGTTTTTTTCTTTGCTTAATCCCTTCATCGTTTCCCCTCAACCCTTTAACTCCCTCCCCCCATGTTTATTGTATTGATTTTAGAAAGAGAGAGGGAAGAGGGAAGAGAGAGACAGGAACTGTCCGTTCCTGTATGTACCCTGACTGGGGATCAAACCGGCAATCTCTGCACTTTGGGACAATGCTCTAACCAACTGAGCTATCCGGCCAGGGCTATATAGGCAATTTTTTAAATGAACTTTTCAGTGAATGTTAAAAAAGTAAAATAATGACATTGGGAAAGTGGGGTACAGGAGGCAGAAGTGCTAGGAGCAGACAAAGTGCCAAACATTCAGGCACATCAAAAAGATTGAGGACCACAGACAAATCTTTCTGGCCAACTGAAAACCTGAGTAAAAGAAACTCAACTGTGGTTGGCTCAGCGGTAGAGCATTGGCCCGGTGTGTGAATTTCCCAGGTTGGATTCCTGGCCAGGGAACAAAGAAGTGCCCATCTGCTTTTCCACCCTTCCCCCTCTCTTTCTCTCTATCTCTCTCTTCTCCTCCTGCAGCCAAGGCTCCACTGGAGCAAAGTTGGCCCGGGCGCTGAGGACAGCTCCATGGCCTCCACCTCAGGTGCTAGAATGGCTCCAGTTGCAACGAAGCAATGGAGCATCGCCCCTAGTGGGCATACTGGGTGGATCCTGGTTGGGCGCATGCGGAAGTCTGTCTCTCTGCCTCTCCGCTTCTTACTTCAGAAAAATGCAAATGAACAAACAAACAAATAAATAAATAAATCGCTTAAAAATAAGAAAAAAGAAACTACAGTCACCTTGGTGCCCACAGCACAGCTTCTGAATGAGACTGGTATTAATGCCCTCATTACAATTCTCCGTGTTCTTAGCATTCTTTCCCCATTAATGGCTCTCTTATGCTGATTATCATTAGGCCTTTTTGATAGTTGTTTTCTTCCGAATTCAACCAGTTTTGTCAAAGTACTTCCTACTTTAGAAAGCTTGGTAATTTCTGATGCTTCTAGATAGTGCAGAGGAGAACACTAAGTATACCAAGATTTCAAATTTTCCCTTGGCATAGAGGATATAAATAAATAATAGGATAAGGTTGTATTAATGTTGAGCTTCTTCATGGGAAATTGTGATTAGTTAATACAAGATTGTGTTTGTGTGTGAATGTGGGTCTCTACTCCCCAAAAATCATGAGTGCACTGATACATACCAGAGAGATGTTCCCGTTTCCTGTCCTTCCCCCTATCTCCATCCTCTTTCCAAGAGAAAATACTAGATGCTTGGCTTAAAGTAGGTGTTGCATATGTATGTCTTAAAATCACTTGATTTCTGAATCATGACGTTGGAGGCACCAAGTGCTACTTTAAATAAAAATGTTGGTGCTTCTACTAGATTTCTACTTCAGATCAGGTCTATAATGCAGTTCTGTTGAGATGATTGTTTTCATTTGGGCACTTATCACTGTGCTCCCTTCATCTTAAAACATATAAATTAGATTTTCAGATATCTTTCTTGGCTAAAAACAAGCACAGGACTATATATCCAGAATTATTTATTTTCTTTCTTTTATTTTTCTTTTTTTGTGACAGAGAGAGGGACAGACAGACAGGAAGGGAGAGAGATGAGAAGCATCAATTCTTCGTTGTAGCTCCTTAGTTGTTCATTGATTGCTTTCTCATATATGCCTTGACCGGGAGCTACAGCAAAGTTAGTGACCCCTTGCTCAAGCCAAGGACCTTTGGGCTCAAGCCAGCGACCTTGTGCTCAAGCTGGCAATCTCAGGGTTTTAAACCTGGGTCCTCCATGCCCCAGTCCGATGCTCTGTCCTTGAGTTACCACCTGGTCAGGCCTAGTTTTTTAATTGTTAAGGTGATAGATATGTTACTGCCTCCTCAGAGAAACACACTGCATCTTAACAAAACAAAGCACAACTATATCCAGGCAAAACAACAAGAACAAAATCTTCTTCAGTACTATTGACTAAGGGAGAAATGTTTCCAATAAAAAAATTATGAATAAGACAGAAAATTATTTCAATAAATTTAAATTTAAAAGCCTGTATCAAATAGTGTGCTAAAATGCTTTGAAATTCTCTTTTCTGTTAGGTCAATATATTTTTCCCTGCTGTGGATGAAACAGGTTTAAATAGGGCAGAATCTTAAACGAATTCAAATTTGATACTTGTTTTCTCATTCACAGGAAGAAGGTGTTGGAAAATAAATCCACACTTGGCCTGGGGTCAATAGAAATAGAAGATATTTCCTTTACTTTGTTAACAATTAAATAACTCACTAGAATCTGGGCATGAAGGCTGTTTACTAGCTTCTCCAGCAAGAAGTTTCAAAACAACTTGATATACTACTTAAAATAATATACTTCCTAGTTTTATCATTTCAGATCAATAGAGGCCATCTTTTATTTTATGTTGTGGGTATGACACTTTCATTGGGCTGAACATTTGGCCCAAGGAAGATTTGGTGATTCAGAAGGCAATAAAGTTATCCATTTGGTAAAAAGATTTATTATAACTTCGCAAAATGCAATACATTAAGACAGGTAGCTTGGATATGACTGTTTACTTCAACCTATCACAGGTATTTTGAAAAAGTACTTGGGGATAGACCATGAGGTTCACCTTGGGAAAATTCAAGGCGGAAGGATTAGTAGGCAGGAAGGATATTCTCAGTGCATTGACTCTGGGAAGGCTGGGATGTCTCTGTCTCATTCATTTTGTTTCTTTCTCTATGGCCCCTCTTGTACCACATTTTGGCTGACAGAATGTTTGAAATGCTGGCCACTGGCCAAGGGGCTCACAAACCAGACACTTGGACTGCTGGGGTCAGCTTCACCAGCTCACTATTTCAATGCAGAGATCCAAGCTGCTCTCTGGTATTACAATGGGAAATCCTGGTCTTGGGAACTCAGAACAGCACCAACTGAAGAAAATGCAATTCAACCCGACAAACAGTTCCTGACCACATAACTCCCTCTGTGGGGGAGGAAATGGAAATAAGGCCTTGTCTTCAAGAAGCCTGCCATCTAATGAGTGAGATACTTACACATCACTAGCCACAAATGGAGTCTAACAGAGGGAAAACCACAGTGCGCTGGGGATGGGAGGGGAAAGTTTTCTGACAAAAGTAACACATGAGCCTTGAAGGGTGCATCAGCCTGCAAAAGGTCTCAGCAGGTGGAGTGTGAGTAGGAGGCAGTCCGGACTGAGGCACCAAAGCAAAGAAAGCATGGTGGCAGCGTGGGGGCAGGGGTGTCAGGTCTGGAGGGAGTGGTGCTTCTGCCCAGGGCTCAGGTCATCCTTACACCTGGAAAGCCGCACAGAGGACTGTGGGATGAACCTCAGGAAAATAGCAGGCGTTGGGGATCTCTACTGAGCTCTCTCAGGGCCAGGTGCATGTCTGAGGAAGAGGCTCTGTAAGCTTCCGAGGGAGAAAAGAGATGAGAATCATTCACAGATCACTTGACTGTGTTTTCTTTCAAGTCTCCATTCCCACAGTAGCAAAGAATGTGAGAGTGTGATGCATATCTGAGGTGGTTGTAAGAGAATTTAAGCAATGGAAAGAAAGAGATGAAAGCATGTCATTGTTTTTATAGACACACAACCCCCGCCCCCAAAACCAACTGCTGGGAAACAGGAGAAAATATTTGGCAGCTCTGAAGTAAAAACGGACCCTCTGACCTCAAGTTGTGCTGTCAAGTTAACACAATCTCAAAGCTTTCTATCAAGGTTGTTTAGAAGAATCTGGCCCCTTGAAGGCTGCCAGGCCCCTGAAGCTGTGGGCAAGGTTCTTTCTTGAAGAGGCTGGCTTCCTCCCAAGTCTGGAAAATGGAGGTTGATAGCTCTAGCTTTAAACATGGCTACAACTGAAAATGACAACGCACGCCTCAGTAACCCTTTCGCTAATGTAAATCCTGAGAGAGAAAAGCTCATGCAGATGATGACAACGTGAGAACCTTTAAAAACAAAACCACCACAAAAAATTCTGCCTGAGAATTTCTCAGTTACCACCCTGCCAGGGATTCAGCGGCTCTGAGGCAATGCATGCAAACAGGTGCTCGGGCTGTCAGTGGTAGAGAAACTCTCTTTTTCAAAGCAATCATCTGTTTGGAAAAAACAATATAAAAAAATCAACTATAGCTCCCTATATTAGCAAAAAACCAGTAAGAAATGAAGTGGGGCATGGTTTTCCTGAGCTGCTTCTCCATCTTTTACCAGCTGTGCACCAGAAGAAGGAGCTAGCTCTTAATTCGTGGTTACTAACTTGTTTATGCAAAAAGGTGGCCTCCAGAAGGGGACCTGTCAACTTTCCTGCTAGGAAAACTCCCATTTCACAGATGAGGAAGGTAACAAGAACTAAGAGGATAATTTAAACCACAATAGAAAACTTGCAGGTGAATGGCAGATATGGGGGGAAGGAGTAGCACTGTCACAGTCACACCAGTGGCTATCAAAACATAAGTAACCACAATGCGATCATGTTTTTATAGAGTAGGCATGTCTATCCACATGACCTGAGGGTTTGTTCTAAGCTCTAGGAAAGCAGATGAATACAAATATAGCATGAAAATCCCCACCCTCACGGAGCTTACATGGGGTGGGGGAAACGGAAAATACACAAATATGTACTCTGATAGATGGTAATGAATACCAAGTATATAAAATAAAGTACAGAAGTGTAATAGAAATATGAGGATAAAATTGCTGGAAGTTGACAAAGTCAGTCTACTGACAGTGAACAATTTTTTAGTATAAGCATGCCTCAAAACTGTAGATTATGTGCTAAATCTGGCAATCCTACGCAGGGAAACATATGCCAGGTAGAAAGGACAGGACAGCTGGTGGGAGGGGAGTGATGGGAAGTGGAAATGTGGGAGGGAACTCCAAGGAAACAAGGCCCTGGGAGGCTGACTTTTACCCTGAAGAGGATTTGGAGAGGGACATGCTAGCAGCCTTAGGTTTTAAAAGAATGGCCAAGCAGCAAGACCAGTTAGGAGGCAATTATTGCTGTAATGATAATGACAATGATAATAACATAATAATATATCTAAACATGTGCACCAAAACAAGCATGTAATTTTTCTTTTGTTTTGAGGGGGAAATGGTCCCTGAACTCTCATGGACTCTCCATTAAGAAACATGGTTTACATTTGTTGGAAGAGAGAAATCAGTCCTACAAATAAATTCTATCTAAACACTAACAGTGCTAACCCAGAGAAGGTGCTTTAACCCATGATATAATCATCTTTAAAAATAAACAAATACACCCTCATCCAAAAAGGAGAAGTTTCTGAAAAACAAGGACTCAGAGAAACAGCCCTTTGTGAAGCCAACCTCCTGTGGTGCCAGCCGGGTTCTAAAAGTAGGGTTTCTCTACGTGGGCTTGGCATGAAACTTTGCTTCCAGGTTCACATCTCTGCGTCCTGAGTTCTATCTAAGGTAAAGGGAACATACAGATAAAGAAAATTCTACAATGAAACCCATGGAGAGGCAGAAACTCTTGACTATGATTGTGTGCCTAATAATACTTAATTTTATTGTGAAAATAAACCACAAATACTTCAAAACTATTAAACACACCATGACAGTGTAACATGCTACAGTTCATATAAAATAAAATCAATCTGTCTTCCTTTTGAAAAGAGAGTAGGCTACCAAAACCCCTCCTCCTCTCCAGATGAAATTATGACATTTCACCAATTTTTGACCTATAAAAACAGTGATTTCTTGTTCAACCTAATGAAAAGATATAGAGAATAAACTTGGAATAGTTTGCCTTTCAAAAATTAGATTACATAGTTTCTCTGAGAAGAGAAGAAGAATTATCTTTATTATGATAGTCATTTAATCATCTGGAGCCCTGCCAGAAGTGGGTTAGGCTCTGCAAAGATGCTAACAGAGGTTATCCACTCCCAAGCTCTGTGTTATGTATAAGTGAGGATTTAGTTGTTTCCTCAACACCTTAACCCCTTTTTCTTGGGGAGAATTTCTATGAAGCACAAATCTCAATATTCAGGATCTACGGACCTAATGGTATTATAAAATGAAATACTATGAAACAATCCAACAATTACAAAATTGCAATTATTAAGCAAAGAAAAAAAGTGTGTGTAAAATATATCACACAGGAACACTTTCCTTACCTGGGAAACTTGCTGCCTTAAGTCTGTGAAATGTACTATTATTCCTCCTGAATACATTTACCACAGAGAAATCCGACCTTAGGAGAACACCTGCATGTCTCAGGTAACCTACCTCACACAAGGTAGAGGCATTGTTAAGTTAGAGAACTGGCCTCTCAGAGCTCCTAAACTCGATCAGTTAATACCCCAATATTAACTATCCAGGACTGGGGCTAACCATGCCTGCCACTGCAAGGAGCAATTTATCTGAGAACATTCTTGCTGTCTGTTTACAACAAGGATACTTTCAGTGCTGCCTCAACTGCCGAAGTAGCAGGAGGATTTATTCACACTCTAGAACTGGCCTTTTGAAATCGGCTAGGTGTTTAATTCATAGCTCCAGACAGCATATTAGCATATAGATAAATATATATTATAAAACATTTTCTATTTGGAGCTTTTTTATGCAGGTTAGTTGGTATATTAATTCTTTATTAACCATTTATAAGAATATAAGTTTAAAAAGACATACAAGTGCAACTTTAAATGTCAAGTGCATGATGGCTGATTCTTTAAAATTTCTAAGATTATCAATTACTTCCTATTTATGTAATTTCCTTAAAGATGACCCTAAAAACTAGACATGAAGCAACTCACATCCTATACAACAAGCACATTCCTTGATGTGATCCATATGAAATTCTGACCAGATTGTCCTCCTCTAATTCCCCTTAATTCAATTACAGTTCAAAACAGTTCCTCTTATTTGCACATACACACTACGCAAAGCAGGGGTCACCTCAGCGGATCTCACATATGCTTTACAGGCCAAGGAAGCAGTGTTTGCTGCCCCATTAGTCCCCAGAAAACCTAATTACAATTGCGACGAAGGTCAGCAGTGGAGGATGGCAAAATCCCTTGAAAATGCGGGTATAGGTAACCTGCTGCTTTGGAAGAGGAAGGCCTCCTCTCCCAGCGGATGCCGGCCTCACAATCCGGCTTTAAATCTTACCTGATACGAGCAGTTTTCCTGATGCACCATCTCAGTGCATCGTAGGGCGCAGACCCCAAAGCAGGACTGCTCAGCGAGGCTGCGGAGGCGATGCGCGGAGCATCCGCGGGCGGAGAGAGCGCCCTGGGAAGGCAGGAGCTCCCGCAGATTAAAATGGATGCTGTTTCGCTAATCAACCTGCGCAATGGCACTGCCTGTGCCGGGAAGCGCCCAGGAAGCCGAGCTGCTCTCCTCGGAAACCAGCAGTGAGGCTTACAAACATGGAGCTGGGACCGGGCTGGGGGAGGGGGCGCACTCATCATTGGCACACTCAGCCAATTATATTATAGGCACAAAGAAAAGGATCAGTTTGGGGCTGGTGTGACCTTCTGGTGCTTTATGAAGGCAGTTAACTGATGTGGAAACATTTTAGTCCTCATTAAAAGGAAAAAGGACAGCGAGAGAGAGAGAGAGAGAGAGAGAGAGAGAGAGAGAGAAATCAATGTTGCAGCTGCACATCTCTAACCTCAGGCATCATCCTTCCTGCCCGCAGATGATGCTTAAAAAAAAAGGCCTTAAGGATCAGTTCAGAACTTTCAACGTGCGAAAGGGAAAACGACCCATTCTGAAATCTGACGTAGAAAAGATGTTTTCTGTGGTGTTTCTGAAGTGTTTTTTGTCAACTTTATAACTAAAAGAAGAGTCTTTGCTCTTTAAAAAATATTTTGTAATTCTTTTGATTCCTCTCTTTTGGATCTTAACTGCTTTTTAAGTCAAACAGAAATAAAGTGAAATAATTATTCCTGTAGGGCTTTTTTGGGGGGGCACTTATTAAAGTCAGAATAATTCATTTCATGAAAATAACTAAAACTGCAAATTTTTAAAAAGTAAGGCTGTGTGTGTATCCATGTATCTACTCTATCATCTATCTATCATCTATCATCTATCTATTATCTATCTATCTATCTATCTATCTATCTATCTATCTATCTATCATCTATCAATCATCTATCTCTATATACCAATGCTGTGACTTGTACAGACATTCCCAGTATAACACATATGGTCCTTGAAACCAACCACTGTACTTATCAGACAGTAATGGAAATAACCCTGGACTTGCAAATAGTGATCAAAGGAAATACAAGTTGAACCGTACATGTTTCTGGGGATAAAAGGATCCAATTTCTGAACTGCAGCAGGACCTTTAGAGGATTTTAATATTTATAAAGGGGAATAACCAGGCCTGTGCATTTTTGAAGCTAATTTAATGACAGAAAATTAAGACAATAAACACAATAAAATAAAAATTTCCTTATCTATTTTCCTCAGTTGCCACAGGCAATTTGTTTTGTTTTTTCTTAATAAAATGGCCGTGAGCACATAGTGGGACTCCATAAAAACTTTACTGAATTTAAATAATAATTAAAAAAATTAAATAAGGATATTATTTTTAAGCTATGTTAACATATCTATCACTTTATCTTCTCAAAAAAATCTTATTAATAACTGCACAGTCTTCATTATGCTTGTGATAGAGTAAAACCAGTGCTTTTTGCTTGAGGGGTAATATCAACATGTTTGATAAGCTTTCATATCAAGCTCTATCTTAAGGAATGGTAAGAGTTTGTATTAGGAATATTTGGTGATACATTTTTAATTGTATAACAATGTCTCTGTTACTTAGACCCCAAATCTTAGAAAGAGAAAAAAAACCATTTTTATAACTATTCTTAATTTTTGTTATTTGAAATTAAAACAGAAAAGTCCACTAACACTCACATGCACGGCTCCGTCTTTCCAGGCAGGGGAGTGAAAAGGTTGCAGGCAAGACTTGCGTTTCAGCCTGGGGTCCACGGGGTTAAATGGAAAGTATGCTGGAGATGTACCCTGCAGCTCCAGCTCCCCTCCCCAGAGTACAGGAAAAAGACAGGGCACAAAACACATGCAGGACATTTTAGGCCTGCTCATTAGTAAGAGGGGCACAGTTAGGTGAAAGCCTAAACTAGATCATGACTCTTCTTAGATAGGGGATGAAGAAAAGACCATAGAGTTTTCAGGGAAAGGAAACAATATGCTACATATCCCACCCCAACTTCCATCCCTCCTTACTGAGTAATCCACACAGGACAGAGAAATAGAAATGGCTGAGTAGAGTACCTTACTATATACAACCACTTAGAGGAAGGTTCTAGAATCCCAAGTATGTGCAAGAAAAAGTAGGCCAAAGTAAAAGCTTATGTTGCAAGGTAGCAAATACGATGAAGTAGAAAGCTTCTGCCTAATGTCAAAGGCATAATCCTAACTTTCCAAGACAGAACAGCTTTAAATTCAAAGGCTGTTCAAATTTTATTCAAGTTATTATGTTGACAATTTATAACCTTAAGACTCAGGAACTGTACAAGGCCACTTCCTGGACTCTGTTCTCTCTTCTGAAAACTGAAGGTGCTGAGATAGATTACATAAGCTCCTAAGTACATTTATCATGTGTTGTTAAAAAAAAAAAAAGGCCTAAACATGATCCCAGTCTTCACAGTTGCTGTTCCATAAATAGTGGAAGTGACTCAGAGGTGGCTCTGGAGAGAACAGATTTCTGACAATTATATCCCAAACCGCGTCAAAGAAATCTTTTCAAATGGTATAAACAAGATTAAAAGAAAAGAAATATATCAAGCAAACTTCCCTTTATAGTCATTCGTTGGGAAGGACTTAATTTTAATTATAATTTGCTAGTACAAAAACTTCAAACAGAAACCAGCTGTTCCAAAAACATTTAAGCTAGAATAACTTATTGAACTACAGTAATGTTTGTTATGTTTTGAACTAAAAAATATTGATGAACTGTTTAAATATGGGCTATGTAGCACAGAGATACTCTCGTCGCAATTTCCCTTCCCATAAAAAGTATTGAGTTTCAGATTAAGGCGGGACCTCAAAAGATACACTGTTATTTTCCAAACATTGAAACTGCGGCCTAAGAAAGCTGTCCAAGAACATAAATCCTCCTCCAACCACAAAAAAAGCATCAGAGAAAAAAAAAAGTCCAGATTTTCTGGCTCATACCTTGTGAAACAGTTTAAATAAGGACCCAGCAGACTCGCAGAAATGAACCCCCTTTGACTGAGCCAAGGTGGGCTGGCCCTGAAATCAAAAATCTATCATCAAGTAAAAATGAAGTGTAGCATGGTTCTTCCTCAATCTGAATTGAACTTAAGTCTCAAAGGATGAAAATTAAAAAATTTCCTGACTGTTGGGAAAGTAAGTTTGTAAAATTTGTGTTAGTTGGTTTTGCTCACTTTTATTGTTAAAAATGGCCGCTGACCATGTGATTGTGTTGCCCAGGTGATACTGTTAATTACCTTCAGGCTTGGGAAGGGGCTTGGTTATGCTCATGTGTGCTGGAGAGGGGATAGTGCGCTAAAACGTTTTAAGAAGAAGGAAGAAGGAGGAGCTAGGAGGCCATTTTGGCAGAGGCCACGTGGTTGCAGAAGAGGCAGGCAGCCAAGATGAGGTGTACAGATGTGGAAAAGGAGGTGGCTGAGGCTAGTGGGGCCTTTGATTCTAGGAAAACTAGGATAAAATCAGTGGCTTTGGGAGCCCTGAATGGAAAGGGAAGTGTTTTCCCGCTGTGTGTATTTACTCACCAGCCAGTTGTGAGCTAGAATAAAAGAAATAGCCCACCATTTTTTGGCTCCCAGTTTCATTACCATTTACCCAAATCTAATGTGAACCTGCAAGTGCCTGGCTGCAGGTGTGATGGCGGTGGCCCCTGGCCTTACACTGACTATGCTATTGTTTTTAGTTCTGCCAAGCAAACTATTGTGTCACTAAATACAGAAAAGTAACTTTTCAATCATGGCAATTAATAGCAACAGAATGAGGGATTGTTTTTTTTTTTCGACAGTAAATATAATGATAAAAAAGTCACATCTGCAGGTCATCTGATCCTACAGTGAATTACGAGGCTCATGAGCTGACCCAAAATGGGAACAGAAAGCATTCTGGCACCAGCTGAATGACTTGATAAGGGTTTGACTTACATTTGTCAAAAACACCTTGAATAGTTTGTTA
Source organism: Saccopteryx leptura (assembly GCF_036850995.1). Classification (NCBI taxonomy): domain Eukaryota; kingdom Metazoa; phylum Chordata; class Mammalia; order Chiroptera; family Emballonuridae; genus Saccopteryx; species Saccopteryx leptura. Next base: position 201,166,987 of record NC_089504.1, read on the forward strand.
AGATCTGTGCCTTTCATTGTATGTAAAATTTATCTTAAAAGAATAAAAAAGACCTGCTTAACAAATTTTGAACTCTAGTTAATGATATGCAAGCTGAAGTACCTAGGCAAAAGCTTACTGATGTCTGTAATTTACTTTAAAACTAATCAAATAAGTGCAATAAATTTATGGATGAATAGAGGGATGGGTTGATGGAAAGCCATGACAAAGCAAGATTAGTAAACCAAATTCTTCAATCTGAATGGTGCATAAATGGGTATTCACCTAAAGACTTTCAGTTCAAAAATATTCTTAATAAAAAATTAGGAAAAAATTAAGTTATTGGAGGTAGGGGAGATGAACAAGGAAGTCATTGTCTTCAGCAATACCTTTTAAACTTTTATTAGAAATTTTGGAAAAGCAGAAATTTTATATAGCTTTAAGTTTTTTCTTTTTATAGGGCAATGGAAGAAAAGGAATTGTAGAGGAAATTAATACTATTCACACCAGGGAGAACTAGGTCCTTGAATGTTCCACCCAAAGAACTCAATTGGCATCACCCGTGACATCAAATCTGAGAAAACGGCTTTGCAGTTTACAAAGTACTTTCTTCAACATTTGCCTTAATTCTTACAACCCTGTAGTTCAGACAAATCCCTATTATGTGCCATGTGAAGAAGTACTGTATTTCTTTCCTCAAAGAGTTTAGTAAGAAAACAAGGCAATATACAAATAACTGTATATAATGATGAGTGAATGAATTAAGTGCCTTCAAAAAGATTTTGTTGTTTGCTCACTAGGAATTCAGAAAAGGAGGAAAACTCTCAGCTAGGGTAAACCAGAAGACTGCAATAATCTTGTTTGGCTGGCCATATCTTAAATGTCAGTTTTTTCTATTTCTAGATTAATGTAAGTCTCCTCAGAACTTGTAGCTTGGTTGGTTTATTCAGTGAAATTATCTCAGCATTTAAAATAGTACCTGGCATATAACAGGCTCTCAATAAGTATTTTTTTAATGAATGAATGAATGATATGATCTTCAGAAAGTTACCTCATTGCTCTTAGCCTCAGTTTCCTCATCTATAAATGAAGGATGCCAATTCCTTGTTCATTTGGTTGGTAACAGGATGAAATGAGAATGACATGTAAAACAGCTCTTAGGAAAGGATCAGAAATGGACCCCCCCTCCAATTAAAGGCAAGAACAACAGTTTAAGGAACAAAGAGAGGCATGAAGGATGGAGATGACAGTGGGAATGAAAAGGAAAAGACAGCGAGATGCACTCCATGGAACACTGCGAAAAATGAACAGAAGGCCCCTCCGCCATGACAGGACACAGGGGAGTGAACAAGACGAGGAGTCAGAAGACTCTCACACCAGGGCTAGAGCAACAGATGCTGTGAAAATGAGGGAGTTAGAGGAAGGAACTAATTCTGAGGGGTTGGGTGGTAGTAATGAGGTCTTTTATTTTTCCTCAAAAAGTTATGAGTTGAAAGTGCAGGAGGCAATTGGGGGTCATAAGAGAAGTTGGGCCAAGAGATAGAATTTGGGGGTCTTTTTCAAGGAGAGAACAGTTGAAGCTGTAGAAATGGTTTAGATTAAGGGAGAGATTATAGTGAAAAAACAAATGAGAAACAAAGATATCACCATGGTAAGCAAAATAACGACACCTCAAAATATCCACATCCTAATCCCCACCCAAGAAAGGGGAATTAAGATGGTAATCAGCTGACCTGAAGATGAGGATATTATCCTGACTGGCCCAATGACTCACAATAATCCTTACCAGGTAAAAGGAGACAGCAGAAGAGGAAGAACCAGAGAGATGGCAGTGTAAGGAAGACTAGGCACAATAAGGTTGGTTGGCTTTGAAGGCAGAGGAAGGGATCACAAGCCAAGGAATATGGGAGGCCTTTAGAAGACAGACAAGGCAAGGCACTCTAATGAGGAGTCAAGGAGACAGAAAGGAGGCTGACAGAGCTCAACGGCTTCAAATACAGCAGGGAAGCAGAAAAGACTTATAGGTTGAAAGGGAAACACGACCAGGAGCCATTAGTTTTGACTATTAGAAAATCATCAGTTTCCCTTAAATAAATAATTTTGGAAGTCGTGTGTTAGGGGTAGAAGCCAGGCTCTAAGTGGTTTAGAACTTGAGGGATTGAGTAGAGAGGTTTGTAGAGTGTGGATGAATTAGAGCATTAGGGTGGTAGCATGAGTATGCAGCAGAATTAGAGAGTTTGTGATTGTGGCTGATTTTTAAGACAGGGGAGATCCAAATATATATATGGGCAGCAGGAACAGAGCCAGCCAGAAGGGAGAAACTGATGGTGGTGGGTAGAAAATAACTGAGAGGGCCAGGTCCTGGCAGAGTGAGGTCAGGAGCACAAGATATGGGTCAGTAACCTCGATGTGTTAGACCTAGATCAATCGTACATGCCAAGCATAAGAGCACAGAAAGTGATAGAAAGACTAAAGAGTCCCCTAATATTCATGGCACACTAAATAACCTGAGACAAACGAGGCACTCAATATTCATTAGATGGTACACTGCCCATTGGTGACACCCATTCTGGCCCTCTGTGTCCTCTGTCCAAAAAATACAATCCATAATTGCTTATCAGGTGAGGGAGCAAGTGACAGAGGAAGCCAGGGAACTTCCCTTGTGTCTCTGACAGAGCAAGTTATGTGTAATTAGCAGGTACCTTCTGTCTAACTCAAACCTCAAATCTTTGATTCATAACCATATCATTGACAGGGTAGGCGGTGGTGGCAGAAAGGCTAGACACACAGGTACTGCTTAACCCAAGATTCAGGTGGTGGGGTCCTTCCACAATCCTGTACTATGCCCTCAGTATGATTTCGGTGAGGCGGGATGGAAGGAAGTTAGAGAAAAATCCTGACATGTGAAATGAGGAAGTAGGAGACAACATCATGGGTCAATAAACCACTAGCCCCTCTCACCAGAGCCCCACCTGGATGCATGATCAAAGGAAAACAGTTTATGGCAGAAAACCCCTGTGGTGCTCACAGAAATCAACAACAAGGACTGGCTGAAACTAGATCATTCCAATATGAAAGAAAAACTGACCAGAGAGAAGACCCCAAAGCTCATTATACCATTGTTATAATAAAAACTGACACCACAAGTAGAAGGGCCCCCAGAGGGACAAACAGCAGGACACTTCTGGAATGGACCAGTTTAGGAACAAGGTCCCCTCCCAACTAGAAGACAGTCAGAATTTGGCACCACAATGCTTAGAAACAACCCCCCCTTAGAAACAAAATAATCCCGAAAACCACTGACCACAGTGCACAACTCACTCGCGAGTTAGCTGGTGTCCACCTGGGCACGCACTTTCGTGTCTTTCACAGCAGCACCTGTGTGTCCTGGACTTTTTTTCTCTTCCTGAATAAAACTTGCTTTTGTTTTCTCTGACTCGTTTTTGAAATCTTTTCTGCATTGAGTCAAGAGTCCAGATGTTGCCCAACAACACAAAAGGTCCATAAGGTGCTGGGGCAGGGCCAGCCCTTGGCAATAAACTGGTCAGGTGACACTGAGATCAATTCCAGTTCAAGTGGAAGTAGGGGTTTCCTATGTCACCAAGCAATTCTTGGACACTAGCTGGGTGTGCTACAATTCAACTCAGTTTTCACACTATCTTCCTGGAGGAAGCATCAGGTTCCAGATTCCACCAGGTAAGGGTTCAATCCACAAGACTGTCCTTCCTCCCCACTTCAGATGTCAATTGCAAGTCCAGGTTGTCACCTGTCCTTCTATAACTCGGGAAAAGCCAGATGGAAGAAAGAGATGCAAAGGGCAAGATAGGGGAAAGGACACGGAGTTTCCCTGCTTTCTCTCCCAGGGCTCCACCTCCCTAAATCTCCACCTGTTCACCAACCCAGCAGCTCTCTGAAACCCATCCCCCCCCCCCTTTTTTTTGAGACTGTTATTTGAGACTACATTTCATAGGCATGGCTAATTAAATCACTGGCTATTGGTGACAGATGCAACCCTCAGACCCTCTCCCCTCCCCAGAGGTCTGGAGGATGGGAATTAAAGTTCCCACCCTCTAATCAAGTGGCTGGTTCCCCTGACAACCAGCCGCCAAACTGTGGTGCCTTCCAAAAGTCACCTCATTAACATAACAAGAGATCCTCTCACTTAGGAAATTCCAAGGGTTTTATGAACTCTGTGCCAGAAATGGGGACTAAGAAGACCAAATCAGAATATCACATGAAGTATGTCAACTCATTCCATCTCTTACCCTTGCTTCTTGCTATGCATCGATTTGATGAACTATGATTTGAGTACCTTAATCTAGTCTGTGACTTCTGAGAGAGTGCCTGGTAGTGGACTTGGAGGCTACAATTGCATCAAGGTCATTTCCTATTTCCCACAAAATGATGCCTGGTATCAGGACATTCACTCACTTTCTTTTTTACATACACTGAGCCCCAAAAATGGGAGGTGAGGGAAGGGTAAAAATCAATTGTGATATTTTGTCCTTATATATAAATAGAAACTTACGTGAGTCTTACATACTATATAAACTCGTTTACTTAGAGTTACTTAAGTATTACTTAGAGTTTTGAGTATTCTACCCCAGGTTATACTTGTGTTTATTAATTCAGATATTAAAAAAATATTGAATAGTTTCATAAAAAAGTTTCCTGAGCAAATTATTAGTGTGACTCAATGGCTGTCACTCTTCCTTTTCTTTACAATCTGCTTTTAAACTGAAACTCAATATGTGAAAAATCAAGTGTTTTTAATCAAGATAAAATAGTTCAAATTTATATTATTTATAATATATCCTTCAATGAGAATATGACGCTGTTTTGTTCTGACTTACATAAGTCAGTCTAGCTTTCTTCCAACAGTGTTACTTTATTTTGGTTTGTGCCACATCAAGAGAATCCTATTTCACACAGTTTACAGTTGGAAATACTAAGAGTCCTTTTGAATAGCTTATACTGCAGTCTCTCTAGATACTCTTTTTTAAAAAAGTTATTTATTGATTGATTTGAGAGAAAGAGAGAGAGTATCCATTTGTTGTTCTACTTAGTTATGCATTCTCTGGTCACTTCTTACATGTGCTCTGACTGGGATCGAACCCACAACTTTAGTGTTTGAGCACAACCCTCTAACTAAGCCAACCAGCTATGGCCATCTCAGGATATTCTTCATTAAATATATCCAGAGGCTTGAAAACAGATATCAAGACATTTATTTCAAAATATACTCAAATTATGTATCAATTGCACACATTTCTTATTGTAAAGAAGATACGACAGTGTACCCAAACCTATAATAATAGGTCATCAATCTAGAACCAGAGCTTCTCATTTGATATGATGGGCATTTACTAGTCATTGCATGATCCACCTATTATGCTAGATGAGAGAATCTGCTAAACAGATGTGCCCAGCCCTAACCTGCCATGGCACCAAGTTGGGTCTCTCAGACAACTCAGATAATTCTTCCTGCTTGAACATGCCTATGCAAGGATTTTCAGCAAGATCAGTACAGAGCTCTCATGGTCCTTAACACATTCACAAGTTCAATTTTAAGGACTGAAGAAAACTTCTTAACCTGCCTGTACAAATTAATATGCTCATATCAAAAGGGGTGGTGGTGGAGAAAAATACTTTGCATAAACACAAGGGAATAAATCACTACAAATTGGACTGAAATGGTATACTCTTCCTTCCACAGCTTTACAGGACATTTCTCCAAAAGTCCAAAGTCTCTGTCAATCTCAACTGTATCTATGTTCTGAATTATTTTCACATCTCAGAACTTTTGAATTGCCAATTTGATTGGGGCGGCGGGGGGTGGGGGGTGGGACTGAGCCCCAGATGTTTAGCAGCTCAATATAATAGGTGTAAATGAGCCTCTAAAACTACCACATGCAAACCTGGGTTTCTATAGACACAGTTTGAAACCTGATGCATCAGGCACTGCTATCTCCTCTTTCTCCCTTCAGAATAATGAGATGTTTTATATTTCAATGGAATCTGCCAAACTGCTTCTTTATTGGACACCATCCCAGTCCTCTCCCTGTAGTATTTTCTGGCCAATGTTGACTAAAATTCGTACACTATAGAAAAACAGTAACTGACTCAAAGATAAATTTGGGTGAAGCCTACATGGTTTCATCTCAAATTTATGTCAGTGTTTAAGGACTGTTTCTTTTGGTCTCAATTTAGTCTCTGACTTTGGAGTCAGAAAGAACAGTGGCAGGAATAGTGAGGTTAGTATAATCTGCCAGGGCTAACGCAAGGCTTTCCAAACAAAAATAAGTTAGTTGATCTGTCAAGAGAGGCCGAGCCAGAACTAGCACAAAATACGTGTGTCTGTGCGTTTGTGGGAGGGAAGAGGGGCCACACCTCCTCTTTACCCCTCCAGGGTTTTGTAGGCTAGGTACCCTCACCAATAATACAATGTGCATTTAGCTAAAGTAGTATTTGAAATCCCCAATGTCAAAAAACAAACAAAAAAAATGTTTATTTCTCCAAAGTGGTGCTGGCTTATTTAAAACCAGATTAGAAAAAGCGGCTGACCCTTATCTTGAAGAAAGGTGACCTCTAGTGGACAACTGTGTTTTTCAACAGGTTGAAATCTTAATGAATAGGATTAGGTAACAAAGTACTGTATGTTAAGAGTGTGCTCCACTGTTTGACATTTCAACAATATTTTAATATCAGTTATAAATATTTTTATTTACATATTTATATAATATCCTAAGTTACATTAACAAAGGAATATAAAGGTTCCACTAATGCTAATATATCCACAGTTCTAATCTAGCCCATCTTTGATGGTTCTGAAATTCATAGTCTTGGACCAGGAGTCACAGATATGGGTTCTGGGCTCCACTGTGCTTCTTACTAGGTGTATGCTCTTGGGAAACTTCATATCTAAGAGTTTTTAGTTCCTAATCTAAAAAATGATGCTCTGGTTTCTCTTCAGATTGTATAAATCTTTTGCCTTTTACTCATCTAAAAAATGGGCTGACTGACAAACTATCATCACCCTATACTCCCCTCTCCACTTTTTCAGGCTGTTGATTTTTGAAAAATTTAAATTAAGTTTATTTATTTTTGAGACAGACAGACAGACAGATAGAAAGGCAGAGATGAGAAACATCAGCTTGTAGTTGCATCTTAGTTGACTGCTTCTCATACGTGCCTTGACCAGGGTGTTCCAGTCAAGCTAGTGACCTCTTGCTCAAGCCAACAACCTTGGGCTTCAAACCAGCGACCATGGGGTCGTGTCTATAAGTCCACACTCAAGCCAGTGACCCTGAGCTCAAGCTCATGAGCCCTTGCTCAAGCCAGTGACCTCAGGGTTTCAAACTGGGTCTTCTGTGTCCCAGGTTGATGCTCTATCCATTGCACTGTGATAAGGTGCCGAAGAATTGCAAAAATTGTTAACATTAGTATTTTAAAAGAAGAGTCCTGTTCCCTTACCCCTCCTTTCTGAAAAGAAAAAAAAAAACCCAGAAAAAGAGATTAAAGAAGCAAAAATTAGAAACTAATTATAGTTTAACTATTGTTCTCTGGAAGGACTAAGGCCACTTGCTAGACAGCAAAGAAGATAAAAGTTATCTGAAAGCTTCCTCTTCCCCTTGAATAAGATCCTTTAAGAAACAATGTTTACCTATCTTAATTAAAAATTCCTACACTGATTCTAATTCTTCCTCCCCTCCTGGAGTCCTGAGAGTGACTATACCTCTAGACTAAGGGATCACAAGCCCACTCCTCCTGCTTGAAAAACCTGCATCCTGTAACATTTTATATGCTTTCTAATAATCATTCCTTTTGAAATTCTTTATATGTATAAAACTTATAAATTAAGCAAGCAGGGACTAGTTTATTAGGTTTCCTATACTAGCCCCAACACTTTTAGCAAAGGTAATTTCATTTAGCTTCTCTCCTTATCCTAAGCTAAACATTTTATAGCGACAGGGATGGGGGTAGACACTAGAAGATTTGGGAATGTCTTTGCTGGGTATATAAAACAATTATCACTACTGTGTTATCTTGTGGTCTTGATGTGTAAGAATGCTTTTTCCTTTTAATAGATCCTATAGATAGATGTTGTAAGCTTGTTAGTAATGGACTATTATACCATGCTCCCTCCTTACCCACCCCAACCAGTACTTGATTTTGTATAAAAGAAGGTCTAGAACAGTAAGAGGGCCTTACATGATTTGGGATTGTGCCCCATGTAGCTAGCTAGCCTGCTAATTAATAAACTCAAATTTCTTTTGTAACCTGCCTGGTGTCTCTATGTAACCCACGGGTTATAGTACTTTATAACAGCACCACCACTCAGGCCAAGCTTATTTTATATAAGGTTTCCAAATAAGCAACAACCAACATAAAACAAAACAAACCAAAAGAAATTAATGTCATTACATACTAGCATTGAGTGAATCTGCAAAAAACTATTGATTTAAATTTAAGGTCTTCCTTAGATAAATGCAATGAATATAAAGCACTGATTTTTTCCTCTTCTTTTTACATTGTGGAAAAAGTATTTCTAAAACTAAACACACTAGACCACTAGTTTATTATAAAATTTTATTTAATTATAAAAGAGACTATTTTTGAAAGATTTATTTCACAGAATGAAGCAAAATAATGATGAAAAGGGAAACAAAAATTTATGTAATATAATTTCTTCTGAAAACTAGCTGCTCATCAACTGATCCATTTTCTTAGTTCATCACTGAACTCAGGTCAGAGGCATAATAAATTATGATTAAACTCAACATAATCTCTAAGAAACTATGAGAATTCTTTAGTGGCCCTTAACTCTTTTTTTTTTTCTACCCTCACTATAAGAGTAGTGTTGAAATGTTATTAGTCATAATAGGATTTAGTACTAAGAGCTTTCTCGGGTATATTCTTTAACCAGCTTTTCCAGGGTCAGTTAAACTGCAAGATGGAACTAATTTATAATCTTTCTCATTTCACCCCTCAAAAAAAGGTGTTCAGGGCCCTGGCCAGTTGGCTCATCGGTAGAGCGTCGGCCTGGCGTGCAGGGACCTGGGTTCGATTCCCGGCCAGGGCACATAGGAGAAGCGCCCATTTGCTTCTCCACCGACCCCCCCCCCCCCCCCCCCCCCCGCCTCTTTCCTCTCTGTCTCTCTCTTCCCCTCCCGCAGCCAAGGCTCCATTGGAGCAAAGATGGCCCGGGCGCTGGGGATGGCTCCTTGACCTCTGCCCCAGGCACTAGAGTGGCTCTGGTCGCGGCAGAGCGACGCCCCGGAGGGGCAGAGCATCGCCCCTGGTGGGCGTGCCAGGTGGATCCGGTCGGGCGCATGCGGGAGTCTGTCTGACTGCCTCTCCCCGTTTCCAGCTTCAGAAAAATACAAAAAAAAAAAAAAAAAAAAAGTGTTCAAATGATTTTAATTGCTGAAGGATAGAAGCGCAAACACTAATCTTAAAAGTTTTCTGAACTACAATAAAAATGCCAGAATATCATTTAATAATTTAATTAACTTGCTTGATCTTAAAATTATTGGATTAAGAAGGTTTCTCATCTTTTAAAAATAAATTCTTTCAGATTATAAAGGTATTAGCTAGGAAATTATACTATTCCAAAAACAAGTGAACTCATTTTTAGAGAAAAGGGATAAAATCAGTCATGGATTACTCATAAGCAGCAAAATTAATCTGCAGATTAGTATCAATTCTACTAAAACTTTGTAGCAAACCAGTTTTCCTTGGCTAAGGGAAAAGACAGCCTCTTTTGGACACATACACTGGGCCAACAAAATGTTCACTTATTGTAAGTGCTTGGGCTTTTTAATAATTTACTAAGGAAGCCCAGACAGAAGTGAGCAGTCCTCTTGAGGTCCAGTGCCTGGCAGAGCTCTGAGCTAGCTGCCTCACCCCAACACCTACCTCTCCTCTCGAACTCCGAGCTAGCTGCCTCACCCCAACCTACCTCCCCTCTTTCATCGTCTGAGATGATGCTGAGAACAGGAGAGTTGGCATGTTTTCATTCTTGACACTCAAAGTAAAAGAAAAAAACCTAGAAAAATAAACACAATCCATTTTGCCCAGATGCCAACCACTTCCTTTTCTGGCCCTCGCTGCCTCTGACCCCAGTGTAGCCAGGGGAAGAGCAGGCAGCAGGAAAGGCACACCTGCTTGGCAGGTGGCAGTGTTTTGTTTCATGGTTTAAAAAAAAAAAATTTTCCAAAAGACATAAGTGATTTCTTCAGCAGAGCTGTCACTACTGTTGAGGCAATCAGACCTTTGACCCTCATTTTAGATGGCATAAATTTAAACACCATTTTGAAACAAATTCAGCCTCATTCACTCACCCAGCAGCCCCTGATTTGCTAGTTTTGATAGCTGCATACTTATTGATTGATTTCCCAAATTGTTTTAAAAAACAAGCATTTGCAGCCCTTAGTATTCTTTGTGAATAAAAATACGTGTCTACTAAAAACATAAATCGATTATGTCATATCTTGGCTTAAAACTTCTGGTTTTCTACAACGTTTAAGATAAAATCCGAAATCCCTGCAGGCCCCGACCTCCCTGCAGGCCCCCCTCACACCTCTCACAACTGGCTGCCTTTCAAATCCTCGTGAGGCCAAGAGGGAGACCTCTGCCTTCCCAAGTTGTTTGACCACTGGAACATCCCTCCTTCCCACCCCAGTAAATTATCTTGCTTACAGTTGGAGACCTTTCTTTAGCCCTCAGTCTAAACAATGTCTTGCCTCAATTTCACTTAGCACACACTGTTTTCTTTCTTAGCATTTAGCACAGTTTGTAACTATCAGTTAATTTGTGGGATTTGTCATGTTGATTTGCTCCACTGTGCTGCATGCTCAGCTGTTGTACATCCAGCATTTAGCAGAGCCCCTCACATGTAGTAGATGCTCAATAAACATCTGAATGCATGAATGAAATTCATGAAGTTTTCTAGTACCAGGGCCTTGGGATCCACAGCGGGAGTGTGCCTATAACTAGCTGCTATTAGTTCAGTTCACCACTGTGGCAAAGCTGGCCAACGGGCAACTTCCTCGTCTCAAGACTGCAGGTAGAGCCTCCCCAGGACCAGTTCATGACTGACTGCCAGCCTGTGAGTGAGGCAGTGAGGCCTGTGGCTCCATGACCCACCTCACTGAGAACTGTGGCTTTGGCAGGCTCACAGGGCCCCTCTTCTTGCAGTCTGCCTCAGGGGTAGGACTAACTGCCAGCTGGACCTGAGGATAGACAGTGCCCCAGGAAAGGCTAATCCTGCCTAAACTTTGTCCACTCCATCACTGTCCCCAACTGAATACAAAATTAGTCAAAAAGAAACAAAACCAAAAAACCCAGGCCTGTGTTTGTTTCCTCTTCTCCGTTTGCTACCTTGTATGATGGAATTTTGGTTCCAGGGGACAGCCTGGCAGAATAGGACGCAACATAATGGGGGGGGGGGGGTGAGTTAGGTTTCTGAGACTGTCTTTTAAATTTTTTAAATTTATTCATTTTAGAGAGAAGAGAGAGTAAGTGAGAGAGAGAGAGAAGGGGGAGGAGCAGGAAGCATCAACTCCCACATGTGCCTTGACCAGGCAAGCCCAGGGTTCTGAACCAGCAACCTCAGTGTTCCAGGTCGACACTTTATCCACTGTGCCACCACAGGTCAGACTTTTTTTCATTTTCATTTTTTAATTCATTTTAGAGAGAGGAGAGAGTGAGTGAGACATAGAGAGGAGACTGGCTTTTAAATTTGCCTGCCTACCGTGGAGGTTTAGGCTAAAGAAAAAAATAAATCAAAAAAGGAAACATTCAGCATGTTTGCTTTCCTAGAGGAAAGCAAGCAAACAAAAATGACAACTAAGAACCAGCACCGACCTGCAGTTTAGGCTGTGGCTTTGCAAACAGTACTATAATGTTTGGAGAAGAGATACTGGATGAGGCTTGAGTCTCTAATCCAACTGTTCTCCCTCTCTGAAAACTGCTTACTATTCCACATTAAGACATCTGACTGGTTGTGATTTCTACAGAAAGAGAATTACTGAAGTTTCAATTCTCCAGGTACTCACTTGCCCTGTCTCAATGATAAATTAGTCCTGAATCTGGTCAAGAGCACAGGGTGGAGGTCTGGCACTGCTGAATCCAGAAAACACTTAAGGAAGCCTGTTTTAGTGCTGGTCACCATCATCCGGGTTTGATGGCTCAATCAGCACAGGGACTTTGCATTTCCTAGACAGTGAGTGGAATGGGCAGGTATGCCATCCCCAGATAAATGATGATGCAGTATGCAATGCACTCCGGCCCCTCCTGCCTAGGTGATCACTCTTCTGCCCCGTGGCTACTGCTCTTGGAGATACACACTAAGGAAATGGAGACAAGAGACTTTCTACAAGCAAGTGGGACATGCTCTCAAGGAAGGATTCAGTGCTCTGTTTGGCATGAATGATGCATGCTTCACTTGCAGTTAAAAGTCACTTTCACACTTTCAATGTATTAATAAACGGGAAGGGTAATGATAAGAAATAAAAGATCCTTCTGAAAGTGCTGCTTATTTTTCAGGTTGGAAAAAAGTGATTAAAAATTGGGAGTTCATAAAGCTTAAGATGTATTCAATTTACAAGTGATATGGGTAAGGTGTTTTCATTATTTTCAAACCACCTTTCTTCATGGACATGTTGACACATAGATGGGACTATAAGTCAAATGCCCTGACTTCTCCATGTTCATACTGTTGTATCAGAACAGCGAGAAACAGACGTCCTGCAACACACACAATTAAGTAGCCAAATTAAGGAGTCTTCAATGGCAGTGACCCCATGGAGACCTAGGTCATTCAAATCAATGCGGCCCTGAACACAGTGTGGGCTGGTTTTTAAAGACAAAATTGCATACTGGCTGAGGAATGGGGAGGAGAAGCATAGCAGTAAAACAAAGCAGTGAAACAAACTTTTTTACAATGTTTATCTATAAGGTTAATTCAGGAAGAAACATTCTGGGAACACCTGAAACTTTGCAGAACTATCCAAGACCACAGCCTGGGATCTCAGTCTCAAGGCCAGGGTTAGGGAGTCTTTTTAGAAAAAGTAAGTTCTGCTAAAAGTCTCTTTGTTTTAGAGAAAGTAAGTCCTGCTAAAAATTATTCATGCTAAGAGCCTTTCTTTTCTATATTTCATTCCCTACTGGTTTTAATTAAATTTTAATCAAATAATTGATTTATTATTGTTGCTATCTTCTTGTATAGGTATATATTGACTTCTGATTACTATTAATTTATTAGTTTATCCTTTCTCGAACAAACCTTGTTATGAACACGGTCCTAATGTTAGACAAGATAATATTAGAGTAAGAGGACCAATTGCAGTAGACAACAGGGTAGTTAGCTATGGTGACCAATTAAACATCCTAATGCTGCACATAAGTCACCTTGTTGAAGGAAAAGTAAATCTAAGCCTTTTCTATTTTGTAAAACTATTTCCTCTATATAAATAAATTTGAAGCATAACATATACTAGAATATATAATAGAGGCTTATTCTGTTCTTTAAACCTGTTTTTTATTCTTTGTACAAACCTCCTACAACCTGCACAAACCTTCTGCAATTTATATAAACCCTTTTTACTACTATTCAGAAATAACTAGCTTTTATAACAACTTACTTTCTCCCTTTTTTTCAAAAGTATTACTATACCTCATACCTTTCATTATTAAAACTACACAATTCCTTTCTAATTAATCAGAACTCTTAATTTTTAAAGATCTTAATCTTCAGTGACAATCAAGTTAGCAATAAGCAATTTTCTTTTAAAATATGCTTCCTTTTCAAGGTGTCCTCCCCCTAAGTAGCCTGTCAGACACATGACTAATATTCACAGGTTACTACTCTACAGGGGTAGCTATGAGTACACATATATTTTTTATTTTAATTGATTTTGTTGTGTTTACATAGTTACAAGTGTTCCCTAAATATATCCCTTCCTCTCCTACAAATTCTCCTTGATACCCCCTTTACCATCTCAACCACCACCTTCCCCCCTTCTCTCCATGATTTACTATCCTGCCCTCTATCTCTGTTTTTATATATATATATACTTTCACTAATGTCTTTCCTTTCTCTGATCCCATCCTCTCATCCCCTTTCCCTCTGACCACTTTCCCTCTGGTCCCTTTGACCCCTTCTCTGCCTCTGTTCCGTTGCTCAGTTCACATTGTTCATTGGATTCCTCATATGAGTGAGGTCATATGATATTTTTCTTTCTCTGCCTGGCTTATTTCACTTAACATAATAGTTTCCAGGTCCATCCATGTTGTTGCAAAGGGTATGCTTTCCTTCTTTTTCATGCCCCATAGTATTCCATTGTGTATATGTACCACTGCTTTTTAATCCACTCATCCACTGATGGACACCTGGGCTGTTTCCAGATCTTGTCTATTGTAAACAATGCTGCAATAAACATGGGGGTGCATTTCTTTTTTTGAATCAGTGATTTGTTATTCTTATGATATATTCCTAAAAGTAGGATAGCTGGGTCAAAAGGCAGTTTAATTTTTAATATTTTGAGGAATCTCCATACTGTTTTTCACAGTGGCTGCACCAGTCTGTATTCCCACCAGCAGTGCAGGAGGGTTCCCTTTTCTCCACACCCTCTCCAGCACTTATTCTGTGTTGTTTTGTTGATGAGCGCCATTCTGACAGGTGTGAGGTGGTATCTCATTGTGGTTTTAATTTGCATTTCTCTAATGATTAGTGATGTTGAACATTTTTTTCATATGCCCATTGGCCATCTGTTTGTCCTCTCTGGAGAAGTGTCTATTCAGTTCTTTTGCCCATTTTTGATTGGATTGTTTACTTTCCTGGTGTTGAGTTTTACAAGTTCTTTATAGATTTTGGTTATTAACCCCTTATCAGACATATTGGCGAATATGTTCTCCCATTGTGTGGGTTGTCTTTTTGTTTTGTTCATGTTGTCTTTGGCTGCGCAAAAGCTTTTTAGTTTGATATAGTCATATTTGTTCATCCTGTCCTTTATTTCACTTGCCCATGGAGTTAAATCGACAAATATATTGCTGTGAGATGTGTCGGAGAGTTTACTGCCTATGTTTTCTTCCAAGATGATCATGGTTTCACGACTTACATTCAAGTCTTTTATCCATTTTGAGTTTATTTTTGTGAATGGTGTAAGTTGGTGGTCTAGTTTCATTTTTTTGCAGGTAGCTGTTCAAATTTCCCAACACCATTTGTTAAACAGACTGTCTTTACTCCATTGTATGCTCTTACCTCCTTTGTCAAATATCAATTGGCCATAAAGGTGTGGGTTTATTTCTGGGTTCTCTGTTCTGTTCCATTGATCTGTATGCCTGTTCTTATGCCAGTACTAGCTGTTTTTATTACAATGGCCTTGTAGTATAACTCGATATCAGGAAGTGTGATCCCCCCCCCCCCCCCGCTTTATTTTTCTTTTTCAGGATTGCTGAGGCTATTCTTGTTCTTTTTTGGTTTTATATAAATTTTTGGAAAATCTGTTCTATATATTTGAAGTATGACATTGGTATTTTAATAGAAATTGCATTGAATTTATAGTTTGCTTTGGGTAGTATAGACATTTTTATGATGTTTATTCACCCTATCCATGAACACAGTATATGCTTCCACTTGTTTGTATCTTTCTTGATTTCTCTTATCAATGTTTTATAATTTTCTGAGTACAGGTCTTTAAACTCCTTGGTTAAATTTACTCTAGGTACTTTAGTTTTTTCGTTGCAATAGTGAAGGGGATTGTTTCCTTAATTTTGCTTTCAGACAGTTCATTGTTGCTGTATAAAAATGCCACTGCTTTCTGAATATTGATTTTATATCCTGCCACCTTGCTGAACTCATTTATCAGTTCCAGTAGTTTTTTGATTGAGACTTTTAGGGTTTTCCATGTACAGTATCATGTCATCAGCAAATAATGAAAGTTTTACTTCTTCTTTTGCAATTTGGATATCTTTTCTTTCTTCTTCTTGTCTGATATCTGTGGCTAGGATTCCAGAACTATGTTGAATAAGAGTGGTGAAAGGGGGCACCCCTGCCTTGTTCCTGATCTTAAGGAAATTGTTTTTAATTTTTACCCATTGAGTATGACGTTGGCTGTGGGTTTGTCATAGATGGCCTTTATCATGTTGAGGTATGTTCCCTGTATTCTCCCTTTGCTGAAAGTTTTTATCACAAATGGGTGCTGGATTTTATCAAATACTTTTTCTGCATCTATTGATATTATCATGTGGTTTTTATCCTTCCTTTTGTTTATAATGAATCATTGATTGATTTGCAAATATTGTACCAGCCTTGCCTCCCCAGAATAAATCCCACTTGATCATGATGTATGATTTTTTTCATGTATTGCTGTATTCAATTTGCTAGTAGTTTGTTGAGAGTTTAGCATCTTAAGTTCATCAGGGATATTTGCCTAGTTTTCTTTCTTTGTAGAGTGTTTGCATGGTTTTGGAATGAGGATTATGTTTGCCTCATAAAATAAGTTTCAAAGTTTTCCTTCCTCTTGAATTTTTTGTAATAGCTTGAGAAGGATAGGAGTTCTTTGAATATTTGGTAAAATTCACCTGTGAAGCCATCAAGCCCAAGACTTTTTTTTTTGGGGGGGGGGGAGTTTTTTGATAACTGTTTCAATCTCTTTTGTTGTGTAATTGGTCTGTTTAAGTTTTCTCATTCTTCCAGATTGATTTTTGAATGATTACATTTTTCAAGGAATTTATCCATTTCATCTAGTTTGTCCCATTTTGGGGCATACAGTTCTTCATAGTATTTTCTTACAATCCTTTGACTTTCTGCTGTGTCTGTTGTTACTTCTCCACTCTCATTTCTAATTTTATTTGAACCCATTCTCTTTTTTTTCTTAGTGAGTCTGGTTAAAGGTTCATCAATTTTGTTTACCTTTTCAAAGAACCAGCTGTTGGTTTCGTTGATCTGTATTTTTTTTTTTTTTTTTTTTGCCTCTCTGTCATTTATTTCCACTCTGATTGTATTATTTCCTTCCTTCTACTTCCTCTGGGCTTTACTTGCTGTTCTTTTTCTAGTTCTTTTAGGTGCAGGGTTGTTAATTTGAGCTTTTCCTTGCTTCTTAATGTATGCCTGTAATGCTATGAACTTCCCTCTTGGAACTGCTTTTGCTGTGTCCAATAAATTTTGAGTTGTTTTATGTTCATTTTCATTTGTTTCAAGTTTTTGATTTCTTCCTTGATCTCATTGTTAACCCATTCATTATTTAATAACATGCTATTTAGTCTCCAAGTGTCTGAATGTTTTTCAGTTTTTCTATTGTAGTTGATTTCTAGTTTCAGGCCATTGTGATCAGAAAAGGTGCTTGATATGATTTCATTCTTCATAAATTTATTAAGACTTGTTTTGTGTCCTAACATGTGGTCTATATTAGAGAATGTATCATGAGCACTTGAAAAGAATGTATATTCTGCTGCTTTGGGGTGAAAGGTTCTGAAGATATCTATTAAATCCAGTTCATCTAGTGTGATATTTAAGGCTGCTGTTTCTTTGTAAAATTAACAAATTTTACTGTCTGTAGGTTCTATCCATCAATGTTAGTGGAGTATTAAAATACCCTACTATTATAGTATTGCTGTTGATCTCACCCTTTTTGTCCATCAAAATCTGTTTTATATATTTAGGTGCTCCTATATTAGGTGCATATATATTTATAATAGTTATATCTTTGTGTTTTAATGCTCCTTTTATCATTACGTAGTGACCTACTTTATCTCTTACTATAGCCTTTGTTTTGAAGTTTATTTTGTCAGATATTACTATTGCTACCCCAGCTTTTTTTTCCTTCCTGTTTGCATGAAATATTTTTTTCCATCCCTTTACTCTCAGTCTATGTGTATCTTTTGTTCTGGGGTGTGTCTCTTGTAGACAACATATGTATGGGTCCTGTTTTCTTATCCATGCAGCTACCCTATGTCTTTTGATTGGAGCATTTAATCCATTTACATTTAAGGTTATTATTGATATGTAGTTGTTTATTGCCATTTTATTCTTTTAATCTACATTCCTCTTTTACTAGATTTCTTTTTTCCTTTGCTTTTTATAGCAAGCCCCTTAACTTTTCCTGCAGTACTGGTTTGGTTGTAACGAATTCCTTCAGTTTTTTGTTTGTTTGTTTTTGTCTGGGAAGCTTTTTATTTCTCCTTCAATTTTAAACAATAATCTTGCTGGATAAAGAAGTTTTGGTTGTAGGCTCTTGTTTTGCATTAGCTTGAATATTTCTTGCCATTCCCTTCTAGTCTCAAGTGTTTCTGTTGAAAAGTCTGATGTCATCCTAATTGGGGGTTCCTCTGTAGGCAATTGACTTTTTTTCTCTTGCCGCTTTTAATATTTTTTCTTTATCTGTTAACTTTGGTATTTTAATTATGATGTGTCTTGGTGTAGGCCTCCTTGGGTTTCTCTTTACCGGGACTCTCTGTGCTTCTTGAACTTGTGTAACTTTTTCCTTCATCAGTTTAGGAAAATTTTCAGCTATGTCTTTTTCAAACAGGTTCTCTATCCCTTGTTCTTTCTCTTTTCCTTCAGGAACCCCTATGATGTGTATGTTATTTCTCTTCATATTGTCACAGAGTTCTCTTATAGTTTCCTCAGACTTTTTGAGCCTCTTTTTGTTTTGCTGCTGTGTTTCTGTGTTTTTATTTATCTTGTCCTCTAATTTGCTGATTTGATACTCTGTTTCATCCAGCCTGCTGTTGATTCCTTCTAATGTAGTCTTCATTTCTGATATTGTAGTTGTTATTTCTAATTGATTCTTTTCTATGATTTCAGTGTCCTTTTTGATGCTTGCAATTTCTTTATTTAGGTGCTCATTAAGTCCATCCACTGTAGCTCTAAGATCATTAAGCATCCTAACAATCATTATTTTAAACTCTGCATCTGGTAATTTGGTTACTTCCATCTCATTCAGTTTTTTTGGGGGGATTTCTCTTGTTGATTCATATGGATTACATTTCTCTGTCTTCCCACTTTTTCTGTGTGCTGTTTGCAAGCATGTTGGGATTGTGCAGCTGAGGTTGGTATAGGGAATACGGCCCCTCCTCCACGGCTTTATCCATCAGCCTCTGTTCATTGCTCAGATTTTAATTCTCCTTAACAAGTTCAGCCGTTTAAAAGTCTTAATTTCCCTGCTGTTTGTTTGCTGTGCCCAGCAGGAATCTTCTGTGTTTAGGACAGGGGTAGTGGACGTATCTTGCTTTTTAGCCTCAGCTGAAACTGTCCAGGAATGCGGTGGGTGTGACCTCTGAGAACCAGAAGTTGTGGTCTGTCCAGTTACTCTCTGGGGGCGGGGCACATTCTCCATGTCAGAAGGGGGAGGTGTAGCTCAGGTCTCCCCAGAAACCTGAGTCATTGCCCTTCCCCTTTACTTCCTCCTTTCTGAATGGCCTTTAGTGCTGATTGGAGCTGAAGAGCTTTTTGGAGGTGGGTCAATTGGCTTTATGCTTGGGTTGTGCTGGACAGAGGGAGCGACCCTCCCCCCAGCTGTGACTGCCTCGGCACTGGAAAATGACAGCTCAAGTATTCTTCTACCTGTCACCGTTTGTGTCTCTGTGCCTTGATCTCCCCACTCTCCTGACACAATACCAGTCCTCTCAGCCCTCCTTGCCCCTGTAGACCCAGGCAAGTGGCTGTGAGGGAGATTTTCTGTGCTGGCCCTTTAAGGCTGCAACTTCTTTGCCAGCCATTGTCCACAGACAGAAATCCTGCTCTTTTCCCCACTCAGTGCTGTCAGGCTGTCTCCTGCAGTCTCTGGGTTTCTAGGCTGGGGCTCCGGTCCTGGGACTGAGGACCCTCACCTCTCAGGGTCTCTCTCTGCTCAATGATAATCCTTCTGGATCATCAGTTTCCCCTCACTCCTGGAAGCAAGGGAGCCCCCAACATGTCCCAACACTTCTACCAGGCTTGGTGTGGTTTCCTTTGTGCTCCTTGGTTTTCTAGTCCTGTTTCTTTTAGTCCAAAGTTGGTTTTTCATGATGATTGTTCTTAAATTAATTTGTAATCAGTTTGGTCCCAGGAGGTGGCAGTTTGTATGTCTGCCTACTCCGCTGCCATCTTGGAATCAAGCAATACACATATACTTTTCACTTACCTTGTAGGTCCTCTCTTAACAAAGAGACTTATACCCCTCTTCTGCATCACCTACAGCGGCATATGCATCAAACCTTAAGATGATTCGTCTGGCCTTCTCCCGATCCGAGCTCCACCCCCTTTCTAAAGTTCAATTGTAAGGAGTCCTACAGCAAGGTTCCTCAGGCTTCTGACATATGTAGACCAGCCAGCTTCTGGTTTGTGGCTGGAGCAGGGCATGTTGTCGTTCTTAGTGTCAACTTACAGGGCTTGGTGGGATCTTTCTGCACCATCTATGAGGGAGTCTCCAAGGGTGCCCTGCCTAATAAAATTTTATACGAGGTGAATCCTGCTCAGTAGGGTGTGCATTTAGCTTTCAGTAGAACTAGGGTGAGTAGTTGGTCCAGTTTTCACCTGTATCTAAAATGAACTTAGTTAGGACTCCTTTCAGAGTTTGATTCATTCTTTCGACCTGTCCCAAACTCTGAGGCCTGTAAATACAATGTATAATTTCTAATTAATATTGAATGCCTTTCTTACTAGCTGTGAGACCTTAGATACAAATCTCATTATTAGACCAAATATTAACGGCAAGCTAAACCTGGGAATAATTTCATATAGTAATTTCTTTTCTTTTTTTTTTTCATTTTTCTGAAGCTGGAAACAGGGAGAGACAGTCAGACAGACTCCCGCATGCGCCCGACCGGGATCCACCCGGCACGCCCACCAGGGGCGACGCTCTGCCCACCAGGGGGCGATGCTCTGCCCATCCTGGGTGTCGCCATGTTGCGACCAGAGCCACTCTAGCGCCTGAGGCAGAGGCCACAGAGCCATCCCCAGAGCCCGGGCCATCTTTGCTCCAATGGAGCCTTGGCTGCGGGAGGGGAAGAGAGAGACAGAGAGGAAAGCGCGGCGGAGGGGTGGAGAAGCAAATGGGCGCTTCTCCTGTGTGCCCTGGCCGGGAATCGAACCCGGGTCCTCCGCATGCTAGGCCGACGCTCTACCGCTGAGCCAACTGGCCAGGGCAGTAATTTTTTAACAACTGTTACTGCAGTCTCATTTCTAGTAGGAAAAGTTTCTACCCATCCAGAAAAGGTGTCAATAAAAACTAATAGGTACTTATATCCCTGTGATGGCAGGTTTACTTCAGAAAAATCTATCTCCTAATGTTCTCCTGGGAAATCTCCTCTTTCCTTATTTCTTTTTACAACTTATCTGGCAGTTCTAACTATCCTCCCTTAATTTTAGACATTCCTTTCTTGTTAGCAAAATCTTCTAGTCGGTTATAAAAAGGAGCCTCTGGCAACAAAGGTTCCAATAAAGTCACTAAAATTTCTAAGGGCCCTACTGGTTTTAGAGCTACTTCTTGAACAGCTGTCCAATTTCCTCTTGCCTTTAGTGAGTTTCCTTTCTGGTGCCCTGGGCAATGAATAAGGGCTACAGTGTCTGGTAACCAAATGGCTTCTAGTAAGGCTAACATTTCTTCTTTGTTTTAATGTCTCTCTTTTTAGATTGCTGCATGAACATGAGCAGTAGCAAAAGCATACCTACTGTCAGTATAAATGTTGACCTTCTTTTCTTTGGCTCACCTTAATGCACCTTAACGCCTGGTTGAGTGTGACAAGTTCTAGCTGCTGAGCCAAGGTCCCATGGGGCAAGGCTTGGGTTCAGATGAGCTTATCAAGAGTCACTACAGCTGCTCCCGCATGTCAAACCCCATCCAAGACAAAACTGCTACCATCTGTGAATAGCTGTTCTTCTACACCAGCTAGGGGTTTATCAGTGAGGTCCAGCCTTGCAGTTTGAACAAAGTCTAGTATCTCAGAGCTGTCATGCAAGGGGATGCTTGGATCCTCTTTAGGCATCGGGCTTGCTGGGTTGATAGCCTGCATC
Source organism: Saccopteryx leptura (assembly GCF_036850995.1). Classification (NCBI taxonomy): domain Eukaryota; kingdom Metazoa; phylum Chordata; class Mammalia; order Chiroptera; family Emballonuridae; genus Saccopteryx; species Saccopteryx leptura. The sequence goes on from NC_089504.1 coordinate 201,188,966, forward strand.
TAGACAAACTTAATGCGAGGCTGATCTATGAACAGAGTCTGATACTGTGTGATCCCAGCATTAGACATCTACCTTTCTGGAGTTCCTGTAAGCAAAGGAACTTGACTGTATGTGGGGCTGTCAGGAACAGTTCTTGCCCTATAGTCAATTTATCTGCCTCCTTCACTAGTATGGCAGTGGCTGCTATGGCTCTGAGCCAGTTTAAAAGCTTCTTTTTCCTTATCTGTCCAAATTAACTCGTGAGTTCCTGCTGTATAGAAGGATAAAGGCTTGGCTATCTCTGCAAATTTAGGGATCTACAACCTGTAGTATCCAATTGCTCTGAGAAATTCTCAAACTTGTCTCTTGCTAAAGGGGGTTGGTATCCAAAGAATTGCCTCTATATGACTGGAGGAGAGAGTACGCTTTCCCCGCCTCAGTGTGGTAGCCTAGATAGGTCACTTTGAAGGTGCAGAGTTGTGCCTTTTAAGCTGACACTCACGACCCCAGAGTTTGCAGTGTTTGTAAAAGATCTTCAGTGGCTGTCCAGCAGCTTACCTCCGTTTCCGCAGCTAGAAACAAATCATCTATGTACGGCAGCAGTGTGCATTCCGGATGTTCCTGGTGGAAGGTGAGCAGGTCCTGATGTAATGCCTCATCAAAGAGGGTTGGTGAATTCCTGAAGCCTTGTGGTAATCTTGTCCAGGTTATTTGTCCTGAAATGCTTGCTTCTGGGTCATTTCACTCGAAGGCAAAATGGACTGACTTACAGGGGCCAGGGGAATACTGAAGAAAGCATATTTCAAATCTAAGACTGTGTAAAGTTTCAAGTCCGGTGACAACAGGCTCAAGAGAGTGTAGGGGTTAGGCACAGTGGGGTGTATTGTCTCAACCTGCTTATTTACTTCCTGTAAGTCCTGGACTGGATGATAGTCTTTGGTGCCTGGCTCTGGACAGGCAGTAGAGGAGTATTCCATTGGGATTGACAAGGATCAAGAATTCTAGCTTCTAATAGTCTCTTAATGTGAGTACTTGCTCCCCTGAGAGCAGCCCTAGGAGGGCAGTGAGAACAGAGTGAGAAGCTCTAGTGCCAGTGAGGAAGTCTACTTGTAATGTTACCTTGGAATGAATCCTGGGGGCTAGCGGGTATGGATCCCTGGCTCCATTAGTCCTCCTTTAGATTGAGGACTCTTGGGGTCTGTTGTGACTTTCCTTTTATTTTTTTATTTTTTATTTTTTTTCATTTATTCTGAAGCTGGAAACAGGGAGAGACAGTCAGACAGACTCCCGCATGCGCCCGACCGGGATCCACCCGGCACGCCCACCATGGGGCGACGCTCTGCCCACAAGGGGGCGATGCTCTGCCCATCCTGGGCGTCACCATGTTGCGACCAGAGCCACTCTAGCGCCTGGGGCAGAGGCCAAGGAGCCATCCCCAGCGCCCGGGCCATCTTTGCTCCAATGGAGCCTTGGCTGCAGGAGGGGAAGAGAGAGACAGAGAGGAAAGCGCAGCGGAGGGGTGGAGAAGCAAATGGGCGCTTCTCCTGTGTGCCCTGGCCGGGAATCGAACCCGGGTCCTCCGCACGCTAGGCCGACGCTCTACCGCTGAGCCAACCGGCCAGGGCTCCTTTTATTTTTTGACAGTCTTTCTTCTAATGTCCTTCTTCTTTACAATAAGCACACTGATTTTTTCTTAACTCAGGCTTTCCTCCTTTTCGGTTCCCTTTCTTTTTATTCTGATGTTCTAAAACAGCTACAACTACCTTAGTCATCTTCTTAATCTGTTTCTCCTCAAGGGTGTCTCTATAATTATAAACTTTCTGAGCTACTTCTAACAATTGGAAAATTACCATCCCTGGGAAGCCTTCTAATTTTTGTAGCTTCTGCCTAATATTTGGAGCTGACTGGGACACAAAAGCTAAGTTAAATGTCCTAGCATTTTCTGGTGCCTCTGTAAGTTTCCCGCAGTCTAAGAAAGCTGAGGGAGTTTCCTGGGGGCCCTGGATAAACTCTGACATCTTAAACAAATTCATGGATTTCTTAGCAGCTCCCCTGATCCTGGCTAACAGAAACCAGTGAAAAGTGTTCAGAGTTTCCCAACCAGCTGTGGTGTTGGGGTTCTATTTAGGCCGGACAATAGGGACCACCTTCTCAAAGTGGTCTTGATTGTCCTTATCAGAGTCGTTTCTCCCTAGAATGACAGCTTTTCTTGCCCCCTAGTCCATCTTGATAATGGCTCTGGGCTTTCTGAGGTGGGTAGAGCCGATGAAGGAGAAAGATATGGAAGTTGCAATTCTGAATCTTCCTGAACAGCTTGTAAAACAGGGACCTTCTTTTCTGATTTTTGGGGCTGTTGCTAGCAAAACATGATGACTATCTCTGACAGCACAGCCTGTCAGCCAGGGAGGGGTATTTAATAGAGCCCTCCACTGATCTATAGATGGGAACTGGTCTGAGTGACCCTGGTGCTTAGCCACTACGTTCCATACAGCTCTGACATCACTAGGCTCTAATGAGCCCTGTTGTGGCCACCCTACCCCAAGGGAGGGGCACTCTAATTCACAAAGAGTTTGAAGTCTCCCCCAGCTTAGTTTTATACCATAATCATCAGAAAATCTAATTTTGAAATTTGTAAGCATACAATCAAGAGGACTTTAACTCTTACTTTGCCCTTCCCCCATTGTTACAAACAATATGAGTACAAATGAACTTCCCAAGATCATGAAAGGGATTACAAACCAAGGTTTGCGCCAGTTTTCTAAAATGTCCCCATTGGGTCATACCCTGGAGAACTAAAGGACAGAGAGGTGTCAGACAAAGTTTGACATACAAGGTTATTTTTGTATATTGTATAAGAGTGTTGTATATATATCTTTTCCATGTAATTGTTTGATTTTCCCAGACTATCTTTACCCTGTTGAATAGACTATCTTTACCCTATTGTATACTCTTGCCTTTTGGTTTTCCTCAGAACGAGTGGTCTCTTTGCTGAATTCACCATCTAGCACCAAATACCATCTGTGTAGGATAAAGCTGATAATGATATTCTGCCCCTCTACACATTTGTATTTGTGACCCTGGTTTGAGTAGCTTTGAATCAGTCATTTTCTTGTATCTGTCAGCAGAGGAGGGGACAGCTGCATGAAGGGCTCCTGGAGATCAGAGAACTCTTGCTCTTGGGACTCAGGCACAACATTATTGTGACTGTGGACTATGCTCTGGGGGCTGGCCTGAGAAATGCCGGCTCCACTGGGCTTGGCTTCTCTTTCTAGGGGTAGAATCGGGAAGCTTAGCATCGACATGGTCATAACATTAGAGTACTGTGTGTGTTTCATTACACCCACTTGTCTCATATGCTGAGTGCAGCTCCACAAGGTAGAGACTCTCCTTACTACTGCACCCTTGGCAGTTACAACAGTGCATGGCACAGAACTGGTTAACATGCACGGAGCAAGCGAATGCATGGTGGCAGCACTTCTTTCTTCCGTGAAGCCTCGTCTTTCCAGGACCAGGCCTCCATCACCTCGCACCTGGAAAACTTCAACTGCCTTCCAACAGAACTGGAACCCAGGCCTCGGTACATTAAATCTCCACTCAAATCACACCGCCACTTAAAACCCTGAAGAAGGTTTCTCATCTTCTTACAATACAATCCAGCTTTTTTTTTCATGAGGCCCCACCCAATCCCTCCTGCCGTGGCAGGCTCATTGAACTCGTCTGCATGCCTGCCACTGTCCTGCACGCCCCTCCTTCCCGTCGCCCAGAGGACTGGGTGACACACTCCTCACTCATCTCTCAGGTCTCAGCTGGGTCTTCCCTGTGCTCTCACTCTGCCTCCTCTCCTCACTGTGCTTCCTGTGCAGCTCTACCTCATTCTTTGAAGAATTACTCTGTCATGTGAGTCTTGTTATAATTCCTGGGAATTTCCACACCTGCTAGATGATCCCTCCAGTATCTTGGCCTGCAAATTCCTTCACTTTCAATTACCATTCTATCTCAGTTGTACCCAGTCCTTTGGTTATACCCTGATCTTGCCATCACCAACAACTCAATCACCTCCAAAATTTCATCTTCAAACCTATTCTCCAACAACCTCACCTGATCATTCCAGCTAACTCACTCCAGTATTCTCATTCCACTAGTTATTCTACTCCCCTAGCCCCTACACCTCATACATTGCCCATCTTTCTACCTCACTCCCATTCTGTTCTCCCTTCTCTCCACACATCTTAGATTTCATGGCCCATCATTCTAATCAGCAACTCCCTCACTTCCTTCTCACTTGGTTAAATCCTAAATGTGGATATTCAGCTCTTTCCTACTCTGTGCCTGTTTCCAGGCCGATATATGGGACTGGAGAAAAATACACAACTGTACTAACAGGTCACACTCTAAATTTATGACCACTAACCCCAAGTGCACCCTTGGTACTACCAAGTCTCCCCGTGTTTCCCCAGTCCATTCACTTCCACACTCTCTTACACTACCACAATACACCACAAAAGAGCTATGCAGACTTAGTGTCTATAATTTCTCTCTGCCCTTTATTCTCTTTGGAATGCCCTTCAGTCAGGCTTTTGTCGACCCCATGCCACTGAAATGGCTACACCTTCCTAAATCCCAAGATCAGTTCTCAGTCTTCCTCACATTCAACACAGACAGCTTCTAAGACAACATTCTCTCCTGGTTCTTTTTCTGCATTATAGGAGTGTCCTCCACTGATCCCTCCTCTTTTCTTTCACTTTTACCTACTAGAGCTGAGCTGTCCAGTATTATAGCTATGAGCAATATAAAAACATAGTTTGTTGTTTGTTTGTTTTTTTCTGAAGTGAGTAACGGGAAGGCAGACTCCCGCATGTGCCTGTCCGGAATCCACCTGGCATGCCCACTAGGAACAATGCTCTACCCATCTGGGGCCATTGCTTCATTGCAACCGGAGCCATTCTAGTGCCTGAGGCAGAGGCCATGGAACCATCCTCAGTGCCCAGGCCAACTTTGCTCCAATGGAGCCTGGGCTGCAGGAGGGGAAGAGAGAGACAGAGAGAAAGGAGAGGGGGAGGGATGGAGAAGCAGATGGGTGCTTCTCCTGTGTGCCCTGCCCAGGAATCAAACCTGGGACATCTATACACCCACTATCTGCACATGCCGACCAGGAGATTGGGGGAAAAGGCTGCCCCGCTTGTCTTTCTTTGTCTAGGTTTGGCGCGAGTGTTAGCTTGTATTGCCCGGGTTGCCACAGGAACAGTTTTTCCTCGGCCTGGATCTCTGTGCCACAGCCTGGTTCAGCCGTTTGTGCCGTGGCCTGGATCTATTCACCCCCTTTGCCTGCCTCAGTTTCTATATTCTCAGTTCCCAGTGAAAGCCGCCCTGTTTAGGTTAGTGAGGAAGGCGGAGCATTTCTTACTCCCTATTTCCTTCGGGGTTTGATTATATATTTAGCCAATTTTTCGCTCGACCATACCTTCGGGTGTATTGCGAAACATCTGGAGGCTCCATGGATAGGTTTTTCTGTTTCTGGTTGAAGATCTTGTTGAGTTTTGGGGGAGATTTATTGGTATCGCTTCCTACTGCGCCATTACTCTGACGTCATTTCTCTTTTTAGGGTTTAACAGTGGGACTTGGAATTGACAGTCAATGGGCAGACAGAATCTTTCGAGGGTCATAAAATTTTTCTAAGTTTGCATTGGGGGGATATGTGCACATCTCTGGAAATTTGCTAAAAATCATTTAATTGTACACTTAAAACAGGTGAATTTTAAGATAGGTAAATTATATCTCAATAAAAGCTAATTTAAAAATCAGGGAACTATTATTGTTCCCATATAATGGTGGTATCTGTCTATGGACAGCCAAATCCAGGGTCGTTAGAAATTTTTTTTTTTATCGTCATTAGAGACCCAGACTCAGTCCATCTTCAGTCATCCAACATGTGTCCTTGCCTTTATGGTTGTAACCTGACTTCCTTCCAGGCTAGAAGAGGAAGAACAGAAAGTGCAAAAGGCCTGCTAAGCCAGACTCCTTTAAGGATCTTTTAGGGAAGCCTCTCCTAATAACTCTCTTATACTTCACTGGCTACAACAGTGTCACCATTCTCAACCTCAATCAAGTCTGGGAAATATAGGAATACTACTACCTGCAGTCAACTTAGTGTCCTGTTCATAAGGAAGAAAGGAAGAGAGGGATGGAGTAGAGCAGCCAGCGATCTCCGCAGTGGAGTGAAACAGAACCAGCAGTGCTTACATAACAGAGTAGTACTCATGTACACAGGGATCAGAGGACCTAGAGTATGCTTATTATCAACAGTTTATCAGAATGAAAACTAAAACAATCAAATTTCTCAATGAACATATAAGGGTTCCAGAGAAACTGTTACTCTGTTAAGAAACACTAAACTGGCCCAGGCCGGATGGCTCAGTGGTAGAGCGTCAGCCCAGTGCATGGAAGTCCTGGGTTTGATTCCTGGTCAGGGCACACAGGAGAAGCAACCATCTACTTCTCCACCCTCCTCCTCTCCTTCCTCTCTCTCTCTTCCCCTCCTGCAGCCAAGGCTCCAGTGGAGCAAAGTTGGCCTGGGTGCTGAGGATGGCTCCATGGCCTCCACCTCAGGTGCTAGAATGGCTCCGGCCGCAATCGAGCAATGTCCCAGATGGGCAGAGCATCACCCTGTGGTGGGCATGCCGGGTGGATCTGGTTGGGCGGATGTGGGAGTCTATCTGACTGCCTCCCTGTTCTAACTTTGGAAAAATACAAAAAAAAAAAAAAAAAAAAAAAAAAAAACCAACAAAACCCACAAACAAACAAAAACACTAAACTGAACAAATGTTCGCTGCTGTTCACATTTTTTTTTTTCTAAGACAGAAACTGTAGAACTGAGCCATTGTGTATAGTAGAAAGGGTCCTTGAGTTTGGAAACATCTGGATTCAAACTTGGCCTCACTCTTTAGTAACGATGCTTTGGACAAAATCCTTAACTTATCCAGGACTCAATTTCTTCACCTGTACAAGGACAATAATAACACTTGCTTCAAAGGGTTATTTGGGGGGACTTACTAAGAAAGCAGGCATGGAGCACTAATTGTACAGGACTCCCACCTTCATCAGTCACACTGAAGACTGGCACACGATGCCCAGACACCCAACAAAGAAGAAGTCCTATTATTTTTTTCTTGTCAAAATTAAACAGCTATCTCAGAGTTCTCAAGCAATTGTTTCCCCCACTGCTCAGGCTGAGACTTTTTCTCAAGAGAACTCTTAATTATTTATCATCTATTCAATACACACACAAATGAATTACAATGTGGGCTGGGGGTGGGAGAGGAGAGGCAAACAAAACAAAACAAAAGAATACACACTGATGATCAAAGATGACCTGTGGAGAACAAAACTCTAAAAACACTTTTATTTTTGCAGCCAGTGTTGTAACCTTCCAAATGGCTAGTTGTTCTTTTACAGGACCAGAGAGAGCATTTAGGAAAACACACCAACCAAATGTATATACCTGGCACATTTAAAAACTGTAGGGGCTGTGTGAAAGTGCTTGTGAAAATAGGTGCACAGGTGGGTCTGCTGGCACAGACCCCATTACTTGCCCATTATTCATAAATCAGTTTGATGAGGCCACCATGGGACCTCCTCCAGCACTTTCTCCCTGAAGCAGCTTAAAATAGGAGACTCTTTAAACTGGCTGATTGGGACTGGTTTGCAACTTTAGCAGCTGTTCAAGTCTCAGACACTGACTGAGTAAAATATGTATTTCTGTAAAAACACTATGAATCTCAAAGGAAAAGAATGAACCCAAATCAAATTGTGAAATGTGTCAGCTGAAAGCCAGAATAAATATTTAGTGTATGTCTTCATTCTCTATAAAATACCAAAACTGTATTAATAATGATGATAGGAAACACTGTTTTATAACAAATAGACAACTTACAGAAAATAAACGGCCTTTCCTGTGCTTAAGAGATAAGAGCAGGCTGGCAAAACTGATACATACAATGAATGATTCAGTCATTTTTTCCAGTTTCTTTGTAACAGTGATTTAATTTTTTTCCTATCCCATGTCCCATCTGGCTGATCTATTATAGTGCCTACCTGTTCATTTTTCTTCTCCCTGCAAAAGGGTTTGAGAAAGATGGTGTGTGACTCCTTTCCTGGGGGACTCAAAAGCTGCTTGTCCTGAGAGGTCCTGGATAGAGTGGCTCTCTGTCTTCAGTGAACGGCAGCTCAGCCTGCCAACACTGAACAGCTGCGGGGACTTCTACAGCTGTGGCTGCCACTGATCCCCAGATCACTCCCATCCATTGCAGAGAGACTGAGAAATCTTATCTGTCCTTCCATGCCCTCCACAGCTAATGGTAGTTCATTTCAACTTATGAGTTTGTGCAAAATCTCTTATCCTGTGAGCTGCCACCTTTACACTCAACTCAGAAGTAAAAGCAAAATTAACACAGAAACCTTATTTTCTATTTTCTTGACAGTCACCCTATATTATAATTACTATGTTGCTGCCTTTCCTCTTCACACCCACCAAAATACATGGACACAGGAAACGTCCTGTCATCCTTAAAGCACAGACCAAAGAAAGGCCCTACCAAACAGCTTCACTCACAGCTGCAAGCAGAGCTCATGCAGCAGAGCCGGCTGATCTGCTTATTAAAATGACGTGCCCAATGAGTGCCTTCTCTGCTGTCCCATTCTGTGGTGGCTATTCCGCATCCCAAAACATATATTTTGGGATGTTGGAATCATTTCATATTTATATGCACGTATTCTAAACATGGTTTTTTGTTTGTTTGTTTTTTACTGTGAGTATGATTAGGCTGATATAGTTGATATTTACAAGTGAGAGTAGTGATGAGGGAAAGAGACAGGAAAGCTGAGCAACGTCTGGGCTCATCACAAGCACTCACTAAACATCCAGGTGTGTGAGTGTGGGTGTGAGGGCTGGGGGCTCTGCACACAGACCACAGGCTCAGAGATCACAACCTCTGTCCAAGAAGAAAGACACACTTAAGATGACTATTTACAGATGTGACAAGGGTTACAGAGAATGCTCTGAGGGTACTGGCCTGCAAGGTCAAGGAAGGCCTGTGCACTGGGTCTAGGAGGTCTTTGGAAGGTTTCTAATTAAACTATTCATTAAAGCACTTCTAGCAGTTTCCATTCTCATTGTGTGCAGGGGTGGCACAGCTCTGGTGATTTTCATTTCCAAGGTTATCCCAAATCTCTGGATTCTCTGTCCAATGCTGCACTCCGAACACTAGGGGTCAGCAGCCTTCCAAAAGTCGTAAGTCCAGCTAAGAGCCTTAGTTCTGGGGTGCTGCTTGGAGCAGGTAGGGGCTGACCCTCACAATAGGGAGAATCTAACAGACACTGTGGATGCTTCCCCAACTCCTCCCATTCTTTTAGTACAACCTTAACTTTTCTTTAGGTACCCTAGCTGCTCTTGCAAAGTCCAGCTGCTAGGGGGAAGTTGATCTGGGGATGGGATTTGTGGCTCAGCCTAAATTAGTCTGCATTCTCCTACCCCCTGGTTTCATGTATTGGTTCAGAGATAAACACATGATCCTATTTGGATGAATAGATATTGAGAATAAACTTGCTGAGGATGACTTGGAAAGTAGTCACCCCCTCCTCCAAAGCCCTAGAGATACAAAGTCATCTGGCAACCAACAGATGTGGAAGGACAGCTACAAAGTGAAGGTGACTGCAGAATTAAACAAAAATACACAACCAAACAAAAATACCCAGCAGAATGGTGAAAGCGGACCTATGAAAAGCAACAACCTGGGGGGAGAACAGAGATTCAGCTTTTGCTCCTGACCTCTCCCATTTGCTCGGCTCAGCTTTAACATCCTGGCATTTCCTATAGCTCATTGTATGGTTTTACCTACAGTCCCTTAGTTCGGTAAGGAACCAACGAGACGGTCAAGGCAGCCCGCATACAACTCCAGGGACCAGGAAAAACTGACTCCACCTCTCCATTTTCCTTAGGCTATTACACAAAAAGAAACATTGAAGGGACCCTTGCAACTTTTCATATATTTTATAAAAGAGAAGCTATGGTGATAAAGGCTATGAATTTTAGAGTCTATCAGAGCAAGTTCAAATCTCAACAACTTCCTCTACTAGTTACAGGATTTTGTCTTTGAGCTTCTACGGAAAATGAGAATGAATAAAGCCTGCTTTTCACAGTTGCTCTGAAGTCTAAGTGTAATGACATATGTAATGAGTTTGCCATTCAAAAAAATTGCTATTAGGATTATTATTTCAGTATTTTTTAGGAGAAAAGAGCACTGAGAAAGAAAAGCAGTCAGCTCCCTAAACACTCTTCCCAATGTATATATCTGTTTCTACCCCATGACAAGATTCCCTAAGTGTGTGCTGCTGAGAGCAGGTCACAAAAACTTTGAAATCATGCCCCTCATGTAGTCTTTATCTATGTCAGGTTGCTCCAACCTTCAAATGGAAGTTGCAAGCTTCTGAAAGGAATTGCAGGTTTGGAGCTAGTAATCCAGTAATGATGTAGTTTTATAGGTAGGTCCTATCTGTGGTGATGTAGTGTGCAAAAGAGTCACTAAAAAAGTGTAGGTTATTGTCATTTTTGAATGTATATATGTGTGTATACATACATGGAATCCTAAACATTTCTATTATTCACGCAAAGGCAGGTACCAGGTACTTAGATGAACAGTTTAGGACCCATATTTGCACATCTGTTCCAGGATTCCTGTCCTGGGCAAGGGATACATAAAAGTATTCTAGAGTGAAGGCTGGACAGGAGGCAATCTTTCTCTGTCACTTGATTATCTCTTGTACATTCTTCCTGTGGCAGACTTTACTCCCCCACCCCTGCCATATCTGTTCTCTCCCTCTTCTTTATTGCTGGACTACCCAGCCACCCCCAGAGCCTAGAATAAAACTACATTTTCCAGGCTGCCCTGCAACTGAATGTGTATGGTTACAACTATGGGACTGCATTCTAGTTAACTGGCTCCAAGTAAAGATTCCATGGGTGATTTCTAGACAATGTCCTTAAAGGAAAGGCGGTATGTCTGCCCATCCTTAATCCTGCTGGCTGGAATACAATGTGGTAGTAGGTGTTTAAGCAGCCAGCCTGGACCATGAGGCAGAAGGCCATGTATCAAGGATGATGGGGCAGCAAAACAGAAAAAAATCTTCGTTTTGAAACTGCCTTATATGCCTGAACTCCACACTTCTTTCCTTTCCTTTCCTTCTTTCTTTTTTGAGGGGAGTTGGTGGAAGAAAGAGAGATGAGAAGCATCAACTCATAGTTGTGTCACTTTTTTTTTTTTAACGTTATTATTATTTTTATTAAAGATTTGCCTGCGAGCCAGATGCAGCCATCAAAAGAGCCACATCTGGCTCGCGAGCCATAGGTTCCCGACCCTTGTTCTTTTTTTTTTTTTTTAATAATTTTATTTTTTTAATGGGGTGACATCAATAAATCAGGATACATATATTCAAAGATAACAAGTCCAGGTTATCTTGTTGTTCAATTATGTTGCATACCCATCACCCAAAGTCAGATTGTCCTCTGTCACCTTCTATCTTGTTTTCTTTCTGCCCCTCCCCCTCCCCCTTTCCCTCCCCCATTCCCCCCTCCCCTCCGTAACCACCACACTCTTATCAATGTCTCTTAGTTTCACTTTTATGTCCCACCTACGTATGGAATAATGCAGTTCCTGGTTTTTTCTGATTTACTTATTTCGCTTTGTATCATGTTATCAAGATGCCACGATTTTGCTGTAAATGTTCCGATGTCATCATTTCTTATGGCTGAGTAGGATTCCAAAGTGTATATGTGCCACATCTTCTTTATCCAGTCATCTATTGACGGGATTTTTGGTTGTTTCCATGTCCTGGCCATGGTGAACAATGCTGCAATAAACATGGGGCTGCATGTGTCTTTATGTGTCAATGTTTCTGAGTTTTGGGGGTATATACCCAGTAGAGGGATTGCTGGGTCATAAGGTAGTTCTATTTGCAGTTTTTTGAGGAACCACCATACTTTCTTCCATAATGGTTGTACTACTTTACATTCCCACCAACAGTGTATGAGGGTTCCTTTTTCTCCACAGCCTCTCCAACATTTGCTATTACCTGTCTTGCTAATAATAGCTAATCGAACAGGTGTGAGGTGGTATCTCATTGCAGTTTTGATTTGCATTTCTCTAATAGCTAAAGAAGATGAGCATCTTTTCATATATCTGTTGGCCATTTGTATTTCTTCTTGGGAAAAGTGTCTGTTCATATCCTTTTCCCATTTTTTTATTGGACTGTTTGTTTGTTTGTTGTTGAGTTTTATGAGTTCTTTGTATATTTTGGATATTAGGCCCTTATCTGAGCTGTTGTTTGAAAATATCATTTCCCATTTAGTTGGCTTTCTGTTTATTTTGTTATCAGTTTCTCTTGCTGAGCAAAAACTTCTTAGTCTGATGTAGTCCCATTCACTAATTTTTGCCTTCACTTCTCTTGCCTGTGGAGTCAAACTCATACAATGCTCTTTAAAGCCCAGGTCCATGAGTTGAGTACCTATGTCTTCTAATATGTACTTAATTGTTTCAGGTCTTATGTTTAGATCTTTGATCCATTTTGAGTTAATTTTTGTACAGGGGGACAAACTGTAGTCCAGTTTCATTCTTTTGCATGTGGCTTTCCAGTTTTCCCAGCACCATTTATTGAAGAGGCTTTCTTTTCTCCATTGTGTGTTCTTGGCCCCTTTATCAAAAATTATTTGACTATATATATGTGGTTTTATTTCTGGACTTTCTATTCTGTTCCATTGGTCTGAGTGTCTATTTTTCTGCCAATACAATGCTGTTTTGATTGTCGTTGCCCTATAATATAGTTTGAAGTCAGGTATTGTAATGCCCCCAGCTTCATTCTTTTTCTTTAGGATTGCTTTGGCTATTCGGGGTTTTTTATAGTTCCATATAAATCTGATGATTTTTTGCTCTATTTCTTTAAAAAATGTCATTGGAAGTTTGATGGGAATTGCATTAAATTTGTATATTGCTTTGGGTAATATAGCCATCTTGATTTTATTTATTCTTCCTAGCCAAGAACAAGGTATATTCTTCCATCTCATTATATCTTTCTCGATTTCCCTTAACAATGGTTTATAGTTTTCATTATATAAGTCCTTTACATTCTTTGTTATGTTTATTCCTAAGTATTTTATTTTTTTTGTTGCAATCGTGAAGGGGACTATTCTTATGAGTTCGTTCTCAATTGTTTCATTGTTGGCATATAGAAAGGCTATTGACTTCTGTATGTTAATTTTGTATCCTGCGACCTTACTGTATTGGCTTATTGTTTCTAGTAGTCTTTTTGTGGATTCTTTGGGGTTTTTGATGTATAGGATCATATCATCTGCAAAAAGTGATACCTTTACTTCTTCTTTTCCGATATGGATGCCTTTTATTTCTTTGTCTTGTCTGATTGCTCTGGCTAGAACCTCTAGTACCACATTAAATAAGAGTGGAGAGAGTGGACAACCCTGTCTTGTTCCTGATTTAAGGGGGAAAGCCTTCAGTTTAGTGCCATTTAATATGATGTTAGCTGATGGTTTATCATATATGGCCTTTATCATGTTGAGATATTTTCCTTCTATACCCATTTTGTTGAGAGTCTTAAACATAAAATTGTGTTGTATTTTATCAAAAGCCTTTTCTGCGTCTATTGATAAGATCATGTGGTTTTTGTTCTTTGTTTTGTTGATATGGTGTATTACGTTAACCGTTTTACGTATGTTGAACCATCCTTGAGATTCTGGGATGAATCCCACTTGATCATGATGTATTATTTTTTTAATATGTTGTTGTATTCGATTTGCTAGTAGTTTGTTTAGTATTTTAGCATCTGTATTCATTAGAGATATTGGTCTATAGTTTTCTTTTTTTGTGCCATCCTTGCCTGGTTTTGGTATGAGAGTTATGTTGGCCTCATAAAATGTGTTTGGAAGTATTGCTTCTTCTTCAATTTTTTGGAAGACTTTGAGTAGAATAGGAACCAAGTCTTCTTTGAATGTTTGATAAAATTCGCTGGTATAGCCGTCAGGGCCTGGACTTTTATTTTTGGGGAGGTTTTTAATGGTTTTTTCTATTTCTTCTCTACTGATAGGTCTGTTTAGGCTTCCTGCTTCTTCTTGACTCAGTCTAGGAAGGTTGTATTGTTCTAGGAATTTATCCATTTCTTCTAGGTTGTTGAATTTAGTGGCATAAAGTTTTTCATAGTATTCTACAATAATTCTTTGTATATCTACGGTGTCCGTGGTGATTTCTCCTCTTTCATTTTGGATTTTGTTTATATGAGTTCTTTCTCTTTTTTCCTTGGTAAGTCTTGCCAAGGGTTTGTCAATTTTGTTGATCTTTTCAAAGAACCAGCTCCTTGTTCTATTAATTTTTTCTATAGTTTTTCTGTTCTCTAATTCATTTATTTCTGCTCTGATTTTTATTACCTCCTTTCTTCGGCTAGTTTTGGGTTTTCTTTGTTCTTCTTTTTCTAGTTCCTTAAGGTGGGAAGTTAAGTGGTTCACTTGGGCTCTCTCTTGTTTGTTCATATATGCCTGAAGTGATATGAACTTCCCTCTTATCACTGCTTTTGCTGCATCCCAGAGATTCTGATATGTCGTATTGTCATTTTCATTAGTCTGTATATATCTTTTGATCTCTGCACTTATTTCTTCTTTGACCCATTCATTTTTTAAAAGTATGTTGTTTAGTTTCCACATTTTTGTGGGATTTTTTTCCTCTTTTTTACAGTTGAATTCTTGTTTCAAGGCTTTATGATCAGAAAATATGCTTGGTACAACTTCAATTTTTCTGAATTTGCTGAGGTTGTTTTTGTGGCCCAACATATGGTCAATTCTTGAGAATGATCCATGTACACTGGAGAAAAATGTATATTCAGTCACTTTGGGATGAAATGTCCTGTATATGTCTATCATATCCAGGTGCTCTAGTGTTTTGTTTAAGGCCACTATGTCTTTGTTGATTCTCTGTTTGGATGACCGATCTAGAGCCGTCAGCAGTGTATTGAGGTCTCCAAGTATGATTGTATTTTTGTCAGTTTTTGTTTTAAGATCAATAAGTAGCTGTCTTATATATTTTGGTGCTCCTTGGTTTGGTGCATATATATTAAGAATTGTTATGTCTTTTTGATTCAGTGTCCCCTTAGCCATTATGAAATGGCCATTTTTGTCTCTGAGTACTTTTCCTGTCTTGTAGTCAGCATTATCCGATATGAGTATTGCTACACCTGCTTTTTTTGGATGTTATTTGCTTGGAGTATTGTTTTCCAGCCTTTCACTTTGAATTTGTTTTTATCCTTGTTACTTAGATGAGTTTCCTGTAGGCAGCATACAGTTGGATTTTCTTTTTTAATCCATTCTGCTACTCTGTGTCTTTTTATTGGTGAGTTTAATCCGTTTACATTTAGTGTAATTATTGACACTTGTGAGTTCCCTATTGCCATTTTATATCTTGCTTTCTGTTAGTTTTGTGTTTTGTTTGATCCTTCTCTTTCGTTTTTCTATCTTTTGTTTTTATTTGGTTGTATTCCATACATCTTTCCTCTGTTGCTATCTTTTTTATCTCATGTGCTTCTGTGGTGGTTTTTTCAATGGTGGTTACCTTTGAGTAATGAAAAGGGTCCCTACCCTGTTCATTGTAGCGAACTATTTTGTGAGTACTTTTGCACTCCATCGTAGTTGTGTCACTTTAATTGTTCACTGATTGCTTCTCATATGTGCCTTGACAGAGTGGGGGGCTCCAGCCAAGCTAGTGACCCTCTTTGCTCAAGTCAGCAAACTTGGGTTTTAAGGCAGTGACCAGGGGCTCAGGCCAGCAATCATGGGATCATATTGATGATCCCACGCTCAAGCCAGTGACCCCACACTCAAGCTGGATGAGCCAGTGATCTTGGGATTTTGAACATGGGACCTCAGCATCCCAGGTCGACACTATTCAGTGAGCCACCACTGGTCAGGTTCCACATTCTTTTACATATAAGAGAAGTGAAATTCTACCTGGTTTTGAGGCATTGGTATTTTGGTGGTGTTTTTGTTACAGCTAAATCTAATCCAAACTGATACTTTTCTATAACCATCATTTATGTTTTCTCCATTCATCTGTGATATCAGAATTATACTGTTTTTGGTGTAACAGGTCATTTTTGAAGGAGGCATGGATTCATCAGTCATTCCCATCATAGTTCCCAAATCCCACTCATGTCCTGCAGAATGAATTCTACCCACAGTGTAACATCAGACATGGAAAGAAACAGAAATCTTTTTAAACCAAGAACAAAACCTTTTGTTTATTTTACAGAAAACCTCATCTATTTAAGATGCCTTTTTTCTCCTACTTTAGCTGGCAATTTTATAAAATGAAGACTATTTTCTTAGTGACAAAAACTCTCAAATGCTTACTATCAGTTAAAAATAAAATACTTGCTCCTTGTAAGCATCAATTAGATACAATGTAGTAAAAGACCATACTCTGGAAGCAGGTCAGGACCTTGGCTTCAAACCTATGAGCACTTTTTAACTTTGCCACTTTGTTGCAATGTGAACTTGGTAAGTGACTTAACCCCTTACTAGTGTTCCAGTTTCTTCATCTATGAAATGAAACCTCATACAGTACTGTACTTGCAAAATATCAAATGTGCAATGCAGCCAGTACATAGATAAGTGCTCTAATAACAAAGGGTTCTTTGTTTTTTTCCTCGATAGCCTTTGATTATTATTATTATCGAGTTTAGATCTGCAGAACTGTATCTTAATGAGTTTTAGTCTCTAAAATGTAATAGTTATATAACCATAGTGGACTTAAGTTATTATTTTTTAATTAAGTGATGGGGAGGAGGCAGACAAACAGGCTTCTGCATGTGCCCCATCCAGGAGCCACCTGGCAAGCCCCCTACTGGGAGATGCTTTGCCCATCTGGGGTTGCTGCTCCATTGCTCGGCAACCTCAGCTCTGAGGCGAGGCCATGGAGTCATCCTTAGTGCAAAGGGCCAACTTGCTTGAACCACTTGAGCCATGGCTGCAGGAAAAGAATAGAGAGAGAGAGAGAGAGAGAGAGAGAGAGAGAGAAGGGGGAAGAGTGGAGAAGCAAATGGTCACTTCTCCTGTGTGCTGTGACTGAGAATTGACTTCCGCATGCCAGGCCAACGTTCTACCACTGAGACAATCAGCTAGAGCCTGCTGATTACTAATATCACTGTTATTGTTATAACTCTGATTGACAGTTGAAGAAACCAAGTTTTAAATAACTTAGGTCAGCCTGGCTGGTTGGCTTAGCAGTAGAACATAGGCCTGGTATGTGGAAATCCCTGTTTGATTCCTGGTCAGGGCACATAGAAGAGGCAACCATCTGCTTCTCTACCCCTCCCCCTTCTCTCTCTCTCTCTTTCTTCCCCTCCCACAGCCGTGGCTTGATTGGTTCAAGTGTATTGGCCTGTGGTGCTGAAAATGGCTCCCTGAAGCCTCTGTCTCAGGCACTAAAAATAGTTCAGTTGCAAGCATGGTGCTAGATGGGCAGAGCATTGGCCCCAGATGGGGGTTGCCAGGTGGATTCTAGTTGGGGTGCATGCAGAAGTCTGCCTCTCTACCTCCCCTCCTCTCACTTGGAAAAGAAGAAAAAAGAAATAATTATAGCAATAACAATTATTGACATGTTACATGATTATCAAGTTTTAGGCATTGTGCCAAAGTCCTTCATTTTTATTATTTCATTAAAACTTGTTTTTTTCCTACCGCTTAGAGATTTTTTAAAGGATGTAAATAAAAATTAGAAAGTTATCATAATGACACTGTGTGTAAAAAAAATTTTACAAAATTATGAGGTACAAATTTAGTAAAATAATTGATCAAATAGAGTACTTCTTTTAGAAGAAAATATTCTGGTATTTAGAAAGCAAATGATTTCAATCATAAAAGAAGGTACAAAAAATCTGTTTCTTCCTAAAACTTGTATTTAATTTAAATAGTAATCTAAAGCTATATAATGCCAAAACAGAGGCACCTGCTTATATAATTGCTTGCTATAATATAATGACAAATATTCATGTGGAAAATATTGATTCTTTTTAAACTTTAAATACTTTACTCTTGGTGCAGGAAAAAGTAAGTATCTGATAATTTCTAAGAAAAAAATATATGCATGGTATGTAATATACATGTAAGACACTTGCATGCACGTTTTAAATTTTACTTTTCATAAAATGAATTCTTGTATTCCATAACATGTGTTTGTAAGCTGCCTGGAGTCCAGAAATTTGTCCTCTTAGAGAAACAATATTTACAACAGCACCTTACTTACAGTAATTACTACTTCCCCCAACTGAAAATTTTTCCTTAGAAAAAATCCTGTGTATATGAACTTACTTTTGTATATAACTTTTCTATAAATGCAAGGACATTTTGGTCAATTTTTAGTCACTTCCATTGGCCATTATGAGGGACTACTGGACTCAGGAAGGACTGAAAAGGGGAGAGAAGCAGATAACAGAAGTAAAAGTGTTGCAGGATAGCCCTGGAAAAGATAAAGAATTCAGCCCACAGAAGAGTACAAATGACACTTTTTAAAAAAAATAAATGAACTTAGCCCTGGCCGGTTGTCTCAGTGGTAAAGTGTAGACCCGGTCTGGGTAAGTCCTGGGTTCGATTCCCGGGCAGGGCACACAGGAGAAGCGCCCATCTGCTTCTCCACCCCTCCCCCTCTCCTTCCTCTCTGTCTCTCTCTTTCCCTCCTGCAGCCAAGGCTCCATTGGAGCAAAGTTAGCCTGGGCACTGAGGACGGCTCCATGGCCTCCGACTGGGTAGATCCCGGTCAGGCGCATGCAGGAGTCTGTCTCTCTGCCTCCCCAATTCTCACTTCAGAAAAATATGAAAAAAAAAAGGACTTTAGTTGCCATTTTATGTGGAAATCCCAACATTCAAAAATGGGGATTTCCAAATAAAAATCTGATTACCTGCATTTCAGCACTGTTACATCAGCTGGCCTTGCACAGGGCCATCTAGGTCCCCTTAGATTAAGTCCACAATCTCTCTCCACTAGTAGGGGGCTCCCCTTATTTATAGATCTTCAAGCCTGTGTTTAAAGCATATAGATTTGCATATGTGTAACTAAGGTGTCTGAGTTTGCACATACACCTCTTCCCTGTGTAAATATAAAAGACCATGCTACCACAGATCATGCACCTATAGAAATGAAAGAAAGATCTGCCATGGTTTACTTCTCTTTCTGTCACTGGAACACCACACGTGGAGCACCACACGTGGAGCACTATGGACACACAGCTGGCAATCACTGTGCAGGCCGGTATTCCTCAGAATGAGTGGTCTCTTTGCTGAATTCACCATCTAGCACCAAACACCATCTGTGTAGGATAAAGCTGATAATGATATTCTGCCCCTCTACACATTTGTATTTGTGACCCTGGTTTGAGTAGCTTTGAATCAGTCATTTTCTTGTATCTGTCAGCAGAGGAGGGGACAGCTGCATGAAGGGCTCCTGGAGATCAGAGAACGCTCGCTCTTGGGACTCAGGCACAACATTATTGTGACTGTGGACTATGCACTGGGGGGCTGGCCTGAGAAATGCCGGCTCCACTGGGCTTGGCTTCTCTTTCTAGAGGTAGAATCGGGAAGCTTAGCATCGACATGGTCATAACATTAGAGTACTGTGTGTGTTTCATTACACCCACTTGTCTCATATGCTGAGTGCAGCTCCACAAGGTAGAGACTCTCCTTACTACTGCACCCTTGGCAGTTACAACAGTGCATGGCACAGAACTGGTGCTCAGTTAACATGCACAGAGCAAGCGAATGCATGGTGGCAGCACTTCTTTCTTCCGTGAAGCCTCGTCTTTCCAGGACCAGGCCTCCATCACCTCGCACCTGGAAAACTTCAACTGCCTCCCAACGGAACTGGAACCCAGGCCTCGGTACATTAAATCTCCACTCAAATCACACCGCCACTTAAAACCCTGAAGAAGGTTTCTCATCTTCTTACAATACAATCCAGCTTTTTTTTTCATGAGGTCCCACCCAATCCCTCCTGCCGTGGCAGGCTCATTGAACTCGTCTGCATGCCTGCCACTGTCCTGCACGCCCCTCCTTCCCGCTGCCCAGCGGACTGGGTGGCACACTCCTCACTCATCTCTCAGGTCTCAGCTGGGTCTTCCCTGTGCTCTCACTCTGCCTCCCCTCCTCACTGTGCTTCCTGTGCAGCTCTACAACATGTTACAGTGTCCACTGGCACGTAGACACTGGCAGCCTTGTCTGTCTTGTCACCTGGGTCACCTGGGTCCCTGGCACCCGACTCAATGAAGGCTTGGCACAAAGGAGGCAGTGAAGACTCTCTTACTGGTTAACTTGTTTTATTTTGTGCTAGATTCAGTGCCATGCTCTTTGAAATCTTTTGTTTCATGATGTCACAAATGAGAAAGTTGAGGTTCAGAGAGGCTAACTAATGTACCCAGGCTTAGGGTTCACATTCAAGACTGTGCACTGCCTCCCACGCCTTGAGCCTGCTGCCTCCCACTGTGCCAGATGCTATCCCTGAGCCTTCCTTTCCCACGAGAGCAGCCAGGGCAGCATACCTTTGTCTGAG
Organism: Saccopteryx leptura; assembly: GCF_036850995.1. Classification (NCBI taxonomy): domain Eukaryota; kingdom Metazoa; phylum Chordata; class Mammalia; order Chiroptera; family Emballonuridae; genus Saccopteryx; species Saccopteryx leptura. Next base: position 201,209,587 of record NC_089504.1, read on the forward strand.
CGCCCTTGACAGTGTCTGCGTCTGTTACCTCAGGGAGAAAGAATGCCTGAGGAGATGGAATTTTTGGTGGTTACTCAAGACTGCTCACACAAATATGAATAAAGCCTCCTGAACACCAGGGGAAAGGAATGTAGGTCAACTCCATTGCCCAGCCCAACGTTTCCCTCTATTAATCAACTTTTCTCATTGCATGTGTGAAGGCACAAGTGGAAGGTAACTCAGTGGAAAATTCCAAGAGCTTTGCAACTATCATTAAAAACAAAAGCTCAAGAAATCCAGGATAGGCTTTAAACATCACTTTCTCTTTTAGCTCACAATCATTCTAATTTGAAAGTTCAGATTCATTAGTTTGTTAATTGCCAACCTGCTATGGAAAACTGCAGTAAGCTCTGGAAAAACAAGAGCTGCTAGGCTGTTATGAAAATGGAGCAAAGGATGATGGTGTTGACAAAGAAAAATACCATTAGTTTTGAGCTAGGTACACATATTGCCATTTAACTCTCTAACAACACTGTACATACAGTGGGTACTGCGAACACCCCCATTTGACAGACGCAGAAGTGGAGACACAGAAAGGCCAGGACTTTGCTAATGGTCACCTAGCTAGAAGAGACAGAGAGTATTCGAACCCAGACCAGCTGGCTCCAAACCTTCTCTTACCCACCATGCAGCACCAGCTTTCCAGTCTGTGTAAGACTAACAGAAATCATACTTTCTAATAGATTTATGTTGTTTAGAAAAACGTAATACAGAATTAGTCTAACATTTCCATACTAATTTGTCTCTTAAAAGTGTGTTGTTCATAATAAGAAACTTCATAACACAGGCGGAATGCTCTTTTATTCTTTTAACCTTTTAAGGTAACAATAGAAGGGGAAAAGAAAAGAGAAACTCCACTGGGGGAGAATCTGAAGGGAAGGCTTAGCAAATAAGTGATGTAGGACTTCCACACTTTAATCTAAGAGAAATTTTAAGGACATCCAATAAAATTAAATTTTGCAATGACTTACTGAATATCTATCAACTTGTCAATATCACCCTGCAGAGAAGAGTACCAGTGCCTCCCACCAACTTAGAGGACTACTGTCAATCATTTTGAAGGGTTTGAGGATAAACAAGTAGACGTGGATCTCCTGAGCAGCTGAAAGCCAGCCAAGACCAAACAACAGGAAATGCTGGTTAGTCAAAAAAAATGTGTAATTCAGTAGTGAGGTCATTTAAGTCCTTGATCTAACTATATGACATCATCTCAAAAAAAAACCATTGGGATGCTTGTCCACAGAGTTACAGTCATTTCCCTCCCTGACATACAGAGCGCATGGTCTTAGTTTTTATCTCCCTTTCATGATGTTGTGGCCTTGGTAAGCTCTCCACATGATAATGACCTCATTTCTCCATGGCCAATGTAAGGCTTCTGTGTCACCAAAGCATTCTCACAGATCAGCACTTGGCTTTACCACAATGTCTCTCAACTCTGCATTGCAACTTACGTCCTGTCCCGTATCAAAACTGCAAATCTCCTTTTACCATTATTATCATTACCTAACAAGTGTCACAAAAGAGGGGGGACTGTAGCTGTGCAGGTGGGCTTTCTCCGTTACTTTCAGATGTTGTCACCAGGTCCTGCTGTTTATGTCTCTGCATTTCTCTGGGGAACCTAGGAAGAGGGGTGCACAATCACTACACCCTTGCAGATTTCTGCTGCAAGAAGTAGCACATCAAAGACTTGCTGGATTCCAATAGTCACTTTCTGCAAGCCCTACAGCCTAGACTCCTCTCTGATCTCCACACTCACTCCCCTCCACTCCCCAGCCCCAGCCCCAGCCCCAGCCCCAGACCATCTCACGTAGGTTCTGATGATTCAACATGCTTTATATAGCTAGTGTTTCTGCCCTTCTTTCTTTCGCTGATACCCTCCATCTCAGTTCAGGAGAGTTTTCGCTTAGGACCAGGATCTCCCTGCTACAATGCACTCTGACCACCACCAGGTGCCACCCCCTGCACATCCCTTTCCTGCCACTATCCAGAGTGATCTCTCTGAAAATCTGCGCAAGTCTCAACACCTCGGATGATACACAAGACCCTCTTATGATCTATCATTTTCCTAAATCTTTGTCATTCACCAAACTTTAGTCTTCATACATTCATATGCATTGCTTCATTTAAAATGAAGATTGCCAGGCTTTACCTCAGCCTGGGGAGAGCCCCAGACTTTGCAAATTCAACACTTCCAATACATAAAATATATCCAATGCAGCACAACTCTGGAGAAACACTCCTCCACAGCCTTCCTCTTACTGGTGGTTTGGCTTCCCACCATACATCCTGTTGTATGGCCACAGGATCCCCAACACAGCCTCCCTTCCATGTCTCTATGATTTTACATGTGTTGTTCCCTCTGCCTGGAATGTCTGCTTCTGTATCCTCCTGGATTTCATAGGAGGATTATTTTTCAAGACCCAGCTCAAGATTCTCTTCTTTTGACATATTCAGATGAAGTGAATCCTTCCTTCGGACCACCATTGTGCTTAGTATGTATTTTTATCACATATGTTACTCAATGCAGAGACAGTCTGCATGTTAGGCAACTGTGAGAATCAAAAATATGGTTTCCAATCCCATCTTCTCTCTCCTGTCAGCTTAGTCCATTTGAGCTATTATAACAAACTATCATAGACTGGGTGATTTAAACACAAGACATTTACTTCTCACAATCTGGAGGCTGGGAAAGCCAAGATCAAGATGCCAGCAAATAGGGTGCTTAGTGAGTACCTTCTTCCAGACTTGCAGATGACTACTTTCTTTCTATATCCTCATGTGGTGGTCTCTCTTCCTCTTATAAGGCCACTAATCCCATTATTAGACCTCTACCCTCATGACCTCACCTCCTAATTACCTTCCAAAGATCCCCTTTCTAATACCATCATACTGAGGGGTGGAAGTAGGGCTTTAATGTCGGCATTTTGAGGGGACACAAACATTCAGTCTAGAACAGCTGCAATATCTTAGACAAGTTACTTAATATCTCTAAGTCTCATCTATAAATGGAATGATAAAAGTACCTGCTCTATTCAGCTGTTGGTACTATCTTAAGAAGTACAGTTATTTGTGAGGAAATTGAAGTGAAGAAATTAAATAAATTTCCAAAGATCACTTACCCAATAAGCTGAATTGCTGCTGGGGTTGACTCCAAGCAGCCTGGCTCATGCCCACATTTTTTTTTTAAATTTTTCCAAAGTTAGAAGTGGGGAGGCAGTCAGACAGACTCCTGCATGCACCCGAACGGGATTCAGCCGGCATGCCCACCAGGGGGCGATGTTCTGCCCCTCTGGGGCGTTGCTCCATTGCCGCCAGAGCCATTCTAGCACCTGAGGTGGAGGCATGGAGCCGTCCTCAGTGCCCAGGCCAACTTTGCTCCAATGGATCCTTGGCTGCGGGAGGGGAAGAGAGAGACAGAGAGGAAGGATAGGAGGAGGGGTGGAGAAGCAGATGGGCGCTTCTCCTGTGCGCCCTGGTTAGGAATCGAACCTGGGACCTCCACACACAGGGCCAATGCTCTACTGCTGAGCCAACCAGCCAGGGCCTCATGCCCACATTCTTAACTACTGGAAACTGGTCTCCCCACTAGGAAATGAGTGGGCCAAAGAAGCAACAGAAGTTTGTTGAATTGCCAAGTGTCTAAGTTTGGTTCTATCTGGTTCAGCAGACTGCAGAAGAACAGCGGTATGGGCAGGATGAGCAAATGGACTTACTGCCCATGCCTATGTCCCAGCTCTATAGAATTATTCACAACTGCCATAATCTGCTAGGTCTTCCCATTCTAGCTCTCTTCTACAAGAATGAACTCAATCTCACTTCTGTGACAGCTGTTAGAGCCCTCCCTGGAACTATCATATCAGAATCTCTACTGGGGGGTCCCAGGCATTGGAATTTTTAAGGGGCACCATCTACCTTCTGCCCATCCTTCCAATAAAGAGCTAGAGTTGGAAAACCATGACTAGGAGCTCCTGCCTTCCTTGCGAAGTTTTCTGCACCTTGTAATTATCTTTTTGGTGAGATTTACCATTCTGTTAGAAACCTGATGATTGGCCTCTCATAGACATACTTAATGACCTTTATGCCATGAGGACCCCTTTGGTACTCTGGTGAAGCCAATAAACTCCTTTTCAGAACAATACTTTAAGATGTATATAGTAAAAAAACATAAAATTATAAGGAAATCAGTTATACTGAGATATAAATAAATATAAAGACCTCACTATGGTTGAGTTCTTTAATCTTAACCTTGAAGTCAGGAATCCAATATTCTTGTGTTTAGGGGCCAAACACACACTTGGTGCTCAATAAATGCTTTTTGGAAGAAGCATACCCTGCTGAGAATCACTGTTTTACAGAAAAAAGTACCCTACCTGCAGGACACTTGAGCAATGCACCATTTCAGAGCTTATGAGAATGAAAAGTTATGCAATCTATTTCAGAAACATGTTCCCAAGGCAAGGAAAAATTTAAAAATTGGTAGCCTTTAAAAAAATCAATAAAATCAAATTTTGAACATGTAGTCATCACTTCCTGCTTTTACAAAATATTCCCTTGCTTACCAGAAGCGGTGGAAAAGGGGAACTACGGCTGACTGAAAGAGTTCTGGACGTTCTGGACTTAAATGAGAAAACTGGGGGCACTTGACTATGTCTCCTTTTGTGGCAGGCAGAATAATGGCCTCTCCCAGATATGTCCCAATCCCCAGAACCTGTAATTATATTTCCTTCCATTTAAAAAGAGACTTTGTGGATGTGATTAAGTGAAGGATTTGGAGGTGAGGAGATTATCTGGGATCATGCAGAGGGGCCCGATGTCATCACAAAGGCCATTGGGAGAGGTAGAGTCAGAGCAGATGGGATGACAGAACTGTAGGCAGGAATGTGGGGCACAACGTAGGATGTGCAGCGGCCTCTAGAAAGGCCAGGACACAGTCTCTCCCTTAGAGCCTCCAGAAGGAAGTAGCCCTGCCAGCACTGGATTCTAGCCCTGAAAACCATTTCAGACTTCTGGCCCCCAGAACTGTAAGATAATAAATATGTAATGTTTTAAGCTACCAAGGTTTTGGTAATTTCTTATAGCAGCAATAGAAATCTAATACATCTGCCCATATCCAATAAGCAACAAAGTGGCCAACAGGCACAATGTACCAAAGGAAAGCAAGCATGCAGGTTGGATTTATCCTTTATGTCAATGTTTTTTAACCCTGGCTACATGTTTTTTAATCCTGGTTGCATAGGGAAGGTCAGATAGATAGACAGACAGACAGACAGACACCACACACACACACACACACACACACACACACACACACACACACACACACACACACACACATTCTAGGGTCCAAAATGAATCAGAATCTTAGGGTGGGAATGTAATGCTTTGGATTTGAAAATGTTAAAGGTGCTCAAAGATTATGAAACATAGGGAGGGTTAAAAACCCTACCCCATATCAACAAAAGTAGGATAAGGCAAAGATATAGTTTATACATAGCCCCCTTTCCCTCAAGTTAAATATATGCTATTTATACACATCCTCATTAATTCTTAAAAGACAAATAGGACTCAAGGAGATGGCAAACATAAAATGAAAACAAAGAAAATCAAATAGTTTACGTACAGTTATGGGCAAATCTGTGACACAGTTTAAAAAAGAATCCAGGTTCCTCCTAATATTTCAATTCAGTACTCTAGTCACTAGAAAGACTATACATCTCCCCATCCAATCCCACATCAGATCTCCATTTTGATTGTCAACCTGTAAGTATGAAAATCAAAGGCCTGAAAATTAATTAAAGCACTTGAGTTATTTATTTTTAATGTTCCCATTAAAACCTTATAAATGACAAGCCAACCACCTCAAATCATATTTGGAGGTAGGAGAGTTGTATAAATCTTAAATAAACTAATAATTTTACTTAAAATTTTTTATTTATTGATTTTAGTGAGAGAGAAAGAAAGAGAGAGAGAAACATCAATCTGTTCCTGTATGTGCCCTGACTGGGGATCGAACTGGCAACCTCTGTGCTTTGGGACAATGTTCTAACAAACTAAGCTATCCAGCCAGGGTTTAAACAAACTTTTAATTTTATTTTTAAAATAAGCTTATTTACTTTTTATTATTAACTTTAATTTATTGTGTTTACATGGATTCAAGTGTCCCACAGAATACACCTCCCTCACCCCCCCACCCCCGTGACCCCCTTATACTTCCCTTGCCCTCCTCCCCTAAACACCCTTCCCTCTTCCCTCTATGATTTTTCATCTTGCTTCTGTATCTCTGTATTATGTATATATAATTTCACAAATCCCTTTACCTTCTCTGATCTCATCCCCTCATCCCCCTTCCCTCCAACCGCTGCCCCTCTGGTCCCTGTGATCTCTCCTCTGCCTCAATTTCATTCTTCAGTTCACTTTGTACATTAGATTCCACATATAAGTGAGATCATATGATATTTTTCTTTCTCTGCCTGGCTTATTTCACTTAGCATAATAGTCTCCAGGTCCATCCATGATGTTGCAAAAGGTAAGATTTCCTTCTTTTTCACAGCTGCATAGTATTCCATTGTGTATATGTAACACTGCTTTTTAATCCACTCGTCCACTGATGGACACTTGGGCTGTTTCCAGATCTTAGCTATTGTAAACAATGCTGCAATAAACATGGGGGTGCATATCTTCTTTTAAACCAGTGATTTGGTGTTCTTAGGATATATTCATAAAAGTGGGATAGCTGGGTCAAAAGGTAGTGCCATTTTTAATTTTTTGAGAAAACCCCATACACTTCTCCACAGTGGTTGCACAAGTCTGCATTCCCTGCAAACTATTAATTTTAAAGGAAAAATTCCCCTCTAGGCCAATGACAACTAAAATGCTGATTAAGTGTACAAATGAAAAACAAATATCCAAGCAATGAAAATTTTACTATTAAATTTAATAATGTCTAACACTGAAGAAAGAAATCAAAGAAGACACAAATAAATGGGAGCACATACCATAATCATGGATAGGAAGAATTAACATTGTTAAACTGTCCAAACTACCCAAAGCAATCTATAGATTCAGCAAGATTCCTTTCAAAATACCAATGGCATATTCCCAGAACTAGAACAAATAATCCAAAAATTTATATGGAACCATAAAAGACCCCGAGGAGCCACAGCAATCTTCGGAAAAAAGAACAAAGTTAGAGGTATCATGCAACTTGATATCAAACTACAGTCATCCCTCACCATATCACACACAGTTCACTTTTCATGGTCTCACTGTATAGCAGATTTTTAAATTGTATATATCTAATTTTGTATCACAGATTTTTTGCTATATCGTGAGATCTTGTGGTACATAGGTATTTTTATATATTTATTATTTTAATTACTTTTGTGGTAAAATAAGCATTTTCTAGCCTAAAAATTGAAAATATAAAATATAAAAATATCAATTAAAATATATTAAAAGAAAAAATTGAAATAAAATACGTAGTGTACAGCAGATGAGTAGACAAAGACTCACACGTATGGAAAACACAGCTTATAGCCACTTTTGCTTGAGCTATTTTGCACACATAGATCATACACAGCACACTACTGGCTGATGTATGGGATGTAACCAACCAGAGCACTATGTTCTGTATCCTGGGAGCTGATTGGCTCAGTGACTGTAGCCTTAAAAAATATATAAATAATAAAATAAATATAAAGTTGCTACTTTGCAGATTTTTGCCTTTTGCAGGGGGTTCTGGAACCTAACCCCCGCAATAGACAAGGGACCACTGTATACTACAAGGCTATTATAATCAAAAGAGCATGGTACTGACATAAATAAAGGCATGTAAAACAAAAAAAGGCATGTAGATTAATGGAACAGCATAGAGAGCCCAGGAACTGCTTTATGGCCCAGTGATTCCACTTCTGGGAATTTATTTGAAAAACCCCAGAACATAATTTGAAAGAATATATGAACCCCTATGTTCACTGCAACATTATTTACAGTAGCCAAGATCTGGAAGTTACACAAGTGCCCATCAGTGGAGACTGGATAAAGCAGCCGTGATACATACATAAACAATGGAGTATTACTCAGTCCTAAGAAAGATGAAATTTTACCATTTGTAACAGTGTGGATGAATCAAGAAGGTATTATGGCCAGGGAAATAAGCCAGACAGAGAAAGAAAAATACCATAAAATCTCACTTATATATGGAATCGAAAGAACAAAGAAATAAAATAGAAACAGACTTACAGATACAGAGAACACACTGAAGGATGCTAGAGGGGAGGAGGATTGGGGGACTGGGATAAGGAACTGAAGGGATTAAGAAGCACAAATTGGTAGTTAAAGACCAGTTATGGTGATATAAAGTAAAGCAGAAGGAGTATAGCTATGAATATTGTAATAACTATGTAAGGTGCCAGGTGGGTATTAGAAATATCATGGGAACACTTTGTGAGGTAGATGATTGTCTAACCATTCTGCTCTACAGCTAAAACTAATACAAAATAATGTTGAATGCAAGCTGTAATTGAAAAATAAAATTCTAAAAATAGTGCAGAAAAATTTAAACCTATCGATAGTTTTTCTTTCAAAAATGAAAATTTATATATTCTTTTAGGGATCTATTCTGTCTCTAGATACAGCCCATAATGCAAATTTATTGAAAAAATAAACAGAAAGACTAAAAAATTAACAATGTCTAAAAAAGCCTACTAAAAATGATTATGATAATAATAATAACAGCATGTTACCATTCATTGATGAAACATTTACCATGCTCCAGACATGTCAAGTGCTTTACTACATATAATCCTTTACCAACCCTGTGACGCTACTGATTATCCTCACATCATAGATGAAGAAACTGAGTTCAAGGGGGTAGGAAACGTTAGTGGTAGAGGTGGAATGCAAAGCCAAGTCTGTCCTAGGCCCAAAGCTATGGCATTTGACAGGGTTATTGACTTGAGCTGAATTTGACACAAGGAAGAAATTATCATTACCAATGCCATCATCTCTAGAAATGAACAATGGAATTGTTGCAAAAAGAGATGGCCGTGGCATTCTAATCTTTAGGAGAAAATGAGTCATTATTTTCTAGCCACAAAACAGATATAGAGAGCAAAGAATAGTTATTATAAGAATGCATTTTTATACTGAAATGTGAATGTGACTATAAATAAAATCTCGAAAGTGAAATCAGACTATGTTACAACCTTTTATTCTCTCGGAAACTTGTATGTGATATTAAAAACATACTGAGATTTTTGTTTCCTTCATTAATATTAAAGTATCTCCTAATAACAGCTGATAAACAATCTGTGGGATAATCTAAATAGATTAATAGATCCCCTCCCTTGTTCCTTACAAACAAGAGATCCTTTTATCACTAAGTTTGTTATAGACTAAATGCATAAAACTGATAGTAAAGACCAACACAGGAAGGAAGGGAAATGAAGCAAGCCATTACTCTGCTCTATGATGCTGAGGCTGACTCTGCAAACCTCATTTCTCAGGCTCTTTGGCACCTGGCTCCGTTAGATCCTGCCCATGGTGGCACCAGTGGAGCCTGGCCAGTGGGAGCAGAGGAGAGATGTGCTTTACAAGGTCCAGCTCCTACAGGGTATTCCTCCAGCAGCTGTGGAGGGCACCAGTCCTAGGGTAGCCCATCTCTGACTTGACTGTGGCTGCCAGACGCCCCCAAAGATGCGCCTCCAGCACAACTATGTTCCCTGCCTCCCTTCCCTGTACCCAGCCATAGAGGCACCTCCCAGGACTGCAACACCATCTCTTCCCTTTTGTTACTCCCATTCTAGCTGAGGTGGTTCTTGCAGCTACCGGTTTCTGTGTTACCTCTGTGTCCATTTTTTGCTCTTTTAGCCTTCCTTCACTTGTGTAACCAAGTCCCTGTATTAATTCTGCGCCCTGAGGTTAATAGGATGGTTTCTGTTTGTTAACTGACCTGGACAGATATAACAATGAAACCAGAAGATGAAATGCGAGAATAGGGCTGCCTTGTGCCACGTCACTGAGACTGGAGTGGATCTACTTTCTATTTGCACCGAGGTCCACTTCCAACCCAGAAGCAACTCTAGGCAGAGGTGGATTAAGGTCAGTTGAGGTCCCAGGGACAAAAGAAAATATAGAGCCCCTTAAAAAAAAGAGAGAGAGAGACAGGAAAGATAAAATACACGTTAATCATATTTTTAAATAAATAAAAAATATTATATACTATTAATGTTAAAATTGAACATATGAAACCAAATCAGGTGTCAGTAGAAAAAAGTATAAAGTTGGGGTTTTGCAGGGCTCTTCAGAAGTCAGGGCCCAGGGCACATGCCCAGGGCACCTGTCGTTAAATTCGCCTCTGGTTCTAGGACCACCAGCCCCCATGTGCCAAGGCTCTAAATTCAACTGTCTTTCACAAGAAGTTCTAGGCAGGCCCACATCCTGGTTTCTTACAGCCAGGTTTAAGTGTTTATTTTTATTAAAAAGGCTAAGCTTTTCATGTTGAGGAAGGCAACTGTAGGATTCAAAAAAATGAACACCAAAACAAATAATACAAACATAACTTTTTGCAGCACAATTTGTTTCAAAGGTCTTTAGTAATAAAAAAATCCCAGGCCCTGGCCGGTTGGCTCAGTGGTAGAGTATCGGCCTAGCTTGTGAATGTTCTGCGTTCGATCCCCAGCCAGGGCACACAAGAAAAGTGCTCATCTGCTTCTCCACCCTTCCCCTTCTCCTTCCTCTCTGTCTCTCTCTTCCTCTCCTGCAGCCAAGGTTCCAGTTGAGCAAAGTTGGCCGGGAAGGTGGAGGCGGTGCTGAGGACGGCTCCATGGCCTCTGCCTCAGGTGCTAGAATGGCTCCAGTGACAACAGAGAAACGCCCCAGATGGGCAGAGCATCCCCCTCTGGTGGGCATGCTGGGTGGATCCTGCTTGGGCGCATGCGGGAGTCTGTCTGCCTCCGGCTTTTCACTTCAGAAAAATACAAAAAAAAAAAAAATTCCATTTTTAATGTAAAATCTAAAAATATCATGAGAGGAAGAAAGCCCACATTCAGGGGATAAATGCCCCCTAAGTGGACATGGAACACTCTGAGAATATGACAGGTATTGTTTTTTCAAAGTCAAGTTCCCTTACAGAAATATGTAAATAGTATTTCAAGAGGAGATTGTAACTTATATCTGTGAGGTCGGCAGGCAATGGGGGAAGGTCACATGAGGAACCAGTCCCGGGAACTTTGGCTAGAACCGCCCACACCTATGCACGCCAAAAGAAACTTCCCAGGAGCCCTTTGAGAAAGAACGACTGTCAGCTAATGAAATTTTGCCATGTCATATTAACCCACCACCCTACAGACGCTATAAATTACCCCAAAGCAGAAAAATCCTTGCGACTTCTCTAGCCCCCATCTCGTAGACCAGAGAACCTCGTCCGGGAAGCGCTCTACTAAATAAAGCTTTTGCTATTCCACACTTTGTGGCTACGCCCTTATTTCTTCCTCAGCGGGAAAAATACCTTACAATATCCAAGAGAGGAAACCCACATGCACACATTAACAAATTCTAATCCAGCCCAAGTCCCTCTTTCATAAAAACACTGCATGTTACAGTGTTGGTCAAATAGGTTTGTAAATATGATGTATATGTTTGCTCGCTTATAGTTTGTATGTGGGGGACAGGCTGTAAGCAGGCAGGGTCCTTATAGCCTAAGGCTTAGTTTTTGTTTGTTTTTTTGTATTTTTCTGAAGCTAGAAACTGGGAGAGACAGTCAAGACAGACTCCCGCATGCACCCGACCGGGATCCACCCGGCACGCCACCAGGGGCAACGCTCTGCCCACCAGGGGGCGATGCTCTGCCCCTCTGGGGCGTCACTCTGCCCAGACCAGAGCCACTCTAGCGCCTGGGGCAGAGGCCAAGGAGCCATCCCCAGCGCCTGGGCCATCTTTGCTCCACTGAAGCCTCGGCTGCGGGAGGGGAAGAGAGAGACAGAGAGGAAGGAGAGGGGGAGGGGTGGAGAAGCAAATGGGCGCTTCTCCTGTGTGCCCTGGCCGGGAATCGAACACGGGACTTCTACATGCCAGGCCGACGCTCTACCACTGAGCCAACTGGCCAGGGCCCTAAGGCTTAGTTTTAAGACTAAGCTTTACCACATACCCTTGATTGTTGCATGATAGGGGGTGGTGCACTCTCATGAGGAATCCCATTTATGCCTCAGATAAGTGGCTTTGTATCAGAGACTTTCTTGTTTGTATATTGCATTAAGGGTTTTGATTTCTACACTATAAAATGGGGCAGAGGAGCCCATACAGGAGGAGAGCAGAAAAAGGCCATGTGGAGGAGAGGAGAAGCAGCCAAGATGGTGGAGTGCTGAAGGAGAAGCCAGTTTGTGCAGAGTTGTGCAGAGAGAAGGAGATGGGGAACAGATGTGAATAAAGCTGGTGAGGTAGGAATCTTTGATTCTAAGAAACTCGGATAAGTCAGTGGCTTTGGGAGCCCTGAATGGAAAGGGAAGTGTTTTCCCACTGTGTGTATTTCTTGCCCACCAAGTGCAAGCTAGGATTAAAGGTAATGGCCCACCAGTTCTTGGCTTTGTTTTTTCATTACCATCTCTCCAAATCAACTGCAAACCTGCACGGGCCAGGCGGCTGTGGTGGTGGCCATGGCTACTGGCTTTACATACAGCTAATATGATAAAAAGTTACTAGAAAAACTAATTTTTTTTTTTTTTGGAAAAACTAATTTTTTAATGATATACTTAAAGTATTTCCAGTCTCTGTGGACTTCAAGCCCCACTGCTGAGTAGTCTGCAGCACAGAGAGAAGCATTCTTTCATTGTGGTAAAAACTGAAGCTTTCCACTTAAAGCACCCATTCCCTAAACAATGGCCCTGTCTTACTCCACACACAAAGTTCAGAGAAGGCCTTGGCCAGTGGACCCTGAGAACACAACCATCCTTGGGTGGTAGGCGCAACACAAACAGTCAATGGTCCCTCTGCTTGGCTCTGATTCCTCTGTTCATCCTGCTTATCTCTCAGCATTCCCTAGACCTTCTGCGGAGGGACTGTCTCTCCCTGCGGGGGTATTCTGTTCACTGTGGCTGTTTAGTTCTTATTTTAAATCAATAAGTTCGCACTGACATTTTACACATCACCTTAGTAATCTTGATTTATTTGGAGCTTCCTCTCAAAAATAAAATTACCTTTCTTATGATCACAAAATCAGTCTCTGAGCCAAGAGGCTAAAGGGCAGACTGTGGACTGCATAGACCAGTGGTTCTCAAAGTGGGGTCCTCAGGTCAGCGGCAGCAGCATTGCTGGGACTGGTTAGATCTTGGGCCAATCCTAGATTTTCTGAATCAAGGAAGTGGAGGCCAGTATTCTGTTTTAACAATCACTCCATGAGGTCCTGATACCTGCTCAAGTTGGAGGGCCACTGAACTGAGAGTTATTTGGGTGGGCTGTGGGACATTTATGGCAACTGGGCCAGGCCAGTGCCCAATTGTTTGATCAAGTGCCAGTCTTGATGCAGCTGAGAAGGTATGTGTAAGGCCAGGAGCCGCCATCGTGGCCATTCACATGCAGGTTCGCATTAGATTTGGACAGACAATAATGAAACAATGGAGCCAAGAACTGGTGGGCCATTAGCTTTAATCTTAGCTTGCACTCAGCGGGCAAGAAATACACGCAGTGGGAAGACACTTCCCTTTCCATTCAGTGCTCCCAAAGCCACTGACTTATCCGAGTTTCCTAGAATCAAAGGTTTCTAGCTCACCAGCCTTATTCACCTCTGTTTCCCATCTCCTCTCTGCACAAACTGGCTTCTCCCTCAACACCCTGCCATCTTGGCTGCTTCTCCTGGCCTCCTCCACTTGGCCTTATTGTGGTCTCCTCTCTAATGCTAATCTCAGGAACTGAGAGAGAGCAAGCTCCCAGTCTGCCCCATTTTATAGTGTAGAAATCAAAACCTTTAATCCAATATACAAATAAGGAAGTCTCTGATACAAAGTCACTTATCTGAGGCATAATGGGATTCCTCATGAGAGTGCACTACCCCACATCACTGAACAGTCAAGGGTGTGGGGAAAAGTTTAGTCTTAAAACTAAGCTTTAGGCTATAACAACCTGGCCTGCTTACAGCCTGTTTCCCACACCCAATACAAACTATAAGCGAGCAAACATATATATCATATTTACAAACTTATTTGACCAACAGTATGTTTAAGATGTGTGTAAGGCCAGGGGCTGCTGCTGCCATCATGGCCTTTCACATGCATGTTCTCATTAAATTCGGGCAGATGGTAAAGAAACAGCGGAGTTGGAGGATGGTGGGCCATTCTGTTTATTGGTGTCTCACCAAGACAGGCAAGCCACAAGAAAAGCCAAGGGAAAAGCAGAAACTTGCTTTTCCCATGGAGGGCCAGGGATCAGGGAGGAGACAAAGAAGAAATCATCCCGTACCTCTCAGTGGTGGGGGCAGAATCTCCCCTCCAGTAAAGTTTGCAAGACAATGGCCTCTCCCAGTCAGGAAGGTGCCCTGCAATCTCACAGACCACTGTATCTGCCATTGCCCAGCCCCCAATGACAACCACAAGCGAGCAAACATGTACATCATATTTACAAATTTATTTGACCAACAATGTGAATAACATTTAAACCCACAGACTTTTTTTTTTTTTTTGTATTTTTCTTGAAGCTGGAAACGGAGAGAGACAGTCAGACAGACTCCTGCATGCGCCCGACCGGGATCCACCCGGCACGCCCACCAGGGGACGATGCTCTGCCCCTCCGGGGCGTCGCTCTGCCGCTACCAGAGCCACTCTAGCGGCTGGGGCAGAGGCCAAGGAGCCATCCCCAGTGCCTGGGCAATCTTTGCTCCAATGGAGCCTTGGCTGCGGGAGAGGAAGAGAGAGACAGAGAGGAAGGGGGGGATGGAGAAGCAAATGGGCGCTTCTCCTATGTGCCCTGGCCGGGAATCGAACCCGGGTCCCCCGCACGCCAAGCCGACGCTCTACCGCTGATCCAACCGGCCAGGGCCTAAACCCACAGACTTTGAGTAAAGCAGATTGCCCTCCACAGTGTGAGTCAGCCTCATCTAATCAGCTGACAGCCTTAAAAGAAAAGACGGAAGCTCCTGAGAAGCAGGAACTCAGCCGCCACCTGCCTTGGACTCAAGACTGCAGCATCAACTCTTTCTAGAATTTCCAGTCTGCCAGCCTTCCCTCTAGAGTTCAGACTTGCCAGTCCCAACAAGAGCCATTCCTTAAAATAAATTCCTCTTTCTCTCGATAGACAGATAGATTCAGTTATAGAGAAACATATACACACTCTATTGGTCTTGTTTCGCTGGAGAACCCTTACTAATACGGGGGTTCACAGGTCTAATTTATGTGTCTACAGCAGGACTAGAATTGAGGGTTTTTTTTTCCAATACTGTATGCTCAGTGCTTAGCACATAGTAGGCTCTCTATATATTTTTGATGAATATATGAAACTCACTGAGAAAGGGAAGTGTATAATTTGGCCCTAAGAGAGGAGGTTCTTGGAAAAGTCAACACTGAGGTCACCTGCACTGAATTCCTGTGAGCAATAAAGCTCTCCTCAAGAATCTTTGAGAGTGTATAGAGGAACCAACAGGAAGTCACATTTAGGAATTGTGTTTACTGTTTCTGAGTTAAATTCTTAAAAGTGTTAATAATACTCAGGTTGGGCAGAAAAAATATATTATGCTCACTTTGTTAAAGATGGCGCTGCCCACATGGAAGCCCGTCCCCGAGGTGATTGCTTGGGATGGGCATGACTGTATTAATTTGTGTTGGGGGCAGGCTGTGGGCAGGCAGGATCCTTGTTGCCTGGGGCTTAGTTTTAGGACTAAGCCTTCCCCACCTTTTTTGATGTGGGGTGGACTTTGTATCAGAGTTCCCTATTTTGTATATTGGATTAAAGGTTTGGATTTCTGCACTATAAGGAGGGCAGACCAGGAGCTTGCTCTCTTGGTTCCTGAGATTAGCATTAGAAGGGAGAGCAGAGAAAGGGCAGGTGGAGGAGGCCAGGAGAAGCAGCCAAGATGGTGGAGTGCTGAGTGAGAAGCCAGTTTGTGCAGGGAGAAGGAAGGAGATGGAGAACAGAGGTGAATAAGTCTGGTTAGCTAGAAACCTTTGATTCTAGGAAACTCGGATAAGTCAGTAGCTTTGTGAGCCCTGAATGAGTGGGTTTTGAAGCCCAGTGTGTGTTTTTACTTGCCCACTGGGTGCAAGCTAGGATTAAAGATGATGGCCCACCAGCTTTTGGCTCTGCTGTTTCATTACCGTCTGTCCGAATCTAATGCAAACCTGCATGGGCTGGGCAGCTGTAATAGTGGCCGCGGCAACTGGCCTTACAACTTAGCACTCAGCAGGCCACTCATCAGATTGTGCTCTGTCCACAGGACCCACTGTTTAAGTGACATGAGCATAGTGCGGCTGCTTCTCCTCACTTCTGTTATGCTTTGTATCTAGGGAATGCTTTTAGAGAAGATTCTTATCAGTACACTGTTTTTCTGGAAAGCATACAATGGAAAATGTAGTCTGAAATGTTGCCTGTTTTAGCATCTGCCCCAGTCCATTAGAGAATGTGCTTTCCTGAGTGATGGGAACAGAACTCAAAAACAAGGATGCTGCCCTCCGGTCAGGTCCGCAGGGGGGCACTTGGGGAGCAGCTGATGAGGAACAAAGGTAAGGCTTGGTTTCCAGGCTGAAGGGCTTGCCCTGAACACAGGTCAAAAGTCATCTTGATTAGACTATTTGAAACCTCTGGGATGGTAATTTTATCTGCCACATGGAATCAGAAAAAGTATACATTGCTAATTCTCCATCCCCTACCAAAGCCCAAGTCAAATCTCATCAAAACCACTCCAGATTTCAGATTTCCAGCGCTGCCTGACTGATTCAGGCTGGGTCTGGGGAGGAGAGCGGAGCTGAGGGGAAGCTAGGCCAAAGCAGTAGGTAGGCAAAGGCAGGCAGAAAGGGCACTTAGGCCTGATAGATTCTTATCAACATGGTAGTCAGTAGAATCTCTGAAAGCCCAGTTAAACCATAGAGGTGTTCTGGTGGAGGAATAAACACTAAGAATTAGTTTGTTGAATTTGCTCTCTATTCAACTAAGAAAAAAAGTTTTTTTGAGGAAAGGAATTCATCATTTCACTATATATTCATCAGCTCACTTAAATGCTTAACAAGGGGGCAGACTCTGGAGCAGGGGCGGGGTAAGCTGACAGGCACTTACTTTCCAGGGTCTGAACATATAGGCCTAGGTCAAGTGTGTGTGAACATGAGCAGGGTAACAGGGATTGGAAAATTAGAGGAAGATACTCCAGCAAATTTCAGTGTTTACAAAGCAATCCTAAACCTCCAACAAACCAAACAAAAAGGGTCAGCGGCTAGGCAGAGGCTCTTGTACAATCAACCCGGATGTGTGCCACTTGGAAACAAATTCCAGGTATTTGTTACGGAGTTTAAACATCTCAGAACCAAAACAATAGATCTATAATGAACCTTATAAACAGGAAAAATGGAATGAAAACTATTTTCTTTCAGAGACTAGGCAAAACATCTCATTTCTCCCCCCATTGAGGGAGAGAAATACCTAATTATTTTAAATGGTCAGACTTTTTAAAACAATGACAGATATACAAATACAACAAAACTACAAGAGATGCATTAAAGCAGCCCAAGGAAATGTGTATCACAAAAAATAAACCTGACAATTTCAACCAGTTTGCTTCATGTAAACCAAGTAATCATTGTCTGAGGGAACAAGGGGTTCCAGGAAGGGACAGCTCTTTTGTTTCTGTGAGCAGCAGCCTTCAGTGGGAATCTTGGGTGGGACTTTGGGCAGGGACCTTGGGCATTCTGTTAAAACTTCTAACACCCTCTATAATTCAGATTGCTCGGGACAAAGTATATTTTTTTCTTTCAACAGAGCTGAGCTGCTTTTAAAGGAATCACTTGTTTCAGATTGTGTTCTTCCACTGTAGTCCTCATATTGACACTGCACGCATAACTCACAACAGGCGAACTCCCACTTCACAGCAAGCAGCCAGGGCTGCTGGGGGTGGCCCTGTTTTTGCATTTTGCATTGCACCTCAGCATTCACCAGGGTGAGGCCTCTGGCTGTCACTCCTGGCTCCCAGTCAATACTTAATCACTGTGCAGTTATGTAGGGAGCAGGAAACATTCCATCTTCCAATTACATGGCTCTAATATAGAAAAAGCTTTCATTACATTTATGGGAGCATGGTGACACATTTTAGAAAAGCCATCAAATTGAGGAGTTACACAACTGTAAGGCCAGAAGCCATGGCCAGGGCCACCATCACAGCAGCCTCCTGGCCCATGCAGGTTCGCATTGGATTCGGACAGTCGGTAAAGAAACAACGGAGCCACAAACTGGTGGGCCATAGTCTTTAATTCTAGCTTGCACCCAGTGGGCAAGTAAAAACACACACTGGGCTCCAAAACCCACTCACATTCAATGCTCACAAAGCCACTGAATTATCTGAGTTTCCTAGAATCAAAGGTTTCTAGCTCACCAGACTTATTCTCCTCAGTTCCCCATCTCCTTCCTCATCCCAGATACAAACTCTACACAAACTGGCATCTCACTCAGCACTCTGCCATCTTGGCTGCTTTTCCTGGCCTACTCCACGTGGCCTCCTTCTGCTCTCTGCTCTGCTCTCTCCTCTAATGATAATCTCAGGAACCAAGAGCGCAACCTCCTGTTCTGCCCCTATTTTATAGTGTAGAAATCCAAACCTTTAATCCAATATACAAAATAGGGAAGTCTCTAATACAAAGCCACTTCTCTGAGGCATGATTGGATTGTACCACCCCACATCAAAAAGGGTGGGAAAGGCTTAATCCCAAAACCAAGCCCCAGGTTACAAGGATTCTCAACACACATTAATATCACCTGGGCGACGGCCTCACATGGGCAGCACCATTTTTAACAAAGTGAGCATAATACATTTTATCTGCCCAACAACAACTGTTCTAAGAGAGGATTTTAGATGTATGGCCACTGGTACATATTAAAGTCAATCATACATAATTGTCATTTTTTTTCAAGTATTACACACCTTTGGGTACACCCTAAAGACTTTTTCAAAAATAATTTTATTTGTTGATTTTAGAGAGAGGAAAGAGAGAGAAGAGAGGAGAAGTGGGAAGCATCACCTCATAGTAAAGCCCCCCCTCCTTTTTTTGTAATGGAGAAGGATGTTTAGGAAAAAATCCATGCAATTCTTATGTATTTCATAATTTCTAGCCCTGGTTAAGCCTCTAGGTCACATAGCAAAGTAACTATACTAAATAGAAAATTCTTTTTTTTTTTTTTACTTCACCATTTTGTTTTTGATAGAGATTTGTAAGTAATTTTATTCATGGTATGTGGCCATTTACTTTCTAGTTATTCTATAGGATAACTAAAAGGGAGGGGCCACCGGTCAAAAGAAAAGAGCAATGGAAACTGATGGGAGATACCCACCCTACAGGGAGTCCTTAGGCTCCCATCTGCCAAAAACATTTGGTGATTCTCGTGTAGCAAATGGCTCTCCTAAAGAGCTGATTATCCTGAGCCGGTGATGGTACCACCATTTTAACGAGATCTGCAATGTTCCATAGGAAAGGCTCTGTCTGGCATTACTTACAGTGTCAAGGTTAGAGGAAGGGCACAGTGAACGTGCATGCCGGAAACCAAGCCGTTATGTACTGAAAATGCCTTCGCTCCAAGGCACACGGTTCTTCTCACCATTCCTTATGCTAGCCAACAACCAGGTGAACAGGTACAGACTTGTTCAGCTGGATGATGTGTGGCAGGAAACATTTTTCCCTTTGTTGTAAGGTACCAAAAAGCTGAAAATTAATATTGCTATTCTGAGAGGAAAGGGCAGGCTTTCCTATCCCGTCCCTCCTTCAGGGAGGGGAGGGAGAAGAATGTAGAAGTTTCTGGCTTGCAAGGACAATGGGTCATTTAGTTTAAATCTAAAATAAAGGTTAAAAGAGAAACATCTTCTCTTTCAATGGGAGGCAGCATTTACATACCACCCTACATTGATTGTAGTTCCTCCCCCTTCCTGGAATCTTGAGGGTAAAATACCTCTAGGCCGGTGTTTCCCAAGGTGGGGCCCACGCCCCACAGGGGGGCAATTCCATAGTTAAAGGGAGGCAATTTGAAAATGGACTAGACAGGACTTTAACTCTTTCGCTCCAGGCCATTTAAATGCAATGCTAGATATCAGTGCCAAATTTAACAAAAAATGCAATTCTTAAATAATTGCGGTAAATAATTATTAAGTATAATTTCGTTTGACGAGACCAAAATATCAACTGGGTGATTGGTGTCGTCAAGTAAACTTCGTCCTGGGTTCACCGCGGAGTGTGCCATCTGCTGCGGGGAACCCCGGACGTTTTAAAAACTCGCTAAACAACGCAGTTATTCTCACCTAATTGGCCCATCGCAACTTCTGTAGTGTTTCACATCATTCAGTTGGTGTTAATTTGAAATAAGTGTCAGTCAAAACTGTTGTAAAAGCTCGTTGATTTAATAAATATACATATATATATATTGTATAGATATAATTGGTAAGTATTTGATTTTATTTTTATCAATATTAAACTCTTTATTAAGTACTTCTTGCATCGGGGCTAGAAAGCACTAATATTTTATAAATATTATTGGGGCTATAATAGTGCATGCACGACAATTTTAATTTTAGAAGCATAACTTTCCAGAAAATTTTGTCAAGTGGAAAAAATATAGATACCTTTTGATTTGCGGTGGTAGTGTAGTAAATGTGTTATGTACATTTAAATAAATATGAATTCTTAGTATACGTTTACTCTATGTCACATTGAATATATTTTAACACATATTTTCATATTAGGTTTTAATTGATCTTATTTTTATTATAGCCCATAGTAAAATGAGTGGTGCAAGCAAGAAAAAAACTCGTCAATATTCGGAGGAATATTTAAAATTTGGGTTCATACCTGCTGTTCACGATGAGTGGATTCCTTTTTGTCTTTTATGCCAGCAATGCTTGACCAACGAATCAATGAAACGAGGTCGTCTTGAGGCGCATTTGAAGGCGAAACATAGTGCTCATATTAATTCAGATTTGAGTTACTTTAAAACTTTAAAGAAAAATTTTGAAAAAAGAACAACATTAAAGTCTCTATTTACTGCTCATACTTCAACTAATAATCGTGTTCTTGAGGTTAGTTATCAAATTTCTTTATTCATCGCTAAAACTGGAGAAAATCACACTATAGGAGAGAATTTAATAAAACTGTCAATATCAGCATTTCTTAAAGCGGTTCTTGAAAAAGATGACAAAGATGTAAAAGCTATGCCACTCAGTAACAATTCTGTTAGCAGAAGAATATATGAAATGAGTGAGGATATTGAAAAACAACTTATTGAAAAGCTGAAAACAAGAAAATTCTCCTTGCAAATGGATGAATCAACTTTGAGAGACAGTGAGGCAGTATTGATAACTTACGTAAGATATATTGATAAAGGACATTTTTCTGAAGAAATGTTGTTCTGTATAAGATTAGAAAGCACCACTACCTCCAAAGATATATATATAATAAGCTAAAAAACTACTTAGATGTCAATGATATACCAATGAAAAATATAACATCTTGTGCTGCAGATGGTGCTCCCAATATGATGGGCAAGAAAAATGGCTGCTTAAAATTGATGAAAGATGCAAATCCAGAAATGATTCTTGTGCATTGTGTTATTCATAGGGAAAACTTGGTAGCTAAAAACATCACGCCTGTTCTGAATGAAGTATTACATACAGTAATAAAGTGTGTTAATGCTATTAAAGCTAGTGCCAAATGTGAGCGTCTTTTCAAGCTATTTTGTGAAGAACAAAATGAAGACCATGTGAGACTTTTACTTCATACTGAAGTAAGATGGCTATCTAAAGGAAACTGTTTGAAAAGATTTATGGAACTGTTTGATACTCTTAGTGATTTTTTAAGCAGCAAACCTGAAATGAAGTATCTGTTAACAATAGATGGTAAAGCGTTTGTGAGTTATTTAGCCGATATCTTTGAAAAACTAAATATATTAAATAGGCAACTTCAAGGAACAAATAAAACTCTTGTCGATGCAAAAGCAAAGATATTTGGTTTCATTACCAATATTGAGTTATGTCAGAAACATATTAACAACAAAAACTTTAAACAGTTTCATTGGCTCCAAAAATGTGAAGTAACTGATACCGCTTTACTTGTTATTGTCAATCATTTGAATATTCTATCAGCTGATTTAAAGGAAAGATTTTCTGATTTAAAACAAATTGATTTCCCAACATGGATGATGCAGCCAATGTTAGTGGATTTGTCTGATATATCAAATATGCAGTATCAAGAAGAACTCGCAGAATTGCAAAATGATGAGTCAGTTAACGCTTTATTTAATATCAAAGGAGCGATGGCATGGCTTTGTGAGGAAACAGAAATCAAATACCCAAATTCAACCAAATGTGCAAGAAAACTATTGCTACCATTTCCATCTTCATTTTTATCTGAATGTGGATTTAGTGCTGTAAATGATTTACTGGTAAAAAAAAGAAATAGGCTGGATAAAACACAACGTGGAGACTTGAGACTAAAGCTAACCAAATTGGAACCTAATATAAAATCTCTGTGCAGCAAGCATCAAGCGCAAGGATCACACTAAATTAAAATAATAAATTAATATAGAAAAATCTGTATTAAAATTATTTGGAATTTAAATTTCTGTTTTTCATTATATGTTTTGAAATTTTACTTACTGTGTTTTGTTAACAATTTCATAGTGATTTCTTCCTAGAACCTATCATTTATGTTTATTAAGTGAACAAATCAATTTTTTAATGTTAAAAATTATGTATGTTACATAGGGGGGGACATAAAAATTTTAGAAAGGTTAAGGTGGGGCATGGCACAAAAAAGGTTGGGAAACACTGCTCTAGGTTATTGAGGGAAGATGAACCCTGAAAGATTTGTAAACATCTTTGATTGTGTTGTTACCTTGAAAGTCTTAATGTTTCTGTGTATTCCCTAAACAAATGTCAGCTAGTACCCTGACTGTCATGCTCTCCCCTGCCCATGTGTGATCAGGGGTATATAAGCAGCCCCTGAACTATTTTGGGGACTGCACGATTGGGTCTGCTGCCCCGTGTCAGCCGTATGTGGCTGGCATATTTAATAAATCTCCTCCTCTAATAAAACTCTTTAAAATTTACGTGAACTCGTTGAAGTGAGGTACAGTGCCTTTCAGAATCTGGAGTGCAGTACTTTATAACACCTTCACAGTTGCAAACCATGTTTGATCTTCAATAGTTTTCATTGTGGGTGGGTAGAGTAGAGAATTAACCTTTACCTCAGCTTGTGCCAGTCATTGGTCCTACAATGACAGAGTACGTACCTGTTGGCTCCTAACCAAGACTCCTGGTGCAATCATAACTTGGATGGATGGGGGAAGGGTGGCGTTCCTCTAACCTCCTTGGACATGCCTGCGAAGTGTCACGTGGTTCTGAAAGGCTGTCCCAGGATGGGGTGCTCAAGCGGCTGGCATTAGCATGCCTGACTTTCTGCCCCCAATCCTGTCAGTATCTGGCACATCAACCTCTCTGCCCCATCTTGGCTTAGTATGCCTCAGGTTTCAGGGAACCCACAAATAACTCATTAGGGAAAAAGGCTGGAGCATCTGTTACAACACCTTCCGAGCCCACAGTATCTAGTAGTCATGATCAGAAAAACTCATGAATCTCCAACTCCCTTAAATCAAAATACTCAAGAAGTTTCTGGAGCCTGGGAAATTGAACACTAGTTCACTACTGAATTCAAATAGCTTCTTCCCACGAAATTCCCTAAAAGGTGCGTGCGATTCCCCACAGCACCCCAATTCTCTGGGTACAAGGAAATGGCATTTCAAGCAGAGTGACTATCATTAAATTCCTTGCAGTGCGCGCGTGCACACAGACACACACACACACTTTAAATTTATTACAAGAAAATTACAAGATACTTTATTGTGTGAAAGATGACTTTTAGGAGCAGTGGTCAACATTCCATAAACAAGGTGCCAGCTCAGATGCCTGGGGTGTGTTTACTGAAATAAGAGGACACATCTAGATTGTCATCAGAGGGCACTGGAGTAACCCCTGCAACTGCAGCTAAAAGCTGATGTGTCAGCTCAGTGCTCGAACCTTGGTATTAACACCATGAGCCATAGGTTGAATTCCTATTGGGTCAGGTAGCTCTGATTCTTGCCAAGGTCACTGATGCCAGCCACCCTTAATTCTGCACAGTCACCCCATAAGCGGAAAGCAGGGGTGACGGGGGCAGGGGAGCAGAGTGAGGGAGTGTCGACAAGGTGCCCTGGGCAGAAGGGCCATGAGGTCTCCATGGAGGATGTCAGTGTGGTGTGTTCCCTTTGTGACACCTCGAGGGTGTCTTGCTGTCACTTATTTCCTCACCAAGAAAATGAAAGAGATTGGGCCAGATGAGCTCTAAGGGCCATTCCACTTTTGATAGTGACTCTGTGACTCAAAAACCTTAAAGACTTCTATGTAGTCTTTTTGGGCCTATGACTGTCATGTTTAAACTTGAACCCTAAGTCAAGAGGTGCCTGCCTTTCAGTTAGGGTTCCTGACTGGAAACCAAGATCGGTTTTAACTTTTTTTTTTTTGTATTTTTCTGAAGCTGGAAATGGGGAGAGACAGTCAGACAGACTCCCGCATGCGCTGGACCGGGATCCACCCGGCACGCCCACCAGGGGCGACGCTCTGCTGCAACCAGAGCCACTCTAGCGCCTGGGGCAGAGGCCAAGGAGCCATCCCCAGTGCCCGGGCCATCTTTGCTCCAATGGAGCCTTGGCTGCGGGAGGGGAAGAGAGAGACAGAGAGGAAGGGGGGGGGGGCAAGACTGGTTTTAAACTCACAGAATCAGCAGGAGATGGACATGGAGCTGCAACTGGAAATCCAGGGGAGCCCAGGGAACCCCAGGGAAATCCAGAGAAACCCAGGGAAGTTGGGCAGCAGGAGCGGGGAAGGGCTCAGCCTGCTCCTGAGGAGCTCCAGTGAGTACCAGACTCCAAGTCCACAGTGGAGGGAGGAAGGGAGAGCCTGGGCTGAGGCTCCTAGTGCGTGAATTAGCCACTTATAACTACCCTCCCACAAAACCCCACACAGCGGTAAAGGAGTAATGTCCTAAAAGGGACCAGGAGTTATCAGGAAGGGTAACTCAAGCTGGATGCAAAACACGTGAGCTAAGAATATGGAGGTCAGGATGCCCACATGCCCAGTCTTCGAACACAGCCCCTAATGAACATAAAGAGACTATATAAACTGAAGCAGCTTTTTAAAATATTTTGGTCTAGAAAGCAGTTTTCAATAAGATTATATGGGTTTTGCTTTCTTCAGCAAAACCCATATAATTTAGTCAGTAGTATCATAATCCACAATACACTGAACATGTAATTAGTGAAAGAATTCTGGGAAGTTTTAACAAGTCTTAGAGGAAACCATTGATCCTGTCAGCCAAATCCCACCATCCAAAAGCAGAGAATGAATAACTGGGAAATCCTTTCTACGAGGATTCACTGAGTCACGGAGACATCCTTCCATTGCTGACAAAACTATGCCAGTGTCCATTAGTAGCTTAATTTTTCAAATTTGGATCACTCAGTCAATCAACACACATTAAACCTCCCAATATGCCAATTTCCTTTCTTTTTCCACTCCTACAGGAACCTCAAATCTCTTTTCTCAGAATTCCTAATCTGTGAAATCTCCCAGATGTATTCCTTATGACTTAGCACTCACTTCACATCTTGAGTGGCATTTATCCCTTAGGTCACTTACAGCTCTTTGTAGTCAGCTGTCATTCACTCCTTCTGTGGCAACTTTCATCCTACACACTCAGAACCTTTGCAATCCCACCAGAAACTGACTTGAAAGAAGTAAACGCCTAAGCAGAAAAGCTGCTCCCTAGTTAAGAAAAAACAAATAACGTTCCAAAGGAGGGTGACGACCTGTGGCTGTCCATGGAAGCAGACAGTGGGCAAGCATTTAGCTTACTTCTACACGTGGGCACTCAAACACAGCCCCTTCAATGCCGCCTTCCTGCATAGAGGAGTGGTACCCTCACAGGCCCATGTGCATGTGTGCCATGTCCCTCTCTTTGCCTCGCTCTCTCTGCTGCCCCTTCTTTACAGACCTTTCCCCACAGAGTACCTGCAACTTCTACATAGGAGGCACCGAGGGAAGGCAACCTTCCTGGAAGAGGAGCTAGAGGACTCGTCTTCAAAAAGGAATTTGGCTTAGATTTGATGTCTGCTTGGAAGACTATGGGAACGTGCTGGAGAATATGGAGGAACCCTCCCCTCTATCCTCGAGCCATAGTCCATGAGGATAATTACTATTACCTACAGATTCAATACAACCTTTTTAATTTGAAAAGCTAATATAAATCCATATAAAGCATGTAGTTTAGATAATAATATTGTACCACTCTGCATTTCTTAGTTTTGACAAATGTCCCACAGAAAAGATGTAACATCAGCAGAAGCTGAAGGATATTCAGAGATTCTGTAACGGCTTCATAACTTTTTGATAAATCTAAAGTTACTCCAAAATAAGGAGTTTTTTTATATATTTTTTAAAAAGTGAAGTGAACAATATTTCCTACTTTTAAAAGGAAAGTGTAAAAATACCCCAAACTTGTCTCATTTGTTTGAAATCTACACTGACTTTATACTTAGAGCCAGTGATTCTCAAGAGGAAAAAAAATATATAACTTCCCAACCTCTATACTAGGGGTCCCCAAACTACGGCCCACAGGCCGCATGTGGCCCCCTGAGGCCATTTATCCGGCCCCCGCCGCACTTCCAGAAGGAGCACTTCTTTCATTGGTGGTCAGTGAGAGGAGCATAGTTCCCATTCAAATACTGGTCAGTTTGTTGATTTAAATTTACTTGTTCTTTATTTTAAATATTGTATTTGTTCCCGTTTTGTTTTTTTACTTTAAAATAAGATATGTCAGTGTGCATAGGGATTTGTTCATAGTTTTTTTTATAGTCCGGCCCTCCAACAGTCTGAGGGACAGTGAACTGGCCCCCTGTGTAAAAAGTTTGGGAACCCCTACTCTATACTTTCCATAAGCCCCACTAAATATTAATGTAGTAATAGCTGCAATTAAATAAAGTCTCAAAATGATTCAGCAATACTCAAGTTTCATTAGATGCCATGGAACAACAAGAAATTTTATCAAAACTCAGCCCTACCACCCTTTGGAACTAAGATGTTCCCAGATGAGTTTCCAGAATATAAAAGAACTGAGGCTACACATCATGCAGTGTGATCTCTTTAAGATAACCTGCTCTTAAAGAGATCTTCCCTCTTCATTATTCATAAATAATGAAAATAAATCATGATATATTTCCTTGAATCCAAATAACAAGTCAATTTTGGAACTGCTTTGAAGATGAAAGAGGCAAGTAAGTTCTAAGAAATGGGATGCAAATAAGAATTCACTGAAATAGAGTTGTGTAAGGCAGCTCTTGTTCCTCTGGATGCTATTGTTTCAAATTATGGTACTATAAGCACTTGAAAGGAGGAGGTGGGGGGACAGCTACTTTGTACTCAGTAAATAAGAACATTCCTGCATTTTCTTCTCTAAGGTCTCTCATTTCTAGGATCTCACCAGACCTCTCAGCAAGCCACCCCTACCTTGCCCTACCTGACCCCCACTTCAGTGAAGTCATTTAACCTCTTCGGGTTTCATTTTTTTTCATCTGTAAAACTAGAAGATTGGGTTAGGTGTGGGATGAGTAACTGATAGCCCAGAGGACATATTTTGAGCCACAGATCAGTTTGTTAACCTCCAAATTGTGTATTTAAAGTTAGTTGTCAAAATTTCATATTTCATTTCTCATAAAACCCTGGCCTGGGTCTTAGTCTTCTCCTGACATATTGGAAGGCTGCGACTATATTCTGACATGGTGACAGGTCAGCCAGTATGAAAGAACAGCTGCCACTCATCCCTGGGCCCCTTCCTCCAGGTCACCAGTCTTCCTACCTCCTGGCCCACTGCTCTCATTAGTTACCTAGGTGACCTCTGCCAGCATCTGGCTTTGCCATCCTTGCCATCTTTCCAGCTCTAATATTCTGATTCCCAGGGGGTCATTGTTTACTAGTAAAAGAGAGTGTTAATTACCACTTCCAGTGCCCTGGGGTCTTACTCATGTGTTAGTACAAGCATAACAGTGGTACATTCACTTTGCTGAGTATTTCTGTATAAAACACTAGAACAATAAACCTAATACAGAAACCACCATACCACAGTAAAGTAGGCACTCAAAAAGTTTTAAAATTACTGCTGCCTAAATTGTTCTACAACAAGATCTTATTTTAAGGGCTATTTGGGTCAGATTGTGGAGCCACTGTAAACTGGGTAACGACTCTAACAGGAGATCATAGATTACATAATTTTAAGTATTAAAAAAAAAAAAATACCAGGGGTCTTCTCTCTTACTCCTTACAGAACCAATGTCAGGGTGGAAATAAAGAAAAACAGAGCCCTTAAGATGCAGTTGTGCTCATGATAAAATGTCAGATCAGGTCAAAATGGACCAAAAATTATGTGAGATTGCACACAAAAAAAGTTGTACTTTTAATAAGAGACATAGTTTTTAGTTCTTGGTGCCATGAGGAGAAAAACAGAAGGCTAAATTGGTTTCAAAACTATTTGAAAACATGTTCTTTTTATAGGAGTGGAGATTAGTCTTTAAATTCTTTGCAACTAAGACACTGTGCCAGTTTCCCACAGGCCAGGCCCTTCTTATTTTGGAAATAAGTTTAATATTAGACTTTCTTTGGATGGGGGAAATGGGATACAAGCTCTTATGCTGCTGGACTTGACATTTTTAATGTCAAAAAATGACCCAGTATTTCATAACACAGCAGCTTTTTGGGTTTTGTTTTTATTTCTTAATGCTCTAACCTCAAATCTAAATTTATAACACTGCTGAAGATCTTAGGAATGATGCAGAAATTACCTCATTCTCTTTAATCTTTTTTAGACTGTTAATCCAAATTTGGAGGGACCCGAAACATGGAAGACAGGAACAAGGTCCGTCGTTTACACATTAAAGCTTTATTGTCTAGCTTGGCCAAGCGGCGGCAGCTCCGACAAAAATCTGAGGGAAAGCGCGCCGGCCCTTTGTTCTACTTAGTTTTTATAGTTTTGTAAGTGGGAAGTACAGAAGCAAAAATTGTAATTAGGAGCCCTTTACCACTATTGGTTATAGTCATATGTCCTTTAACATGATAGGACCATGTTCAATTTTGCAAGCCATACATCATTTTGGAGAAAACAAAATTTACAAATCAACACAATGGTAGAAAGGTGTCTCTTTACATATTAAAAGGCTTTCCTATATTTTCTAGTGTTTATCTGTCATCTCTCTGTCCAGAGTCAGACGTATTAACCACATGCATTTACATAGGAGAGGTAGTTTTCGTGGGGACAAATGCCTGCAAATGGCTCACTGCTATAAGAAAAGGTTTATTTTGGCTTTTCTCTTCCTGCACCTGGCTAGCCATTTACCCCTTTCCCCACAGGTGTGGTGGAATGTCTGGGAATCCATGTTTTCCTCCCCTTGCATTTACAATACAATGCCAAGGGCCATCCTGGTTATGCCAGTCACACAGTACAGAGACTATTCTCACAATTTCTCTGCACACTTTAACCCAAATTAATAAAATGTTCAAGCCTTCTAAAATATTAATATTAATTCTGTAGCCTTTGGTACTTTAAAACACCTACGGGTGAAATGGCTCAGTGGCTCCTCATAGACCACGAAGTTCCTTCCCTTTATAGCAAACCAAGAAGGAAACAGAATCAAGTTATATTAATTGAGTACCCGCCACAACTCACCTGTTGTTGTGCCCTGGGCATGCCTGGCACCTATTTGGGAGCGAGCTGGCCAGGGATAGCGCCTGTCCTGATCTCCCTCCCACCAAGCGGCCTATGAGGCAACTGGCAAGGAGCCCTGACCCCCAAAGGTGCTCAGTACTGGGCAAGTTACTTTCTTATAGACATTGAACTGGTTCTCTACACACACAGGTAAACCTATGTAGGAGTAGAAGGGGAAACAGAGGCAGGCAGGGGACCTCGGCGTGGGGTCCTAGAGAAAGTGAAGGGTGCGCACTCCTACTCCTGAGGGTATAACACAGTTCGGTGGCCGTGTGCTGACCAACACCCGCTGCCTGGAGGTCTGGCTCTGTGGCTGTACGGTGTTCTCTGCCCTCTCAAGCACCCTGAATATAAGCCCTGTCTACCTGGCAAACGGAACATCAACTAAAAAGCCTAACCTAAACACTTTCTTGTTAGAAGCTTTTTGTAATATTTTGTTTAAAAAAAAGAAAAAGAAAAAAAACCAACTCCAGGAATAACTAAGACATTTATTGCTACAAGAAAGAATTTTGAAGAATCATTCATCTCTATTAGGACATTGGTAATAAAACCCTCTGATAGAGTTTGTAGAAATCATCTGCCGACTAATGCACTGCTGCTAGTAATCCATAAAAATTGAAGCTTTTACTATTTTGGTATACTATGCTAATACTCTAAGGCAGAAAGAGTCACAATCACTTTCATGAACCATAAATACTAAAGACAGACTATGAAATGGAAGGGAAAAGAAGAACATGATAGTGCCAATGACGGAAAAGGTCACTCAAGTTACAGATAGCTATAAAATATTTGGGTGGAGATGTAGGGGGATCAGTAAAATGTACAGACACAAGTGGCAATTATTAGAAAATCAGATAAACAAACCAGACTAAAGAAAACTGTTAACTCTTTTAGCTTCCAGTAATACAATCCCATGTAAGTTAGGCGTAACTAAAAAATATTTTATGAATACTTTTGAAAAACCCTCAACCCAGGGCTGCACAAACACGGACTGAATTCATTCTTGTCACCTCGGCATTTCCTAGTCTAAGCTCCAACTTTCAAGTTATATATATACTTTGTGAAGAAAATACCGTGAAAGTAGGGAAAAAATGGGAATACCCTAAAATGACACAACAAATATTGAAGAGAATAAAATTAGGTTGACTATATGCAGGAATGAAAACAGACAAGTGATAAAGATTGGTGATTGAAAATGCTTAACACAATTATTTAACAAATATATAAGAAAAATAACAAAATTATTCACAGAAGTAGCCAAAAACAAAACAAAGGATGAACAAACAAAGAGTATCCGGGGAAATGAGGGCCCTGCCAAGTCTGAGGAGACTTGGCCAGTTAAGGAGAGAGACTATTACAGCTCTCCTAGACCTGACAAGAAGAGTACTGATGACTCAGCTCTACGACTTTAACGGAGAACTCAGAAACATCACACGGGGAACATAAAAACCCAAACCATCACTCGTTCCTGACGGCCCTTTTCCTGTTCCTTGTTCTCACCAACATGCCAATGGTGCCAGGTGTCCTAATGGAGACTAGTTTATGGGCTGTTCCTGAAATCCACAAATACCTTTCTAGTCTTTTTAGTCTTGGTTTTGTTGTTTCCCCTTGGGGGGGGGGGGCTATAATAAAATATTCATTTAAAACTCTGTCTAGATGGAACAAAATCTGCTTCCAATTTTGGGCTGAACCATACAGAGATCTTTTCTCCCTTATTTTTCTGAATCTAGCACCCCCTCAAGGCCCCGACAGTCAGTGGAGGGGCTTCGTATAAGGAAGTGATGCAGAGGGGTACCTCAACCCTCCCTCTGCTGCTTTCGCTGCCTCCTGGAACTCAGGTAGCTCCTGGCAAAGTTCTCAAGTGGCGTCATCCCCCTCGCCCTGTGACAGGAGAGGATGCGCTGCCGAGTGCCTGAAAGGCGGGTGGACAGGCAGAAAAAGCTGTTTACAGATGGGAAAGAAGCAATGACAGAAAATAAAAAAAAACTGTCAACCCAAGCAGAGAACTGTTCTGTTGGTAAAAATACACACAGTATTGAGCTTAAGTCTGAATGAAAGAAAGCAAATTTATAATTGTCTGGCTACATGGATAAAAAAAAAAACACAATCAATTGAAAATTTTTCTACCAAGTGATAAAAATTAGAGATCCATTTTCACTTTTGAAGATCTTTAATAATGTAAATGGATCTGTTCTCCAAACTAAGTTTTAAAATCACATGTTTAAAAAAAAAGGTGTGGCACTAGCTGGAGAGGGACAGGCCCTGGCCGGTTGGCTCAGTGGTAGAGCGTCGGCCTGGCGTGCAGAAGTCCCGGGTTTGATTCTTGGCCAGGGCACACAGGAGAAGCGCCCATCTGCTTCTCCACCCCTCCCCCTCTCCTTCCTCTCTGTCTCTCTCTTCCCCTCCCGCAGCCGAGGCTCCAATTGGAGCAAAAGATGGCCCGGGCATTGGGGATGGCTCCTTGGTCTCTGCCCCAGGCGCTAGAGTGGCTCTGGTCGCAACAGAGCGACACCCCAGAGGGGCAGAGCCTCGCCCCTGGTGGGTGTGCCAGGTTGATCCCAGTCGGGCGCATGCAGGAGTCTGTCTGACTGTCTCTCTCCGTTTCCAGCTTCAGAAAAATACAAAAAAAAAAAAAAAAAAAAGTGGGACTAGTGAGTCAGGTGACTTGAAGCTGGGTCAGGCTGGGCTGAGGAAGTTGGGTGAAGAAGTTTAATTTCCCTACATCTGTTTCCATCATTGAAAATGGTGAGGGTTTGATGAGATGACCTCTCAGATCATTTCTATCTTTAAAATCCTATTACTTTTCTACTAAAAATGTTCAGTTTCATAATTGACACTTGAATGTCTACAGAAGTGTGTGCAAATAATCTCCCATTCACTGACTATATAAAATATCACCTTGTCCTAACAGCTCAAGGGAGCATGAAGCAGCTAAAGAAAAGTATTCGCAAAAACCCTTTTTTTACTTAGGACTGAAGTTCAGATGTAAGAAAACAAAACCATTCATGTCTTCAAGGGCAAAGATCCAGAAGTAAAAACAAATTTCTATTTTAAAATGCAAATGTAACATTTCAGAGTTTCGATAAACTTTTAAGAAAGGACCTGGAATTACTATTATTGGCATAAATAAAAAATTCCAGAGTGTAGGCGTTTTGAGTCAATTTTAAAGCTAAAGGGTATTACATAATACATCAACCAACCAGATAATAAGCCTTCAGCAAATGTCTATTCCTCAGGAAATGCCTGAACCTATACTATGTATGTTTTTGATGGAGAGGGCGGTAAATACCCACAAAAAAGATAATCTAGAATATACGACAATGTCACTGAAAGAGTCTCGAACCAGAGCCAGAACGT